>NC_092814.1:251840300-252440300 GCF_023375885.2 Dermacentor andersoni | reverse complement strand
ATGCTATCGTCAGGATCTGTTGCGCTTGTCGCATGGGGGTTCGTGGTCCGGACACCTAGGAGTTAAGAAAACTAAGGACCGTCTCTTGCAAGAGTACTATTGGCCAGGGTGTTTTCGGGACGCAGACCAGTTTGTGAGGACATGTGACACCTGTCAGCGGGTGGGCAAACCAGGGGACAAATCGAGGGCGCCGTTGAAGTTGGTACCTATCATTACGGAGCCTTTTAGACGGCTCGTTATTGATACAGTGGGACCTCTGCCGGTAACAGCCACGGGGTACAGACACATTTTGACTGTGATCTGCCCAGCGACAAAGTTCCCTGAAGCAGTGCCGCTTAAAGAACTCAGCTCAGTTGAGATAGTCAATGCCCTACTGTCGATATTTGCGCGAGTTGGTTTTCCTGCGGAAATCCAGTCAGATCAGGGCACGGTGTTTACGAGCGCTTTGACGACAGCCTTTCTCGAAAGGTGCGGGATAAAGCTGTTACACAGCTCAGTGTACCACCCACAGTCGAATTCCGTTGAGAAGCTCCACTCCGTCATGAAGCGCGTGTTGAGAGCATTGTGGTTTGAGCAAACTGACTGGGAGCTGTGTCTGCCTGGGGTGAAGTTAGCATTAAGGACCGCGCCGCATGCGGCTACGGTGTTTTCGCCAGCTGAGCTAGTGTACGGTCGCTCGCTGCGATCTCCGCTTCGCATGCTTCGAGACGGATCACTGCCCTCTCCAATGGCTGCAGACCATCTCTTCCACAAATGGCCGCCTCCTGCGCTGGAGCCTCGCTTTGCAACAACATTCCTTTGAGGCACGTTACAAAAAGGGGAGTCTCAACGGTAACGCCGATGGCTTAAGTCGAAGCCCCTAACGTAAGAATCAGCCTCAAAGTTATTTGTTACTGATGTTTTTCTTCCTGAGGCAGGATTTTTAACATATTGCTTTTGTGTAGTGTTTCAAAGTGATGACGTGCTTTCTAGTGCAATTTTCCAATTTGTGGACGCGTTCTGAGTGCTGCTAGGCTACTGTAAGGAACTAGGCAGTGGTAAAAAAGGGGAAAGAGCCTGGCAGGACTTGGTGAGGGTTGTTTCGTGCTTGCTGACTGAGCGGTTGAGTTTCGGCGTAGTTCTAACGCTTGCCGGGAACGAGAACAAAAATGTCAACTCTCCCGAAGTCACTTTGCAGTGTCCTGTGTGAACCTGAACGAGAGAACGAGGCCTTCTCTGTGCGCTGCGCTCAAGAAACGCCGACGGACGCCCGACTTCGGTTATGAGCATCATCGAGCGACATCCCTCCGGACAGCGGATGCAGTCCCCTGACCATCGGGATCTCCTTCCCCCGGCAGGGCGGTCTGTTACGTTTCGCCTACCACGCGCGGTATAGCCGGCGCGGATGCAACGGACGCCGGGGCTTCGTTCAAAGCGGCGCACCTTTTGGCCCGTTCAGCGCCGCCGATACGCCTCCCCGCCACGCGCGTCCAGGCATGTTTCAGTGCCACGTGTCTTCAAGTGTGCGTGTGTGTGTGTGTGCATGTTGGTGCCCACGCTTGTCAAAGCGCGGCAGCCGGGGAGAGGAGCTCCCCAAGTGTGAAGCGAGGAGGTCTGACCGGCGCCGGCTTGGCGGATGCGTCACTACACTCGTCTCAACGTGTCTCTCAGCCTGTCCGTGCCCCGCCGTCACGTGGCCTCGTCACGAGGCCTTCCTCTTGCCCTCGACTCCGAGAGTATAAGAGCAGCTGCCCCCGGACACCAAGAGGGAGGCTCCGATTTCTTCCGTAGAGTTACGTGCTCTCCCGTCTCTCCACTTCGGTCGACCTGACCGGCCGCTCTTTGCGATGCTAGAATAAACAAGTTGTTCTGTTAGCAGTCGACTCATGCTTTGCCGGGACCTTCGGATGCTTCCAGTTGTGCCCCAGGCCGCCAGGCCAACGCTACCCTTGGGGCTTGCGACCCATTTGCAACAACGGGTGTCAGCGCTGCGATTCCAACAATGCATAGCTATTAGTTTGCAAACGTGGTGCTTCTACTTTTTCGAACTTCCGAATTTTCAAAATATTTTAAACAAAATTCAGGCCCTAAATCGCAATTCCGCTTCCAACAGACACTAGAATTTAACTTTCTCTCTCAAATGCAACAAATTTCATTAAAAGTGAGTCAGGGATTTTCTCAGAAAAGCGTTTCTGCGTTTTACTTGAATTTGAATAGGCCACGTCGGAGTTGGGACCGAGCTAAAACTTCCTCTTAAACAATTTGTCGACGGATCAAATACATGAACATACATGAACTGCATTGTCATTGCCAAAGATGCTGCAAACGAATTCTTGAACACTACGCACTGTCAAAACAAGTAAAATATGCATTTTTTCATAAAAGAATATACTCGTATGTGCCAAAAATTGTGCCCAAGATGACTGATATCAATGCTTCCATGTTTTTTGTCTATTTAATAGGCAAAGAAAATATCACACGAACTTTAGAACTATATCAGTTCGAAACCAGGAAAGCAGTGCATGCCGCTGATATGAAAAATGAAAAGGCTATGAAACGACCAAGTTGAGGACAAATACGTTAATGAAACTTTGTCATTCAAGAACCGTGTTTACATTCTTGTCCATATGCGACGGCCAGTGAAAAATCTCAATGACGCTGTCATTTGTTCCAATGTATTACGCAGGAGCAGTTGTCACCGGTCGTTAAATTGTGAGTAATTGCACCGAAATTATAGTCCCAACAGAGAGCACGTATAAGAAGCATGAGTTCTGCAAGATATACGAGGGCGAGACAAATGAAAGTGAGCCAATGCGAATATATAACAAACAGGGTACTTTATTTAAATGAAGCTTCCATGAGTATTTAGACATTTGTCCCATTGACTAACGAGTCGTGTGATCCCCGTCTCATAAAGCTCCTTGGGTTGCCGCTTCAAAAAGTCTGCAACTGACTCTTTCACGTCATCGTCCGACACGAATCTGGTTCCCTTGAGCTGTTTTTTCGGTTGCCCCAAAATGTGGAAGTCGCAAGGCGACATGTCTGGGCTGTATGACGGATGTTGCAGCGTTTCACATTTGAACTTTGCCAGTTTTCTGTTAACCACATCAGCGACTTGGAGACGAGCATTGTCGTGGAACAAGATGACCCCATTCGTCGATTTTCCACGTCGTTTGTCCTTGATTGCGACACGCAGCTGTTCCGGCGTTTCAAAATATCGGAAACAATTGATAGTGTCTCAAGATTTAGCAAATTTTATCAGTAATGGCCCCTGACGATGCGCACACAAGACTCCTTTCTTTTCCTCTCCTTTCCTTTGCGCACACAAGACTGATTCACCATGTTCGGCTCACCCATTCCACCACCACCCCTTTTTTTACGCCTTCATTCGCACATACAGCATGCGGCGCGCGGTCACGATGTTATCGCTCTTGGACTTTATACGAAACATGAGGGCGACGGCGACGGCAGGAAGTCGCTTGTAGTGTCCATATATTTGATATCGCAATAATATAATAAGAGCAATTGCTAAATGAAGCGTCCCGTGCTCCATTACTTTCAGCAAAAGAAGAAGTAATAAAATCGAACTTTCACCATGCGACAATTCGCTGCGTCGCAACAATGTATTTTTTTTCCTTCTGTGGGGCGAGGGCACCGCGAAATGAAAAAAATGCATAGGAAAGTATGTTGGCCACAATCGAATGCCCACTTTAGGCACCTAATGTGGCTACCGAAGGAATATCGAATAAAACGTCAGACGATTGGTCCACCGACAACCATAGGCATAGTGCTCGGTATCCTACACCGACCCGACAAAACTTTCTGGAGAGGTTGCGCACAAGCGAACGCAGTGCAATTCGTCGAATCCCCATAGTGATGGCGGCGAGCGACCACTGTTTCTTTTTCTTGTCTGCTAGTCAGAAAGCGTCCAAAACTCTGCCAGGCGAAAATCCACTCGGCCAGAGCAAACCGAACGCGCACCAAAGTGCGCCGCGCGGTAGTCGCGGCAATACGAGAAAAGCGTACGCGCACTGGCTGGCTTTGGCAGCCCGCGAGTAGAGTAGCGAGAACAAAAAAAAAAAAAATTGAAGCGGCTCAATGTGTCCTTGCGAATAAAAGTCAAAGTAGAAAAAATAATTAAGAACGTAGTTACCTAGGCTGGGTTTAGTGTCTTGACATGGATGTTCTGGCGTAGGTGAAAAAAAAAATGTTGATATTTTTTTATGTGACATGACGGCACAAATGAACCACCAGAACGCTTCGTCTGATCGGACCTCGCTGCGTGCTTTGTCAACATGTCTGCTAGCATGTTGATTTGGCTTGTCTCGTTGTATGTTCCGATGTAAGACTTTAGAAAAGTCAATAGACCTTTGTCCTCAAATGTTTATAACAACATTAAACCCACAAAGTTCTCCAATTGAAGATCTAAAGCACAACTTTGTAAATGTCAATGCACCTTTCAGATCAAGGGTTTATGAGATTTATACCCATAAAGTTTCCGAATCGACATCCATGCGCTCCATAGATTCCGCGGCCTCGGCGAGATGCCGCGGCGAGGCCGCTCGCCATCGAAACGCCCTTGAAACTTTGTGCTTGGATGGGGCTGCTTGGGGTTATGCGACTTCCGGTGCATGGGTGTTGCCACGAAATCCAGCCCGAGTTCGCAATGTTCGTGGTGAAATGTCTTTTAGATCGTGAAAAAGACATTCTAGACAAAATCCAGAATGATTTCCGACCCCGGCGGTTGCTTTGGTCGGCGGTGCATGGACAGCACGAAAAAATTTCGGGGGGGGGGGCGCTGAAGCCCCATAAGCCCCCCCCCCTGGCTACGCCCCTGCCGGGGGCGGGTAAGACTGTAGTAACAACTCCACTACCTCTGGTAGAAGTAAAAGCGGCCGGCTGGAATTCAGCGATATGCGCCATAGCGAGTGTTGAGAAATCGTATAAAGCGAGCGAGCGGCGGCAAAGGCAGCAGAACGCCTCGCCTACCTCCGCGCTGCCACATGCGGCGGCGTTAGGGGAAGATGAGTTTCTTCGGCAGTGGTCATGTCATTTCCTGTCGGTGAATGATGGGCGCATATGGCTCCTTTTACACCCAGCGTGGTTCTCGCACTCAGGCCATCAAAGGTGCACTAATTGAATGTATCTAGTATCCAGGTACTTGTGATTTCTGCTTGTGCTTTCTCGAGTATAGATGTGAATTTTGTTTAGATACATCATCTCATGCTATCAATGCATTAATATGTAAGTTGTCAATGGAAGATAACCATTTGTACACAACATTCGTGCGTTTGCATGCGCTAAACACTCAACATCATGCATGTGTATGTGACAATTCGTCTATGTATAACTGTGGCTCAGTGGCTATGGTGTTGGGCTGCTGAGCACGAGGTGGCGGGATCGAATATCGGCCACTGCAGCCGCATTTCGATGGGGACGAAAACGCCCGTGTACTTAGATTTAGGTGCACGTAAAAGAACCCCAGGTGGTCGAATTTTCCGGAGTCCTCCACTACGGCGTGCCTGATAATCAGAAAGTGGTTTTGGCACTGTCAGATTTGTCGGACGATCTCGCCGCTGCCACCATTTGTTAGAGTTGTCGGACGATCTACGAGCTGTAGGCCGATCCCACCGCTGCCATTCAGATGTAAGATTTGGCAGTCGAAGCTGTAGGAAGGAGCTTGACTCTTCGTCTGGACTTAGGAGAGCAGGATTTATTTACATGTTATTTACAGTTGAACATGAGATACATCGACAGTCTAGCGTGACTCCCAAATGGAGCCCGCAAGACGAGCATACAGCAAACAGCTTACGAGCACACAGCCCACGAGTACATTTCGAGCACGACAACGAGCACCCTCTAGCAGCCGACAATCGCTGCTTATAAGCACTCTGCTCGACGTCACAGTTCGACGTCATTGAAGATGACCCGCCCTTTTGGAGGAGGCGGGCTCTCGACTTGGAGGAGGATGAGGGCTCACACACACGCACACACACACACACACACACATAGGTGCAATGGTCCGGAGCCGACGTCAGAGGGGCTTCGTAGAACTCGGAGCCGGCCGGCCCGGGTGGCGCGCCCGGGTAGCACATTGTCTGGTGTCTCGAAAAGTGCATGGGAAGGAGCACTCGACGGCGTTCCCGCGGCAACTCCCCCACTCATAGCCGAACAGGGCGGCGTTGTCGTGCTGCGCACGAAGCTTGCTTCGTCGAACTCTGAGCTGGCCCGGGTGGCGCGTGCGTGTAGCACATTGTCTGGTGTCTCGAAAAGCGCATGGGGAGGTTCCGCCAATTACCTCCCCTCGAGAACTCCCCTGAGCTGACCCCTCGCCACGTGGCTGCCGGTTATCCGCAGTTCCCTGAAGTGCGCCACCGTCCCGGTTGGATCGGAACACGTGCAGCGGGCTGAAATAGCTGCAGACCGATAGTAATGTATAGTCTTGGTGATATTGTGACGTCATCATGACTCGTAAAGTTCGGATCATCATTTCGTGAAACAATTTTTTTCGAAAGAAAAAGAAAATGCTCTTCCCACGCGCTTCCCAAGCTTTTTCGATGTGGATGCTTGCGTTAGCGCTGATATTGCATGACGTTGTAATGCTACGTTTTAGATACTATGTTACACTATGTAAAATCCATATTTTCGTTAAAGGCTAACGTTGATTCCATGCATCTGATAACATTGCTTGCAATGAAAGAATACGTGAGACTGAATTAAGTAGTGTTCATTATTCCTCAAAAGAAGTGAGCGATCGTCACTGTTCCACAATCGAGCATACTTTCAATAGCTAGACGCGGTCGGTCTCGCGGTGCCTGTATCATTGCATGTAGAAGAGCATGCACCCAAAATGTTAGAAACGTAACGCTTGATGTTTACGCTCTCATCACGTCTGCAGTTCTTGTAAAGCCAGGATCAATTGCACCTCCTATGCGGGGCGTTGGTAAATGTCGTTTAGGGTCGTATTGGACTATACGAACACCATTTGGGACTTAAGGACCAGCTCCACAACGCAAGTGTTTCCTCTCCAAACTCCTCCACTTTAACGTCACAGCTGTTCCTGCAACCGCCTTGCGACCGCAGGTATTTCCCTCTCCACGCCACTTTCCGCGCCGCTACGAGTCTTTCCTCCGCATCGCAACGCGTATCCAAACAGCGCTTTTCCTCAATGCAAGCTCTCTCTCTCTTTCTCTCTCTCTCTCTAACCACGCCACTCAGACGCGAGCACGGTAGTTCTGTGAGAGGACCCCCGCTGCGTCTACGGCGCCAGACACGAGAGCCAAATCCAGAGAAATAGACAAAGGTCCACATTGTACACCTGTGGGTCTGCAATGCGTTAGCATCATCAGGATCAATCCACCCACGCTTTTCATTGGACTCACTCCAGGATCGACCCGCGTTACAAACCACCTTTGTGAGCACCGCATATCGTGTACTAGCGCCAGGATCCGCCTACCAAGTCACCAATTGTCATTACGTAGTCTCCAGCAACGGCTCAGTTTGCTCGGGGAGAGAGCGACGCCAAACACGGATAAGGAGGCAGAGAAAGAAAATATCAAGGAAGGATGTTGTTTACTCTTCTTATAATTTTTATTATTACGACTATTATCAATTTATTATACATGTGTGATCACATAAAAACAGATACAAAGGAAAAAGAGAGGAAAAACAAGGCTGTCAAACGTTACCTGAATGGACACAATGCCTACCAGCCCTGGTGTACGCGAAAAGACACCAATAGCGATTATTCAACTGCACAATTTCTTCCCCGTGATCTGCCAGGTAGGTAGGTAGGGTTAAATTGGGTCCACTTGAAGAAGGAGTGAAGCAGTATGGCCTCCGGCTACTCCATTTCATACATAGGGAAATTGTGAATTTGCTAAGAGAAATAAGTGAAGTAGGATGAATAACATAGGATATAATAAGAAAAAGGGCACTTTAGCACTCGCGAACACTCACACATACGAGAGAGACAGATAGAGACAAAACAACAACGAACCCTAGCCACTGCGCATAGTTTCCTGTGATATATTGAGCAAACGTCCATACTTCAGTTTTTCGCTGCAATGAAATCTGTCCTTCCAGGGCCCATAAGTGGCCATGGTGCAAATATTGTCTCAAGTGAAAACTGATGGTCGGCCAGCGCACTAAGTTAGTAGTGTATATAGATATCCCTTTTACTAAGACATTCTTTCTTCCAGTAAAGTCCGATACATTGCGCCTGATCGCACATGTATACATGACGCCTACAAGAAGTCGCCCGGCTTTTAGGTACTTTATAAATGCACTGGCTGCGCCCTGACAGAGGACGTCTTGGCCAAGTGGTTATCATTACAGGAATGGACCGCGCTCTAACGCCTTCGACCACGACAATGGCGACGAACTTAGCTCCGGCACGAAACTTCGACGATGAAGCAGAAAACTTCCAGGACAATGATGCTACAATGATGCTATATATATATATATATATATATATATATATATATATATATATATATATATATATATATATATATATATATATATATATATATATATATATAGTTTTTTCATCCAGTTTTATTTCCATTCGTTTAGTTAGTTCAATTAGTAAGTACAAGTAATTTCCTATATCTTGTCTTTGGTGTCTTTGTTGGCTTCGTATGATTAATGAAAATCAGGCCCCTCGGTTCCCTTCCTTCTCGTCCATATATATATACTCGCAAGAAACGAATATATGATAACTTCGAGTAGGGAATCCCCGAAACGAGAACGAAACGATTCGAGGAAAATGAAACGATACACGATTCGAGAATTGACTATTTTATGTCTGGAATATTGGTTCCGTTCGAATATCAAGGGACAACCGCAGTTCTTTAAGATCTACAGGGAGAAAAACGAATGCAAGGGAAGACCCCTCTTAATAATTCTCCTGCAGGAGACCTGCGTTTGTTGCGCAGTCGGAACCAGTTCCTGAGCGAACGCACGAAGGTATGCGCAATATATTTTCCAGTTGCTAAACAAGTATGGCTTGCCTAAGGCTGCCGGCGAATTCTCTGATACTTTCCTAGAAGAAACTAACACGGCTTCCCGCTTGTAGGTTAGTTTTCTTTATTTTCCAGTGACAAGACCTCGGACTTCATTTCTTACTTTTTAACATTCATTTAGTGGCGTGACTCGTAGTGACCGTCCCTGCTCTACTTCTTTCGTCCTTGCTTTATTCCTCGAGATGCGGTAAAGCACCGCCTCCGCGTTACGCGCCACAAAAGCGCTCCTGACGTTCTTGCGGGCTACGAGCCTTAACGAAACTTTGTAAATATCTCTATAGTGTATATGTGTGTATGTGACTGTATGTGCTGTTCAGTGTTTACCACACTATATATCGTAATCATCACCTGCAGAACCTGGAGTAGCATGTCAGGCGAACAGCAAGGCGTATCCTTAAGTCTCTCTCTCTCTCTCTTTCTCTCCATTTCTCTCTGTCATCTTGTTCTTTCTTTCTTCTTCTTCCCATCTTCCTATCTCCCATTGCTATGTTTCTGTCTCCTCGTTTCTAAACAGTAGGCACGCGTTGTCCCCTTCCGGTTGCGGTTGCCAGCCTGCTCCTCGCTTTAATTTTCCTCTCTTTCGTGTCTATATTGTAACGAACAGTTCAAGGAGTTCAGAGACAACTATTTATTGTGGACCAACTTGTGCCCGGCAAGTAAATAAAAAGATGACTGCAGCGTTTCAAACAGGAGATCAAGAATGCCTTCTTTTCTTTTCTCTCGAGTGGCACTTCACCTCTTAATCTTCTTGTATTCCCCGACAACGGTCACCTACGATGCGAGTGCGTGAGGCGAATGCCGCACGCACTCGCATCGCCGTTGTCCTTTTGGAGGGCGCACGGACCTGCGCGCGTTGTTTAAAGATGGTTTCTGTCTCGTATCAATATGTTTTCAAACGAAATAATCAATCAATCAATTAATTATTTATTTGCGTGCCCAGGAACAACCCTAAAGTCTGAGTCCTGGCGCACGGGTAAAAAAAAATGAATAATTAACAATGCAAATACAAGGGGGGAAGACATATGATATAGAAAACGACAATTATGAAAAATAACAGTTTACAATCAAGAAAAGCCAAGGTGTCTTCACAACAGAAAGATGAAAAAGAACAGGAACAATGCGTGGGGAGTCAATAAAAATAAATTAATCAGTCCAGCCTTTAGATTATGTGCCCAGGAAGAACCACGATGTTTTAATACTGGCGCACAGGTAATATAACGAAAAGACAATGTGAAGCTTAAAAAAAGGCTACAAAGGCAGAAGGAAAAGATGGGCAGAAAAGCCATTTGGCATAATATTGGTACAGAACAAAGGACATGGAAAGTTGCTAAAAGAAGCTCTTATCTATCAACAAAGGTGAACCTAAATGAACAGAAAATTAGTGAGCAAGTACGATGACAAAAAAAAAAGAAAAAAGACTGTACCAGCTAAAGATATACTACCGTAAAGGAAAGTGAATAATGAAAGGGGGAACGATTTAAGTAAAATACATGTAAATGCAATGCAACAAGAACATTAAAGGTAGGAGAAGAAAAAAAAAAACGTTGCTGAAACATAACACATATCGCCAGGCAAGCTGAAATTGTACGAAATCACACGGCGAAAGAGAAAAAAAAATTATGGGGTTTTACGTGCCAAAACCACTTTCTGATTATGAGGCACGCCGTAGTGGAGGACTCCGGAAATTCCGACCACCTGAGGTTCTTTAACGTGCACCTAAATCTAAGTACACGGGTGTTTTCGCCCCCATCGAAATGCGGCCGCCGTGGCCGGGATTCGATCCCGCGACTTCGTGCTCAGCAGCCCAGCACCATAGCCACAGAGCAACCACGGCGGGTTCGGCGAAAGAGAGTACGTACGTATACGAGAAAAACTAGTACACGACAATACGAAGATGTGAACAGCACGACGAAAGCTACTTATGAAAAACATCAAAATCAGCAAAATACGAAATACGTATTAGACAGATTTTGAATTCTACACAAAGCAGAGTGTTTGCTGTGACAAGCAGGAACGAAGAATGATCGGTGCTTCCTTGTGACTTCCCGCGGAATCCGAAGCGCGACATAATCAAGTAGCTCAGCGCAGTTCAGGTTTCCGTGAAGGAGCGTATGCAAAAACAGTAGGTCCGCGCGAATACGTTCGCAGGTAAGGGACGGTAGTGAGGGTAAAGTGCAAGCGGCTACAAGCTTGACATTTGCCAGCAATAAAACGATGGCGGTAAGTTGCTACCTACTTTTTCTGAACTATTTCTGGTCTATCACTGGGGGATTCGGAAGTTCCATTGCACACCACCAATGCGTATTCGAGTTGGGGAAGATATTATACGATGATACAGCATAAGAGAATGAGTGGGAGATTTGAATTCACGTGAGCGCAGACCGCGCATAGCAATGCGTTCAGTATATGAGATGAAAAGCTTAACGAGGCATTAAAGAGTACACCAAGATCATTGACCTCAACAACCCTACTCAGCGGAAAATAATCCAGAAACAAGAAAACAAAATACTTTCGGTTTTGCGAGTGTAGGTCATAACTTCGGTCTTCAGAAGCGTTGAGGCTGAGACCATTATTTTTGTACCATTCTGTAAACGACAACAGGTGAGACCGAAAAATTCGACAGCCATTAATAGTGTGAATGTATTTAAAGGTATTGATGTCATCTGCATATTGAAGAAATGACGACTTCTGGATAACGGAATAAACATCGTTGACAAATACCAAAAACAGGAGTGGTCCTAGTACGGTACCTCGAAGGACACCGCTAGTGGCCTTGCACACAACAGATGACTATTCACTGTTGCTAACATGGCATATATACGGAAGATACCTACGAAGGAGAGCAACAACTGAAGCATCAACACCATAATGCGTAAGCTTTACGAGGAGCATTGGAGGGCTGACCACATCGAAAGCTTTGCTGAGGTCGCAGTACACGGTATCCACTTGCCCCCTCTGGAATACTGGCGCAGATATCTGTGTCATGAATCTCGAAAGATTGGTGACTGTTGAGCGACCATAGAGAAATCAGTGTTCGTTTGGAGTTTACGCGCTCTTTACACTATGGTGTGAAGATTAAGCTCAAAAATTTTGGATGTGGTACTTCGGAGTGAAATCGGCCTGTATAGTTCGAGACATCTGTTTTGGAACCAGGCTTAAATACAGGGAAAACAACAGCAGTTTTGGAAATTATTTACGTGTTCTGTAGATAATTTCTGTGTATATATATATATATATATATATATATATATATATATATATATATATATATATATATATATATATATATATATATATACGGAACATGACGTCGACTCCGAGAACAGAAATGTGCCTAAAATAACCCGCCGTGGTGGCATAGTGGCATCGACGTTGCGCTGGGAGATCGAATCCCGGCCACGGCTGCCGCATTTCGATGGGTGAGAAGCACAAACACGCCTGTGTGCTGTGCACTGAGTGCACGTTAAAGAAGCACAGGTGGTCACAATTAATCAGGAGTCCTCCACTACGGCGTGCCTCATAATCATATCGTAGTCTAGACACGCATAACCCCAGAATTGAATGTTACGTTTAGGGTTGTTTGCATGCTCAGGTCGGTGATCTTGCAAAATATCTTGTAGCACTGTCACTTTTTGTTGGAGTTATCTTGCGACAAAGAGAGTCCATAGCGGGGTAGAACGCACTCGGTCTTATAGCTTCGTATGCCCGGATCTTTAAAAAATGCCCTCATAAAGAAGGAACCGAGTGAGTCGCAAACCGTTGGGATTCCTTCAACAGGAAAAAAAAATAAAAATTAAATTACGGGGTTTTACGTGCCAAAACCACTTTCTGATTATGAGGCACGCCGTAGTGGAAGACTCCGGAAATTTTGACCACCTGGGGTTCTTTAACGTGCACCTAAATCTAAGTACACGGGCGTTTTCGTCCCCATCGAAATGCGGCCGCCGTGACCGGGATTCGACCCCTCGACCTCGTGCTCAGCAGCCCAACACCATAGCCACTGAGCAACCACGGCGGGTCCTAAATAGAACGGGTTTGGTTGCAGCAGTGGCGTAGCCAGACATATATTTCGGGGGGAGCGCCTACTTGACCGGGGACAGGGAGGGATCTGGGAAGGCTGCATACTAACACGGAAATTTCGGGGGAGAGTGTGGCTCGTGCTTGGTGTGCAACTTCCTAGCTACGCCACTGGGTTGCAGTACTCATTCGTTTCGCCAACAGGCAGTGCAAAGAAACGCACAACCTCAGCTCGCTTCGCCAGCTGCGTCGCATGCCTGATAACATGTCGGAAGATTGAAAAGGAGAGCTCGCGTGCGCCGCAACCACAGTAAAGCCTGAGCCCCTGCAAGGACGCGAAGCAACAAAGTTATCTCGGTTGTGCACATGTGACAACCAAAGTATGCGGCAGGCTTTAGCAGGGAGGTTGCGAAGTGTCCGCGAACATATTGTTACGCTAAAGCTACACGCAGAACGGAGGAAGAGGAGAACGAAGTGCGCTTGTCTTTGCAACGGCTCGGTGTCGGCGAGGCCCCATTTCATCAATTCATCTTCAAATAAACGCACCCCACCGTAACAGTTTTGGTGGAGGTGCTGGGTAAAACAACGGTGCCCCCGAAGAACGACGACGAACCGCCCGCAGAAGCGCAATCCGCGGAGCTTCGCCGAAGTGACCGAATTGCCGGTGTCACCACAAATGCCTTCCAACGGCGACAACCCGCCACCTTCTTCCAGCTACCCATGGCAGCCCTACATCGAACCACGAACCTTCGCCGGAAAAGCCGGGGAAGGCGTCGACGGATGACTCAGCTTTTATCAACGCGCAAGTCGGTTCAATGGCTGGAATGCCACAGCCCAGTTTAAAAACGTGGTCTTCTTCCTCAAGGGAACCGCGTCTGTGGCTTGAAAACCACGAATAAAGCATGACGACGTGGGAAAAGTTCGTAGAGGAAATCAGGAAGTGCTTCGGAGATCCGGCAGCTCAAAAGAAGCGTGCAAAGCAAACCCTAATACAGCGAGCCCAAGTTCTCGGCGAAACCTGCACGACGTACATCGCGGAAGTGCTGAAGTTGTGCAAGGCCCTGGACCCTCAGATGACAGAAGAGGACAAAGTTGGTCATCTTTTAAAAGGGATCGCCGAAGATGTGTACCAGTTCCTCAACGAAAAAGACAGTCTGGGCTCCGTAAGTAACGTCATTCGGCACTGCCGTACATTTGAAGCCTTGAAAGCTCGGCTTATCACACCGAAGTTCGGCCGCCTGGCCAACGTAACTAACGTCGCCACTGTTGACGTGGTCCCAGCTCCATCCGACCTTGGGTCAGTTATTCGGCAAGTGGTGCGTGGAGTGCTTGACCGACGTGAGGCGGCTTCCCTCTAGACTCCGCGTGCTCGAGAGCGCTTTTCTCACTGTGACTTCCGTGAGACGTCCATCAACGCCGCCTCCGTGGACGCCTACAACTTCGTTCTCCTCTTCCTCCGTTATTCCTGTAGCTTAAGCGTAACAATATTAAATGCTTAAGCGTTTCTGTGATTACCAAACGAGGAAAACCGTCCGTCCGTCACGTATGACGATCGCTTTCATGATATGGCCCGCAGCAGCTAGCGAATTTACCTTCCTGCTGCCTCGAGCTTGCTTCAACGCGAACGAAGCGGCGAGAACACAGCGCTCGCGAAGCTATTAGCACTTGCCTCACTGTGCCCCCGCCCCCCTCACAGATCGCTTTCGAGATAAGGGCCCGCGCGTCTCTTTTCAACGCCAACTAAGCGGCGAGAACACAGAGCACACGATGCTATCAGCAGTCGGTGCTCTGTCCCCGTCGCAGATCGCTTTCAAGATACGGCTCGCGCGCCCATGCCATACGCAGTCACCGCCGGAGTACGGTTGATGAGGGTTCATAATGGGTCGACGCGGATGGATAAGGCGCTAAAGAGCGATAACGTACGGCTTATAATGAGGGGATCGTCATCAGCGCACTTGGCGCTGCCACCTGCAGTAGTTTGCTTGCGTCATAAATTCACCTTGCGCCGCCGTCCACAGCAGTCCGTGTCGCCGCAGCGCTGTCGTTTGTACTCGTCGGGTCAAGTTTCATAACATTAATAACGACACCGGGCTGGGTGGAGATGAGGAAGTGGTACAATGCGTATACGTATACATATACAACTCCCAGAAAGTTTCTGCGTCAGATTTTTTTTTTTTTTTTTTTCTGGTGTGAGAAGTTAATTTTCCAACCATCGGAAACTGGCAGGCGACGTGTTTCCGCAAAGCCATTCATAGACAAAAGCTTATGATGTTTCCCTACACAGATGGTTGTTTTGGTCTGTGGGAGGTGCAGCCCCGTCACAATGTCACACTAGTTTCCGTCGCGAGTATGAAATGACCAGACTTATACTCCTTAGAGAAAAGGTAACTGATTACTATTACTTCTTTCGAAAATGTAACGGATTACACTTACCAATTATTAAGTTACTCAGCAATCACTAAAAATAATCGATTATGTAACGTTACTTTTTTACTCACAACTTTTGTCAACGTTGCACAAATACAGTAAATAGAACGAACTGGCCTGGCTCTATCAGTTGTAAGAGTTGGAGGACAATCCCACCGATGGCAACCAGTTGTAAGGTTTAGACGTTGTTGATGGGAGGAACTTCCCATCGCTGGCTACCACTTGTACGGGTTGTAGTCGGGCATGAAATATGTGGTAGCTGGCCGATGCCGTCGACCAATTCACCCACGCTTGGGACGTGGTTGTAGAGAGGAACTTGATCTCATCGAGAACTAGGAGTACGGGATTTAATCACAGTATTTACATTACGACAGGAGATACATTTCAACAGTCTAGCATGACTCCCAAACGGAGCCCGAAAGACAAAGCACACGATCACACATAGCAGCCGACAAACTGCAGCTTAAAAACACTCTGTCCTCCCTAGATCCCTAGGTGAGGGAAAACTGCCGTTCAGCCTCCGTCCAAAGTCGTCGTTGGAAGCGTAGTCGACCCGCCTTTGAGGAGGAGGGTTCATACACTCTCTTCCGCACTATGGTCTCACTGAACACACTGAGGTGAGCGGGTCCTCGTACACATGGGTTGACACGCTTGACATCAGCGAGCGCCTCTTGATTCCAGAGATGACTTCTCAGGTAGCCGCCGCGACTGTCAGCAGACTGTGACGAATTCCGGGGCCCGCGAAAACGCACAGCAAAACCCCTTTTTCCAGGAGTCCTCTTGCTCCAAGTAGACCGCGAAGGCGACAGCGAATCAAGTAACAATACTTGGTCCGCCGAACGTGGCTAGCCTCGCTGGCGTCGCCGAATCTCCGAAGGAGGCGCATGGTTGATTAACTTTGCTGTGGTCTCCAGTTCTCCGAAGGAGATGCATGGTCGGTTAACCTAGCTGGCGTCGCCGGTTCTCTGAATGAGGCGCATTGTTGCCTCCCCAAAGCGGCTCGTCGCAGAGGGCTGAGAACGGTTCGAAGGTCGCTTCTCCGAAGGACGCCACCCCCGCAGGCCGATCGTAACACAGTGTGTCTCCTAAACTCGTTCACATGTTGCTTATCTTCACTAAGAATTGCTGTTCAAAATTTTCTTCTTTAATCTTCTCTCGTTTTTCTTTCAGTCTTTTTTTCGTGTGTGAAAGGATTCCTGCAGTGGCACTGAAAAACTGCTGTGTTATAACGTACGATTACATTGCTCACAAAACTGTGGGTACTCAAATTGCCGCGATGCTAGGATCTGCGTGCTCTTGAAGCGTAGCGCTTCATTGCTGCTGGGGCTAGAAGACACTCCCAATAGGGCCAGTGAAAAACTGAAACATCGTCCGTTTAAGTAATTTCCTGACATCAACGTTTCAAAAGGCCACCGCTATCGAGCCATAGAAGCACCGTCTCAATTTCTCAGCGAACTTCTCTGCACAGCTCTCAATCAGCTAGATGGAAAGCCGTTCACCTTGAACAAGATCTTGGGACCATGGCCTCGCATATCGCAGCTACAAAAGGCCACAAAAGCGCTGCTGCGATATTTGAAAGATACCGGATTGAGTCAGCGTCTGTGATCCGGACTGAGTGACCGACTGATATCCACAGTGGACTTTCTCTTCTTTTAATCTTCCCGTTCCCCTTTCCCCAGTGTAGGGTAGCCAACCGGGCTCAGTCTTGGTTAACCTCCCTACCTTTCATTTATCATTTTTTCTCTCTCTCTCAGCGAACATTTGGTGGACCACCTCCCGGCACCCTTCACTGGTTATCCATTTAGACTTAAACTCCAACAACTTATTGTAACGGATGCCAGAAAATATTCACATTCCTTGAAGAGAATGTGCAAATCTTCAATGTTATTTAATAGTGAAGTTGCCCATTATTCAGTCCTAAAAATACTGCTCGTGTGGTACAATCACAGAAATAGGTGTATATGATCACGTATATAACCAAACGGATAGAAACACGTGCGTTTAATGGCCATAATTCTGCCTACACCAGAGAAATTATAAACGTTACTAAGCGAAGAAGAAATAAACAGCAGCTCTTAGCGCTTCTGAAAGCCACCTATATAGAAGCGCTTCCACTGGAGAGAGAGAGAAATTTATTGTTAAAACTGAGAGGTCGGATTTTGAGAGAGGTGTGCAAATCGCAATATCCTGCGATGTTCAGGTGATCGAGGCATAAAGCTGTCTCGTGGAGCACAGCGGACTGGAGCAAATTACTGTTGATTGTGGGAAGGAGGTAACCCATGTACAAAATTTCATCATTTTGTTCACTGTAGTTCCTACCAAATTTAAGTACTCAAAGTTGCGTCGCCTGTTATATACATAGCCTCTGTTTCGCCAGAAATACAACGTTACGTGTAATTGGTTACTGAAAAAAGTAATTGAATTACAGTGAGCGTTACCGACTCCACGAAGTAATCGTTAAACTACAAGATAACCAAAAAACGTAATTCATTACAAGTAATCAATTCCATGTAATTCGTTATGTACAAGTCTGTAAATGACCCAGACCCGCTCGTTCCGTAACGGCATGTATTGCATATTAGACTCAGTGGCTCCAAACGCTATTCACAAATAATTTCGTGACGATCACTCTTACGCTGGATATTGGTTTTGCAGCACGACTCTCGTTAGTAGCTCCAAAAGCGTTGGCGTACGCGACCGCCACCGGCGATTCAGTAATGTGGCCAGCGAACGGAGACGGGTGCCGCTTTCGCCTCTTTCGCTGCCACTGCGCCGCGCACGTAGTAGTAGAGTAGTAGTAGCGCGTAGCGCCACGCAGCGCGCGCGAGCCGCGGTAGGTCGCGCACTCATTCCGACAGGTGGCTTCAGCTGCTTTCTTTCTGGGCCGGCTGACAACAGTCAACACGCGCGTGCGACGGGAGACTCTCGGTGCGTGGACAGCGGAGCTCGCTACCCGCAACACGCCGGGCGGAAGCCATGAGCGGGGGCCCGCTGTTGCTCCTTGCAAGGGGCCGGACGGAAGCGCAGTCGGAAATGTACGGGCGCCAGGAAGCGGCCATGCCGGACTGGAAGCGGGAGCTGCTCCGCAAGAAGCGCACCATGCACAAGGCATTCCCCAGCTGGGCGGCGCTGGCGGCCGGCTCTGGTGGCGACCGGACCGTACAGAAGGCTGTTCACCTTGGCGACGCGGCGCGCGTTCCGGCCGGACTGGTTTGCCCGCAGTCGCCCCGCGGAGGTGGCCCCCCTAGCATGGGCGAAGACAAAGGCGGCCAGGCCGAACTGGAAAGTTCGGAGGACCACGAGTGGCAGTACGGCCCAGGCTTCGTGGACCGGCTGCGATGCAAGTTCCTCAGCCTAAGCTTACGCGAGCCCAGTGGCCTGCAGCAGCCACTGCGAGCGTACGCCAGCGTGGAAAACCTGTTGGAACCGAAATGCAGCGTCCGGCCTGCGTCGGCACCCAAGCCTGCGTTTCAGCGGGCCCGTAGCATGGAAACACTGTTAGATCCACTCATCAATGAGGACGTTGTCATCGTCGAGCGGAGTTCGACTGCAACCAGTGAGTTACCCCGAGCGGATATTGTCCGCACCTGCAAACGCATTTTTGAGGCCTCGGTTGACAACCGGCGGCCGCTCCGCCGGCGGCCACCAGTGTTGCGTGCACGCGCCCCCCTGCGTGCTGACAAGGAGAATAATCAGCCTTTGGCCAGGCCGCGGCCTGCCAGGCCCGTAGCTAACATCAAACCTTTGCGAAAACAGGACGAGCCGCCCCCAGCAAAGGAAGATGAGCCGCCGCTGAAAGCCCCCGTCACCGTTAGTCGTCCAGAACGTCGAGACGCTGCGCCGGGGCCCCTGTGGCCGCAGCTTCGGCAGGCTTCACCGACGGCCACCAGTGTGGTGTTTGACTTCCGGGGCAAGGACGTAAAGCCGCACGTGGCCGTGACCCGGGCACCCTGTGGCAGTCCGCTGGACTCTGACGAGCTGGACTCGTCCGATGAGCCACTTCCATTCCCGTCTGGCATCGTGTTCGTCGGCGAGAATGTAGTGGTCGGCGGCGGCGCCCTGCTCACCACCAGGAACAAGAAGGTAGGTAGGCCGCTGACCCCTCCGGGCCACAGCAGGGCACACCCCTCTTTCTCACTTGGCGCTTTTGGTACGACTCGCGCGGTGCTTGCACCACTAGTGTCAGACGGAAGAGCCCTCGGTGTCTGACCACAACTTCTGTCTGTGCACTCTTGAAGCAAGGCACTGCCCGTGCATACCTAGCGTTCACAGAGTTGGAAGATGCAACATCCCTAAGTCTTTCGTGCTTGGAATTTACTTGCTCAGCATCACTAATTGCAAAATGGCCGAAATTCTTCGCATGGTGTACTACAATTGTATGCAGCATAAAAAAATTGTTTGAAACATAATTCTGCCAAAAATTTGCCATTTGCACTAGTATAGTTCAATGACCTCACTCTGTTAGCTGCCACAATTGTGTAGGTGCACTATTTTGGTAGTTGAGTGCAGGCACACCAACGTTTGTAGATATTCCATATACGAAATACAGGTGCTGGCCGTGTTTTAAGCTGTATGTTCGTTTCATGAAAGAGCAAATGAGCCAGTGACTGATTTTTAACTGAAAGAACTTTGGTTAAATGCACGCCATTTAGTTGGAAAACACTTGCAGCAAGATGCCTCATGTTATTCCCCACACATACATCAGCAAATGAAAAGCACTTTCAGCTGCATTTGTTGCAAATATTTCGATCCAAATTTCCTTGTTTGCATGCGGTCTTGCTTGCAGCTGTGTTTTTACTCCTGCCCATACTCTTCTTGTATTTCACTATGCCAACATTCACCATTATGTTGGCAAATGTGTCAATACTCTTAGCATGTTTCATCAACTTGTCATTTGCACGGCCTCCAGTTCATCTGCAAGGCAACAAGATATTCTCATAAAACTGGCAGGGACACAACTACAAGGCAGACCCTGGAACATGATATGGGCATTGTTGGCCACATCTGTGTCTGTGTCTGTCTTGGTACACAGCTGAAATAACTTTTTATACAGATCGTTATCCTCGCAGACAACTTTCTGTGGCAATGGAGGAAAAGCTATGGGCGTATGGCTGCTGCACTAGTTAAGGTGCCAAGTAGTTCGGCAGCGTTGACAGTGCTTTTAGTTGCTCGGAACAGACATTGAATCAACGCAGCTTCCATGTGCAACGGTCTTGCGTTTGCCCAGATGCGGGAGGGAAAAGCCACAAAAGAAGTAAACTTTTACACTTGGAGGTGTCTTCTGTCTTAACTGTTGCTAATAACGTGCGTTTTCCCTTCCCCAGCTTAAACTAATGTGGATGAAAACACGGGACTCTTTTCAGGAGCGCTCTCACTTGTGCACGCTTTGCCTCCCTAGCTTTTCCTTAATTGCCGCAGAAAGTTGTCAGCAAATATAGATTTACACAAAATGCTGTGCTGTCATTGCTCTCAGTGCTGTGCATGTCTCCAGGCAGCACATGTCAAATGTATTTACTGGTTGTTAGATATGTTGCATCATTCTCATGTGTGTCTTGCCATGCAGTTACTTTCGTAGCATCACTGCCTTGACTGTTTAAGAGAGTATGTTCGTGTTCTTTTGTCAGCTGCTAACTATAGTTTCAGCACTTGCTCATTTGACCATATATTGTCAACAGAAGTTGCTGAATAGGTTATTTGAAAGATCTATATTGGATTGTGTAGTGTTCGCCTAAATCCACGGCATGGACCTCAATTTCTTAAATTACATTTTTATGCGTGTCTCAATGATGCTGCTGTGTGCATTAACTGTCTGAACTTCAAGTCCCCCAGCCACATTTGCAAGTACAGTTACGTTAACTTTTTCCTACCCACTTACAAGTGGTACAAAAAAAGTAGCAGCCAATGTACTTAATTATAATGATAAACCAGCAGCAATTTGACTCTCGTACTGGTGTCACACGACCACTTATGATTGCGATCAAGCCTGATCTGGATTGAAATTTTCGACTAGGATTGGCTCCCTCATGCAACTTGTGCAGAATAGCCAATCATGACGGAGAAATTCGATCTGGATCGGGCCTGATCGCGATCAAGTGCGCTGTGTGACACTTGTATTATATTGAAATACAGCAGTCATAAAATGTGTGCTTAACCGTTCACAACCTGAAGTAATGACCTTTGGAGCGTCTGTTTTCTTTTCGAAAAAAAAAAAAATGCATTGCTGGCAACATAGTGCAGCTGTCAAATAGCAATGCAGTCCAACTGTATATGTTTGATTTGTTTCCAAAAATAGTTATCTGATTCATAGTAGCACTGGAACACCTTAATGTGCAGACAAAACTTAGTAGTGCAGACAATAAAATCTCCAAGTTAAGATCGATAAACTTTTCATGTGCAATTTGATGCTAAAAATGCTCTAGTGACTGCATTCAGTTAGCAGAATTTGCCATGACTGATTTTATAACCCCCTAATCCTGTGGACAAAGATGTTCGCATTTTAGACTACTATAATTGTTTTGTACTGGAATAACTTTAAAAAAAAAAAGTGATCTCTTTTGAGTTATTCCTAATTAACACACACCTAATTAGCACACATGGTATACAAATGTGGTAGTCTGCAACTTTTTTTGGTTACATGCGTTTTTTTCATTGAAGAGCATTGATCAGCTGCTATAAGGAGCACATTGTGCACTTCATTTTATTTTGCAATGGTAGACCTCTCAGTCATTGTCCTTTGCTCCAAAAGAGAGGCAGTGCTTATAGATTTAATGTTTATAGTTCTTTTCTTTTAAAATTCGTTGTAGGTCATCACTGCATTGCTTGTGAACTCGTTAAGAACTCAAGGTGATCAAAATTCGGAACCCTCCACCATAGTGTCCTTCATATTTAACTATGCAGTTTTGGCACATTAAACACCACAATTTAATTTTATCCTTGCAGGTATTCATCGACTGCACACTTAGAGAATGTTGTGTCGTTGTTGGAAATCTGGAAGAAAAACAATTTGAGCAGTATTTGGTGAACAAGATCGTGCTTTAATATACATTAATTCAAGGGAAGTGAATAAGGGCAGTGTGGATGCTTTTGCTTTGTGTTGTAAATAGAGAAGATTTATTTATTCAGCAGAAGCACAAAAAAAGCATTAGATTCCACTTCCTATTGATTATACACTCCGCTCCTATGTACTTCTTAGACTTAAGAAGGCAGCATCAGAGGTGCAGTGAAAGGTACAGTCTTCCACATACTTATAGAATGCCAACAAATGGAACCATAGAGAAGAAAACATTTTCAAGGAATTTACAAATATTTCATTCCTTAGCATCTCTGTTTTCCTTACTCGTGAGCCATATTTTAATCCAATGGGCTGATACCATTCCTGCAAGATGTCACATTCAAAGGTGTCGTGTACAAAAACTAGTATTTTGTAAGGGCCACACTGCAGCTCCACCTTCCATGTAGAGTGAAGATGCTCTTTGGTGGCCCAAAACATGAGCAGCCTCTTGGTATGAAAATGACTCCTGCAGAAGCTGGAGTCATTTACAGAAGCGTATCGTTTGTCATACATACAGCCACGTTACACATATCTTTCAGAGAACACTTCACTGTTCATTAGACTTCACTTTTTCATCATCCTGGCTCTCTTTGGCCATACCTGTCCCTTGTGCTATAAAAACCTATATATATCATACAAAAATAGTGTGACACACTACATACAAAAGTGAGCAACCTGCATTTGATAGCGTCGTCTTAGAGTGTACATCGGCATATCTTTAAACTCTGGCTAAAGTTAGCCGAGACACTGTATGTGAAGCAAAGCTTTCATGGAGTTAAATTTGCCCATTTCATTCCTGTATCTTTGGCATAAAGGAGACTGGTGCGCACACATGTGCTCTCGTGCACCTGCGCTATGCAATGTGGCTCACACGGCAATCTCAGAGTTAGTAGGCATTAGCATGATAGAAGTATATGTGTGATTGTGGCCAAATGGCTAGAGCATTGGGTTGCTGTGCTGGGGGACCGAGGTTCGATCCCATTATCGGGCACATAATTCAATTGGTTTTTTTTCATTTGTGAACTATTCTGCAAGGCAGCAAAAGCAGCCTCTGGCATGGAGGGTTCACAAAGAAAGCTTCGCTTTAAAAATTATGTATTTGAGGGGGTTGGGGGGGGATTTATTTCTTTCAAGCACTGCAAACACGAAGTAATTTTTCTAGTCTTAAGCATGCACATAGCTAAAGGAACTATTCCTAAAACATTTGTAATCAGCCAAGCAATTCTCGATTTGTCAAACATTTAGGGTGAAAATTGATAAAATGTAGGAGCTTTAGAAAAAACTTTGAATATATGAAGTTTGCCTGACGCCTGGGAAGCTCTAGCTCAGGGCAAGTAAAAAAAATGAAATTATACAAACATTATTGTGATATGTCCAATAGCTGCTGAGAAAAATGGTCATGTACATGCCTTAAATATGCATAGGAAGTGCAAGACCTACCTGTCACTTTGAGTGCTCTTCTGAAGGCCTTTGCCATTCTTAGTGGCAACTCTGAAGCTGGCACATTAAAAGTACTTCTCTTTGTTTGCCATATGGGCGCATGCTCACTTGTACTAGAGTATCGGAATGCATACTATTCGAATGTATTTTCTGAAGCTCTAGTGGAGCTTCAAAATAACTTTCGTGGCCTTTCATATACAGCATGATTATTACACTGCATTTGTTGAAGTGTTCATCTAATCTATTTATTGCAGCTGAAGATACAGTTCAATGATAGTGCCTTGGTGACCATTGAATATGCTTCTGAAGAATGCCACAGTCCCCGAGGGAATGGTCATGACGTGGATGCACCCGCTGTCAATGGCAGGAATTGTGGTGAGTGGTTCAGTTGCTGGCACTTAATTTTAGCCTCTGCTTAGTCTGGGCAGCCTGGATATTTTTGATGCTTGAAGAGTACATTTGTGACGAAATGACTGGCTTCCAAATGAGGTCACTGCATTTTTTTAGAGCGCAGCTCTTAGGCGGCCATTCCTGCGGCGAGTGTCTGCGTAACCGAGCAAACAAGCACAGCGAAAGATGAGAGCAAACACGGTGCGTAGCAGGGGAGGAGAAAAATGGTGAGAGTGAAGAGGCGCGAGGAGAAAAGAGGAGAGGAGGGTGAAGCGGAACCATGAGGCAGAAAGTGGAGGAAGTTATGGTGAAAGGATGAGGAGGAACGCGGAGTGCCAGCGGTGACCAGGCATGTGGTCAGCATGGAAACAGTGCTTGCGTGGTCTTCGGACCCACTGCGCATGCACTACTTCGCCTGTGGCACCACCGCTGCTAAAAAGAATGCGGTCCACGCGAGCCAGACCTTCCTGTGTTCATGCTTTCTTCCTGTATAATGAGCGACACTATCGGTGGAAATACTTTGTCTGCTGCTGCTGCTAAACATGCTGCCTGAACAGAGGCTCAGAGCCGCCACCGTGAGCACACTGTCGTTCAGAATCAAATTCTTTACCACAGTGTATTGCGAATTCAAAACACTGGATTGTATCTTGCGCTTCACTGGCTGCTAAATTATCCAGAGGTAGGTATACCTAGTACAGGGCTCTTCAAAGGCAGATGAGGAAATTAAGGAAGCCTTAAGGGACATTAAAGAAAATTAAGCAACGCTGTATAGTAAATTGCACTTTTACAATAGGCAAAACGGACAATCTTGCTATGAGGTGAGGCTTGATAAGCCAGAGAAGGCACATAATCAAGATGGGTGGTGCCACTATCCAGAAGTTCCCACACCAGCTTGATGCAGTGAAATCATGGATTTTGACAGTACATCCTCAACTCTTAATTGTATCAATAAAGGGCTGCATTGCATTCGAACGAAATGACTCAATCTGACAAGCTTTGAGAACTTCTGTGCCAAGGTGGCTTAAGGGGGGAAGCGGGGATCAGATCAGGAGAAAAAAATTTTGAAATCTGTGACATCACCCGCCATGGTTGCTTAGTGGCTATGGTATTTGGCTGCTAAGCACAAGGTCGCGGGATCGAATCCCAGCCACGACAGCTGCATTTCAATGGAGGAGAAATGAGAAAACACCAGTGTACTTCGATGTAGGTACACGTTAAAGAACCTAGATGGTCCATATTTCTGGAGTCCCCCGCTACAATTTGCCTCCTAAACAGATCACACATTTGGTACGTAAAACCCCATATAATTTAATGTAATTTAAATCTGTGATGTCCCACTCATGTACTAAGGTTGAGGTTTTGGTGTGGAATTCAAACAAAAGGGGAAGGTTGACCTTTATGGTCTCTATAATGATCAACCTTTTTCTTCTGAATGAATAAAAATATAGTTCTGGAAGTATACTTAACTAGTCTAAACTGATTTAGTGCTCCTCTTAGTGTCCCTTTAAGGGAGCAAGGGTTGCTAAGCACCAAGTCATTGTAATTGGGAGCAAGACAAACACAGAAGCTGCTTACCTCAACCCTTGTCATTGCTCCTGATGCCAAAGGTAGAGAAATGGATCGCAGCAAAGCTCAGAGAAGCTAAAGTATGTCAAGTGGGACCTAACAGACCATTAATCTTTTAACCCCCAATGATGAGTCGCACTTGTTCAGCCTGATGTGCTGCTTCCACTGCCAAAGACTAGTTGCAATCAGCATTGATGGAACACTACCTTTAAGAGCAGCTTTTATTTATTTTAATTCTAACCTGAAACCAATCAATATATTTCGAGAATCAGAATGACAAAAAAATTAGGGAAATTTGCTAGGTTTTTCTGGGATTTGGGGGGTGAAAGGGCTAAGTTGGTGAATGCTGAAATGAACTAAGGAATTTTGTGAAGGTTGGCATGCTGTATATGCATGGTTGTGCTTAAAATAGAAAAAGGGGGTCACACTAAAGACAAATGAAAACATTTCATATTTGGAGGTGAGAAAATGACTGGCCTTACTCGGGAAGGCACAATTGGCCAATTGGTGCAGACATGGCTTGCATCACCATTGGCACCTCTTGGCACTCAGGTCTAACTGCAGGATCCAGTTTCAGCACACTAGGTGCCTTCACCCAAGGTGACAGGAGATGTGCACCAATCTTCTATTTTTAGAGGTCTGTAGTTGCACTGCTTGCACGACTTGCAAGACTCTCCAGCCGACTTTTCGAAACTACCACAGTCACAGCCCTGGAAAGTAGAGGAAATCCCTATAGACAGAGCTATGATATCAAGAATAATCACACTGCTGAGAAAACAGTATTGCTATTTCTGAGAAATAGTATGGCTTTAAGCCTCTGGAATTAAAAACTTCAGATCTATGTGGGTTTTAGTAGACATACATCAAGAACAGTGTCAGCGAAAAGCAAACCCTAAGGCTCATTGTAATTTTGAAATATAATGCATAGCTTCCTATAACTTTACTTAATTATGGGCCCATTCAATATCTGGCAAGTTACACTTTGGTGCCTGTAGTCTTCTGTCTGTGAAGATTCTTTGTAGGTATATTTACAAACAGCTTCAGGTGACAGTGAAGGGTGGTTCAACCAAGTGTTCCTGCTTGTGCTTGCAAGATTATTTACAGGTTTGCCGCTAAAGGCTTCAGGATATTGTCATTCACAAGGTTATTCAGTTCCAAAACAAGGTATACTGTGTTCTTTTAAAGTTTCAAATTGGTGCATCTTCTCATCTGCCTTTGGGAATTGTTTGAAAATCATTCACACATGTATAGCCCAGTTGGAAGACTGATCAGACGGAAGACAAATTTGTGCTGGAAGTGCTATTAAATGCAGACTCTGTAGGTAGGCCACTGGAGAACGCAAGCCTTCGTGACAAGATTGTTAGTTATGAAATGCTGAACATTGTACACCCCTATATGGATACCTCTGGCACCTGCTAGTGAGAGGTTTGGTAGTTTTTGTCCAGATGAGCGGAATAAAATGTGTTGCCAATTTTAAAGCAAGGAAAGGTGCCTCTGAGCCATTACGGTACCAACCAGGTGCCTTAAAGTTGTATGCGAAGAATGTTTGAATGTGTAGTGATTTGATGTTATTGTGAACTTTTTAGAAGGTAAATATTTCATAAAATCGCTCGTGCCTGGCCATTCTACAGTCAACCATTTTGTTCATCGCAAATCCAAAATCCACGAATAATTTATTCAGAAGCCACACTATGTGTGTTTCTTTTACTGAACAAAGGCACATAATACAACATGAATGCACTGCACTTTGACAGGCAGCAAATTGTGAAATTAAAGGGATCCTGAAGAGATTTTGACGATTTTGTGCAAACACATGGAGTCGTTAGGGTGGGTGCTTCAGATCATTAAGTGATGTATTTAAGCACTCTGCATAAAGCACGAAATTTATTATAAGGTTTTAAAAGTGTGCATCGCTACTGATCGCAGCAGCGCTGCTTTCCTGAGTTTACAGCTGCCCCCTTACAATTGACATAGTTTAGCCGAATTGATGTCAATTGGGTGAGCTATCCGATCAGCTACCCAGGTTGCTGCGTCATCGATACTTTTTCCAACTTTATGGTGAACAAATGTTTGTAATAGTTGGAATGTTGGTTAATTTGTTTCTAGAAAGAAAGTAACGGAGAATACACAACAGCAATTTATCACTACATTTAAGCACTTCTGGTACACAGCAAGTGTCGTCTGCTTGTGTTGCAAAGTTATCTGTGTTGACGCGAGCTGTGTGGTCAGTGTTGTTCTCGAGCTTTCTTTTTCCGCGCACCATGGACCGCCCTTGTTACATCGTGGGCTGCAAATCTAGTGATTGGTGACATGTCAAGCTGCGACATGTCCCTCTGCAAGGCAACGTGTGAGAGGAGTGGCTGCAGCACATCAGACTGTCTGTATCTGATTGGTGCCCGCACCTATGTGTTTGTGGCCGTCACTTCACGCCGGAGGATTACCACCACAATAGAGAGTTTTGGCGTGTCTGGTATTCGGGTAAACTCAAGCGCAGGCAAACTGTGCATTTTACCGGACGATTGGAGGTACAAAGGTGAATGGCCATCACGGTGCAGCCACCTGGTGGCACAGAGCCCAACCAGACAAATGCAGAGCTAATATAGCAGTAAGCAAGTGTATTATAATTTGCTGCTGGTGTAAAATTTCAGCAGGAGCATAATTGTGAACATTGTCGTTTTAAATGTTCAAAATGTTTTAGACTTGGTTACAGCAGTATTAGCTCTGCGTTTGGCTGGGTAACTCTTTCCATACCACGCCCATTCAGCATTGTTAGCCCCACTAGCTATGGTTTGAAACGCCGGTTTCAAGACTTTTCGTGCCACTCATGGACACACTGCGCTATGGGACGTGAAGGAGAGCTATTCTTTCGTTTCCTAAACAGCAGTGTGCACGTTTCAAAAGATCACAGATCTCGCAATTCCGCTGCGTTTGGGGCTGATTGTATCCAGGGGTCCAGCAGCATCGGTCTGAGGATGCTACCTTTTCGTCGGACTTTATGACTCTGAGACTGACGATGATAGAAGCCAGCCCGAAACATTGACGGCTGCAACCTGGAATGCCTGTTCAATGAAAAATTCTGTTGTTTTTGGAGATAGTGCCAATTAGACAGCAGTAGATTCTATCTCATAATTTTTGTTAAATTTTTTTCTTAGTAGATACAAGCGTGTCTTTACAAACTTTGTTCAATTATATCCCACAATCTTGATTTTGACAATTTATATCTTTTATGACCTACATCACACTAATAAAAATTTTATGGGTGAAGTGTGTTCACTCTGCCTTTTGTTTAAGTATTCCATAAAATATTGAGTGCATTAGTTCCTTCAGAAAAGAAAACCTGGCATAACCTACAGAAAACACCTGTTTTTCCCATGGTAGGGAAAGAGTTAAGCTCTGCGTCAACGGGTGGCTGCACCATGCAGGCCACTCGGGCTGCTCCTGTTTACGCTATAGCCCCTTCATCACAGCAGTAATAGTATGCAGGGACTTTAGTTTGCACCTCTGCCCATCCATGAAAGTGTCCAGCTTACCTGTGGTTACCAGAATGCCGGAAATGCTCAGCGCTGCGACTGAATGCTCGCAACATATGCTGCTTGGATAGCTCTTGCTGGGGATTGGTGGCTATGACGCTAGTGGAGAGGTTGGATAGGCTTTGCGCACTGGCTCTAAGACGATCGAAGTGGACACGACGTCTCATCATGACAGTCGGTGAAGGCGGAGCTTAGCCCCGGTCACTCGGCGAACGAGTTCAGGAGGCAAAGCATGGCCAGGGAGGGTGTAACTTGTAGTTTGTAGCTCTCTTAATATGAGACGCTTCACTTAAATTGGGGTGCGAATGTTTTACTGTAGCTGTGCCCTACGCATCTACAAAATTTGTTCGAACCATTTCAGGGACTTTAACGATAGGATCTTTTCTTGGGAATCATTATATTAGAGTGAAATTCAGGACTACCTTTACACTTGCAGAAAAACTGTGCACAACAGGGCAGGGTTACGAGTGCCACTGTATTAACTGCAAAACGAAAGTGGTTGCATTATACAATGCCTCACTTGCTCTCACGTAATTGATATTCAGCTCAGGTACTCCTCATGCAACATCAACTCTTGTGAGCGACAATAGGCAGCGACCAATAGAATGGCTGACTGGGTGAACAAAAATGTGTTTTCGCACAAAGTAAGTGTCCTGTCGAGTTTGGAAAAAAATTCTGGGAAGCCTACTTGCCTAAATTTGAAGGACAAATTGTCAGTCTATGCAAAAGATACAAACCTTAAGGTCAAAGCTGAAGGAACTAATTATCTTGTGCCCTCACAACTGTATTATGTGTATTTTGGTTATGGATCCACCAGGATGGCTGCACTCAAATTGGATCTAGCTCACCACTTGAGTCTGTGTATCTGCATAGTTGCCTTTTGTGCTTAAGCCACTGAAAGTCAGTGCTTACAGCAACCAGTGGTCACTTGAGAAATGTAAGCTATCTAGTGGAATCTTGTGCATACTGTTCTTGCAGCTAAGTCATCCATTCAACATGTTGTTCCATCTTCCTGCCTGCGTCATTGCAGGCTAAATGAATGCTTTCTCCAATGTGATAAAGAAAAGGCCATGTACACTAACAGAAAGAATATGGTCTGTGGAAAAATAGCACAAGAGGAACTGTGAGGCTCAATATTTAGTAACCATAAATGTCAACAGACAATGAAGCTAAGGGATGAATAGGGGAAAATGTTCATTTTAAGAATGTATGCATAATTAAGACAAATTAAAGTGGAATAAAACAATGTACTGACAATACCATGTGATCACCAGCTGTTTTTACCAATGGGCCATCAATATCGTGGGACCCACCTGCCACAGTGGTCCAGTGACTGGCGTGCCATTGGGCACGATTCCATGCCACTGCAGCCACATTCCGATGGGGGCCAAATGCGAAAATTGTGTCATGCTGTGGGTGTACATTAAAGAACTCCAAGCGGTGGAAATTAATCTGGAGCCCCCCCAGGGTGTCTATAGCATGCGAGCTTTGCTTTGATGTTAAACCCCATAACTAACAGGGTGGCTGCAATTTTTTTTTTCAGTAATGTCTCTGAGCTTTTCGTGCTCTTCGGAATTGAAGCCTAGACTAATCATCGTAAAGAAAAGTGTGATTATTGCAGACCGAAGCATTGAGGTTCATATCACTGTTGCTAGATCAATAGCTGTTCATCGCGCAAAAAAAAAAAAAAAACTTCACATTCCATCTTAGTGCTACACCTAAAAGACTTACACCTGACGTAGGATATGCTAGTTGTAGGATATGTCTATTTAATAAGTAAAGAAAATATTACACGAACTTTGGAACTACGTATATCAGTTCGAAACCAGCAAAGCGGTGCATGCCGCCAGTGGCGTAGCCAGAAATTTCGTTCAGGGGGAGGAGGGGTTCACATTGCAGCTTGGCCTCCTCCTTATAAAATTTTTCAAGGGATCAAATGCATGAATTATAACTGCATTGCCAGCACGAAAGATGCTGCAAACGAATTCTTGAACGCTACGCACTGTCAAGACAAGTGAAATGTGCATTTTCTAAATAAAAGAATTCACTCGTATGTCCCAAAACTTGTCCGAAATAACTGATATCAATGCTTCCATGTTTTTTATCTATTTAATAAGTAAATATCACACGAACTTTAGAACTATATCTGTGCGAAAGTAGCAAAGTAGTGCATGCCACTGATATGAAAAATGTAAAGGCCGTGATATGAACATGTTGGTAACAAATATTTTAATGAAACTTTGTCAGTCAAGAACCTTGTTTACATTTTTGTTCATACACAACGGCCAGCGAAAAATCTGAATGACGCTGTCCTTTGTTCCAGTGTATTGTTCAGGAGCCGCTGTCACCGGTCGTGTATTGTGATCAATTGCACCAAAATTATAGTCGTAACAGAGAGAGCATATAAAAAGCAGGAGTTCAGCAAAATATACAAAGGCAAGTCAAATGAAAGTGAGCCAATGCGAATATATGACAAACGGGGTACTTTTAAATAAAGTAGTCTCCTTGAGCATTTAGACATTTGTCCCACTGACTAAAGAGCCATGTGATTTCATCTCATCAAATTCCTTGGGTTATTGCTTCCAAAAGTGTGTAACTGACTCTTTCACATCATTGTCTGACACGAATCTGGTTCCCTTGAGCCGTTTTTTCAATTGCCCCAAAATGAAGTCGCAGGACGACAGGTCTGGGCTGTATGGCAGATGTTGCAGCGTTTCCCGCTTGAACTTTGCCAGTTTTGTATTGACCACATCGGCGATGTGGGCACGGGCATTGTCATGGAGCAAGATGACCCGATTTGTCAATTTTCCATGTCGTTTATTTTTTATTGTAACACCCAGCCGATCCAGCGTTTCACAATATCAAAAACGATTAATGGTCTCTCCAGGTTTAACAAATTCCATCAGGAATGGGCCCTGACAATTGAAATAAAAAAATAAAAAAATTAGACACCTTTTCGGTGGAAATGACGGCCTTTGCTTTCTTTGGGATTGATGAACTTGAGTGTTTCCACTAAGCTTTGCCGTCGTGTTTCAGGCTCGTAGTAGTGGCGCCATGATTCATTCCCGGTCACAATTGCAGGCAAGAAGTCATCACCCTCATTGTGATACCAGATCAGATAAGTCAAGTGAAGCCCCATAAGCCTTAGAGTTACCCCCTTAGAGTTACCCCCTTAGAGTTACCCCCTTAGAGTTACCCCCTTAGAGTTACCCCCTTAGAGTTACCCCCTTAGAGTTACCCCCTTAGAGTTACCCCCTTAGAGTTACCCCCTTAGAGTTACCCCCTTAGAGTTACCCCCTTAGAGTTACCCCCTTAGAGTTACCCCCTTAGAGTTACCCCCTTAGAGTTACCCCTTAGAGTTACCCCCTTAGAGTTACCCCTTAGAGTTACCCCCTTAGAGTTACCCCCTTGAAGTTACCCCCTTGAAGTTACCCCCTTAGAGTTACCCCCTTAGAGTTACCCCCTTAGAGTTACCCCCTTAGTTACCCCTGCTTAGTGCCCTACAAAACAGTAATAGCTGACCAGAATGCACTGTCTTGCTGTGCTTCTTCCTCTGCAGTCCATATCTTTGATGTTGTCCTCATAGGTAAATGCTTAGATAGCACGTCCTATTACACCCCCCACTTAACTGTAGCAGTGCCCCCTGATTTGCGGGATGTAGCACTGTGGGGTCACATAGCCATGCTTTGTGAAGGTCACAAGGTAATGCATTTCTTTGGTGCCTTAGAGTTACCAGGCATGGTTCTGAGGTAGAGCACTCTAGCGTATTAAAGAGATAGCTTTAAGGGCCCGGCCCCGTTGTGCAGTGAGTGTGCCATTCGCAGCGTTGAGTGTGAGCGAAACGTGTCTACCAATTGTGGTGCAGCGGCACCAGGAGGAAATAAAACAAACAAAACGGAAAGCTCACTTTCGTGCATAGCATTCGCCGCAAGTGTTTCCTGGTAAAGATTACGGCTGCATAAGCTGCAGTTGCCGGGAAGCATGAGACGCAGTCGGGGGGGCTCTTTAATGCTGCCAGTTCTACTCTGAAAGGTGCAGCTTAAGTGTCTTCCAAATTTTCGTTCAGGATTTGTGCGATACTGGCCATATAAGCTACTTAATACCAGAATGATGCGCCCTTAATAGCTGTTATCGTAAGAAAGTGTGGGAAAGTTGTTTACTGAAATTTGGTTTAATTGAAAAAGGTATACTTGAGGGGGAGCATGGCATGTGGGGAAACGAATGTAAAGACAAATGTGCATGGGAATTCCATAGATAAAGTATAAACATTGTGCAGAAGCATTGTAGGTTTAGCTTTGAAGATATGTACACTTGTGGTTTGTGCTGATCAAGATGAAAATGCAAGGAAGTTAAGATTTCTTCATCTCAGTCAAGAGTAGCGCAAGACTGAATAGTACTTGCCAATTATTGTGTTTTTGCGTGTCTTATGTCAATGTTGAGCATATATACTTCTCACTGTAGTTAACTTGTTGCTAGTTGGCAAGGTTTTTGGCGTATTTAGTTTTGTAACAAGCAAGTGCCATGGTATAAGTGCGACAACCCCACTCCAGTTGTGCTTTCCCTCTGCATTGTTAATGCAGTGATTGACTAATAAATATAGAAGAAAACAGGTTAGCTGTTGTGTAATTATCCACCAAGAAAAGATTAAATTTAAGTGTCCAGATAAAAATGAATATTTTCAGAAATTGGAGACTAGAAACTAAACGCTGCTCATATCCCAAGTGCAACCGTGGGACACCAGAAACCAACCGAGATAGCAAGTCAGTGAAGTGCTTACTAGACTACTGCAAGGATTATTGTGACAGCCAGACATGCATATGCTAATTTGTCGTTAGTGGCAAGTGGCTATTAGCTACTCATAGGGCCAAATGGAATTATACTATAAATTCATTTGAAGTGCTTTAACAGATGTGCAAGTGTGTGAGCTGCCCCGCTGAAATAGGACACTGAGTGCTGCTGCTCATTCTTAAGCAAATAAATATTGTATATGTGTGTCTAAGAAAACGGCAAAACAGTTCACCATGTGAAGACCAGGTACAGAATGCTGAAATAAGGAACTTTACACCTTCTCCTGTATGTCACTTCATTCATGAACAATGTTTGTCTGCATTGTTACAAAGCAGTCTAGCTGCATCTGGTTAACATTGAAGTGCTAAAGGCAATGCTGATGATGCTTTGCTCAGTGGCTATGCGTGCCCTTGCAGGAGGCTCCCTGGGAAGCTACACGCCAAGTGCATTGAGCAGTGGTGAGGGCTTCCAGCTGGGCCTGTGCCGACCGAGCCGGCCCCTGCCTGCTCCTGAGCCCCCTGCAGCCCCAGAGCCTGAGGAGACTCCAGCTGCCCCTGCCACAGCCTGGTCTTTGTCTACCACCAGTTCGGACTTGCTCTTTTAAGGCTTTGGCCCCCCTAGTCAGTGCGGCTTCTGTTTGCGCGTCCTTCGTGACTTGCGGGTTGCCTCTGCTGACTCACTAACAGCAGGGGCCTCTCGATCTGTTAAGAATCTCGCAGTGTGTGACGTAGTATCTGTGCAGCCACCTTGCTGCAATGATCAGTGTTTACTTTATCGCTCTTTTTTTTATTTACTTGACTGCTTACCGTTTGCAGGGCATCTTCCCATTGGCTATACTCAAGAATCTTAATAGACCACCAGCTGTGGTTTGCTATCTTCTGCCTTCCATATACTTTCTTTTCTTTAGTAAACTTCTTGCATTTCACCATTTTTACTTTTGTAGACATTTTTGTAGTCAAGGAAAGTTTACACAGTGTTTATGAACTTGTCGAACTCCAGTGATCAATGGCTGTTGCAAATTGTTGCTTGTAATATGGTGGTATTACAGTGCAAATGTAAATTTTTTGTGGGAGTGACACACTGCAAAGTCCATGTGCATGTTTCCTGTCCTGTAAAGCCAGTTTAATTTTATGGTCAGTTTGATTTAACTGATTATAGGGTTCAGCTAGCATCGTTTTTTTTTTAAATGATAAGTAGCTCAATGTTACTGTTATAATGTGCAATGTTCCAATGCTGCCAAAACTTAGCACAGTAAAGTTCCTGTGTTCAAGTGAGATGTTTGATTCTGTGCAGAAGAGGAAAACTTGGTGGGTGTTGGTTTTTACACAACTGGGTCTTTGATAATGTTACAATAGATCTGAAAAACACTAATTGTGAGAAAGCGTCTGGCGGATAATGTGTACAGCATGTGCCGTCAACTCTTAGGTGTTTGTCTGCTGTGGTGTAAAGGGCATGAGTACCATGTACGCTTGTGCTCAGGTCTTGTCTGCTATTTCCCATGTTGACAGTACTGGCTATTTATTTAGAAACAGTTTTGTCAGCAAAAGCTGTGAAGCTAATGCTAAAAGTTTAACTTCATTTCATTCCATGTCACTGATTCCTAAGGCTGCTTTGTGCCCACTTCACACTGCTATGAGGATGCGAAGGGGATACTATTATGCAATAATGCCTGAAACAAGTTAACTACAGAGTTACTGTAACTTAATAAGGTATAATGTCACTGAGTAGCATATGCTGCACTTCATAGTAAATTTTTCCAGCCATAAGCAATCCTTCGATGTTCAATTGATGGACATGCCTGCATTGGTGAAGCATAGCAAGTGATCAAAAATGGTGAGCTGCTTGCATTGAAGATTGCTATTAAAACTTTAGGTTGTGGTCAAAACAGAATGATTGGTAACATTGTGTATGGGTTTGAGGTAATGTAGAAAATGTTGTTATGGGTATTGAATTTTAACTGATGAATCTCATCTTTTGCTAATTGTTCGTGGATAAGAGCTCTGTGCATTTAAAAAAAATTATGGCAGGCATTTTACCAGATGTTATAGAAAGCATCTGCTGCAACTACTAATCTCAAACTAGGTCTGTCACTTTCTTGTGCTTAAGGCATGCAGCATTTTGTGATACATTGCCATCTGATGTTCTCACTGTGCAGGTCTTTTGCTCATGTTACACCAGGACAGACCAGAAAAATGTTTTTGATTGCTGTCGCCAAGTTTACATATGAAATGACAGCATTTTGTTATGCAAATACATTTCAGTAACCTAGTGGCTGCAGCGTGCTGGTTCACTTTTCTTTTAATCTAGTTTGCTGGTGACAATCCTCCAGGCACATTCCTTGAAAAGTAGCAGGTAAGAAAAGTGCATCTAGTGCTTTTTGGCATTACCTATAAATCATTTGCTTGCATTTTTGTTCAGCAGTTTATACATCACAGGAGACAGTTTGACTGCTAAGATATCAGCACTTGTTTCTAGCCTCGATAGCTTTGGTATACATACTAGATATTTTGACTGGGTAAACCAGGCTAATATTCAGAGTGCAGTAATATTGAGTATAAGGAATGTGCACAGCCATGTTGTGGTGTGTGGCCTTCAGTTATCCATGGTTCCATGCTACATCGACTGCCAAAGATTGCTTTAAGTATTTTAAATACCCACTTCGTACTAACTCTTTCTGCAGAGGGGCAATTGTGAATGTTTGTTGCTGTGGAGATATTGTTCTGCAATACAACTGCTACCTTTTTATGGCAAACTTTTGGCACAAATGTTTTCAGGATGAATAAATGGCATTTTGATGTCACTGCAGTGTTACTTTGATTTCATAGTCACTTGTTTGCTTCTTGTCAAGCTGCTAATTATTAGAAGCTCTTTGCAGTAGTAGTTTATCCAACCTGCACGAGATAATTGTGGTTGACATTATAGCGCTTCACTGTGTAGCCCTCCACTGATTCTTACAATCAATAGGTTCAAATTTGCATTGTAGCTGGCAGTCTAGCATGTAGAAGATGCATTTAACACATTCGCAACCACAGTTAATGGTGTTAAGAATTTAATAATTTCAAACATGGTTGCATGCCACATGTCTTTAAACACAGTATGTGTATGAAAACAGCTTTGTGTGGCCTGATAATCAATTTTGCTGATCTAGGCTCTTCAGTAAGATATACTTTAGAATTGGCTGTAGATTCTTCATTGGGGGGGATGGTGGGTATTGTTGTGTATTGTTTTTCTGTGCAAGTATTTCCCTCTTGCAGCCTCAGGTCGAACACCAAATATTCATTAAGGTTTCATTATCTGTCACTTCGTACGATTGAGACCTCACATCGGTCACTCGTACATCATTTTTCTAGTGTCCAGAGCTTGGACTTGAGAGAAAGCTTTAGCTCGGGTGCTCCTATCTAAATACATGCAAGAGGAGAATTCGTTTTTCTCGGCAACCACTGCACCAAATCTGACGAGGTTTGTTACATTTAAAAGAAAAACTTAAAGTCTAGTGACTGTTGGTTTCGAATTTTTGATTTAGGTCGTCAATTTAGTAACAAAAAATTTAGTAACATGGAAACACAGCTTTTGCAGAACCCTTGTAAACAACGTAAACAATTCACGTAAGATGTAAAATGACATATAGAATTTGTGCACTTTCAATGATCTAATGGATTCCGTTCCCAGAACCGCGACATCTGCTTTTGATGCAGAGCTACGAATTTTTAACTTCGTGCTTCTATTTTTTTGAAACTACCAAATTTTTGAAATTTCTTGTAACAAAATTCAGGCCCTAAATCGAAATTCCACTTCCAACAGTCACTAGAATTTACTTTTCTCACTCAAATGCAACAAATTTAATTAAAATCGGTCCAGGGGTTATCTCAGAAAAGCGTTTTTGCATTTTACATGTATTTGAATAGGCCGCATCGGAGTTGGGCCTGAGCTAAAGCTTCCTCTTAAGAAATGCAGAAAAAGATCACTGTGAACTACAGTGCACATAAATCCATAACGAGCATGCTGTGGTTGGCTGTTACTTTATTTTAGCTGACCACACTTAAAGAGCTTAATTTGTATCTGGGTAAATGCAGGCAGACTGGGCATTTTATCAGATGAGCAGATGCTTGAACGGCCTGCACAGTGCAGCCCCCTGGTAACAGAGCTCAATCAGAGCTAATATTGCAGTAACAGTATTCTGCTTCGCTGCTGGTGTAAATATTCAGCAGTGTAATTGTGTTGCTGCCAAAAATTTACATCAGCAGTAAAATACACTTGGTTACTGCAATATTAACTATGTTTGATGATTTATTGGCATCCCCTTCGAAATGGGGCGGTGACAAATAGTCACCACCCAAAGAAAAACAGATTTCAGTTTTTCTGCAATTCTTCCATACCCAAGCAAGCATAACTTTTTTCTTAATAAAGATTTTTTAGTAATGTTTTGCACACCTATTTCTCATATTGTTGTGTGTGCTGTGAACCACAAGTAAAATTGTGTGACAAGTTTTGATATGGCTTGCTTTTATAGCAAGGCAGGTCAATTGGAAGAGCATATTTTTGGTTACTTAATCAGCCTTTTCCGAGAATTAACTTGATCTGATTAGTTTTGGTTCTTCGCACAGTTTAAAGGCTCACCTATCTTCTGCCAAAAATTGTTTCGTTGCAATGAGGCAAATTAAAGTGATGAGTGTTGGCATGTTGGCACATAGAATTTTTTGTATAACATACTTAAGTTGTTACACACATTAAGAGGATGTTGTGTGCCTAAGAAAGTGTGCTCAATAATGGAGACTAGTAATCTGTTCATTATCTTCCGTTACATTCTTTTTCCCTGAAATTTGGCCTCATAACTTCGCTATCCACCTTGTGCCTATGCTTGTAACGGATCCAGTCATGTCAATCTCTTCCCTTTCTTTCCCACTAATACTCCAAACGTCTCATGCTTATCTCTACTGCTGACCTGTTGATGCTTCTGTCCACTTTACATCCAAGCGCATATAGAAGGTGTACGTTACCTGTGGGTCACACTGGGTGAATACCTTAGCATTCCATTAGAATGTGCCAAGTGGTCTCTGGGTTTTTGTTAAAGCAGACGCATGCTTCATCCCGTTCTGAATATTTGTTGCGAATATGTTCTTGTCCTTAGGCAACTAAGCTTGAGCCTCAAATAGCAGAGCAATGCCCTTTTTGTTATCGTACAGATTTTCCCTTCCAATTTCTTTTTTCCCATTCTTGTGAATCTTGGTCTTTTGCTTCCATTCTTTGCATCCAATTCACTGTATTTGTTTCGCTCACTTTCTTTTTGATGACTGCTGGTTGTCTATTTAACAAATTTGTCTGGGTGAACTCGACACCATCAGGTGGCTGCAATGTGCAGGATGTTCTTAGGCCGTTCTTGTTTGCGCCTCTGCCCATCCGGTAAAACGCCCAGTCCGCTTGCATTTACTGGAATATTGGGCACGCTAAAAGGCTAGCGAGGCATGTGCACAGGCGCTATCCTTGCCATGTAGAAACACACCATCTTTTAAGTTAGCTTCCTTCCTGTGTGCACTTGGGAAAGATTTGCCATGGGAAGTGCCAAGTGCTTCATGTGCTCTACCACCTCAATTTCTGGCAATGCTAGCTAGCTAAACAAACTTAATGCAGCAGAGCCAAGCTAAAGGTGATGTACGGCTCTACATCACCTAGTGTAATATTACCAGCACTTGGTCATGATTGGCTCCTTAGCACATCAAGATCACAGGAATTGCAAATGGACCCTTACAGCGGGATTTTTCAAGAATCAAGCACTTGATGGATGCAAGATGTGTGGGATATGGTGTCGGTAACCTGGACTCAAATTTTCGAAAACAAATCAAGTATAGAATTATCTTTCTGTTCCTTTGATGGAAACCTCCATAGCCAACATGTGACACACCATAGCCATCAACAAAGTTATCATTTTTAACTGCACAAGTTGTTCCTAGGAAACGTGAGAATTTTAGTGTGCAGTGTCACAATGCAGTTTGGGCATAAATCATGCTACACTAGTCTGCAAAGGATACACCAACACATGCTGCAATAATGGCTGAACGAAAGCCTACCAGCCTTCTGGAAAAGTTTCTCTTCCTGCTATTAAAAACATCAATGGTGTTGCCTCTGCGTAACACACTGCCTGTAACACGCAGATAGCGAGCAGCACTGTGAACTAGAGTATGCCTCTGAAATGCAGGACACGCACTGAAAGTGCTCTGCCCTGCAAAAAAAGGGAAGGAAAGAATGGAAGAGGCGGGGGTCATGACTAGGTCACATGGGCCCTCGGTACAGTGTACTAGAATATAAGGGGTAGTGTGCTCACTGCACACAGCGGCAACGGGAAAAGGTGAAGCTGCCGATGCCAACTTGGAAACTGAGCTATACACTGAAATTGATGGTGCGACGCCCGGTGTGCCACAGGGAAAGTGTGTATTGCTACTCGTGCAAAGAAGAGAGACCGCGAACATGCACACAATGAGTACCGTGGCGTCGAAGCACAAACGGAAAGGCTGTGAACACGGGCACGGACATTAACTACATTGACTTCAACAGTACACCGCTCTTCTTTGCATGTGTATCAATGTGCTTTTCTTGTGGCACACCAGGCGTGGCACTATCGGTTTCAATGTATAGCTGAATTTCCAAGTTGACATCGACGGTTTCATGTGCCTGGCACCACAGAGCCCACTACCCTTATATTCAAGTACACTGTACCCAGGGTCGATCCAAATAGGTCGCGAAGCTTCGGGCGAAAAGCGGTTCAGTACAGATTGTCACCGACATCAGCAAGGGGGGTTATGGGAGCAGCGATTGAAGCGAGACTATGTTTGGAGGGAACAAACATTGGGAAAGAAAAAAGCGTTTTTTAATTCAAGCGAGACACAGTTAGATTCATTCAACTAAAATGAAATTTCTGGTCAATTTTATATATTCGTGACCTGTTAAGAAAATACAAGTTTATTCCATTTTATTATTATTAATAAATGAATTTATTTTCAGCGCCCATCATTAGAGAGGGCGTTGACGCCATGGCAGAAACGGCAGAAACGCGCCCTTGTAAAGTTCACCTGTTGAACTACGCCCCCCTCACAGTTTGTGCTTTCTTACTTGTCGAAGTTTGTCTGAATTTGGTGACGCGGGTAGTTTCATCGCTTCTTAATCTGTTCAGTCAAAAGTAGCGAGTTACGACCGCCAGATAATTGTGTAGTTGTTTTCGTGCGACTGCGCCGGCCAACGAGCTCGGCGTCCGACGATAGGATCAGCACTCTATACCTAAAGCTTTCGTCGGCCTCCAAAGAAAGTATGCTCTGTGCAGGGGTGCGATTTCGACAGCCGTATGGCTCGCTTTTCCTGCATTGCTTTCCGCGCTGAAAGCTCGAAGCGCCCATCAAGTCAAATGGCGGGGCATTTGAATATATAGCTCCAAAAGCAGGCCAACAAAACAAATTTCGCGCCTTCGAAAACAAAATGACGTCACTTCTGCTTTTAACGGACATGGCGTCACATTATTTTTTTTTTTTCCGCCGGAAGTGTTCCCACCACATACAGATGGCACTAAGCCCCATGAACCGCCGATGGACCGCCATGTTTTGAACGTATGGGCTCCTATGGAAGCTTCGCTACCAGGTGTATTTACCTTGCTGTACCTTCAGCTCTGCTATGGAAAAAGGCAGGGGCGCAATAGTGCTTGTGAACACTGGTTGAGTATATGGGAGAAAACCTCTCCTACAGGGAGGGAAGCTCACCTCGCATTTGGTTTGTTTCTGTTACCAAACCCACATTAAAGGGGTCCTGAACCACTCTTGGAGCTTGGTGAAAAAACGTAGTCTGTGGATAGCGTACGCTGCTGTGAACATCTTGGCCAAGTTTTGCTATCATACGCAGCGCGTGAAGCACGAAGTCATCTTTCTCCCAAATGCTCTTTTCAACAGAAGCCCTCTTCTCATTCTCTTCTGGGCGTTTTATTTCGTAACAGAGCGGATTCCCATACATGGCTGCTATTGACCAATAGCTGATGTCAGTCTAGAAGGGTGTTTGGATCAGTGTACTTATTCGTACTGTTAATGTGTATATTTATTGACGAGGTTTAATAAACGGGCTGAAGTCTGCAAAAATCTGCTTTCGAATTTCGATAATTATACACTTCTGGAAGAAGCTGACTATCGGCTGCTCGTGCTCGACCTCGGCTGCCCGCGTAGGAATTAAACGTTGGCCACCCTGCTTATTGGTGTTGTAGCCAGTGGATTTCGCTAATTTTGACTAGTTCTCAACGCTCGACTGGCCTTGAACCATGCAAAACTTAAGGTCAGATCACACGCACACTTGCCAGCACGTGCTCACTCCTGGCCGCTCCTAGTTAGACGCCTTGGCAGACTCATTGATAGCGCTTCAAAAGTTCACAAGTTGGATGTGGCTACTATCCATCGGTCAAGCTGGTGAAAAACACAGCCAGTCTGCTACAAGCCCTAGTGCACACAGCAAATGCTGCGCATATGCACTACAGTTGTATGTAGCTGCTGTCTTCTATGTAGCGTAGATACTGCAGCCACTGTAGTGTCCTGGCATGAGTCCACTGGCTATAAACTGGCTAAGCGCACTGTGGCTCGCCGAGAAAAACTGCATTTGGCTTGCATGATGATGATGAAATGTGGCTGGACCCTTTGCATCGGGCGGGCTACGGAAATATGCCCTAGCCAAAAAATTAAACAGGGTAAAAAGAATAAAAAAGGCATTCCACATATGCACTCACATGCACTACAGTGCTAGTCTGCCGTTAGTGTATGAGTCTTCAAACTTCCACCACGCAGTCCTACCGCTTCATCGCACGCCACTACTGTCCAAGCTTCACTTTGGTGATGTGGACTGCTGCATAGTTCACTGCACCAGTTGCTTCACCTCATTCGTGTTGTCACACTGAGCCACTTGGATCTGCAAACCCCAGTGCCTGCGGCACTGTGATGCCTTCTCGTTGACGTGAACACAAATGGGCACAGCAGAGAACAAGATGGTCGATGGTCGCTTCCTCCTTTTCGCATCATCATCAGCCTATTGTATGTCCACTGCAGGACGAAGGCCTCTCCCTGCGATCTCCAATTAGCCTCGTCTTGTGCCAACTGCTTCCAACAAGCACCCGCGAATTTCCTAATTTCATCGCTCCACCTAGTGTTCTGCCATCCTCGACTGTGTTTCCCTTCTCTTGGTATCCATTCTGTAACCCTAATGGTCTAACAGTTGTCTAACCTGTGCAATTACATAACCTGCCCAGCTCCATTTCTCTCTCTTAATGTCAATATTGGTTATACCTGTTTGCTCTCTCATCCAAGCCGCTCTCTTTCTGTCAGCGCTATGCCTAGCATTCTTCATTCCATCGCTCTTTGCATGGTCCTTAACTTGTTCTCAAGCGTCTTTGTCAGTCTCCAAGTCTCTGCCCCATATGTCAGCACCGATAAAATGCACTGATTGTACACCTTCCTTTTCAATGATAATGGCAAGCTTCCAGTGAGGAGCTGACAATGTCTGCTGTATGCGATCCAACCCATTTTCATTCTTCTATGAGTTTCCTTCTCATGATCAGGGTTTCCCGTGATTAATTCGCCTAGGTAAACGTACTCCTTCATCGACTCTAGAGGTTGACTGGCGATCCTGAATTCTTGTTCTCTTGCCCGGCTATTCATGATTATCTTTGTCATCTGCATAATTATCTTCAACCCCACTCTTACGCTCTCTCTGTTAAGGTCCTCTATCATTTGTTGCAACTCGTCTGCAGTGTTGCTGAATAGAACAGTGTCATTGGCAAATCAAAGGTTGCCGAGATATTCGCCGTCGATCCTTACTCCTAAGCCTTCCCAGTTTAATAGCTTGAATACTTCTTACAAGCATGCAGTGAATAGCATTGGAGAGATTGTGTCTCTTTTTCTGACCCCTTTCTTTATAGGTATCTTCCTACTTTTCTTGTGGAGAATTAATGTAGCTATGGAATCTCTGTAGATACATTCCAAGATATTTACGCAAGCGTCCTGTACTCCTTACTTACGTAATGCCTCTGACTGCTGGTATCTCGACTGAATCATATGCCTTTTTGTAATCTATGAAAGCCATATAGAGAGGTTTATTGTACTCTGCAGATTTCTCGATTACCTGATTACAATGGATGTGATCCATTGTAAAGTATCCCTTCCTGAAGCCAGCCCATTCCCTTGGTTGACTAAAGTCCAGTATTGCCCTTATTCTACTCGAGATTATTTTGGTGAATATATTATATAATACTGGGAGTGAGCTAATGGGCTTATAGTTTTTCAATTCTATAACGCCTCTTGTTTTTGTGGATTGTTATAATGTTTGCATTCTTCCAGTTTTCTGGGACCCTTGCAGTCGATAAACACTTCGTATAAAGAGCCGCTAGTTCTTCAAGCATTATGTGTCCTCCATCTTTGATTAAATCTACTGTTATTCCATCTTCTTCTGCCGCTCTTCCTCGTTTCATGTCTTGCAAAGCCCTTCTGACCTCATCGCCAGTTGTAGGAGTTCCTGTATCCTGTTTCTAATTGAAGTATTCTGACTCCTCTGGGTACTGTACAGGTCAGTATAGAATTATTCCGGTGTTTCTACTATATCTTCGAGATTGCTGATGATATTACCCTGCATATCTTTCAGTGTATACATCTTTGTTTATCCTATGCCAAGTTTCCTTCTCACTGATTTCAGGATGCATCCACCTTTTATGGCTTCTTCAGTCTTTCTCACGTTATAGTTTCGAATATCACTTATTTTTGCCTTGTTGATCAATTTTGACAGTTTCGTGTATTCTATCTTATCTCTTGAGTTGGACCCTTTCATTCTTTGTCATTTCTTTATTAGGTCCTTTGTTACTTGGGAGAGCTTGCCTACTGGTTGCCTTGGTGCCTCGCCACCCACTTCAATTGCTGCCTCTGAAGCCTGTCTAGTTACGATTTAATTCATTACCTCTATGTCATCTTCATCTCTCTGTTCTAAGGCTGCATATTTGTTGGCAAGTGCCAGCCTGAATTTGTCTGCTTTTACCCTTACTGCCTCTAGGTTGGCCTGTTTCTTCTTGACCAATTTTACTCTTTCTTCAAATTCAGGTGAATCCTAGCCCTCACTAATCTATGATCACTGCACTTTACCCTACCTATCACTTCTACATCCTGCACTATGCTGGGATCAGCAGTAGGTATGAAGTCAATTTAATTTCTTGCTTCACCATTAGGGTGGGCTTTTCCATGTCCACTTTCGGTTGCTACGCTTCCTGAAAAAGGTATTCATTATTCGAAGCTTATTTCTTTCTGCAAATTCTATTGACATCTCTCCTCTAGCATTCCTATAATCGACGCCATAGTTGATATTTGCTTGTTCCCCAGCCTGCTTTTTCCCCACTTTTGCATTGAAGTCGCCCATTACTACAGTATACTGAGTTTGCAGTCTTCTTACCACTAATTCAACATCTTCATAAAACTGATCTACTTCATCGTGACTGGATGTTGGAGCGTAGGCTTGAACTATCTTTAATCTATACCTCTTATTAAGTTTGATTACGATTACTGCTACTCTCTCATTAATGCTGTAGAATTCGTCAATATTGCCCGCTATGTCCTTATGGATTAGGAATCCTACCCTCGTATTGCTTCTTATCTGGGAAACCTCTATAGCAGAGGACATGGCCGTTAGTCAGCACTGTATAAGCCTCACCAGTTCTAAACTTGCTAAGGCCAATGATATCCCAAACAATGTCTGATAGTTCCTCAAAGAGTCCTGCTAAGCTAGCCTCACTCAACAGAGTTTGGGTGTTAAAGGTTGACAGGGTCAGTTTCTATTGGCGGCCTGTCCGGACCCAGATTCTCAGCACCCTCTGCTGCATTACAGGTCTGACCACCACCTTGGTCAGGTGCTCCGCAGCTGCTGGGGACTGAGGGCCATGGTTTAGTTGGAGTCATTTGGGAGGGGATGGCTGTGTACTGCACCAGGGAGGGCAATTCCTGTTCTGGTGAGGGAGTGTCTCTGTTGAAGCTTAGTGGGCCTTCCTAATTTGGTTGTACCTGGATTAGTATAGCCCCACTCACTCTCGGCATCTTTTTGCCGGTGTCATGCGTCACTCCAAGGCTTTTTTTTTACGAGGTTCTTTTCGCACACTCGGCACAAAGCACTCGTGACTTCGGTGCAGTCATCAAAGTGGCAACGGTACAAAAGTGTCCGCGCTTCAAACAGCAAACCGCTACCACCATTGTTGTCGTACAGCCCACTTCTTGCTTATCTCTCTTGTAATTGCAGTAAACCATCAAGGTGTACTTGCTGCACATCACTCTCCGCCAGTGTTCATTCACCTCTTCACACACCTGTTCCTGAATGATACGGGCTTATTCACGTTCCTTGCTAGCGTTCACGGGTTTTGTGAGAAAAAAAAATACTTCTGGCACAGGGTGTGCACCCGTGTGGTCCAACGAGCGCCCATTCCAGTCGAGCTAGTGTATCTGAACACGTGCCAGGCCTGCTTTCTATCGCTCATGAGACTTAAGCAGCCCTCGTAGGCCAGCTTGCTTCTGGCTTCTTTGGCCTCGTACGAGAACCAGACAACGTCCCCCTAAATGGCCTCTATGGCCACGCGGCCGTGGCAGCCCAATGCCAGTCGACCAACCTCTCACTGTCCTCATTCCTGCCACTGTCTAGTATCTGACTGGAAAGTGAACACTGCATTGGCAAATGAGGGGCATGGGACATGCACACACTTCCACATTTCCCGAACCAGCAGGAAGCGGTTGCATCCCCAGAGACTCTATTTACGCAACACGTTGGCCGCTCTGCACAATGGCTGCCAAACATTTTCCTCGTGGGCAGATAATACACTGCTGGAGGCACTCAGCAACACGCTGAGGTGTCTATACTCGGTCTTCCCTAGTAGCTGTCCGCCGTCAGGCAGTGACACAGCTGCAGATGTGTCAAGGCCCGAGAGTGCCAGCACAGTTCACTTCTTGGTATTGAAGCTGAGTTCAAGTTTGGAGAGATTGTTTGCCGACAGTGAAATGAGATGTTGCAGGTTGTCTAGGCTATCAGCCATCAGAACAATATCATGTGTGTAGACCAAGCCCGAAAGCCTCCACGTCACTGGTGTTCCACCATACATGTCAAGGAGCAAGAATCCCTGCCCAGCCTCCAGCAACATACTTCCCAGGCCGGCTGTATATAGCATGTACAGTAGCAGCGACACAGGGCATCCCTGCTTGAGACCTTGTCTCGCCGTCACTGGTTCAGCTTGTGCTTCAGCAAAGCAAGCCACCGCAGTATTGCCCGTATAGAGCAATCGGAGCAGACTTACCTATATTCTCAGCATTCCAATTTGTGTCATTTGGTGAAACATGGGGTCATGTAGTACACTATCACAGGCCTGCTTTCTCGCAACGTCGAGAAAGCAGGTATACTACCTCTGGCCTCTTTGCATGATATTTCAATAGCCTATGTCATCACAAATATATTGACCTGAAGGTGTCGATTACTGTGAAAGCAGTTCTGTAGTTCTGTCAGCCTGTCGCCGTGTTCAGCCCAGGCACTCATCCACGCCTTCAATATTTGTGCGAAGGTTTGATACAGCACGTGTGTCACAGTAAGTGGCCTGTAGTCTCGCAGCAGTCCTGCATCCCCTCCCCTCTTCAGTACCAGGATGACTCGTCCACATAGCCACTCCTCAGGAATTGATTCAGCTAACATGACGTCCGAGAAGATATCCACGAGCTGCTGCCTTGCCCTGTCTCGCAGGCACCTGAGCAGACCTGCAGGTATGCCATCCAGCCCCTTGGCCGTATGTGCTCCAATAAGTGCCATCGCCCTGTCAAGAGCTGGACGTGTCACTTGCCACTCGACGTCATTGCCAAGTTGGTATTCTCTTATATGCTGCTCTTCAGTTGAGTCTTCTATCTCTGGTTTGGCCTTGTCGACTTCGTATAGCTCGTGCATGGGGTCTGTTAGATGCTTCCTAATGTCGGAGACCGGCTGTCCTGTATCTTCATGTCAAATTTGTGGTGTAGCAACCTTTCTGTCCAGCGGTGACACGTATGTCCAGAACTTCCTGCCTCCGTTGCACCGACCCACCATAAGCGATTGGAGTTGTCTGCTGTTGTGCTTGGCGAACTTGCGTTGAATGATTGCCTGCACAGCCTGCTTGCAATTCAGGTATTCCTGTCAAGTTCGGAGACATTCGCTTGGAGAGAGGGCTTTCACTGCTTTTTGGTGCAGTCGGTTAGCCACTTTGCGCATGTCCGATGCTTTCTGTGCCTCTTCATCCCACCATCCCTTTTGCTGCATCCCTCCATGTGAGTTAATACAAACTTCGTATTTCCGCATTAAATGGGGACACAGCTTTCGCATAACAAGAAGTGGCAAAAAAAAAAGACTATTTTTTTCTTTTTTTCGAACATCACATTTTCAGTTTCTATAAGAAACTCCTTTTTCTATCTGATTCCCAAATATCATCACTGTAAAGCACGTGGAAGTGCTCTAAAAAGTGTTTTATTAGCCAAAGTGGCGAAAAATACCGTGGGAATCAATAAAGAACAGCGTTTTTCAAGCCACAATATCTCCGGAACGGCACAACCGAGCGCTGCCATCTTGGTCTCGTCGGAAAGTGCATTTCTCCGTCTTGAAATCTTCTGCTTCAGCTATCTCCTCCATACAGAAACAAGCACACAAAAAGGCAAATAAATGAAGGTCGTGCCGGAGTCTGCAATTCAAGGCGCTGCATGCTTGTTTGGTCTGGCATGTGCGCACATGTTGGACCAAACAAGCATGCAGCGCCTTAAACGAGCGGTCTAGGTTTTAACGGCTAAAGTAGACAGCCTCGTGAATGAGGTTGTGGTGATTCGCAAGATACAGGCTGAAATGCAATATCTAAAACAAGAAATCGCACGCACTGATGTCGTCGTTCAACAGCATGCGATGGTGCTGTAGATGGTGTTATAGGGCACTGAAGAGCTTGAGAGTATGAATAATGAAGAACTGGAGTCCGTAAAATAGAACAGGTTGACTGTGCAGTGTTAGGTGAGGGTTGTGAGGAATTAGTAGGTAGGTTTGGAAGGACTGGCTCACCGATATCACAGGCTACCTGGCTCTTGTCATTTCTGGGACGTTTTGGCTTCAAAGTTGGCAGATGTTCACCGCCGCAATTATGGCCATAGGGGAAGCACTCATGAGGGGGTATGCTTTGAGCACCGGGAAATGTTCTACTGCAGTGGTGGCACATGCAATACATTGAACGATTTGGGCATACGTCGGTGCCATGACCGAGTGTGAAGCAGTGCAAGCACAGTGAACTTCTGTGTCGAAATGGGTAGAGGTGCTGGACAACACGATTAATAAGGGCAAATGTGGGTAAACGTGGGCCTTCCACCGTCAACATCACGGTGTTGAACGGGCCTATTAGGCGAATTGTCAGGAGTTTCGCTTGTTCTACTTCCACAATACTCTGCAGCTCTTCGTCGGAGACCGAGGCGGGTATTTCATGTATGGCGCCATGTGCGTTCATAGGATCAGCGGCCACACAGGTGTTAATCTTGTAAGCTGCATCGTTGATAGTGATGCTCTTTAGTTCCGTGAGCTTGTCTGCAGCAGATCGACGATAGGTGTCAACGACGACCTGGTTTTGCATGGTGCGGATTTTGAAGTATGTCACTGCGTTCAGTTGTGTTGAGTCCTGCCGCCGAGTGGATAGCATTGCCGAGGATACCGACGTCGAGTGCGGCGAGGTTCAGGCATGCCGTGAATTTAACGATCACCGTGGTGGCTTGTTGCTGGCGCGGCATTATCCCTACGGTGCGCCAGTGGCTGAGTGTCATAGCGGACGCCACTGCTTGCTCAATTTCCATGCTTTAGAAGCCTACAAATGCGCATGGCGTTGGTGGTGTTGAGGTAGCGTCCAGCCAAGGACTAGGCTTAGCGGCCGGCCAAGTTCCTCCATTAATTGCACAAAAACAATGAAAAATTCGCTTCACCGGATGGTGGGTACCTTGAGACGTCTTCTTAGCACAAGTTTGGAGTCCTATCGGGGAAGGTTCCGTTCATAAGGAGAAAACTTCGAGAAGCACGTGGATCCATGCTGATTTGGCGACCGTGTCCCCTGCGGGGGAGGGTCAGCAGGGCAGCCGAAAAGGATGTGGGAGAGTGGGGCGTGAGAGTCGCTGCATAGGGAGCATGTAAGGGAGGTGCCACAGTAGTGGGATAGCATCTGAGGGGATGGAAAAGAGCGGGTCTGGAGGCGTTTCCAGAGCATCTGTTGGGAGTGGGTAAGAGAGGGGGTAGAGAGGGTAAGTCCGACGCTCCAAACGGGGTATTTGTGTAAGCTCTGCAAAGGTGTGCGCCCGCTCCCTCGAGAAGCCCAGAGCGAGGCTGTCCTGAGCCCGGCAAATCAAACCTCGCCCCAATTTATCGGTAGCCTCGTTTCCGGGGTTCCCAGAGTGAGCCGGCACCCACCGGAGCTCTACCTTGCATGGTAAATTATGAGTGGGGGCGTTTGACAAGTGTCAGGCAGGGGTGCGAATGCTGCCTCTGGGAAAGTCGGACAGAGCTGATTTTTTTTCAATCGCTAAAGACGTATTGAGCATCGGAATGTGCAAGGGCTAGGCGGTCTCCTCTGCCTCCTTAGGTGTAGAGCTCGAGGGAAGACAGTGAGTTAGGGGACGCGTGGTAGAGTTAGGCTGTAACCAACTGCTACAGCTTCGTGCGTTGTACATGCGGCTTCTACTCAAATGGCACTCTGGGCTTGTCCGTAATGCCTGTGAAGGGCACTTGCGCGAGCTAAGCGGTGAGCGATATGATGCTGAAAATGGAGGTTTCGAGGAAGGGGTTTAACTACGAGGGAGGTATGGATGTGTTGAGGGATGGCTATAAGGCTTGACTGATTAGCGGGTATGTTGATGTGAAGGGAGGCGAGGACATGGCAGCCAGTGGCACTCGTGGCAAGACTTAAATACTGTGTCTGAACGTGTGCATCACTAACTAGTTCAGGAAGGGTGTTACGCATACCTAGTGCAAGTAGTTTGGCTGTGCTAGTGCTACAAGGTAGTACTGGTGCCTTAGTTGCAAGGCGGATCATGGTATTCACGCGCTCGGTTTCTGTGCGGTTCAGCTTGAGATATGGGATGGTGCATAGAATGAGGCTAAGCGTACAGGCATGTACAACTTTCATGTTGTCCACTTCGTCTAAACCCTTGTGCAGGGAGGATATGCGGCGTAGAAGTGCAACACAGATTGCGTGGAAGCCTTAAGTTTTTTTTAAGGGTATGGTTATTCCGTCCGGAATCCTGCAGGTAGAGGCCAAGGGTGTGCAGGGTGGGGGTGAGGGGGATAGGGGCTCCTTTTAAAGTAATTGGGATGGGTGGGATAGCAGCAGATTTTGGTCTAATTAGGCGGAGTGTGGATTTAGAAAAACACTGGAGCCCTATAGATGACGCGTGAGCGAAGGTGGTGTCCTCAATTTCCCCATCAGAGCCATGAGTGGTCCATGTGGTAATATCATTAGCATACAGGGTATGCTTTAGGTATGGGATGAGATTGAGTTTGTGGGTTTAGGGGATGAGAGCAATATTAAATAGAAGGGGGGAAAGGACCGCACTTCGACGGGTTCCGAGCTCGCCGAGCATATAAGTGGGTGTGCTGAGCTGATCAATGTGCAAGGAGGCAGTGCAGCCACAGAGAAAGGCGCGAATGTAGTTGTAGGTTTTAGGGCTTACCTGTAGTGCCTGCAGTTCTCGTAAAATGGAATTGTGTCAAATTCCGTCAAATGCCTTAATGAAGTCAATGGGCCAGGATAGCTTTAGTGAGGTGGGGGATTGTATCATCAAGCACGTCATGTGTAATATGTAGTAGGGCATCCTGCGCGGATGGATGTGCACAAAAGCCCACCATACTGTGGGGGAAAACATTATTATCTTCCATGTACGTTGTTAGTCGGGCGAGGATTATGTGCTCGAAGGCCTTGCCGAGACAGGATGCAAGAGATATGGGGTGGATGTTCTCTAGGGTGACAGGCTTGTGGGGTTTTGGCATAAATATGATTTTTCCATGCTTCCAGGAGGCAGGGAGGGTCATGGCAGCATTGGCAATTTGATCTTCCCGGGTGCGGTGTTGCATAATTTTAATAGGGCTGCGCAAAATTCTGATTCTGTAATGGGGCGTCATGCTGGGGTTGGGGTGAGCCTGTGTACACAGGATGTTTGCAAGGAAGACCTGGGGTGGTATAGGTGCATTTCACCTGCACAAGGAAGGCGCCGGGGTCCTGCCGATAGTTATGAGTGAAGCGGCGAATGCTAACACGTGTGTGGGTTTTAGATTGCGCAAGGTCTAGCATGTGGTGTAACAGGTGCCAAGCGCAGGTTGTGGAGAGATTGCCGCAGAGGCCGTCACAAACCTGAGCCCAGTTTGCGTTGCAAAGAGTGGCACTATGGTGTTCTATTCGGGATTGAAGCTGGGCGAGTTTGAGTTTCCTGTTGTGCTTTTGAGTTTTTCACCTTTGCGTTACGTTGCCTTGAGCTTCAAGGAGGTGGGCAAGCTCACTGTCAATAACAGGGGTGTCTGGAGTGGTATCTAGCACTTATGTATGTTGGCAAATGTCCTTCTGCAACTGAGTAGTCCAGGTGTCTAGGTCAAAGGGGGCCTGCATTGGCTGCGCTTGCCTAAATTTGCGGAGCTGGTCTCAATTATAGTAGGATAAAACTTAAATAAACAGCAGTTGGCAACCAAGGCACACGGATCGCATGGGGTTGTTACTCCGCTAGCCAATCACGGAAGCAAATGAAGTCATTGTCATGCAACGTTTTCAAAATGGCGTCGTATGGAGCGTCTGCTGTTCTTGAAGTGTCTTTTCTTCGGCAGAAGCGATGAAGTGTGCAACAGACATGGACAAAGTGTATGGAGTCTGAGCATTTCGCTCTTCAAAAGTCCACGGTACAGTTCATTTCACTGCTGAGTCCGTTTTACTTATGAAACTTCAATGCCAACTGAAGTGAAACTTCACAGTAAATAGTTGCAGCGAAGCAAGCGTTTTATTTCAGTTCAATAAAAAATTAGGCTTTCACTATTCCACTATAATAGATCGGTGAAAACGTATATAATTACGTGCTCATATTATTTTTGTGGTCACCGCCTTATTTCGGTAACAGGGAAAGTTTGAAGTACGAACTATTTGCAGCCTTGCACAGGAACTAGTGGCTGGCAGTTATGAGGGCGTGGGCGGGGCTTCACTGCAAACTTACAGTAAGTTGTACCCGACTATAGTGTGCCTAACAATAAATTTGCGCTGAGGTCGGCGATAGTTAACTGTAATGTGAATTCGGTGTTCATCATCATCATTATCAGCTTGTTTTATGTCCACTGCAGGACGAAGGCCCCTCCCTGCGACCTCCAATTACCTCTGTCCTGCGCCACCCGATTCCAACTAGCGCCAGCGAATTTCCTAATTTCAAAGCTCCACCTAGTCTTCTGTCATCCTCGATTGTGTTTCCCTTCTCTTGGTTCCCATTCTGTAGCCCTCCAACAGTTATCTAACCGGCACATTACATGACCTGCCCAGATCCATTTTTTTCTCTTGATGTCAATTAGAATATCGTCTATACCCGTTTGCTCTCTGATCCAAACCGCTCTCTTTCTGTCTATTAACGTTATGCCTAGCAATCTTCGTTTTTATCTTTGCGCGGTCCTTAACTTGTTTTCAAGCTTCTTTGTCAGTTTCCAAGTCTGCCCCATAAGTCAGCACTGATTGTAAACCTTCCTTTTCAATGATAACGGTAAGCTTGCAGTCAGGAGCTGGCAATGTCTGCTGCATGCGATCCAACCCATTTTTATTCTTCTGTGAATTTCCTTCTCACGATCAGGGTTCCCTGTGATTAATTGACCTAGCTAAATGTACTCCTTCACAGACTCTAGAGGCCGACTGGCAATCCTGAACTCTTGTTCCTTTGCCCGGCTATTTATCATTATCTTTGTCTTCTGCATATTAATCTTCCAACCCCACTCTTACACTCTCTCTGTTAAGTGTTGGTCGCTGCCTAGTGTGGTTTGCATTCTTTCCCATTGTAAGTGTGCCACGTTTGTGCCACGCGCAAGATTTGGGATAGTATCGGCAGTAACTGTTACCAAGCTGCGTAACTGGTAGGCTGAACTCATTAAGGATGGTCAGGTGGAGCACCAGCATTTCATTGCATAAAACTGTGCCTCTGTGGTTGGTGCGCCGATAGCCCCAGTCCACGCGAGCTCAATTAAAGTCACCGGCAATCAGTAGGGGGTTTGATACGGCCATATGAGTAGCGGACTTGAGGAGAGGAGGAAGTAGGTGAACTGGCTGTCATGGGAGAAGATAGCAGTTAAGAACGAACAGGGGGGATTGTGAAGGGGTGGGGGTAAAATTTTAATGAGAGTGTGAGCGATAGGGAAGGTAATTTCGTGCTCCGCATAATGCAAGGTGTTAAAAGGCATATGTGACCACCTAAGAAAGATCTGTGGAGTCGGAAAGGATGACGGCATACCCTGGCAGTTACCTGCAAACATTGGTGTCCTGAATAGCAATAATGTGCGGTGAGGACAAAGAAATGGCAACAATTTGTCGTAGAGCATCGCGCTTTCGCCGAAAACTCCTGCAATTTCATTGGATAATCTTGAAAGAATTATGGCCTGTTAGAGGAGCCATGTTTTAGGGTGGCAGGGCGAAGAAGGGGTGTGGAAGGTTGGACTGCGGGAGGAGAGGCCCTTGAAAGCCCACGAATGTCACAATGTCACAATACTAGAGATGACCATATCTCTTATACGGGTAATGGTAGCTTCAATCATTATCTGGCACTGTGCAGTGACCTGCACAGTAATTCGCTCCGTGAACCTGGCTTCTAGGTTTTGGGCAAGGTCTATAGGTTGGCCTGGGCTCTCATCAGGCCTCTTCTGAGGAGGAGCAGGTTGGACAGGGTGGGTGGATAAGATGGGAGTTGTGGTGGGGGATGTAGAGTAGGGGTGGAGGTAGAGAGGGCTGCTCTGAGCTGCTTTACCTCTTCCCGCAGAGCCTTCACTTCTGGGTCCTGGGAGGTCGCGATGTTCGTCTTGGAAGCCTTGGAAGCCCATGTAGAGGTAGACGGGAGGGTCGTGTGGAGCGGGGGAAGTCCTTCTTAGTTTTGTCTTTTGGGGCGGTTGGCTGTGTCGTTTGGCGGCAGGATTTATTGCCTTGCACGAGCCAGCACCCATGTTCAGGTCTGGCCCCCCACAGAGAATGGGGATCAGGATGCAGGAAGGAAGATCTTGCAGGTCATGCTTGCTGCCACACTGCGAGCAGAGACCATTCTTCTGGTAGGTGCACACGTAATATCTATGACCCGGTCGACCACAGTTTGCACACGCGTCTAGACTTCCCTTGTACGGCATGCATCTATACAAGGTCCTGAATATTTGGCTGCGTGTGTTCAAAAAAAGATTTTGCACTCACCACTGCAGTGTTCTTGGTCAAATTTTGCAGAATGATCGCATTTTGTTGTCTATTTCCCTTTGTATAACACTTGGCATGATAAGTCGCCTGTTTTTTAAGACCAACATGAGAAGCTGTTTTCGCCTATGGGAAAAATGGCGTCTGAAAAGCCGGCCCTGGCACAGACTTGTCACCACCTCCTCACAGCAGCGGGCGGTGGTGCGATGTAGGCGGTGACATGCAGGGTAGCTTGCACCTCCATGGCTGTTGGGGGTGGGTGCGCTGCCGGTGATAGCATCCTATGATAGCATGGTGATAGGCCTAACCTCTAGCGAGGCAAGACCCGGCGCGGCGGCTGGCGAGAAGCAGACTTTCCGACGTCGATACGGTCCGAAAAAAGGTTGGGATCGAATAATGGCCATAGCTTTTGAAAAGAGCTCACCTTTAGGAAGCGTCCGACATATTAGGTGAGGCACCAGGGCGTGTGATTCGCACGAAGAGATTTCACCCGGAGCCGATGCCGGGCACGTCTTGCAACTGCTTCTCGAACGCGAAGCTCGTTCCCCACGACGTATCAAAACCGGCGCTAAGCGGACATCGCAGTCGCGTATGTCCGCGTAGCTGATCCCTTCGTTTGCGCACGTCTCAGACACGCGATAAGCATTCCGAGCATCGGCGACGTAAACTTTGAGAGCAAGATTCGCGCGTGGAATCCTCGGGCACGCGGCTAATCAGCACTCTGCGTTTCGGAATTCGCGACCAAGCACATCGCGCACGCAATCCTCGGACCCGCGGCCATTCTTTCTCTATGCCGCGGCTAAGCATTTCGCGCATGGGCGTCTCCCGACTCGGCGGTCAAGCAGATCGCGAGCCTACTTCGCGGACCCTCAGCATTTCGCGCGTCGGCACCTCGAACTGCGCGACTAAGCACATGCAGTGTCGACTCCTCGAGCCCGCGGCTGGGCATTTCGCACACCGGTACCTCAGACTGCGCGACTAAGCACACCGAGCGTCGACTCCTGGAGCTCACGACTAGGCATTTCAAATGCGCGTCGGCACCTTGGACTGCGCGGCTAAGCACACCGAGTGTAGACTCCTGGAGCTCGCGGCTAGGCAGTTCGCGCGTCAGTATACCTCGAACTGCGCGACAAAGCACATTACGCGTTGACTCTCTTATCATACGATATCTGGTAACAATATCTATAATACCAACCCTTCGTAAAAAGAACCTCATCATGAGCTCTTTTCACAAGGCCCCTTGTGGGCTGGCACAGACACCTGGCTGCAGAAATGATAGAGGCATCAAACAAAAGTACAAGCTGGAAAGCACCTAGCAGCTGCATATATATCGGTGGCTCTCCGATCCTAAGTTCTGCAGCCATTGTCAAGGAAACATGACTTGGAACGCTGCTGAGAGCCTTTATTCATGGTCGACTACCAAAGAAAAAAAAAAATGCCTCACTGATTTGCACCGGAGACTTCTATCAATGAGGTGGCCTGCAAGTACAACACTGGAACTATATTCATGCCCACACGGAGTTCTGTACATCACTTGGTTTAAACCTTAGGCACCATGCTCTTTGCGGAGCAGCAGCAAAGAATGCCATACAGAAAAAAAGAACGGAGGGGGGGGGGGGGGGGGGCGAGGCACACCAGACCAGGGGCCGCATGTCCAAGAAGCCCGACATCACAAAACACCCCAAAGACTGTGCCATAGCTGTGCCTTTTAGAGAACTGAAGGTGAAACTTTGAGCCCTTTTCTCAAAACTGATTTCTTTTTTTCATTTTTGCCTTTCTGCTCAGTTTCTAGAGTTGATTTCTTTGTTGCCGTTTAGCCTATTCTGACTTTTTTTGTCACGTTCCTTGGGTTATAGTGTAGTTCGTGACAGTCTCGATTTTTACGGCGAAGCTGTGTATGGCTAGGGCATTTCCGTCATCTGCGAACAACCCACGTACTAGCTCGTTGGCACCGACCGTGCCAACGCGCTTCTGCCACTGCTCACGCGCTCGTCGTCGTCTCCTTCCACAGCTGGCTCCGTTGCTGCTCATCATTCCAGCGTAGAATTTCATATTTCTTGTGTCGTCGTAGTGGGGAGGCCACATTTTTTTTTTCCTTTTTTTTCCGGTGGTATAAACCATTGCTTAAGGGGGTATGAGCCATTCATTGTCTTAAGTGACAGACACATTTAATAACAGAAGTGATACGAGAATGTGTGCGCATACCTATCGTCACAATGACCACCGATCAGGAGAATAAATATGTTCATACCTTTGTTCAAAATTCTGTCACCTCTGTGCAGGGTTGCCAGATTGAGCACTCTTTGTCCGAGTTCGGGTCAGAATTTTCTTTTTGGCTATCTGGCTATTTTTGGGCTACATCTTTTTCCTGTGTAAAAGAAAGTAGAACTAGTTGAGCGCAAATGAAAAACGCTGGAATCAAGATGCAGACAGCAGGTTAAAGATATTGAGCTACAAATTGCTACAAAATCAAAATTTGCGAGTTCTATGTTAGAGAACACATATGCATGTCAAAAAGTCAAGAATCATGGCCTTTTGATGATTTTAATTAAGAAAGCTGGCCTCAGGAAACACGTCTCCATCCGTGAACTAACGCTACTCGCACACGCACGCCAGCGAACACAGACTGTTGCTGTCGCCACATGTGAACTTTCGGCATCCTACGTTTTAAGCACGAGATGCTTTTAGCTCCCGTTGACGGTGTGCCGCAGGTGACCTCGGCACCAGAACGGAGGGAGAACACCGAGCTGAACCTAAGCGAAATTTCCCTAATTTCCTGCCTGCTGCATGGCGCCTACGTGGCAATGTGCCCGGACCCTTCCTGGCCAAATTGCTCCTGCTCCAACGCCAACGTAGAACATATCCTCTTCCGTTGCCCCACAACCACCACAGCCATCCATTCCCTACACAACTCCAAATCCTCCTCCTGCCTTTGCTATCACTACCCGTATCAAATGCCGCCATCGAACAAGTGTTCAGCCAGGTCTCGCTCATTAAAACCGACCTTCAAAATAGAATGTTGAACGAGACATTTGTAGCGCTCCTCCACGTGAAGTTTGGCCTGGCCAGGAACGGAGGCTGCTGCAAGGATTTTAAACCGGACCAGGAATTTTTGTCCCATTTCAGCTCTGACATTTTGCACGGACCAAGCAGTTCCACTTCGCAAAATCTCGTGATGCTTAATCATAGCATACTTTTTCATGTCTATATATCGTACTAGATTTTGTCTTTGTCTTGCAATTTTTTGTAGTTTCTCGTTCAGCGAAATTATCATAAGTAATAATACTGAACGCCTGAATGCATACCATTGCTTAGCGTGTTTATTGCACGTTGCTATTTGTGTGTTGTTCTTTTCGTGATTTTTTGGTGCCCTGGGAAAAATAAAACTGCATTTGCAATGAAGACCGCATTTGCCTTATCATGAATTTGCCTGCATGCCTGCGTTTCTGCACTTCTTACGGTTGTGCAGCATCTGTTTTCTGTGCTGCGTGGTCTCTGTGACGATGCGTGGGGAGGTCATGCGTGGAAAAACTAATATGTAGGTATTCTTGCCGAAAATTAATTCAATATGCTTCAGAAATGACTTCACAAAAAGACAAAGCTTTTTGGTTACCTTTGGGCTAACCAAAAGTTTCGCTTTCGGCTACATTTGGGCTACTGCGGAGGCCAATTTGGCTACCTGTGGTTGGCGCGATCTGGCAACCCTGCCTCTGCGTCGTGTGCTAAACAGCTTCACTGGTCTTCTACCTTCACAGAGTGGAAGGGCTCATGATTTTTTTATCTGGACTTATTTAAATTTATGATGTTATTCGTCCACCCCAAAGGTGTATCTGATGTGAAGGTAACATAAAAATGACACTCCAAAAAATTTCTGTTGCGAAAAAAAAAGCAAGACTGTAATGACCTTCAGCACATTTAGCTATGCAGTCAATACTCAAGGAGCCTTCCATCATGTTTTTTTAAGTCTACCCAGGCCCTCCAGAAAGTTCGAGGGTGAAAAATGCTGCTCAATAAAATTAAATAAAATATTCTCAAGGTATCAATCTGAAACTTTTATGGAAGCATTAGGGAGACATTCTAAACATTTGTGCCAATTTTCATCAAAATCCATGAAGAAATAAGGAAGTTGATTTTCAGAGCCACGTCCCTCCTTGGCAACTCCGGCAATTTTTCTATGTCAACGGATGTCGATGAAAACCCCTGGGTATGTTCCTCTGAACACTTCCTTCGTGTTTTCAAAAAAGTAGGTTTGAGAGTGGCACAGATTTTTTACAAATTAATTTAATTAATTGCCTCGAACACCCTACCTTACCTCCTCCTCAGTTACAGGCCACATTGTGTATGACATCAGGAGTGTTCCATGCAGAGCCTGTTGGTATCATGTAGAAGACAGCAACGAGAGCATCGAGGAGTCGACGATCATGAGCTAGTGCATGGCGTGAGAAGTTGCTGTCGCGAGAATAGTTGCGTTCCCTGTAGACGGGCAAGAGATGGGAGGCAAGTGGCGCTGCGTGGTTGGCTGCACAAACTTCAGCCATCAGCACACACAGTTTGAGCCGATGCCAATCGCGTTCAGCCGAGGTTAAGCCTATGTCACAGTCGCGTAGTCCATACGTTTACTGCTGGTGGGCCTGAGCGACTGACCTGAAGCTAATTAAGCCATCAGGATGCAACAAACTCCTTCTGTGGTTCAGTTTTGACCATAAAGATTTGAAATAAACCATTCCTCATTTCATACAGTGCACACACAAAACGCAAGAAGTGACGACATGGGGCAGTATCGACATCGGTACGTTGCCGTTTTCGATGGAAAGCTGCCAGCAGCACTCATCGTCACTTCCCTAAATTAAATGAGACTACGAGCATGGGTGTATTTTTACGTATTGTCACGCAGACCCATTATTTAGCTTCCGAGGTGCATTGCTTGCCTCGTATCCCAAATGGGCAGCAAGCGTAGACCCCTTCAATACAGCAGCGTAAACAACCGCCTCGTTCAGCTGCCAATGGTGTCAATACTGGCATCGGTGTTTCTGCGAGAAAACTGCGCATTCTCTAAATAAACGATCATATGCGCAAAGTCCTCTTCTGTGTCTGCTTTACGGAAGATATTGTGTCCATGAAGAGAATACGAAGAATGATAAGTAGGCAGCATAACAACGCTCCCGTACTACGGTCTCCCGCTCATTGTTTTCGAAGGTGTGTGGTCGCTCATACCAGCGCGATTCAGAGTGATGCAACGGTGCTTACGTGCACAAAATCTGCCTGTTTTGATATGTTCTGACATTAATTGATGTCACTGATCAGCAGATAGCATGATATCTCATGCGAACGAGTGGTCGCTGTACCTGCCGATGTAAACAAATGCATCGGTCGGCGCTTTGGACTGTAAGCGGTGTTCTTGCGGAATACAAATGTGGAAAGTCATGCTTCACATCTTACAAGTACAAAAAGCACGCGAAGAGCTTCCCTGCGAATGGGTAAAACACCTAAAATAGCAAGCAGCACGCATAAAATCAGTAGTTAGGGCTACCGTTGGTCTTCATGTTGCAGCAAGATATGTAGGACACGGGTGCTGGCTCTTGTGATGGCGGGTTGAATGCGAACGGTGATTCATGGCTATTGAATTCATCAGAATCGTAACTCAATATTTTACAGATCTGAAGAGCTGGTGCAGCAACAACCTCAAAATTTGGCAGTGGAACTGCGCAAGTTTCCAGAGGCGCAAGGCCCCATTGGGACAGCTTATCAGATCTATTGCGGACAAGCCGCAAGTTATATTGTTACAAGAAACGCTATGTACAGCAGAATTTTCACTCTCGGGATACCGCACCATAGCATACAGGAGTGAAAAGGGCAGAGGTATCGCTACCCTAATCAGAAAGAACATCTCGTTCGTTGAGCACGAGGTCCGCGCGTACAAAGCGGGCCTCGAGGCCCAGTTAATAGAAATCGTACCCAACAGAACAATCAATTCTAACATTTTCATTCTCAACGTGTACAGCGCACCATCGGACAGGAAAAGAGATTTCAAAACATTATTAGGCACCACGTCTAGGGCGGCGAGAAGCGCGCCTCTCGTTGTCGCGGGTGACTTTAACGCACCCAATACGGAATGGGGGTATGGTTACAAAAGTGCAAAAGGAACGAACTTAGCCTTCAACGCTGCAGAGCTCGGCTTAATACTCGTCACAGACCCAAGGCTCCCCACCAGATCCGGTAATTCGGTCAGTCGAGATACGACCCCCGATCTCACCTTCCTCCGAGGTATCGAAGGCACGTGGGACAACGTTCCAGGAGGGGCTAGGCAGTGACCATTACATACTTGAAATTCTGTTGCGTGTCAAACCCAGACCACCCGCGAGATACGAGTATGTGGACTGGGACCTCTTTCGAAAAATCAGAAATGACACAGTCCCGCCAGACGAGACGTATGCAGATCTGCTAGAGAATCTGAACTTGGCAGTTAAAGGAGCAACCAAAGAAATCATCACGGATCTTGAAGTTCCTAAAATGGACTCGAGACTCGCTCACCTTCTGGAAGCCAAACACGCCCTCTCAGCAAGGTGGAAGACCCAAAAGCTTAATCGTAGACTAAGATCCAAAATCGCGCTTCTTAACAAGGAGATTGAAACCTATTCGGCCCAGCTCGCGCGGCAGCAATGGGATGAGACGTGTACCGAAACGGACGGGCGTATGCGAAGAGGTAGCAAATGGAGCTTATTGAAAAGTCTTCTCAACGATAAACAGTCTAAGGTCACCCTTAACCTTGCAACGGATAGGCTCATTAAGAAGCAAATTGCAATCGGTCTCACCGACATCGAATTAGCCAACAACTTAGCTCATACTTATCTCCCCCTCGCTAAAGATGCGGATCGCCCGGTAGAGCGTGTGAACTACATGGGATTCTCGGCACCTGATCTAGACGAACCTTTCACCGTGTCAGAGATCAGACACGTTCTCTTCAATCTAAACGGCAGGTCAGCCCCGGGACCTGATGGAATCACGAACAAACTTCTCAGGAACTTAGATGATAGGGCAATCGAGATAGTCACGGCCAAAATAAAGGAGGTATGGAAAAGTGGACAGGTCCCGATAGAATGGCGTACCGCAAAAGTGGTACTCATACCCAAACCAGGAAAACCCCCACATATAAATAATCTGCGGCCTATATCCCTTACATCATGCATCGCCAAGGTTGCGGAGCACGCGATACATAACAGGATAACCGAACATATTGAAAACAAGGAGCTCTTTAGACACAACCTAATTGGCTTTAGACAGGCGTTGTCCACACAGGACGCTATGCTTTTGCTTAAGAAAGCAATCTTTGATAACCCTACTCGCGACGTGAGAGGGATCCTCGCACTGGACCTCTCCAAGGCCTTCGACAGGGTCACGCATAAACACATACTGACGGAGATTTCGTCTCTCAACCTGGGCCAACGGTTTCATGATTACACCAGATCTTTCCTCGCGGATCGCAAAGCACACCTCCGATTAGGCATGGTCACAGGAGGACCCTACGATCTAGGCACCTGCGGCACCCCGCAGGGCTCGGTCCTGTCCCCACTCTTATTTAATATAGCCATGCACAAGCTCTCCACTCGCCTCGCTGCAATCCCAAACGTTGGTCACGCCATTTATGCGGATGATATCACGATCTGGGCACCGGGCGGATCGCTAGCCATGCTCGAACACTCGTTACAGAGCGCGTTGGAGGCTACTGAAGACTTTCTTTCAAACACGGGCCTTGAACTCTCCCCCGCTAAATCAGAGCTATTGTTATACCGCCAGTCCAGACAGGGGGTCAGAAACCTTGTGCCTCTGGAAACTCTGCCGATAGAAATTCGAGCTAAAAATGGGCATCCTATACCGAGGATGGACTCGGTGAAAATTCTAGGTCTCCTCATTAATGCCAAGGGCTGTAACTCGACGGCCCTCAACAGGCTCACTGGACAGGCTAGTAATGTCCTAAGACTTGTAGCCCGCGTCTCAAATCGAAGAGGCGGTCTCAAAGAGGACAATTTGCTCAGAGCCTATCAAGCATTCTTCTTGAGTCATGTTATCTACATCGCACCGTACCTTAATTGGGGTAAAGCGGAAAAGGCCAAGCTCGACTCCCTAACACCATCGATGAGCTAATAGAAGCTCACACAGCGGCTCAGATAATGAGACTTTCATCCACTAAGCCAGGGATTAAGATTTTAGAAGAAGCAGGAATCCAACCCAGACATGAACCGGCGACCAAAGTTAGCTTGACCCGGGAAACCAGAGCTCGCATCATGGTTGAGCCCGTTCCGCGAAACATCCACCCAGTGCATAACGAGGGTAGGAGATTGGCGAGAGCCAAGTCCATCCTTAAAAAGATAAATCAGAAGAAACTAGATGCCCTCTTTGTCGGTGCTGCCAGATATGACAGTGGGGATAAGTTCGCTGTCTCGGTGGTAGACGCGGCAGGCAACCTGGTCAATGCAGCCTCTGTTTATACGAAGTTTGCCCATGTGGCGGAGGAAGCGGCGATCGCTCTGGCTTTTCACAGCTCAAAAGTTCCCGCTATCATCTTCTCGGACTCGCGCACGGCGGTGAGATCCTTCTCGTCCGCTATCGTATCGGAACAGGCGAACAGTATTTTGCTTAAAGCACTTCAAAAGACTAGGGCGAGCAGCGAAACATACCACATCTCGTGGTTCCCAGCCCATCTAGATAGCTCAGTTAACCCGCTTGGATGTAATCCTAACGAGCAGGCCCACCGGAGAGCGCGTGATTTCACGTACCGCGCTGTCGCGGGTAGCCAGGCTCGTAACGAGGTCAACATCCACAAAGATCCATTATGTACTTTCCATGAAATTGTTTCCCATTATCGACTGGGCAGGAGGACATTTCCACCCCCTCACCCTAAATTGAACAAACCTCAGGCTAGCACACTCAGACTTCTGCAAACCCGTTCGTATCCCTCTCCTCGGTCTCTTAACAGGATAGATCCTGCCCACTCACAGTCGTGCCCCAAATGTGGTCATGACTCATGCTCTTTTGAACACATGCTCTGGCTGTGCCCAGCCCTTAACGCCTCTCCACCCATCACGAAAGAACAATGGCAGGAATCGCTCAAGAGCAGCAATCTCCACATGCAACTCCAGGCTGTCCAGAGGGCCCACGACATTGCGGCGGAACTTCATCTCCCGGTCCCATCGTGGGTGGCGCCACCGACTTGATCTTCGGGAGCCTTCGGTTTTAGCTCCCCAAGATCTCAGTCCCTCAGGACTCAAATAAAGTTCTTGTCATGTCATGTCATGGTGCAGCTCACATTGTTATCTGAAAGTCCGGCACGGTCATGAATCAGCTGAGCATCTGCTCTTCGCTGGTTTCGCTCGCCCAGCGGGAGACCAGCATGCCTTGCGCGCCTTCTCCTCTGGGGACATTCGTGATATCACACGACGAGGTACGGTCGGCTGTTTGGTCAGGTTTCGGTTTTGTTTTTGCGTTTCTTTGCTTATAAAAAATTATTTAGAATTTCTGGAACAATTCTACTATCAGACGCATGTCAGGGGGGTCTCGGGAACCTAATATTCCATTACCTTGACATGGTCAAAAAATCGCCGAAGTTGTCCTTTAAGCATCTCGGTTCCTCCACATACCGTATTGCCACGTACTAGTGACGGCAAAGAACACAGTAGCAATACTGTGAATGACGAAACTTTTATTGGGCGAACCTGTGCCCACAAAACCAGGCTACACTTAAGCCGAAGCTTTAGCTCGGATGCTCCTACCTAAATACATGTAAAAGGAGAATTTGTTTTTCTCGGCAACCACTGCACCAAATTTGATGAGGTTTCTTGCATTTAAAAGAAAAACTTAAAATCTAGTGACTGTTTGTTTCAAATTTTCGATTTAGGTCGACATTTCTTAATTAAGAATTGGCAAAAATTGCAAATTTCCAGAAAACAAAGCTACAAAGGTTACAACTCAACTCTGCAATGAAAAGTGATATCACAATTCTGTGAACTGCATCTAACAGTACAGCTAAAGCAGACAAAATTTATATATTTCACATGAATCTAAAAAAATTTACTAATATGGAAATACAGCAGAACTTTTTGTTAGGCTAGTTGGTGCATGTTAATGAAGTACTAAAGTGCCAAACAGACGACACAAGAAGAGACACGGACGAGCGCTTATTCGTGTCTCTTCTTGTGTCGCCTGTTTGGCGCTTTAGTACTTCAGTAACATGGAAATACAGCTTTTTCAGAACCCTAGCACACAACGTAACAAATTCAGGTAAGATATAAATTGACATTTAGAATTTGTCCGCTTTGAATGATGTAATCGCTGCCATTTACAGAACCACGATACTTGTTCATGCAGAGCTATTATTTTGTAAACTTCGTGCTTACCACGATACTTGTTCATGCAGAGCTATTATTTTGTAAAGTTCGTGCTTCTATTTTTTTTGAACGTGCGAATTTTTTGAAAATCGTTTCAACAAATTTCAGGCCTGAAATCAAAATTCCGCTTCGAACAGTCACCAGAATTTAACTTTCTCTCTCAAATTCAACAAATTTAATTAAAATCACTCGGTTTATCTCAGAAAAGCGTTTCTGTGTTTTACATGTATTTGAATAGGCCGCGTCGGAGTTGGGCACGATAGCGGCGAACACAGTCGTCGATCGTCGAAATCTGATCTGCCGGTCAAGCGTATCGGCTTTTATACATGAGCTATCGAAGGTTCCAGAGTAATCGCTGGTGCCCGCGTGTCTTCCAGAAAGTTCTACACAATTCACGTCGCACATGCAATCAGATTACAGAAGCTTGGGTAACAACAGACAGCAGCAAGAACCGTCGATAACATTCGAGAAACTTCCAATAAATGCGGGCAGGTCATGCGCTGAGCGATAACATTTTTAGAGGGTGAAAAAGCGGTCACCCGAAAAAGATATAGAAGTACACGTGTCAGCATTTACTAGAAAAGAAACTGGTCCAAAAATTGCGTGTGCATTAGAATCTAGTACGACCCTAAATCTGCGTTACCATATCGCCATCGGCATTTCAAAATGGCCGCCTCATACGCCCTTCGAGCTTATACCCGTGCCACACGGGCGAGGTTAATGCCATTAAATGTTTAAGACCTTAAGTTTCTTAATGCCATTATATTTAGATCGCTGCTACATGCGCATACTTAATGACATTAAGCGTTGCGATGGCGATAGCTGCAGTGAAACGGTTAAGTTTCCTTGCCAATCGTAATACAATAAAAAACAGTTATCTAGGGAGCAGATGTTTAAGAAATGGCATGAGAAATATTAATCGGCGTATTATATGTAGTTTACTTCAGGAATGTCATTGTTGCACCCAGCCGCAAACTTTTTGAAGCCAAAGCTAGCTCTACGGCCAATCCATAGTGAAGCCAAAGCATTGAAATTGTAAAAATAGCGCTCACAGCTTCAAAGCTCTCAAGCAGCGATACTGAAGAATTTGACCGCGTGCTCGTTTGTTTTGGCGTATGTGCTTCTTCGAGTCGAGCATCGTCGAGAAATTCGAAGGCCAACAAGGCAAGGAGCCGCCGCTGTGCAATCGAACAGCTTCTCCTGGCTAACATGCTCACGATTAGTGCTCTAGCCGTGAGTAGCGGCAAGAACGCCTGCTGATTTCTACGAAAATAAAGAGCTCCTTTTAAAGAAGTGAACAATATATTAGGTGTTTTTATCTACAAGTTTGCTTAACATCGTGAGAATATGGTCACTACGGCCACGGCGGGGACACTGTAAACGAGAGTACGCATTCGACGGCCAAGTGCGTTGTAATAATTGTAAGAACGTACTACGCCATGAGAAAGAGCAATCTTTTAAAGCAAGTGCAGAATATATTAATTGTTATTCACTAAGGATCCGTTTAGTCTCGTCAGAATGTGGAAACTCTGGGATCGAGAGTACGCATTTGATGGCCAAATGAGTTATGAGAACGCACTACGTTGCAAATGGCATTAAGCTTTAATGTCATTAATTATGTCCGTGTGGCACCCTGCAAATGACATTAAAGTTTAAGGCATTAGCCAGTTAATGTCATTTTCTGTGCCCGTGTGGCAGGGGTATTAGCCATAGAGTTTCTCACTACATGGACTCCTTTAACTTAGGTTAGTGCACCGTCCATCTTCCCGGTCTTCCCGTTTTATGCGTTTGCTCTATCAGCATGGAAGTGCCGACGGCAAAGACATGCCGAGTTCATCACGATGCCGCAATTAAAAGAAAAGTGATCGCGTGTGCGTAGACGGATAGAAATCGGTCCGCATCATGGGCGTTCGAAGTTCCCGAAACTTGCGTGCAGGCCTCGCGCAAACAGGAGAGGCATTCTACACCGGCAGCTGCTACGTGTGGCGCAGCCCCATCTTTAAAGCAATCTGCGATGGACACAGAGTCTACACATCTAGGTGCACTGCGCTCTCGTCGCTTAGTTCACGTTGAAGCGAGAGGCTGCACAAAGGTCAATTCGCTCGCTCCTGCTACCGCACTTCCTCACTCCAGCATTTTGGTAAAGAGTTTCTGTGGTCATTGAGAGAGACGTGTTCATGTTTGCTTGTGTGCACGTGACACCATGCTTGTTAATTTAGTAAGCAAATGTTTAAAAGTTTATACGGCCAATAAAACTACTATGCTTACTTCTCGTATTGTCTACTAGTTTGCTATCATACGCGATGCTTCGCCTTTTGGGTGAAACTGTGACTTTTTTTTATTTATCGCAACTTTAGTGCATTGGGAGTAAATGTTTTCTTCCAAATGAGAGAAAGTTGTATTTATGTATGAAAGAATGAGGTGCGCAGTACTGTAAATAACTTTTCATTTTTTTAGGTCACAGCAAACGGGTGCGCGTTACAATCGAGGGCACATTAGAACAGAGTAAATACGGTACTCATTATAAATAGGAGATTTCGAGGTGTGGAAGCTGTCCTCAAACTCATGGGCAATACTATCATAGGTCGCTTCTGGCAGAAATCGCTGCGCAGCCACTTGGTTTTCTCGCTGTTATTTGCACCATACTGAGGATGAGATGGTTAGCATGATCCTGTTGTGGTCACTGCCAATGCTGAATTCCCCCTCCTCGTCAATGTTCGCATGTTTCACTCGATGCGCCAATCGAGGTGACACAAGTGCGTAGTCAAGACAGGTACGACTGTTTTTGGCACCCCATGTAAACTCTCCATCACAATCTGAGCAGAGGTTTAACACTTTAAGTTGAGCCTCCTTGTATACTGCTGCCTTAGTTTTCTGTTGAAGTCCAGATAACCATCTTGGATGTGGCCATTAAAGTCTCCCATGATAATCACTTCTCTGTCAACTGCCCATTGCTGAACGTCTTCCTTGATGCATTGCATAACTTGGACGTTCCCATAATGTTGTGCATTCGTCACCATAAGGAAGAAAACACACGCGATTGTGGGAATCCCCAAAATCGCTCCACAGATCCGCATATGTTCACTGCACTGGCACTGAGCTTCGCCCACTCTGCTCCATTCCTCCACAGGAAGCCAATGCCCGCGCCTCTGCGTGCTTCGCCTGTGCGATTGTTGCCTGCCCACTGCCACATTGGATTAACCAGTGGCTACTTCTGTCCACGAAGATGCGTCTCTGCTACTGCATACAGCTCTATGGTTTCAGAGTCTTAACGTCCTGCAGAGCTCTTCCCATTTGCTTGTCTTTCTAGCTCCATGCATGTTTAGTAAGCCAATATTCGTGGATTTATCCCTCATGTGATGATGGCGCCTGCAGCGTGTGCACCTTCTTGCTGGTTGGAATCTTGGTTTTGGGCCTGGGCGGCTGCTTCTCCCGTGACATATTGAGCAAATTATGGCGCCTATGACATGCCAAAAGCGGAAGTAGTGGCATCTACACTAACATCCAAAAGCAAATTTGGACTGCGTGCCACGGTGACATTTAGAAGGCGGATCGCTGTGGGCATGCTCCACTCCGCCATAGCTTTTGTAGTGCAAGGCATTGAAGAAGAATGGGAGCATGCGAAGAGTGTGTTTGATTGCGAATAACTCCATTTCTGCTGAACGCATTGAAGTACTTTTTGCGGCGCAGTATTTTCTGAAACAGTCTATTTTAACGTCAAGTGCATTTCTCCTCTTCGATAAAAAGTGGTTCAGGGCCCCTTTAAAAACTCTTGAGGGAGAGTTCTCATCCAGGGTGTGTCATAAGTTTCAGTGCATAACCAAAATTTCCAACAGGGCCTGGTAAGGGAGGGCCCTCCTGGAAGTGAGATATGGAAATAACATTTTGCATAGATAGACTCTAACTGAAGGTGAGATTTGCAAAATTTCACTGTCGTGGCTTAACTGCGGTCATAAATGATAAAAATTTTAACACCCATAATGTCATGCTTTGGTGCAATGTTCACATAGGAAACCTAAGAGATACGAAGATTTGGACATATGGTTTTTGGTCTTTGGTTAGCATAGCCAGAAATGCAAAAAATGGGCCAATTCAATTCCAAGCAAAGTAGTTAGTTATTTACACTGTACCTTCCATTGTAGCAGTCATTCTCAGCATTTCTCTTGCAAAAATGCCTCTTTGTTATCATTATTGGCATTGTGTCATTCAACAAAATCGAACCTAAACTGCATGGTACAGCAAATGACATAAGGATGCCAAACATAGATAATTCAGTGTTTTACTTTCTTGGCGTGGCTTGTTATTGTATATTGTGTAGTTAGGCAAAAGTTGTGAACTGACACAAATCTGTCCTTTAGATTGGAGAACTGCAAAGAATGCAGACATCTGTACAACTTCCCAAAATACTCTTATTGCTGTCTCTGAAGGGTTCTAACATCTACAGCACATCGTTAGCCAAGGCTGCAAACTTGTTGCTCTGGAAGTGGTCCTCCTCTTCCTCCTCTTCATCTTCCTCACTACTTTCGTCTTCACTCTCCTCTTGCTCACTCTCAGAGGAAGCACTCTTGACTGGGGGCTCCCCACGAATTCTTGCAAGGTGAGCCAACAGAGCACTGTCTACTTCGGAGCCTGCAGTCATATGGAAATAAATACATCAGTGTAAAGCTCGCATTCCACAGAGAATGTCCCATTGTATCTTTATCCAAATATAGTGACCTTTCTTTTTACGACCAAAAAAGCTGAAACCTAGTTTGGAAATGTTCAGTGCGTTAAAAATTCCGCCTGTCTTCTAAAACACTGGCTGCACTATCCTCCGACTATATACAACCTGCAGTGTTTTTTTTTTCTTTTTCGGGCCAGTCCCTGCAGCTGCTTTTTAAGATACTGTTTAACAATTGCACAAAGAGCATTGCAACTTTGAACACTGGTCTTTTAATATGAAAATTCTTTTCCTGCTGTGCTTACTACATGTGGAATGTGTACTCCATAGCACAACATAAATGATTCCATGCATTATTTGTCCTCAAGTTACACATGGCACCATTTTTAAAGTGAGACAGTATTTAGCAAATGGTTAAAACACGTCGGCGGGCTAGTTGGTTTCAATCCATGATGGAGTGTGTAAGCGTGACTGAACGAGGACGTACAAAGAAACAGATACACAGAGAAAGCGCTGTCTCCGTGTATCGGTTTCTTTCTACGTCCTCGTTCAGTCGCACTTACACATTCCATCATGGATCTAGCAAATGTTGGCACACTTTTTGGTTAAATTGTGCCATAAGCATACCTGGGCTCCTCGAAATTCAGGAGATTCGTCAAGCAGGCAACAAAAGAAAACAAAATTGTGCAGACCCCCACACGCTATGGGAATCTGTCATGCGAAGCATTCTGCAGGTACCTGGCTACCCAGCATTGTTTGGGGTATCGCGAAACTATAACAGGTGGACTAGCGTGTTTCTGCAAGTTGAGTAGTTGTATGTGTGATGACAACCACGGCATAGACGATTGTATGACTGCAATGGCACAATTTCTACGCCAGCTGTTCGATGCAAGCCTACGACACAGCGAATGTTGGGTTCTACATAAGTCGTCGAGGAGCATAAGCGAGGTAAACACTGATTGCGACGTCATCAAAGACCACGTGTTATACAATTGCACATTCTTTCATGTGGTGTATGTTAAAACGACGATGACATTGTTACTTTGGCGAAGAAATGTTAGAACTTGATTAACTTGGGTGATCATGAAGTCTGTACAACATCACACAGTTTCTAAGACATAGTGCAAGTTGCTACGAGGAAAGTACTGGGCAAAATGGGCTGGTCCTGGAGATGGTGCAGTCTAACATGGCAGCTCAAAGTGCAAGCTGTCAGAAGGAAAGAAGACGACAAAGGGACACAGGATGCATGCCCCGTGTTTTGAAGGAGCTGGCTGGCATTGAAACTAGAGAAGCATGCATGGGATCATGGCCTAATATGCTCGACCCGGCTTCTGTGCTCAACAGCAGAAGTTCGATTCCCACATCTGTCACACATTATTTTATTTTTCTTAGCACTTTCCTGTCCGTGGGAAAACAGGCAGGTTTTGGGTAATCTAGTAAACTATTTCTTTTACTGCTACAGCTAATGCTTGATATTAAAATGTATGGTATCAATTTGTAGAAGAAGGAATGTGCTTTCTAATGGTATTATATTCAAGCAAATATTTATTAGCAATTTCTTGAAAAAAATTAACAGAAACATTTGCAATGAAAATGAGAAAACTCCGTAAAGACATAGATTCTGCTTTGCACCAAGAGAACATTAAAAAATTTCGAAATATGTATTCTGAACAAAAACCCTATATACACAATATTCCTGCAAATATGAGCTTTCTATCTGTAGAAGTTCTTTATATACAAAGGAAAATGTAAGCTCTAGTGGCTATTCAGCAGTTCGTAAGAGCCATGCAGCGACTTTTACGAATCACCGCATGCCGATGCGGAGCACAATGCCGAGGTACACTCCCAGTCGTCTTCTCGTGTAAAACTCCACTTTTTGCACTGCTGCCGGCAAGTGGTCCTGCCCAAACGACGTTGTCATCCTGTAGATAAGAGCTGTGACCTTTAGAACACACCGGATATCTTTAGGTCTGAGCGCGGCAGTGACGAAATGGTTCGGAGTAGAAAACAAATTTTGCCGGTGGATACCTGTTCACGTTCAGGGGCTATTTGACACACTTTCACCAAGTCTCTGCTGAAGCCTGATGAATGAAAATCGTCTTCCGAGTCTGTGCCCCCTACCACCACCCAAAACATTATGCTGTAGGCTCATCGAAATCCGTTGAAATTCACTGTTTCTGAAGGGCAGTTGCGCGCTACATTGACGCCATGTCAGAAGCTACGAGTGCTCGTGGTGCTAGACTAAAAGGTGCTTTAAAAATCCCTCCCACGGTGCAAAAGAGAAACACAAAAGCAAAACTAGAAAAACAGTTTCTATTTTAGGCACTGGATAGTGCTGGCTGTCCGCAAGTGCTCCTAGCGCGTCAAAATTTGAAGTTGAAATCATCGATAGCGGGCTATCGATGGGTATAGGCGCGAACAGGAAAGTGTTAAAGTGAGGCGAGACAGAAACCTACCTAACTACCACAGAGTGTCAGGAATGAGGCAAAGAATGCTTTGCATTAAAAACATTTCCGTGGAAACATAGTCCGTGGATAGCATAAGCTGCTGGGAACACCTCGGCCATGTTTTGGAGTGGTGCACAGTGTGTAGAGCTCGCAAGTCGAGCATGAAGTCACTTTTCTTTCAAATGCTCTTTATTCAACCAAAGCCTGCTGCTCTCTCTTTTCTGGACAGTTTATTTCGTAATATAGCAGATTCCCATATGTGGCTGCTATTGGCCAATAGCTGACATCAATCAAGAAGGGTGTTTGGACCAGTGTGCTACTTCCTACTGTTCCTGTGTACATTTATTGAGAAGGTTTAATAAACAGGGTGAAGTAAGTGAGAGTCTGCTTTCGCATTTTAATAATAATTATGTACTTCGTGCATTTCATCGTCAAAGACTACAGCCGCCATTCCATTGTTATACATATTAAATCTTCTCTGTCCTTATCCTCTTTAGAATCGCGCAGAAAGATTGTTCTAATCTGCTTATTTCATAAAATAAACCGTCAGCACCAAACCACTTTCCCTCTCTCCAAACCGTTATGAATGTCTTGCCGTTTGCACAGCAACCACTCCTTCAAACGTATCTTTGGGCACATAAACGCCTTTAATTCATCAGCTTTACCACTAGCAATTGAACTATGGAATAGCCTCCTTGATAAGGTTGTCCACATTCATGGCCCTGTTAATTTTCGTCATGAAGTAACCGCTACTTTTTGTGACCATTTATTTGTTTGCATTAATTTTCTCTTAATTATGTACATGCTTCTCGCTAACTTCTGTATTTGGCAATGTCAAGAGATGTACCCTTACATTACTTTTGTAAAATTTGACGGTGTTAAATGATGTACCCTTATGTTGTGTATGTTGCAATTCATTCCAATAGTGTATACCGCATTCTGCTATTATGTAACGTCACCTCATTTTATGTACCTTAGTATACATCTCATATACTAGTTATCTCTTCTTTGTAATGCTTCCACTTATGAAGATATACATGGCATAATCCCCTCCCTCACACAATACTCCTGCTGGAGCCTGACACTGGGGCCTGGCCTGTGAGGTTTTTTGAATAAATAAATTTAAATAAACTTCCGGAAGAAGCCAACTATTGTCTGCTCACGCTCAACCTTGGCTGCCGGCGTAAGAATTAAACTTTGGCTACCCTGCTTATTGGTGCTGTAGCTGTTGGGTCTTGTTAATTTCAACTAGTTTTGAACACTCAACTAGCCTCGAACCACACTCAGACCATATGCCAGACCACAGGTCAGACGTGTGGTCAGACCACACGCACGCTTGCTAGCGCCCACTCACTCCTGGCCACTCCTGGTTAGACTTTGCTTCGTATTGATAGCACTTCAATATGTGCAAGTTAAATGTGGCTACTACCAGTCGGTCAAGCTGGTGCAGAACGAAGCTGGTCCGCACCAGGTAGCACGGCCAGACTGGAGCATATGAGTGCGAGCATGCACTCAAGCCCTCTCATGCACAAAGCAAACACTGTGCAAATGCACTACAGCTGCATGTAGCCGCAGTCTGCTATGTAGCGTAGATACCACGGTCACTGTGGGGTGTCACGACGAGTCCGCTGGTTGAGCGCACTGTGGCTCACCAAGGACAACCATGTCTGGCTTATGTTTGCCACACTTTAGGTGCCAAAATCAGAAGTAATGGCGTCTACGTGAGCATCCTAAATAAAATTTGAACTGCGCGCCACAGTCACATTCAGTAGGCGGAGGGTTGTGGGCATGCCCAACTCCGCCATAGCCTTCACAGTGCAGGGCATTGAAGAAGGAGCGGAAGCACCCTGAAGGTGTTGTTTGATTGCCAATAACTCCGCTTCTGCTGAACGCACTGAAGTACTTTTTGTGCTGAAGTATTTCTGAAATAGCCTACTTTCACTTCAAATGGATTTATCCACTTCTATAAAAAGTGGTCCAGGGCCCCTTTGAGGAACTCGTACTATGTCCCATGACACTGGTGACCCTTTTCACTCGCGTAACACAGCTGTATATGGTGGCTATGCTTTCAAGGGAGCCGATCATTATGCAACTCGTATTAGACTTTTACTCCTCAACGCGTTTTAATCTGAAGCGAACTGAGTTAGGCCTACACTGCCTATACACAAAGAGCTTGGATTTTAATCTCATTTTGGCTAGCTACCAAACACAAAATGGCAATTATGATACGACTGTGCTGCATGACACTGTGAATAAAGGGAAAATCAGACATCCACCCGTTCGTAGCAATTACTACAAAGGAAACATGAGGCTTTTCTTTCGAGGAACCCGTATGGGTTTCCTTTGTAGTAATTGCTACGAACGGGTGGATGTCTGATTTTCCCTTTATTCTTTACTTCTCTCCACCTTGCGGGTTTCCGCAGAACTACTATGTCAAACTCTTGCCGTTGCTTCGTGTTGTCGACAAATTCGACTTCGCCCTGCCATCTGCTAGCCGCCTGGTTAGCTCAGATGGTAGAGCGGCTGCCCCGGAAAGGCGGTGGTCCCGGGTTCGAGTCCCGGACCAGGACGAATTTTTCTTCAACTATGAGGCTTTTCTTTCGAGGAACCCGTATGGGTTTCCTTTGTAGTAATTGCTACGAACGGGTGGATGTCTGATTTTCCCTTTATTCATTACTTCTCTCCACCTTGCGGGTTTCCGCAGAACTACTATGTCAAACTCTTGCCGTTGCTTCGTGTTGTCGACAAATTCGACTTCGCCCTGCCATCTGCTAGCCGCCTGGTTAGCTCAGATGGTAGAGCGGCTGCCCCGGAAAGGCGGTGGTCCCGGGTTCGAGTCCCGGACCAGGACGAATTTTTCTTCAACTATGAGGCTTTTCTTTCGAGGAACCCGTTTGGGTTTCCTTTGTAGTAATTGCTACGAACGGGTGGATGTCTGATTTTCCCTTTATTCATTACTTCTCTCCACCTTGCGGGTTTCTGCAGAACTACTCTGTCAAACTCTTGCCGTTGCTTCGTGTTGTCGACAAATTCGACTTCGCCCTGCCATCTGCTAGCCGCCTGGTTAGCTCAGATGGTAGAGCGGCTGCCCCGGAAAGGCGGTGGTCCCGGGTTCGAGTCCCGGACCAGGACGAATTTTTCTTCAACTATGAGGCTTTTCTTTCGAGGAACCCGTATGGGTTTCCTTTGTAGTAATTGCTACGAACGGGTGGATGTCTGATTTTCCCTTTATTCATTACTTCTCTCCACCTTGCGGGTTTCCGCAGAACTACTATGTCAAACTCTTGCCGTTGCTTCGTGTTGTCGACAAATTCGACTTCGCCCTGCCATCTGCTAGCCGCCTGGTTAGCTCAGATGGTAGAGCGGCTGCCCCGGAAAGGCGGTGGTCCCGGGTTCGAGTCCCGGACCAGGACAAATTTTTCTTCAACTATGAGGCTTTTCTTTCGAGGAACCCGTATGGGTTTCCTTTGTAGTAATTGCTACGAACGGGTGGATGTCTGATTTTCCCTCTATTCATTACTTCTCTCCACCTTGCGGGTTTCCGCAGAACTACTATGTCAAACTCTTGCCGTTGCTTCGTGTTGTCGACAAATTCGACTTCGCCCTGCCATCTGCTAGCCGCCTGGTTAGCTCAGATGGTAGAGCGGCTGCCCCGGAAAGGCAATGGTCCCGGGTTCGAGTCCCGGACCAGGACGAATTTTTCTTCAACTATGAGGCTTTTCTTTCGAGGAACCCGTATGGGTTTCCTTTGTAGTAATTGCTACGAACGGGTGGATGTCTGATTTTGCCTTTATTCATTACTTCTCTCCACCCTGCGGGTTTCCGCAGAACTACTATGTCAAATGCATGACACTGTTTTGGTTTTTTCATGGTGGGGTTTGGGCATTTCTTTGGGAGATTTATGGCTATGTCCCTATAATTGGGAGCATTGGTCAGAATTCTGGAGTCTTCTGGACAAATTGGGAGAGTTGGCAAGTATTTACAAAATAACCTAAAATAACCTAAACACTATGTATCCACCTTACATTCACACAAAAATATTTTATTTTGCGGATTGCAACCTTTGATGACAAGTCAGCGAGAAGGGAATTGTAAAAATATGTATGTTCGAACAACATTAGAATGGCCCACTTGCTTTTACTGCTCTCATCACTGATGCACTTTATCTATGGAAAGTTACTGGGGCGTGTGAATAGCAATTGTAGAGACAGAATCAAATAGTGTCAGAATCGAATTTAATCAAGTATCAAATAAGGAATTAGCATGTTTTTGTCATTACACTGGATATTATGAAGTGTTGTTTATTAAAAGCACAAATAAAGCATTACGATCAAAAAATCAGTTTATTTGTATACTCGGGACTTATTGGCAGGTGCAAATAATAGCAGTTTAGCTGCTAAAGTCTGGCTCCCTGAGCGACTTAGCGTGCACTGCTATGTAAATACTCAGGTTTTTAGGACGACATTGATCGCACCTTTGTTCCAATGTTATGCTTTATTGCAAGTAATTGGCAATTTATTTAAGAAATGAATAGTGGGGTTTAATCTCCCAACATGGCACAGTGGGTAGTAAGGGATGCTGTAGTGGATGACTCCGCATTAATTTTGTTGTCCTTAGTGACTTTTCTTTGAAACAACAAAATGCAGTAATTCCTTGTTATAACGAAGTAAGCGGGATGGTGAAAAAGTTCGTTATAAGTGGCAACTGGATGTAAGCAACCACTCGAGAAAAGCTAAAGCAGTCGAGCTTTAATTACACCCCAACTGCGGGGAAGCCAAATACAATGTATTCAGTGAAGCAAAACTTTATTTAGGTGCAAAAAAGGCAGTGAGCTTTGGCTGTTTCAAGTTCTTACTGGGCAAGAGCAACCCTTACCCTAATTTGACCAAGCATTGCAGGAGGTTATGGTCACCGCCCATGCATTCAACCTTATTGGCGGCGAGGAGTCATGGAGTCGCCATCTACCGGAAGCACCTCGCTGGCGTAGTATGAGGGATCACGTGGCGCGCTCCTCATAGGTTTTGCTGTCAGCGCTCACTGAAAACACCACGTGCGAGCTCTCCCGGACATTTCTGTAAGTACTTTCGAAACGAGAGAAGTTTTTACTGTCTAAATAATAATCTTGGGCAAACTGAAAACACAGAATCGTTTACAGACGCTATATTTTTACCGAATACGTACAGTGAACGCCACTGCGCGCAGTACATCGGCGCGATGAAGTCTCCCGAACCGGCTTCTTGCGTGAAAGGTAGGTAAACACTGAGAGCAAACCATGTGGAATATGTTCTTGTAGTATTTGTATAACTAAATGGAGAGTAATAGAATGAAGCCTCAGTGCAGCGACCGACTGCACGTCTGCATGCTTGTCCGCGCACTGTTTCACTTTCGCCGCGTGCGTGTTTTCGCACCGTGCCCTGAGCATTTGACAGTATACAAGCAACCATTGTTGCGTGGGCGCTATCAGAGCTGTTCAAAAATAATTTCATTGTAGAGACTTCGACACCTACGGGGACTGTGATGTGCCGTCGCGACGATTCAATCTTTTTTTGTCTTCTAAATTTTTGGATGTTTCAATATTATTTCTCGAGTTGCGTCGCACTGTATGTTTATCGGTGTTCTCAGCGTGCGATTTCCAGCTGCTTCTTTTTTGTAATCCAGTGTATTAATTCATAACACAAACATGACAATATGCCATGCTTTTTTTTTTTAATGTGCTTCTTACCGCTCCCTTTCCACTCCAGTGAATTTGCCAGTATCTATAGCATCGACAAGTTCATAGACCAAACCGTCATGACATCAGTCGGGCAGCGGACTCGGGCGAGCGTCGCAGCGCGTGTTTTCCGAACATCACAGACCCGGCGCCGCAGCAGAAATCTTCCTCGCGTCTGTGCTTGCTGCATACCCGAGTTGTAGCCGATCACTGTTTGCCGGTTTTATGTTTCGCGGGCCAAGCTTCACGCAGCTTCTTTTCCTGTGGCTATGTGTGAATAAGGCTGACACCGGGCTCCGTTGCGTACGTCTGGCACTGCGGCACCGAGCAGTAGCCTACCATGTTGCGCACCTTCAAAGGCAGCCACTACCTATTGTAGTGCTTTCAAGCGTTGTAAAGGAGACACTCGAAGCGGGAAAATCTCGCCACCAAATGAGGACCGCAGCGTACGAGGGAATTTAAACTCTCGTTTTTAGCTCGCTTCGGCACTCCCAAAGCAGCCGACGCGGCCGCTATGTCCACGTGATCCCTAATAGCACGTCACGCCGACGGTGGCGCCAGCTTTTCCAGTGGTGGAGCTCGAGGCCAATATTGCAGAAGGTGTAAATACTCCCGATTCTGCACCATAGTTGGCACTTCACGTGGCTCTTCGTCCTCGTCGGGGCCACCAACAGTGTCAATTATCTCCGCATGTGTCGCTGGGGTGACCATGGGAGCAGCAGCGTCAGCCAAAGCGAATGTATGCTAGGGGGAATGCGGAGGTCGTGAAAGACTACGGCTGGAAAGCGCCGCAAATGCCGTGGCTCGAGTCTGAGGCTGTGTTTTTTGTGCTCAAAAAACGATTAGCCACTCATTGTGGGTACGAAGTCCAAACGTGAAAACTAAACAGTTTTTCAGTAGGTCTTTGCATGATCACAGGGAAATTTTCTCCCGAGGTGTGCAGCCATGAAGTTTGCAAAATGAGAGTTTTTGGTGCACCGTTGTTGATGACACTGTGCTAATTCTACAGTTTGAGTGTCGGTGTTCGTGCACCGTTGCATTCGCGCCATTGACAAATGTCTAGGGACAAAATTCAACGACTCTACCATGCATTTAGAGTGTTTGTCTTAAGTCAGATGGCGTGAATCGAGTATGACTGGCTTGAGAAAATCACCGGGGAAACACCAGCTTGCGCTGACCCGCAATGTTGACAGCCTGACTCGCCGCTGGTGACGCTCTGATTTTTCATGTTTTCGGCAAGTTATCGGTCGATTTGCACCATAAAAAGCACAACGAAGCTAGGGGTGGTGTGTTATTGAGATGCAGGCCGATTATGGTGAGCGGCGAGCAAATTTCTAGACTGGCTTTCACAAACTCGTCTTCCCGATTTGTTAACGTAGCTCCTTGTGTCGAACATGGCACTTATAATCAGAGGGACACTTCTTTTGTGCTTTTTGGCACGTTTCAGCACCAGAAGTGCTCTTTAGAGCAGTAAAACTTTGCTCACTGAGCGCACGCCATGGAATGCTACGGTACAAGTCTGCCTGTGGTCTTTTGGCCACTTTTCGGTACCCAAGAGTTTTTCTGGCACCGCAAAGCGTCGGGAAAACTTTATTTTCGTGTGGATTCTATCACGAGGGACACCAGCAATGTGACTGCGACTGAGATTAATGGTTCGGATTAATTACAGAATTTCACAGCTTCCGTTTGCTCTCTGCAGTAAAGAGCTGGGAGCACTCAGCACTCGCTTGGTACCTGTTACTAGGCGGCCATCGGTCGTGGGTTTGGTACTTTTGTGGCCTGTTCTGTGCCTGCATGAGATTAATTCATCAGCGGTATAAATTTGACACTGCATGTGCAAAAGGGTCGATGCCGCTCGGCGGCAGTGATGCCTCCCCTCAGCACTTCGCTCTAAGTGGGTCAAGCTCTTCATGCGCTTCGAGTAATGCGGCTTAAAATGCACGCGTTTGGGTCGGGACCGGAAGAAATTTTAAATAAGGCAATATTTCGAGTAAAGCTATTTCGTTACAAAGAGGGATTACTGTGCCTTGGAATGAGGATGGCACTTCCCAGGAACATAATACCGGAATAATTTTTCAAGAAGACCTAATACGTGTAGATATTGCGAGCACAATATTTAGCTTTCTCATCGCCACCTCAATGTTCTTCGTTCTGAAGGAGCGGGGTGCAGCCGTGGCAGTGCAGTGCCTATAGCGTTAAGTCTCCTCGTTTCAATGTTGTTTCTCCTTTCAGCAGAAATTGACAGGTGCTGTTGGCAACACATACTTTCAATCGCTGCTACTGCACTAACGTTGGTCTCATCACTTTAATACACTATAGTGTATTAGATAGCTGCGCATGGCTGTTTTTTCTCGTACTATGAGGTGGCATGAGCATCACATTTCCTTCTGCACTTATCTCTACGGCAATCACACAATTTCCAACGCTTGAACGAAGCATTGTCTTTATGATCACTCGTGCGAGTATGTCGGCAGCATGCACACTGGCATGGCAATAGATGCTGCACTCTGGACTCGTGGTGAAAGGATTCCTAACATAATAAGCTTCGAAAATGTTAGCGATGCACCTTGAAGGTGCACAAATCGGGAAGTAGATGACCTGTTCCTGACAGATATGGGCACTCAGGCTGGCTCACACAACAGCCACCTTACTCCGTTCCATACATAGCAGGCAACACTATGAAGGTAAAGACTTCTCTCGCTGCTAACATCCGTGATAAAAAAATAGTGTGCCCCATGTGAAGGATAGTTATGTAGGTACATGCCATTTAATTTGATGTAAAATTAAGTTTCATACTTAAATGTCACAAAACATTATATATTTATTAATGAAGGTGCCAGAGATCTGAACCTCCTTACCACCAAACGAGTGTAATGACATGCTTCTGTGATCAGTGGCCACAGCACATTATCACCTGTGCTCGCGACCAAAATTTAGTATGTTGCCTATACCGGAAGCACAAATGTGCACAAGTAATGTGTGATTTGACATAAACTTGCGTTTACTAGTAGTTGTGATATATGAAGTAGGTATTCTGTGTGACTGCACCGCTTGTGTAGCTTCTGCAGCGTTGACTGCTATGTATGAAATAGAGTACAGAGCATTGCCATGCACCTTCAGCCACATCACCCACAGAGACCAACCAATCAGAGCACGTGGTTGTCTGAGCGCCTCGACGGCGAGAGGGCCCATTGCAGCAGCCATGATATCTATGCTATGTAGCATACACACCTACGAGGAACTGTAGTGTGCAACGTTTGCTATGTGTGCAACAGGGCTGGAGCACGCACTCGTGCTTGTGTGCTCCCATCTGGCTAGCTATGTGGTGCGGACCAGCTTTGTCTGGCAGGGATAGTAGCCAAATCCAGATTGCAAATTTTGAAGTGCTTTCAGTACAAAGCGATGTCTGCCAAGGCATTTAGGCAGGAGCAGCTGGGGTAGCGCATATGTAGAGTTGGCTTGCGTTTCACGTGGTTAGAGCCTAGCTGAGTGTTCCAAGACTAACCAAACTAGCGAGACCAGACGGCTATGACAGCGATAAGCACTGTGGGCACAGTTTATTTCCTATATGGGCAAGTGTGAGCAGATGATAGTCGGCTTCTTCCAGAAATGCACAACTCTTATCGAAGCTTTAAATGCAGATTTTCACTTACTTCAGCCTGTTTAGTTATTTGCATCAATTAATATACACGGTGAAAGTACGAAGAAGTCAACTGATCCTAACACCCTTCTTGGTTGATGTTAGCGATTGGCCAAAAGTGGCCACCTATGAGAATCTTGCATATGATGAAATATGTAAGTTGCTGGCAGCTTCGAAACAGATGAGAAAGCCTCTGTTTGAAAAGAGGGCATTTGAGAAAAAGGTAACTTCGCGCTGCACTTGTGAACTTCATGCACTGTACATGACTGCAAAATTTGGCTGAGACGTTCACAGCAGCCTATGCTACCTGCAGACTGTGCTTTTTCGTGAAGCCCGAGGGGTGGTTCAGGAACCCTTTAACATGCATCTAAATCTAAGTACACAAACGTTTGTGCATTTCGCTGCCATTAATACGGCCACCATGGCCTTATTTGGTAACTTTATGTGAATTGTTCGTATTTATGAATAGCGACTATACTTGATCTGAAGGCTGAATCGAATAAGGCAGTAGACAATTTATTATTCAAAAGTGTTGAATAGTCGCACATCCCTCCGTGCAATGATCCTGCTTGGGACCCTTGAGCTATCATAAATACCCTATATTCCACCATGACCTTAATTTATGCAAGAGGATGCACACTGTGTAGCACTAAAAAATTTCCATCTTTGCTGAAAGCACATGCCTTTTCATTAGGAAAGGAACACACCTTTGCTCTGTGAATAGCCTTGTGGCCGAAATGCAAGGCACAGTGTTCGTCCATCGAGGGCCATGCGCAGAAGGCTGTTTGCTGCACGGTAGGCATCAGGGCGCCCCGCTTTTGCTGTCAGGTAACCTCGTTCCACAGCCCAAGCTACAAACAGTTAAGATCAAGCAGAAAGATAAAGATACTAAAAATAAGTGAGAGCCAACCCCTGTAAGGTCAATAAAGAGAAGGATATGAAATGGACGAGTCACTCAAGGCAACAAACTACAATTTCATGAGACGTGGTTTTCGTTATTTTCACAAGAGCTTTAGAAACAGGCGACGGAAAATTAGGAGATGCCATCTGCCAGGCATACAAAAGAATGTAAAAGGCATACAAAGTAGTATGCGTTTTTAAGTATGCAAAGCCGCTCGGAGATGCTATTTCCAAAAAGTCCCTGAAATCATATTTGGAAATTTTCATATGCTAAAGATGACCTGTTGGGAATACAATTTGCTGTACTTTTGCAGTGAGTATTTTTGTATTGCACATATTTCTAGCTTTTCTACTTAAGTATGGCTTGTAAGTAAATCCCAACAAAATAGACAGAGTAAGAGTAACACAGTAAATAACCACCAGTTTTATCACTGATTGCAATGACTGTACCTAGAGAATGACACCCAGAAAAATGACTGTACCTAGAGAAAGGAAGTAGCGCACATATAAATTACAGGAAGAAGCCCACAATAGTAATATCGCACCCCATTGACTCGCCATTAACCAAATAACCAAGCTCATAGTTGGATATTGAAGTCAAATGGAAGCTCCATACAGGCAACCTTTACCCTCTAAATTTATTTCACATTGCTGCTTCCTGCATAACCCAACAGTCACGCCTTACAAAAATCATGCTTATGGAAGACAAAAATCCACCTCCATTCCACCCTGTGAAAGTGGATATACAGCAAAGCTGGTGCAGACATGCATTAGACTAACGGCTGTTAAAGTGGTGTGAAGATCACTGTTGCATATCCAACACAATCTGTGCACCTATCGGCAACTAATTGGCCTGAGCTTCACACATGCTCACTTTTTGAAATACACGCTGCTTATGTTGCCGTTCCATCTGTCCACGTCGACAGGTCCGATCATTGCGATCCGTCCTGTTGACCCGGACGAACTTTCTACTGACAGAGGCAAATCCGGCCGGCACAGCGCCATATTGCGGCGTTCAGCCGCTGTGTGTGCGATTGCCGCCTTGGGCCGACGTCGGGGAGCACTCGCAGTGACAGTCCGCTATCGCATCAACCAGGGAGGTGTGCCCAGTGCTCTTTGTCAGCCGAAAACAAAGTGAAACACTCACTTGGGTGGTATTAGCACAACCCTAGTAAATATACTTGGATATATCTTCTCATCTGCGCTTTGGGAAAAGCCTCTTAAAATGACATCATTTTTTTTAAAACTTTGCCTTGAACAAACACCTTTTGTGGCATACATGTGCACTTTATTAACAATGATTCAGCTTGAGACACATTATAGAAGCAGCAGCAAGTTTGGCAGAGCAGACAAGCAGCATATTGTTTTTAGATCATAGTGACTTTGCTGCTACTGATTTCATCTGTTTTAGGAATTACACTGAAAAAAACCAAGTAGCTTTTGGTATATGGCATCTCACGCTGCCACAAGAAGGTTGTGCAAGTACGGTCACAATTTCTTTCTTGCATGCATTTTTTTTTTCAAATTTGGCCCCGCTACATTTTTCAAAACCTATTGAACTTTTTCACGAAGCGAATTTGTTTTCATAAAACATGGCATAACATTTGTAAAATTGAAGAATGGGCCCACATTTGTAAACTTTACAAAAAATTCAAGAGCCTTGGCAGGTATGTATACAGTGAAGTAGAGGTGTTGCAGGTTTATTCATTATTGTGCAAGCTTCCTGGTCATCAAACGAACTGGCATGGTCGAAAGTGCAGGCAAAAACAAACACGAGCTGCAGCCATGTCGTGAAATCATGCTGACTACACGAGGCGCGCTGGAAAGGGATGCTAGGACTGCCGGGAAGCAAGGGAAGGGAGAAGCATGCAGCTCACATGACCTACTGATTATGCATGCAGGCAATGAAGGTAGAGAGAGACCTTGGGGGAGACCTCCTTCATTTCGAGTCCACACTTGGAGCAGTCGGTTGAAGTTTCAAGGCGTGAGAAGCATGCCACACTTACACGTATACATGTGATGCAGTGCCATCATACAGAACTTGCAACCCTATTTTACTTTTTTCTTCCCACTGGCTCATACTTTCATAATGTTCCAACTGGCAATGTGAAATGAAAGCACTATAGCAAGCGGTTTACTTACTATATAACACATTATGAAGTTGACGGTGCTACAGTTCTTCATTGTTACATCCACTATATTGTTCAAATCAATAGTGTTCTAAGTGGACTTGACTACTACTATACAATATCCATGCAGTAAGCATGGACGTTTGCCAAACCATTGCATAAATGACTCCCTTAGAGGCTGCAGCAACAATATGCAGTGATGAGTGCTAACTTAGAAATACTCGAAAGTGCCCAGAAATTGAGACTCACCTTCACAAAGATCAAAAGCTGACCATGGTTTGTGAGTGTCACCAGCACCATCAGGTGGTTGCAGCTTCAGAATACCTGGCAAGTCCACTCGTTCTGCTATGTACTGAATGGCTGAATAGGGCTCTCTCAGCTGAGCTATTGGGAAGCAGCCAGTGAGCACCTGTATTAGATGACATTGATGAGTGTAAGTCATTTTACATGCCAATCTGGCATACTCAACATCTCAATATTAAATTATGTACAGTAAATCCTCATCATAACGAAATCACTTTATCTATAGATTTTAGGGGCCCAAATTGTAGTGCATGTAGTTTAGGCCAGACTATTGAAAGTGCAGTAATGCCATTCTATATTTAGTGAAAAGTGTGAAACGGGAAATCCTCATGGGACTGCACGGTGCAGCATCTGTGATGGCCCTTTCTATTTATTTTTATCAACCTGGAGATGCAAACCAATTCTGGTGCCTAACTGTATCATGTAATGATAACCGACAGCCGAGACAACTGCTAACTGTATCATGTAATGATAACTGACAGCCGAGACAACTGCTGCAGTGAATTTCTCCAGTCACATGCCCTCACTATTGAGAGCAGATGTGTATCAGTATAGGTTTTATGAGCTCCTGGGCTGTTAGACTGTGTGCCCCACTATATTAGCACCTATCCACTTTTAATAGTATTCCACTTATAATGAAGTGCAGTTCCTGTTCTGATAAATTTGTTGTAATGACCATTTACTGATGGAGTTCCCAATTGCACAAGTTTCACCAAGCTATGGCTGCGACAAAATGAGCAATGGGAACCTAAATGGCAATCTTGCTTTCAACCAGAACCAATAAATCTGTTCTGAATAATGTCAAGGAATAGAGAAATTCTGAATAGAGCAATCCATTTCCCCCTACCTGCTGCCATCACCGATGGATGAGAACACGATGCAGTGCTGTCTAAAGTGCTGCCAAACCGATAGGTACTTCGTGTTAAAATGTACAAATGTACAGTAAAACATGCATGTCCTGTGAATATACAGTAGAACCTTGTTCATACATTTTGAAAAAGAAAAAAGAGCAGGAAGAAATGTACTAACCGTGATAACTTATGATCCGAAGTCGCTAAAACATTTGGCAGATTCAATTTAGTTGAAATCCATGTAATGGGAAGCATTGTGTGAAATGTTGCAGCACGAGACCCCAACGCACATCTAGCTAGCGGGGCCTGAGCGGTACCAAGACACACTTGTCATTTTTGCATCTTCGGCAAGCTTATGTTTGCACTGCTCGAATTTGGCCTAGGTTAGCAGCTTCTTTGGGTGGGGTATTTTGGCGAGAAGTCTTGACATTTCCACTAGGCAAGAATTGTTTCGGCATGAGACGCTGCCATGCGTTGAGCTTGTGGAGCCAGAGTGGCTTGAGATGCATTTTTTTGTTTTCCTATTGCATAGCGTTTTGTTTTCCTAGTGCAAACTGAAACGAAATCTGGCTGGTGGGCGACGTTGGAAGATGATGCCGCCAGAGCAAAACCCGATGCTCACTTCGTGCAGCCTGCAGTAGGGACGGCAGCAAGTTCTGGTTATCGCCTATTAAAAGTGTGCAGTATGCTTCGAATGGCACCGACTGCACTACGCTGCATGCGCTGTCAGACAGATAAATGAATATGCTTATCGCGATAGGGTTGGCAGCGAAGCTGTGAATGCGGGATGCAATCGACCCGTGGAAAGATTTGCTAGTATAAGAATAGGAAACTAAATGCGGGCCAGCGTTTTCACTTGACGCCGGTGGGCGAGTATGGTGGGAAAGGTGCTGCAGCAAGTGGCTACTGTTCTCAATCGCATGTGCTTCGCAGTTTTTCTTGTTTATATGGGATCAAGTGGGTGGAAAACTTATCATATGATAGTAGTTTGATGATGTAATGAACATTGGTGCCGGAAGATAGCATTTTCTGGGAACGTATTAACCGGTAAAAAAGAAGTGTAACTGTATTGAGTCACTTCTGCTTTCTCGATCGTGAACGTTAGCGCAAGGAAATCGTACAAAACAGGATCGTGTCAACGAGGTACTACTGTACATTACTAAAGGGAAAATCGGACATCCACCCGTTCGTAGCAAATGCTACAAAGGAAACCTATACAGGTTCCTCGAAAGAAAAGCCTCGCAGTTGAAGAAAAATTCGTCCTGGTCCGGGACTCGAACCCGGGACCACCGCCTTACTGGGGCAGCCGCTCGACCATCTGAGCTAACTAGGCGGCTAGCAGATGGCACGGCGAAGTCTAATTTATTTTGAGGAACCCGTATGGGTTTCCTGTGTAGCATTTGCTATGAACAGGTGGATGTCTGATTTTCCTTTTAGTAATTACTTCTCTCCACCTTGCAGGTTTCCACAGAACCATAACGTCAAACTCTTGCCTTTGCTTCGTGTTGTTGACAAATTCGACTTCGCCCTGCCATCTGCTAGCCACCTGGTTAGCTCAGATGGTTGAGCGGCTGCCCTGGAAAGGCGGTGGTCCCGGGTTCGAGTACCAGACCAGGACAAATTTTTCTTCAACTGCAAGGCTTTTCTTTCGAGGAAGCCGTATGGGTTTCCTGTGCAGCATATGCTACGAAGGGGTCGATGTCTGATTTTCCCTTTAGTAATTACTTCTCTCCACCTTGCGGACTTCCGCAGGGCCATAACATCATACTACTGTACATGTACATTATTGTACATAAGAAAACGTACATAGAAAGCAACTCGAGCACATAATAATAAACACTCTGCACTGAATATATAGAACAATTCTGTCTGTCTCGTTAGTTCAACCATCACAAGAATCCTCATCACGTATCACTAATTACATAACCATCATAAGAAAGAATGCTAATCCCGAATTAGTATCTGCATAGGATGCATATGCCAACATAGAGAAAAACGAACAATTTGTTCGTCTTTATTTCTGGCCATGGAGAGTACATTTGTAAAACATAAAATAAAAATAACAGAAGTGATATGCTATGTGAGTAAAAGCGTAATTAGTAAAGTAATTCATTAATTAGTAATTGGTTTGTTGAACTATCCACAGTGGTAACTTAACACAAGCACACAAAAATGTTTTAAAAGAAGCCAAAATTATTCCAATATTTAAAAAGGGTGACCGCTCCTGCATTTCTAATTATCGCCCTATTGCTATTCTTCCTTTCTGTAGCAAGGTTATCAAAAAATATATTGAAAGGCGCTTAACTAAATACTTCTCAAAATTTAACATTCTTTCGCCAAATCAATTTGGCTTCAGGGTAGGATCCTCGTCTGACTGTGCTATACTTTCTTTCACGGATAAAATAAAAAGCGCTATAGATGCCGGTTTCTATGCAGGATCAGTTTTTATCGATCTATCCAAAGCATTTGATTCTATAAACCACATCATCTTACTTGCTAAACTACGGGCAGTAGGCGTCGATGGCCCAGCATTAGCACTTATAAAAAGTTACCTAACAGATATACAACAAGCTGGGTATTTAAGTTCCTCACTTTCTAATTTCAGAATAACCAATAAAGGGGTCCTGTAAGGGCCTATACTTGGCCCACTACTATTCCTGCTTTATATAGATTTACCTGGTTGTTCATCAGAAACAGAGGCCTTCCTTTATGCTGAAGACACCACATTACTTGCAACCGATCGTTCACTAACTCCTCTGACTACTAAGCTAAACACAGACATGAAAAATATTTTAACGTGATGGCACCTTAACTCACCAAAACTAAATCCTACCAAAACGTCTTTTGTGCTTTTTTATTCGAATCATAGGACACCAGAATTCATTCCCAGTGTCAACCTAAACTCTCTTGTCATCAGTGCAGTTAATAAATGCTAATTTCTTGGTATAATTCTAGACTCAAACTTAAAATTTACGAGGCATCTGGCCTATTTGAAGCGCTAACTCGCTGCCGGTATTAGAATTTTACTTAAAGCTAGGTATTATTTTAGCAAACCAATTGCTAACCTTGTATTATTCTTTTATTCACAGCCATTTCAATTACTGTATTACAGTGTGGGGTAACACATATCCAACACATATAGCACCACTACCGCATTTGCAGAATCAAGCCCTCTGGATATTGTTGTTCAGCTCATTCTACTGCAGTGCATCTCATATGCTTCACCCCCGCAACCACAGAATACTTTCAGTAAATAATCTTGTTAAATATAAATTAGCCATAATGTTATTTGAAATAACATGTAATTCTGCCCCAGTAAATATATTTCCTGAGGCTACTTTGGTTAACTTAAATGGCACAAGATTCGCAGCTAACAATTTCTTATTGCCACCAATACATACTAATTAGGGAAAACAATCTGGATATTTTGCAGCATTACCTACTTGGAACAGCCTCCCACTAGATCTCAAGTCCTCCTTCTCTTTGTTCTTCAAGAAAACATTATTCACCTTTCTACTAGATAGCAAAAATAATCCACATATATAAGCTATTCACTTCCCTCCTGCTCATTTCTTTTTTGCTTTTCCTTTTTTCTAGTTTTTTTTTTTCATTTGTAGCCTTTATAAACATTTTTGGTTTGTTCTGTTGCGAATACCTGAACTACTGTTTTAATTCTACGACTAGTTATTGACTTTATATTATTTGCAGTTTCTACTACATTTACTTTGCATAATTTACCACTTAGTGACTACTATATTGCTGTTTACTTATGTATGCTTATGTAGGCATGTATCCACTTATGAAAGAAATAAACTGAAACTGAAACAGCTATGTGCTTTGCATTAGTTCCCCATGCTTAAATTAGCATTCTGAGGCATCAATCTTGGCATAGCATATGTGATATTATTACGGAGCAGTGGGGCATAGTATAGTGTGACTATGAACAAAGTCGACGATTTGGCGAGAAGAGCTTGCGGCTGATTGGGGCAGCAATCTTGCATATGCCGTGTTGCTGCAGTTTGTAAACACCTTGTAAATACACCTGCGCTTCACTAATTCTGCCCCGTGGCATTTTGGTTGAGGTGCGGGGTAACCCCAAGAGACAACAGAGCTTAGCAGTGGTCGTCGCCTTGGTATTAACATCATGACAGAGGAGGCGGTGCCTGCGCCTGTGGCAACAACCCCAACTGTTGTCCTGGCGCACCCGAAAGATCCGGGAACGTTGTGCAGCACCGATAATGTTGACATGGAAGACTGGATCGCCATGTATGAGAGTGAGTACCCACAACAGATGGGATGCAACTGTGATGTTGGCCAACCTGATGTTCTACTTGCAAGGCAGCGAGGGTGTGGTTTGACAACTACGAAGATAAGCCTATGGATTGGGAAACATGTAAAGAGACATGTGTTCGGCCGTACATTTGGGCAGAAGAACGCCACTAAGCAACTTGTGCGCAAACGTCCGCGGAATCCTATGTTGCTTACATCCACGATGTGCTTGCTCTGTGCCGCAAGGCTGATAATGACATGATAATGATAATGGCAAGTCGGACAAGGTTGGGCATGTTTTGAAGGGTATCGCTAACGATGCTTTCCATCTGCTAATGTGTAAGAATTGTGCGACAGTCGGCGATATTATCAAGGAGTGCCAATGCTTTGGGCAGGCAAAGAGCTGCTACATTGCAACATCAGTCACCTGCTTGCCGAGCACAGCTGCGACTTCCTCACGCAAGGACAGCAGAATGCAGTGACCATTGACTTTAGAAGACAAGACACAAATTGCTCGACACAAAATTGAAGCAATGTCACCTGCCACCCTTTGTCCACGTGTCAGTGATCCCAACAGCTTGCCCACGGTACCACTTGTTCAAGCAATACTCCGCGAAGAACTACAAAATCTCGGAGTTCATTCCATCTGCTCTATCACAACTTCACAACTCTCTGGTGGCTCTCTGGTGAGTACCAACTTCACAACTTCACAACTCTCTGGTGAGTACCACTGGCTGTTGCCTAGCCAGTGGTACTCTCCAGGCCATCGAAACCCTCCCGAATGGGGAACTGCAGATGATTGACCAATTTGCTTCTGTCTATCTTTGGTCATACAGTAAAGGCTTGTTAACCCTTTGAGGGTCGATTTTTCTCACCGTATACGACCGCCAAGGGTCAATTCTTTTTATTGCAGATTCCAATTCTTCTGAGGGACCTATTCCGAATTTTTCTAGGGTGGCCGTAAAGTGAGAAAAAAATATTTTGCGTTGGTATATATGTACTGTTTATTCATGAATAACAACAATAAAAAAAAAGGAAATAAACATAAGAATGAAAAATTTGATGCATGGTTATACACACAAGGCTTAGATTAGAAAATGCGCACACGAGAATATTTTGCAAGTGTCAAATGTTCCTACTCTTACACTAATATTTACATGTACTATAGCATAATCGAACTGCGCAGGTGAGTGCACTCAAGAAAACTGTGGTCGTGTGCCCGTCAAAAAAGCAAAACATGTGACAAACTTTTGCTAATCTTCATCTTATCGCCAACCAGAGGCAATTATTTTTCGTGAATCTCAAAAAAAAAAAAAAAAAAAAAAAAAAAAAAAAAAACCAGAAAAGGAAACGCATGCACGGCGGCATCCTTCCTATGCGCAACCCTGTGAGCACTAAACGAGCGAGAAACAGGCGGTCGCCCTTTGAGCGATTAGTAACGAGATAGCCATCAGTTTAGCGAGCACAAGAAGCCGAGACCGCCCGCAGAACAAAACCCAAACCGTCGCCCGCCCGCCTGCCCACGCGTGCGCCAATGCACGAGCGGTAGTATATAGACGCGCCGGAGCAAACTAGCTCTAAAACAAATTTGCAACGAAAACTGAGAAAGGGAGGCGAGAGAAAAAAATTCCCCGTATTCCCACATAGTGGCAGCACATGCCAGAAAAGAAAAAGTCAGGAAATTGGCACGCATTTTAACGTACAGACGGCGCCGTAAATATACAGCATCGACCATTTCGCACTTGTTCGCGGTGCCGTATATTTACGTCATTGACTCTCAAAGGGTTAACATGGACAAAAATTCGCTAGGCACACACTTAGTCCCCGGTGCTGCTTCATGAGCAAGAGCGATGGCAGCGGTGGATTGTGGCTGTTCGACGGAGAAGATACGCAACAGCACTTTGTTTACTGCAGTTTTAGAGCGACTACTATATTTATTTTTTGCTTGACGTAGCTGCGCCTTTAGTGAACACTTGCATGTTTAAACTTGGCTGCCTCGTCAACAGTCCAGAAGATACAATAAACATTAGGTTGTTGTTACTTATGAAACGCGATGGCCCTGCTGAAAACAAAAATGAAAAAAAGAAAAAGAGACGCGAAAAGCTAAGCCAGAGAATGCTGAGCGAAGCTGTGAAGTGCTCATTGTGTTTAGATGCTTTGAACAAAGGGCTCCGTGTTAAAAAGCAGGCGACGGCACAATTACAAAGGCCAAACGGCATAACCTTGAATTGGTAGAAGCCGTCAGGTGTTACGAAGGCAGTTTTCTCACGGTCAATGTCATCTATCGAGATTTACCAATAGCCTGATCCGAGGCCTATCAATGAAAAGTACTTGGCTCCATGCAAGCAGTCCAAGGCATCATCAATATGCGGCAAGGGTAGATATCTTTGCGTGTGACTTTGTTGAGGTGTCTGTAATCCACACAAAGGTGCCGTCCTTGTTCTTGACAAGGTCAACAGGGCACTCCCACGGACTGCATGATGGCTCAATAACGCCTTTAGTCAACATCTTATTGACTTCTCGCTGTATCACTTGCCGTGCAGCATGTGAAACACAGCACGGCCGGCGGCGTATCGGATTGGCGTCTCCGGTCTAAATACGATAGGTGACCACTGATGTCTGAGCTAAAGGGTGCCCGTCAAGGTAAAAAATATCACGGTACATTTCCAAGAGACAGTGGAGGTCAGCAGCTTGTGCCGGAAGATCATGTGCAATCATCTTGATAAGTTTTTCTGCGAGAGTCGGTGAATCGGAGGTTCCTGTAGAGAGCGACGGAATTCCGGTGTCAAAAGCCGATATCACACAATCATTCACGGGCAAGATGTCGCCCAAAAACATGCCTCTGGGAAGAATTTGAGTTGAGCTGTTAAAATTAAGGAGAGGGAACGAAGTCAGAGTGCCTGTAACAGTGAGCACAGTATGAGGAATGGCCAAATTTCTTGAAAGCAATATGTCAGCGGTGGGACATAGCACACACATGCCGTCAGAAACAGATGAGAACGACAGTAGACCGACGTATGTAGTGGCTTGAGGTGACAGGCGGATGTCTTCGGGAGAGCATAACCGTGGTTGTGTGATGGTGGAGTGTAGCAGCCGTGGGGCAGTTCAAGCTGAACGACGCTAGACGTACAATCAAAGAGGTCTGAATGGGAAGATAAAATGTCTAAGCTGAGTGTAATGTCGTAAGGGCATTGTTCCAAAACGGCAAACAAAACAGTCGTTAGGTGCCCCATGATGCCAATGCGAGTGGTGCACATACCAAACACGGTAGGCGTTCCTCCATAAGCGATGCGGAGGGTGTGTGATCCCGTGGGTGTGAGAACTTTGTTCAGGAGTCTGCGCAATTGGGTACTTATCACGGATACGTGTGCACCAGTGTCAATGAGTGCTGGGACACTGACGCCAGCGACTAAAACGTCGATCAAGTTGTGTTTGGTTGGCAAAGTGATCAGAAGGTCTTGCGGTCGAGTAGTCAATGCAGCGTCACCTCCGGGAACTGCATCACTTAGTTTTCTGGAGACGGGCGTTGGGGCTGCATCGGGGATGGTGGGCGACAAGCCTGCGGCAATAGGGACGATGATCAACGAGCTGATGGCGAACAGGACTGGTGATGTCGGAAGAGCGACGAGGGACTGTTCCAAGGAACACGAGCATCATTGTTTAGCTGTTGCGGTGCCAATTGAGGCTGGTAACGACGCTTGCTCTGTTCAGGGCCATAATAACTAGTGAATGGCGGTCACAGAAGGGAGGGGACAGTAGGGTTGTTGCAATGGCGAGCAATGTGACAAATACGCCAGCAGGCAAAACAGATTAGCTAATCGTCTGCGGTTTGTCACTCGGCTGGATTTCGGTAGCATGCAGGATACCACGGACCAGTTGATGGATCTGGAGCATGAGACAGCTGTGAAGCGGCAATGGCACATACAGAATGAACTCCAAGATTAGTGAGTTCTTCGTGGAGTATTGCCTGTACAAATGGTGCTGTGGACAAGTTGTTCAGCTCATTAGGGTGGGAAAAAGGGGCTGCAGGAGCCACGGCTTCAAGTTCTCGCCACACTATCTGCGTCAGGTCATCTGATGATGATGGTTGCTGCACTCCTAGCTTGTAGTCACACGAGGATGTCGCAGCTGTGTTCAGCAGATGTGCGAACGGTGTTTCAATGTGGTGGCTCTTGGCCTGCTCAAAGCGTTGACACTCTTTTATGATGTCCTGTACTGTTTCACAATTTTTGTACAGGAGCAGGTTGAAAGCATCGTCAGCGATCCCCTTCAGTACATGCCCAAACTTGTCTGACTCAGCCATATCGCTGTCAGCTTTACGGCACAGAGCCAGCACCTGGATGTAAGAGACGTATGACTCTGCGGACATCTGGGTGTATGTCGCTAGTTCTTTCTTTGCGGTGCTCTTCCGCCCGGCGGGTCAGCCAAACATGTCCCTCAGCTTCTATTCGCACGTGTCCCAGTCGTTAAGCTCTTCCTCGTGGTTGTCATACCACACCTTCACCATGCCTTGTAGGTACAAGACCAAGTTCGCCAACATAATCGTCGCATCCCATTTGTTGCAGGCCCTTTTATGCTCATACGTGGTGATCCAGTCTTCCACGTCGAGGTGGTCGGTACCGAAGAACGTTCCTGGATCCCACGGCTGAGCCAGCACAACCGTCGGGCTTGTAGGCGTTGATGCTGGCTGCGCCATGTCAGGTCCTGCTTTGTCCATCATGTTGACCAGTCCAAGGTTACGACCACTGCGGAGCTCCGTTGTTTCTCGTGTGTACCCAGTGCCTCTCACCAATTTTCTACATTGCAGAAGTCACATATAACGATGTATTTACAATATTTACAAGAGAGACAACAATGCACAAACAAGATGGCTGTCGAGACCGACTCCACCTACACACATCAAATCATCTTCTGACTGGTGCCACTCTTGGTTGCATCATAACAATATATTCATGTTGCTTCACTGTAGTTGTCCCTGCTTTGAAAATGATTTCAGTGTAGCACGTGGTTTACAAGAGTTATTTAATGCCATGCTTTGCAACTGCTTTCAAACTGTTAATATTGCATCAATGTACTCTTTTAACTAATTAAAAAGTGCTGCATTGGCTATTAAAACTCTGGGCACTACAATAGGGTATACAACACGCGGTTTAATTCTGCATTTGGGTGTGCGGGTGATACTAGTAAAAATGGTGGTGACCCTAAAAAATAAATTATAAAAGCAATGTGACTGACCAGGGAGGCAAATTTTCAGCTATGGAATCATCTGATATCTCACATGCGTGCTCCCATAAAATCATCGAAACGCTCTGCTTGTTTAATGATGGAACATGTGAAATCCATGCTGTGCAGACAGTGGTAAGATGCAAGCATAAAAACAAGCAACCCTTCATTATTGCCTGAGTCCTATATGTGCTATTTTTCTCAAGCTCAAACTGCCCACGCCGCCAATGCTCGCTTCCCAATAACAGCAGAAAATGAAACTTCAAAGAGCGAGCTAAGTTGGCGGCGCAGAGGCGCATGCACGTGGGGACCGTCGAAGGTGAGGGTGTTACGAGGGAGCTGAGAGGGAGGGCAATGGGAGCGCAGTTGCGAGGAAGGGTGGGAGGTAATTGGATTTGCTTTCCCACCAGATTGATGGATGGCGATAATTACCTATACCACCTAAGACTGCCACCAAAGCAGCGGAGTTGCTGAGGCTGGACTGGGCCTCCGTCGCTGCTTCCCTCTGCGTGCTCACATGCTTTTTCCTTCGTCTGCTGGCAGATCGGTGCTGTGTTTACGTCCTTTGTCCTGTGTTCTTACGCCAGTAATGTCTTATCAACATGATGAAGTCATTGCCACAGGTCATAATGATGTTGGTGTGCGCCCTTCTGTTGCGGCGTCGCCGCATTCAAAAGACAAAGAGAATGAGGTACTGGGTGTCACCTTCGCATCCTTGTATTCAGGGTCTGTCTTGTCGTGTAGAATCGGATATGGCGCACTGTCTCCAACAACCTTTCCATCAGGAAGTCTCAGTTCAGACTCGTCATTGTAAATAAACAAGTGCGAAAGAGATCAAACTAAGCTAAGCAAAACAAGCGCAAGCAAGAGCTGACACGAGCAGACGACAGTGCGAAACAAGCGGTCCAGCTGAACCAGACGCAAGTACAAACAGAGCGGTAGGGCAGGTGCGCATGATACCAGTTTCCAGCACATACGTCACTCTAGGGGCCATTTTTATTGGTATCCTACGCTTGCGGCTCGCTTGCTGCCACGGCAAGCCGCAAAAAATCGGCCGAGGACTGATCCCTTGCACACCGCGCATTTTGCCGCTCATGTGGTTGGGGCATTACAGCGCGACACAGAAACAGTGACCTTGCCATTTGAGGGTAAAATTTCTGCCATGTTTTTCTTTTTTGCTTCTTTTTTCCTTCGTGGGCGGCATTAAGGGGTCTCTCCTAAGCTTTTCCTCTATGACAAGGCCAGAGCAATGCTGGTCGGAGGCATTGCCGCATGATTTGGTGCACTGCAGAGAACATTGTCGGAGCGCAGCTTGTTCGAATTAACTGTCGCAAATGCTTGAGTGTTCGAATTACTGGACGTTTTTGCCCATTGGAATACACATAACTTTGACAGGACCATAGCGTCAGTTTGACTAAACCGTTCATAATGCAAAAACGGGGCAAGGCGTGCAGACACGGACACAAAACAATGGACAACACGGACACAAGTGTCCGTGTCTGCACACCTTACCCCTTTTTTGCATTATGAATCCTTACCAACTAGCTCAGCTTTCTGTCGTCCTAAAAATGACTAAACCAGAAGTTCGAATTAAGCGTGTTCAAATTAACGAAGTTAGACTTTATTTCTCGTCCACAGACCTTCGCTCTTGGTATTGGCAGATCTCTGTAGATGACATATAATGTGAAAAGACCACTTTCATTAACACTGGACAAGCTTTATCAATTCAAGGTTATGCTCTTTGGCCTTTGTAATGCCCTGGCAACCTTCAAGCGAACAATGGACTCTCTACTTCGCGACTATAAATGGTCCACTTGTCTATGTTATTTACACAATGTGATAGTTCTTTCGCTCAAACTTGCGAGTCATCTTATGCGTCTGTTGGCCATTCTTGCTGTTTTCTGATATGCTGGCCTGAAACTCCACTTGTCCAAGTGCCACTTTGGACGTTGCCAGATTACTGTTCTTGGCCACCTTGTCAGTGCTGCAGGAGTTCCACCCAATCCTGACAAGATTCATGCCGTTCAAACTTTCCCGTACCGTCATCCACAGCAGATGTCAGAATCTTTGTTGGACTATGTTCCTATTTCTGTTGCTTCATCAAGAACTTTGCCGACACTGCCCGCCAACTCACTGACCTACTCAAAAATATGTTTCCTTCTCATGGGGCTCTGTGCAAGCCGAAGCCTTTGTTGCCCTCATCCGCTTGCTAATGGCTCCCCCTTTGTCACTTCTACCCATCTGCTGCTACTGAAATTCACACAGATGCCAGTGACCACAGCATATGAGCTGTTCTTGTTCAACCGCAGAACAACGCACAGTGGATAATGGCAAATGCTAGCTGCCTTCTCTCACCCACAGAACGGAAGTTTTCCATTGCCGAACATGAGTGCCTGGCATTGGTTTGGGCTGTAGCCAAGTACTGGCCTTACTTGTTTGGCTGCCCATTTTTTGTTATCACAGATCACCCTGCCTTGTGCTGGCTCTCATTGCTGAAAGACCCAGCTGGACGACTGGGTTGGTGGGCACTGTGGCCACAAGAATACACTTTTACACATCTGGCCATCTACAAAAGGACGCCTAGTGTCTCTTCCGTCACCCGGTCGACAGTCCATACCATGATGCCCACGACACCGATGCTTGCGTCCTAGCCATTTCAGACTTGCGGGACATTCACAATGAACAATGCCGTGATGATTCTTTACATCTCTTTATTGATTATGTAGCTTCTGTGCATCCTGAACCCGCTGTTAGTGTATTCGTACTCTGCGACAGCATTCTGTACCAGCGCAATTTTCGTCCTGATGGCCCGAAACTTTTGCTCATTCTACCTCGACATCTTCGGGTAGTAGTTCTTAAGTAGCTACACGACGCACCCACCACCGGCCACCTCAGTTTCTTCCGTACCTACGACCGTGTACGACGACGCATTTACTGGCACGGCCTGTATCACTCCGTGCGCCGCTACGATGTTGCCGGTGCACACTGTCAGCGCTGCAAGCGACCTGCTATATTACCCGCTGAACGCCGACACCTCATCGATGTCCCCTCCAAACCATTCTTTCTCATTGGTGTCTATCTCCTAGGCCCTTTTCCTACACCTAATACCGGCAACAAGTGGGTCGCTGTTGTGACTGACCACACAACGCATTACGTCATCATGCGAGCACTACCGACAAGCTGCGCCACAGACGTTGAGGATTTCCTCCTGTATGACGTCATACTGCATCACGGCACACCGAGGCAGCTGCTCGCTGATCGTGGCCGCACTTTCTTGTACCGCGATATTGAAGACCTTCTTCGTTCCTGTTCTGCCATCCACAAACTATCCACCGCATATCACCCGCAGACCAATCAACATACTGAGTGACTGAACGGTCTCCAGTTTATTTAAAGCAGCAGTGTGCTCTTCACTAAGGCCCTTGGCATAGACAAATTGCCTGAGGCTCTCTATGTAGCCCATTGCTACAGACACGCTTATGGGTGCTAGCTCCGAAGTTTCATCGTCATCAGATTCCTTTGCATCGCTCTCCGCCCAGGCTTTGCAGCGATGCTCTCGTCTGTGCACGGCTCCACAATATCAGTGTCTACATTAGCAGAAATAAAGTCATCCCAATCAGTGTCGTAGCCTCCTATGTCGGAGTCGACAACTTGCTGCCACAAATCGCCACCGGACCGATCATCTTCGGAAGCATCAGGCACTGCGTCAATGAAGCTGGCCTTCCGGAAACAGTTCCGCACACAAGCGGCCGTCACCGTCGCCCAGGCCGCCTTCGTGATGTCAACAGCTGAATACAGTGAAACTCGAAGCAGCAAGTAGGCGGCCGGGCGGTCAACAGCGATGAGCAAGCGCTCCACAATTAATGCAACAACTATACGATGCCTCAAATGCGCACGTTATGCCCAAATCAAGAGGCTGCACTTTCAAAGTGGTATTGGGTGGCAGGAAAAGTAGAGTAACTGCTGTCAGAGACGTTCGCACATTGTACGCTGAGCAGTCGTCAAGCATGAGCAGCATGCGCCTTCCTTGCCTCTGCATGTCGCGGTCAAACTCGCCCAGCCACTCCGTGAATAGATTGCGCATCATCCACGCCTTTTTTTAGTATTGTGCCTGTAGCGCACAGGTACACAGCTCCAAAAGCAATGCAGCTTTGATTGTCCAATTACAAAGGGCACGCGGCGGTCACTGCCATCCATATTAGTGCACAGAAGTACTGTAATGTGCACTTTACTGTGCTTGCCGCCAGCACATCAGTTGCCTTTCATGACGCGCGTCTTGCCCGGCAGCATCTGATAAAATAACGCAGGTTTGTCTGTGTTATACACGTCCTGCTCCGTGTAGTTTGCAGTAATGGCTTACAAGCCAAGTTGCAATGTCTTGGTCACTTACCGAAGCCGCCTCGCCGACAAACGGTTTAAAAACAATACCATGCCACACTTTGAATCGATGTAGCCAGCCATTGCCTGAGCCATTGCCTGGGAAAATCTAGCAGGAACACAAAGTTTTTGGCTTTGCCCAGCATCATTGGTACACTTATCAGAACGTTGTGAGCCCGTGTGTCGGCGAACCACTTAAGCTCTACGTCCGTATAGGTGGCCTTCCGCAGGCGCTTTCTGTTCGTTGAGTCGGCGGCAGAGCTGGCGATCATTTTCTTGTTCTTTAGAATTGTCGAGGTGGTTGATTTAGGCATGTTGCACTTTTTTACCAATCGCAGTTTTTAGCACCTTGAGACACTTCCTTCAATATTGCTCGCTTCGTTGCCATGTTCAGCACTTTTCGTTTCGTGACCGCCGCAGGCACGGCATTCCCGTCCGCCATGCTGAATTACAACTTGGGCCCAACTAGAATGACGCGTGGAAGCGAGGAAGCATGGAGACTAGTGTGGAGAGGCCTGCTTCGCCCCCGGTAACGGCCAGAAAACAAAACTTCTGAACTTTAGCCGGCGCCGTAGCGTGCGCACCAAGACAGCAAGGGTGTTGCAAGAAAGAGTGAGGAGAGGCGAGCGGAGTTACGAGGACGGTCGGGAGGGCAATCTTGGAAGCTACACACCAACACTCGTGAGCAGTGCGTAATGGCAGGCAGAGGGTAGAGGGACACGAATCAGATAGTTTGCCTCCGAGGAGGCTTGGAAAAACAGACTGCGCGCGCAAAGGGGTCGGAGGTTCTCGTTATTTCGCGTCGCGGCGTCGGGTTTATGCTGCCCGTTCACTGTAACTGATCGGCAGGGCTCAAGGACGTTCATTATACGTGCTATTTTATGCCATTGAAATAATGTATATTTTGACAATCGCACGGCTCTCGTTCATTTTTAAGCGAAAGTTCGTCTTAAGTGGGGCCGTTATATGTGAGCTTGACTGCAGTGCCAGTTACAGAAAACAAAACGCCAATTTTAATGTGGCTGCTGGAAAACCCAGTAGATAAGTTAGATAGCAGGCACATTCTCAATGGGGTTTGCCCGCGCCAGAGAGGAGAGCGACAAAGGCAATGAGAACATGCAGAACAAATGAATGAGGAGAAGAAAGAAAAAAACAGCCTGCATGCCATGGTGATAACGCACTATATAAGTCACGTGCTATAAGGCGCTTTGGGGAGGTACGGGCAGTGCCCAGGTAACGGAGACGCTTCTGGTCTAACAGCTCATCAGTGACTTGTACTCTGTGCCGAACTCCACACTGAACGCATGTGCATTGTCGCTCTTTGGTTTTTCAGTTCGTGCATGAGAAATAAGTACTTTACTGCAGCACACTTCTTTTTTTGTGTTATTGTGTCTGCTTTATGTGAAGACTAGCTGAAAGGTCGGTCTCTGAGCATTAACTTTCAACATTCATGAAACTGAAAGGATGCAAACATCCCAGTCCTAGGCTTTGATTGTTGGATATGTGTGTATGTATGGCTGCTTGGTCTACATGCTTTGCATGTATGCAGGCTTTAAAAATTGTTTTGTTTATGCTAGTGTGCAACCACTTAAAGTGCAGATATTCAAAAATTCAGTGACTTGCTTTGTAAGCTGTGTACAACGTAAATAATCTAAAGAAAAAGCACTTTATGCAGCAAAGCTCAGTTTATACAAAGCTATACCTATGCATTTTTCTGTCTCTATGCCTCATTTTGATGGCTGCAAAATGCTTGTGAGAGCCAAAAAGAACTTGGACTACTCCTGAAGCTTTGCTAGTATGATGTCCAACTGTGTAATAACAAGCTCATCACTCATTTGCAACATGGGTCTTTAAAGGTACCACAAACTATGCATGCTATGCATAATGTCAGGTTCAGTGTACCATCGTTGAACCTGACCCCCTTTTTCTAATCGTTTCTTTCAGTGAGGACAACACTACACAAAAATATCTTGCAAATCTGACAATTACAAAAGTTATTCCAAGTTTTGTCCTATGCAAGTCAGCACAAAACTTGCTTCTACTACTTTTGGGCTTTCCACAAATATGAAGTTGCTCCCCAAAAGGGGTATTTACTGCAGTAATGTAACAAAACTGCAAAACTGCAAAACTCCTTTGTGCCTGTGCTTCAAGCCATGATATAAACTTAACAGGAAGAGAATGGGGCTAACCTGCAGTGCCTTGGGCTGCAGGCTTGGGAATACTAGACCTGGACAGTCGCACAGGCGCACATTGTCTGTCAGAAAAATGGTCTGGAAGTGCTTGGTGTGGCCAGGGGTGCGCGACACGCTCACTACTTTGCGTCCAACTAAGGCATTCAGCAGGGATGACTTTCCCACATTGGGTTGCCCTGTGAAGAAAGCAAACCCCAACGAAATTTTCAGATGAAGGAGGTAAAAAGGCTTGATAATTCTACTCCAAAAGCTGAACTCAATCACATGGTATCACAGCTCCTAATGTCAAGCATATGTGCAGCTGCCTATGTTCTAGAACAAACAGTGCTTACAAACATTAATATACATCTTTTAAAAAAAGAAAAAACAAACAAATGTACATAACTACACTTATCCCCCTTTTCAACTAAATTCTTTTCCAGAACTGTACAAGAATTCTGATTTACTTTAGTTGTCAAACAAAATATAGTAGAACCTTGTTCATATGTTTTGGAAAGAAGAATGCGAGAAAAAATGTACTAACTGGGAAAACGTATGATCCGAACTAACTAAAAGAATTTGACAGACTCAACTACTGTTGACACCTATGCAATGCGAAGCATCGCGCGGATCATAGCATCACGAGGTGCCGACGCGTGTTGAGCTGGTGGTGCTCTGGCAGCCCGAGACGTGTTTTATAGTTTTCCTATTGCATGTTGTTTTGCAAGGGCGACGGGAAACCGAAATGAAATCGAGCTGGTGGGTGATGCCGGTTGCCACCTAAGCAAAATGCGAAGCCCACATTGCGCTGCCTGCAGCAGGGAACAGCAGTGCGTTTGGATTATCGCCTATTTGAAGCGTGCAGTACGCTTCCCATGGAACTACGCACCACATGCAGAAAAACAGATAGGTGAAGATGCTTATCGCAATAGGTTTAGCAGCGATAGCTGTGAATGCGGCGTGCGACGACCTAGGCGGAGATTTGCTGGTACCAGAATAAGAAACTGCGCGCGCCGTCGTTTTCACGCGAGACGGGAGGATATATACTATTCTCGATCGTGTGCACCTCGCACCTTTTATTGTTCACGTGGGATATAGAGGCTGGAAGACGTATACGATCGCAGTCTGCAGCAGGAAACGGCGGTGCGTTTTGGATATCGCCTATTAAAAGTGTGCGCTATGCTTCCGACGGCACCACGCATTGTGAAGCAGATAGGCGAAGATGCTTATCGCAATAGGATTGGTGGTGATAGCCCAAGAAGATTTGTTGGTGCCGAAATGAGAAACTGAGGTCATGCCAGCATTTTCACGTGAGACGGGCAGCCGAGTACTGCAGTGAAGCTGCTGCAGCGGGCAGCTTTATACTGCTCTCGATCGCGCGCGCCTCGCACAGTTTCTTGTCTACATAGGATCTAGTGACCGGAAAACGTATCACACGATCACATTTTGCCAATGTACTGAACGTTGGTGGCCAAAAATCGTGTTTTCTGGGAACGTATGAACCGGGAAAAATGAGTGTAAATCGATTGGATTATTTTTTGTGTTCTCGATTGCAAACGTTGGCGCCGGGAAAACGTACATAACGGAAACGCATCAACGAAGTTCTACTGTATATACAATCAAAGAAAGCAAAAAGTAAATAGGAACAATGCTCATTGCAAAACATCATGCTGAAAAAGATTTGCTGTAGCTATTTACCCGATTCTAACGCACACTTTCTCTACACAAAGAAAGAAGAAAAAAAATGCTAGAATTGACATGCACGTTGTAATCGAATCCAAAACTGAGGCTTCACTAGCCACACTATATTCTCATTGGCATTAAACTTGCCCCATGTGGAGCCTTTCCTGTCCTTGCTTGAAAAAAATAAAAACATTCCTGCACCACACACACTCTGATACAACTGTTCTTTGCTTACTGCAAAATGGATGTTCATAATAACAAGGTGTTCAATTGCTAAAGGTTTGATTTTTATACAACAATGTCATATGTGGTTAAAGGGCCACTCACCAGGTCTGACCCTTTTGAGCTGACACATGCAGAGCATACAATGCGCACTCACGAGCGTGTTTGCAAAGTATTACATTGCTATGCACCCCAAAAAGGCCTGAAATTTCAATCCAAATGCCCTTTCCCTCGCGGCGACTGCGCTCGGAGCCAGACGGTGACATACTCGGGTCCCTGTGTGTACATACTCATGTCCGCAGTGTGACGTCGCTCGTGGTGACATGTGACTTCGAGAATTATTCAAGGTAACATCTGTTATTTGTATGATCTGTTGCTTGAGTTGACGAATTGAAGTTTAGAGAAATAATAAAACACACAAACGGAATGTCTGCGTGTTTTTTGTTTTACTAGTAAAACCTCGGTAATTCGGAAAATTGGATAATTCAAACTCGTCCTCTGGTCCCGGCAGGCATATGCATTATTTAATGGCATAAAACAATTAATTAATTGGGATGTATTTGGCCTCACAACAGTTAATTTGCACAACCCTTGGAGCGCGGCGAGTGCAGAGCACCGCAAATGTGCAATGTAAAAGAGCGAAAGCGTCGTTAGCATCCAACCAAAACAATGCGGCGGAGCCTGCATTGCCAGCCATCAGGGGAAAACAACCGCAACAATGGAACACTTTGTGTTTATTTGTTTTCATAACCTTTATTCTTGCATTTGCCACAGCCCATGACACTGCGTGGGTGCGTGTCATGGGCACCTTTAAAACTGTGTAGTCCCCGTCAGTGATCGCATCGATAGTGCCCACGGTTTTGTCTACAGCGGCTGCGCCTAACAGTAGTTTCGTTTTGACTCGGTGCACGTTGGCCGCGCACTTTCATAACTGAGTAGTCACCATTCGTGATCGTGGCATTGATAGGACCATGGTTTCGTCCGCAGCGGAAGTAGCAAACAGTAGTTTCATTTTGATTCAGTGCACGTTGGCTGTGTGCTTCCAGAATAGCATGGTCTCCATCCATCCATGATGATTGCATCGATGGTGACCACCGTTTCGTCTGTAGCGGTTGTGGCAAGCAGTAGCTTTGCTTTGACTCAGTGCAATGCGTAAATAATAACCCAGTCTCGGTGGCAGCAAATTCGTGGCTACATTGCAACAAACGGACAATCTGTTGTCAACCAGCTCACTAGTGAAAAGCATGTCTCTGATGAAGACACAGGCGTTGCACCGTGGCCGCAGTGCGAAAGAAACCGCGAGGCCTTTGCTACTGTGACCGCTAATCAGTCACAAGATGACGAGAACTGCAGCTTCTGCACTGCTCTTGTGCAAAATAGAAATACGATTTGCCGATTCATTCGGTAAATAAAATTGTGTTGATGTACTGAGTATTTGTTTATTGTTCTGTTGGTACACTCGATAATCCAACATTCAGTTAATTCGGATATATTTTTGGTCCTGTGAAATACGAATTAGAGAGTTTTTACTGTAGTAAAGACATATGCGATTGGTTATGTTATTTACAGTATGCCTGCCATGCAGATTACTGTCCAAAGAGGTACGATTTGTAACATTCACCAGTTACAGCATGCCTGCTTTGCAGATTATTGTTCAAATAGCAACTTTATGCTAACAGTTCATTTCAAGAATCCAAGGAGCAACACAAGGAAAATAAATGAGGGGTGCAAAATTCAAGAGGCCATAATAAAATGAAGTCTGACCAACAAAGCCCAGAGTGAGACGACCGCCTTTGAATCTCTCCTCTTCGTAGAAGCTGGTGTCTGGTGCTACGAGCTCTGTGGGGGCCGAAGCTAGTGCGTCATGCTCTTCCTCATCGTCATCATCCCCTGCCTCCTCAGCAAGTTCCTCCTCTATCTTGTTTCTCCAGGAGGTCAAGTCCACTGCAAAGAGTGTAAATGAGAGATGGGACAGCTCACCTGGCCAGGTCACAGCACTACAATATAGTTTAAAGGGTCTGACAACCAATTTTCATGGTACCCCCCTTACTACAATAAAGTGCAAGCGTCAAAATATATACGAACTGCAATTTTAAGCAATAAGTATGCTGTACTGAATAACAGCTGACTTACGTACAGCAATCTCATTTACTACATCCGGAGTACCAAGATTTCACCACCAGACTTACTGGTTTTTGAGATTTTCTTTGCCAATTTAAAATTTTAATTCCTACTTAAATCGCAAACAGCATGCTGGATTCTGCCACTTAAATCATGGTCATTTAATTTCTATCGAAGTCTCATAACACATTGTGGCCAGTTGTCAGTCCTTTTAACTATCTTGTGAATTGCACTCAATCTTTTGAGCTGCTGCACACTTACTGGGTGATTTCTGATAAGATCAAATAAATAACAGCTGGTTGACACTTTTAATTTGCTTGGTATTGTTATGTCGCTGCCTGATATCTAGAATGCACACTTATTTTGGTAAAAAAAATTTTTTTTTAATACATTGTAAACCATGAGAAGGTAAAGTGTTTGACAACACATGACTTGAAATTTGCTTTGAGAAGGTGTTTGGAACTTCATCAGAAAGTCTACGTATACATTCTAATTTAACAGGTATAAGATTGTCAGTTATTTAAGAGACGAACAACAAATTTTTATGGCCCTAATCTTTTTTTTCTAGTGCAAATGGAAGGCTTGCTAGTTGAAGTGTCAAATCCTCCAGTGGTAACACAGAAAACATTGTGGAACATTATTAATCAGAATTTTTCTATCTGCAGTCGTGATTGTGTTTATGCAGTCACAATACGATTGCATTACAGTTGCTTAAGTATGGAATGACTTGTACAGAATAGTATAGTATAGCATGACTTGTAGGGACTTGCTTAAGTATAGAATAGTGACTTGTGGGTCGCACATAGGTCACCTCAGACAACACTGCCACATTTGTGCCAGTCCCCTCTCACTTCTTGTAGTGTCAAGCAGTGTGGAGAGGCCCTTCCATGAGGCTTGCCCGGTGAGCGACAGTAAGAAAAGGGCACAATGCTCCTCCACTCCACAGTGCACAAAGGACACTATGGCCAGGTTCGTTGACTCTCTACATGGCACAGAGCTGTTGTAGAGCTAGAACGCCAACAAACATGGGTTAATTATTAACCCAAGGCAGACCACAGTACGGCAGCCAGGGTGTATGAGCAAAAGCTATCGCAAGAGTAAAGGTCCCACGTCAAACTCATAGAAATCTTGTGGAACATCTGCTGCGGTGAAGAAGCATTCAGTGATGAGAAGGTGCCCGGAAGGTGATCACAGAGACAAATCATGGTAAATCCCGGTGACATGTACTCACACATGCAACCTGAACCCAGGTCCCGCGCACTCATATATAGCTTTAACTACACCATCTTACTGTTTTTCGCGATGAGCTGGAGTCTCGTCTTCGAATTGCAGTCACTTAGCTTCAGTTTCATTGCACTATTGTGCTTCACGTTCAGCTGGTGTCTCAGCTGCCTGATGGTTGCACTGTTCCTCTGCATAGCAATGCTTTCTCTCAGCAGCTGCAGCCACCACATTAGCTGCCATCGCGCTTTCTTCTCGTGCGGCACATTGGGGGTACCAAGCTACCACAGGACTAGGGTGGAGAAAGACTATAACACCCTCTCTAGAGTGGAAAGGAGCAGCTCTGGCAAAGATCTGGGCACACGATACCTGTTTTTCTGATGACAGACTCCTTTAGCGATACGCCCATAAAACATCCATTATAAAGGCTCTTGCGATTGATACTGTATCCAGCATAGGACACCCACTTGTGTGGTCTATAGAAATGTTTAGTGCAAGAAGGCAACATGTAAAGTAGATAGCAGCAGGATTCATAACAATTGATCTGCTTTAGTGATGCACACCAAAGGAATTGTGTTGCAACTAGGTAGTAGAATGCTCACTAGCGGTCAAATAGAGCCGAAAACTGTGAGCCTGCCATTAACTTTGGATGTTTATTAACCAGAAGTATCAAACCACAACACCAAAACACAATGTGTATCATGGTGACTGCATGTCATCTCATCTGCATCCATTTGAATTTCTTGCTTGTGTTTGACAGGCAAGCCATGAAGTGCGGGCAGCAATCCATGTCAATAAATATCACTGCTTGCTTCTTTGTTCAAACAGGGTTCCCTCTAATTATGCACTAATTGCTGAATGGATTCTGTCAATCTCAAATGAGTTATTGACATAATTTACATATAGAAATTTACCTATACCAAACTAATTTGGAATATATCTATTGTCTGCTGTAATAAAGTCCCAACTTCTACTGCCTCAGCTGCAATGACAGATACACTTTTCTTTATTCGCTTAAAACTACTTATTTGGAGCTTTTTTCCTTTGTTAAATAGCAGGATTAGAAAACATTACAGTGCTCATTTCTATAGCCTCCAAATTAAATGTTACAGATGACATTGATGCAGGTTTTCATGCGTGCTTTCAGCACCACTATTGTACTTCATTACCACAACACTGATTACACTGCTACTCGATGCTAAAACCAATATCAGTACTCAGTGTGTGTGAACCACATGCTGTGTCACAAGGCATAGACCATCTTAATCTTGTAAGGACCACTGTACCAGCATTTGCACTCACGGTTTTTTACTCTTCCTCATTCTTGAATTGCAGAAAAACTGTTGCAATGACAATGATCATTGTTTACTTGACTGCTGAACTATAATATATTAAATGAATAGATAACACATCAATGTGAACACACGTACAGGAGCAAACTTTTCCAGGTTCAGTCAAAGTATGTGCTAATAAAGCAATTACTGCTTTAGATAATTTCCTTTCTCAAACTGATTATTCAGACCTTCTCACGGTCCCTGCCAGCTTCTATGAAAAATTGGAAGGCACACATACCTTGATCTCCTACCATGTCTTTGCAGGCATCGAGGAGCCCTCGACAGGCTTCAGAGGCCATGCGTAGCTTGCCTTGGCGCTTTCCTGTACAATGTGCAAGGCTATTATAAAAAAACTGGCCTCATCGCAGTGCTCTCTTAGCATATTCTGATTATTGTTAATGTGCATGGTGAAGTCACTCATCTGTATAATTCATAAGTGCAGAATGGGAACTGACCTCGTTTTCCCTTTGCTGTCATGCCTGCATAAGATGCAAAAGGCAGCACTATTAAGCCTGGGTAACGCTCACGAAAAAAGGTTATCCAGGCAGCCGTAAGGGTATCTGGGACCAGATCTACTTTGTTAAGAATCAGCACAAGTCGTTTTCCGAGTTCTTGAGTTACATGGATGTAGAGAGCTGGTGGGAAGTGCACCACCTGCAAACAGCAAAATGAGAGGCCTTAGGAAAGATCTTAATTCAGAAATTTTATAGCGGAGCAAAGCATTAAAGGGCCCTCACTAGGTCTGGCCATTTTGAGCTGACAAGCATAGAGCATACTATGTGCGCCAATGATCGTGTTTGCAAAGAATTACATTGCTACGTGCCGCAGAAAGGCCTGAAATTTCAATCCGAACGCCGTTTCCCTCTTCACTCGCGGTGAATCCACCTGGAGAGGGACGGTGACGTAGTCAAGCTCCTGCGCCTACGTAATCGTGTCCACAGTGTGACGTAGCTCGTGGTGACACGTGACTGAGAATTATTCAAGGCAACATCTGTTATTTGCGTGACCTGTTGCTTGAATTGATGAATTGAGGTTTAGAGAAATAATAACACACAAACGGAATGTCTGCATGTTTTCTTGTTTTACTTCGCACTGAAGCAAGAGCGATGTACTTCCATTTCGTCTGCTTGTTCTCACGGTCGTGCAGTCACATGCGCAGGTATCGAAACTATGCCATTTTTTACTATGTTCCAGTGCGTGATCATGCTCTGCGATCTGCTTGCTTTGCCTCAGTATTCGTGTAGCACTGAATTATACTGCTAGTGATATGTCCTTGTGCATAGCGTGCAAAATCGTGCACTGCATGGGCGAACGCAGGGAAGGAATTTCGCTTGCAAAGGCTAGATGGGGCGGGCGGGTGGAGAGGGAGTCTCGCTATGCAGTGGAGCCCACCTGCTGAAATCATGAGTTCGTGGCACTGAAATATTTCTATCTGGGCTATTAATGAGCTGATTTGAAAATTTTTTTTGGCAGAACGCTCCCTAGAGGACATATAACAACTTCCAGTGTATAACCAAAATTTGTTATGGGGCCTGGTGAGGGGCCCTTTAATGTATTGGCTGCAAAGTGCAGTTAATTACAGTTAAGGACAGTTATTGCAGAGAATTTAAATGTGATATAACCGATTTTTACTACAATTAAGTTACATCAGAAGAAACATGGATGAAAATGTTAGTTTAAAAAAGAAATACCTCTGCTATCATCAATGTAATATCCAGTGTATGCAGGATCAACATATACAATGTTTTATTTCATGAAAATTAGCCAGAGGTTGTTTTCTTTTTTTTACTTGGTGCATTTCCTCTATGTATTGTGCATTCTACCACTTTCCAATGATGCATTATTTTCATTCACCTCAGAGCCACTCAAGAAACTGATTACTAAGTTACTGAATGTAAAATTAAGCATTACATTTAGGGGGAAAAAAGCAGTTGTATTATTTTGTCAATGCATCAATGTCTAAATATTCATCGCTGTGATCTTCGAGCTTCTAGTCACCAAGAGCCCTTTTAGCACCTTCACAGCACATTCTGAAACTGAACCTTAAGGGCTGCTAACCTGGCACTATCAGAAGTTTTGAAGACAAGGTCTTATTAGCTGACTTCTGGTGGATTTGACGTATCTGGGTATCTTGTAACCATGTCTAGACAAATATGGTCGTATAGGTGACTTGTAGGTGTCATATAAGCATGAAAATAGTACTAAATGATACCTCGTCATGCAGAGAATACGGAGCAATAGACAAAAACTAAAGATATAATAAAATATGAGTGTAATTACAGAGTGTCTACTAAGTTGGCATTTTCAAATTTCCTGAGTTTTCCAGGTTTTCCCCGAGTGACCCAGAACTTTAGTTTATGTCAAGATGGGCTGACACCATGTCACTCGATGCTGTCACTCTCTAGCAAGCATGTTAAAAAATTAAATAAATCGACTTAATCTAGTTTGAATAGTAAGGAGTAGCATTTATTTTACTCCAAAAGAAAACAGAAGGGATGGGTTAGTAAAATGCACAGCGAATAAAATATCTTCAAGAAAGAAATGGTAAAACTCATTGCAAATTGAGTCGAACATTCTCAAATACGAAAAAGGAGTTGCATACATAAGCAAATATTTTCCAATATGAGCTATTTCTATCAACTGATAGCAAGCTCATTGGTATGAGGCCCGAACTTTGTCACAAGTGAGATTCTCTCGCAACAGCTGGTAAGTCAACCTCAGTTGACATGCTCTCAGCCTGTGCACAACGCCTCAGTGTTGCCTTCCACTGCTTTAAAGATTTTATTTTGGTTCAGATGAGGGACATTTGCAATCTCGGCGTCAGTCAACACTTTGTTTTTTTGAGCTCAAGCTCATTCAAAGCGGTGGCGGCACGCTTCTTTTCCCGTTCATTCTTTAATGCGTAGGTCGTTTCTGTTCTCGTCCTCCTTCCACTGCGCGTTTGCCCCACGGACCATTTGAAGCATCCCCTTGGTCAGCAGTACAGCCAACGTCCGATTTGACTCCCTACGGGCGGCGAAAACATCCGAAAAATCGGGCAGTTCGAAAAAATAAATACATGTCTTTTATCGCCCTTAAGGGCTAAAATCGCCACAGGCACATCCGAAGAAGCTCTGAAGGCCTGCCAGGACACTTATTAGGCATATCGGTACTCGTACTGTGACAAGAGATGGCGTGTGCACGCGTGTATACATACCGAGTCCCGTGACAATTGACCCTTCCCACGCTTGTTTTGCTTCACCGCAATACTTTCGCGTATGCTTCACAGCGTAACATTGCTGTATTGAAGCGAAGCTGACTTCCGGGAACCGGCATCATGCAACGCACCGTGCTTTTCGAGCTTCGAAGCCAATCGCGAGGACCACAAAGGCGGAGTCGGTGCCATTGCTGGCAGCGGCGAATTCTTTCAATTAAAAACACAGTACCCAACGGCAAGAAGCTTCATAGCGAACGTCGAAGCAGCTAGGCCTAGCGTTGCCGCAGTGGTGGCTACGGCTGCCAGCGGATCTGCGTGCGAGAGCGCCGGTCTGAGGCGGCCAGGTAATCAAAACGGCAGCGGTTTTGGCTTTGGTTAATGCCGTTTCGGACCTGTGGTCACGGCGAAAAGTGCGGAAAATCGGACAGCGAAGGGTTCTTGCGTCCAAAATTTCAGATACGTTTTCAGAAACGTTCTATGGAATACGTGGTGGTGCCGCGAAGTCGTCCGAATAGCACGATTCCCGGCATCCGGTAAGTCGGCCGTTGACTGTAGGTCGTGGACTGTACACTGGCAACTCGTCCAGCCGAAGACGCGGCGTCAAAGACAATTTGTTGCGATTCCTCTCTGTTACTCGAGCCATCATTACCGCGACTTTCGTTCCCTTTCAATAAAACTACGGCTAATTTTCCCTAATAGAAGCACAAATTTCCCGAGTGTTCCCTGAGCGTTTCCGGACTAAATCCTTGAGAATTCACGCTTTTCCCGGTTGGTAGCCACCCTGTAACGTCAAGAGACTCTATTCTCGACACGCATGGCGGCTGCACGGCCGCCATTATCCGCCATGTTTACTCTCTGATTGGCTGTCGAGAGGTCACGTGCTTTGAAATTTGTGCCGGGAAGCGGAAATTTTGCAAAATGCAATTTTGCGTTTTCATCAAGATGACGAAACACTGACGTCGAGCTGCAAATGTTATGGACTAATACATTTTTTTGGTCCTTAGCAGCTATATTGCGACGTCAGCGCTTCAAAAAGAATGTGAGCGGTAGCGTACAGAAGCCAGTGCAATGCATCCGCGAATATGTGGTGGCGATCCAAGATATGCGCCATGCCAGCTTGCATATTGAGGAGCGTCACAGGAAGTGCTGTTTCGTAAACGTCATTTTGACGATGCGTGACGTTGCGCTGGGCCGCCATTGTTGAGATTTTCCGCCATAATTTTTGGTGCGACGAGCCGCGCGAACTATGCTAATGAGCAGCCATATGCAATGGCAGCCGAGAGGAATGCGTATCGCCATGGTACAGTGAACTTGAAGTTTTTTCTAGTGCACTATATCCATGGTATCGCCACATTTTCACCGTCGTTTGGCGCCATGAAAATATTTTGTTCATAACGCTTGCTCATAGTATTTGCATCGCTCTCGGGTGGTGTTGGCATTTGTGTTTGGGGCCATCATTTTTTTTAAAGAACGCGCTTATACGAAAGAATATTGGTTGAACATAGCAAACTTGTAACCAGCGAAGTGAACAAGAGATGGCAGCGCCGGCGCTTGCGTCGCACTAGTGGATATCTCTGGCGCCCGCAACGCTATCGGTGATATTCGGCCGTTCCTCAGCCAGCCGAGTCGGGCTGAGTCACTTGCGCTTCACGAGATAGCGATAACGTGGCCAAGAACGTGCGCGCATCACCTCTGGTAGGTCGCGTATGTTGTCTCAAGGAAAAAAAACAAGCGCGTTGGCTCCTACATACGATGACTCATTCCATTTCCCGGGGACACGAATCCTAGCTATTGAAGCAGACGACGGAAGCCAGAAGCGTTTTCGACGGAATAATCATGCGCTTTGAGCTAGCTGCTTTATTTTTACTGCAGAGGAAAACTGTTTTGCTTTACCGAGAACCTTACGTTCAGCGCCTTCATTTGTTTCTTAGGCAAAACACCAAGTTGGCGTCACGTTACGAAAGCAAAATGGGGCCATCAGTGCCATTTTATTCGCGTCGCGTTAGGGTGGCTAGAAGCCACCCTAGTCGCGTCTACGTCACGCATCGAAGAAAATTGCGGAATGTCCAGAATAGCGCCCAAGGTTTCTACTTAGTGGTACGGCTTTGGCACTGACTGGCTTTCATCCTAAAATAGAAATACGTGTGCTAAAGTAAATAGTTAAGTCGATAAAATCGGCAATTTGCTTCGTTATATTGAAATTTCGTTGCATTCAAATTCGACCTTATATGCAAATAAGTACAGTCGCCGACCGATTTTCCTTACATGGAAAGGGGCCGCAGAATTTTCTGAATTACGGGGCAATCGAAAAAAAGCAAATTTTAATGAGAAAACAATTCCTGTCGATAAATTTGAGAGCCGGCAACGAATGATACGGTTTCATGCCACCTACGTCGACGATATCTTTCCCATCGGCGGTACTAATTAAGGGAAGCCAGCCGCGCTTTCGCGTGCAGTCCGCCCCCGCGACTGATAGCCTTGCCCGTACTGGGACGACGCAACCTCCAATACTAAACACAAGGTAAATGTACCTGGTAGCGAAGCTTCCATAGGAGCCCATACGTTCAAAACATGGCGGTCCATCGGCGGTCCATAGAGTTACTGGAAAAAATTTCAGAGTACCGCATTCGTTTTCCCCGCGCCGCCGACGCGGTCATTGGCCCAACCATACCACGTGACTTTGGACTTCCAAGCGCCGGGCGGGCCGGCTGAGTTAAAGCGCAGGCAGCGCAGGTTCCCTACGTTTTTTGGTGTTCCGATTGTCGCGCTCGCGTTTGACTGAAAGGAAATCATGCCTGGCTGCTGCGCCTTTGGATGCAGCAACCGAACTGAGTCTGGAAAGACTCTTTTCTAGATTCCGACCGGGAAAAATGACCGAGGGCGTAGTTCTGCGTAGTTACACAGAATCGGCCGGGAGAACTTCAAGCCTACAAAAAACACCCGCGTGTGCGAGGTATAAGTACACTTTGCTTGTGCTTTTCGGCACTGTTTTAGAAGATATTTAAGCGAAGTGCACGCGGTGTTAGCGATGCTACGAAAATAAGAGTTCATTGCAGGGATCGTTCGCGCCTTGCACGTTTGACGCGGGCACACTGGTACGCGTTTGTTGCTCAACACACACAGTTATTCCGTGCTCGTGGCATGCGAAGGTAGGCTAGCCACCCTAGCGAAGGCACACTTGTCGCGCGAGAATTCCGCGTCCTCACGTGCATCAGGTACTCGCATGATTTCTCCGCGCACGTGAGCGCGCTCTCGCCTTGAGTCACTGAGTCACTCGACCAATATGGCACTTGCTTTTCGCAGATCGTGACGATCGCAGTCAATAAAAATATGGTCAACACGCGGCCCATGATACTTCCTTTTTTTCCACTTATCCTTTGCTCATTTATACATACGCATTTCGAGCTTGAAACCAATGGCCAGGTGATTAACAACACATGCTTCAAATTTTGAGCTTGTAAGCCGAGCAGATGCAATGAACTGAAGTCAGCATACATATTATGTTTTATGTTGAAATGCTACGGTGCATACCCAAATAATGTTGTGCTTGATGCATAACAATAAATACGAAACAACAGAACACCCAGTAGCTTTAGTTTCGCTCTGTCACTATGAATGTTACATAAACCGCTCTAAAAGCACCAGAATTTTATACATCGCCTATGTAACTTGGAAAAAAAAAGTGCTGCGTCACGAGCGGGCATTCCTGCTTTTTTTTTTTTTTTACACAGGCAGCAAATCTTGGCAGTCTAAGAAAACCGTCATAAATAAGTTGAGAAGAGTAGCCGCTCATGAACGCAGTAGACAGCCGCGTTCATAAATCGCAATGTAGCAAACTCTCGCTCATAATCAGCGTACGGAAGTGCATATACGTTGCTGCAATCATGCAAATGGCTCATATTGGCCTTCCCCAAGATTTAGTGCGCAAAATGGTCCTCGAAGTTGGTTTTTACGCCTGCTGTGCACAGATCGTGTTACGATCACGGCGCAAACACCGGTGCGCACACAGCAGTCGCAGTGTGTCGTGCGTATACGGCGGACGAAGTCGCCCGGCAGAATCGAGAACGCGCGGTATCCGTTTACAAACTAAATTAAATGTATCCGATTTAGCTTGTGAAATTATACAATGAACGTACAGTCGCGGACAGAATAAAATGGACCACGGGGTCTCCGAAAACGTTCAAATCCCGAGCAGCCTGTAGGAGTAACCAGTAAAACTGCCCATGACAACGTTGTTAGCATATTCTAGTCGAGGTCCAAAATGCAAATACCAGATTGCGTTGTAAGGTTGCGGAAATATTCAGCTTTTTCTTAGATTTCATGGTCCGTAATATTCTGTCCGCGACTGTACGTGCCTGTGACACTGTCAGGTGTTAGTTTCGTCCTGATTGGAAACATTCAATAGAAGCCGACGGCGGTCCACGATGTTCATGCCCAAAAGCACAAGCTTGCCTCATTCCGGCTCGAAGTGACGAAATGTTTCGTTCATAGCGCACTCCGCGGAAGGGGAAAAAAAAAAAAAAAACGCGTGCATAAGCTCCCGATAGCAGCGCTAAGCTGCTGTCCACAATCGTAGCACAGTTCCAGCAGTATAGACACGATCGGTGTGCAAAACAACCACCGGCTGCATTACTTCGCACAAAATAACATTTTATTTTCGTTCTTAGCAACCATTATCTCCGGGCACAAAGTATTTGTACTTCAGTAAACACTCAACCCGATGTGTCGCCGAATATCAAGCTCTTCCAACACGCCAGCCTTCCCGCGACGCAGTCGAGTGTTGCCAGTCAAATCCTGACCTTTGCGGTACTCTGAAATTTTTTCCAGTGACTCTAGCGGTCCATGGGGCTTAAGGCTCGTTTATAGACCGACGTTATCGGCGCGCGGGCGGGCGTCGTTCGCGGTGAGTCACGCTGCGTCGGTTGCGCTGCGCCAGCCGAGATGCCATCCTCGATGCGCGCGCCGTCAGCTGCTATCTTCGGAGCATGCGCAGAACGTCCGCCAAGTCGCGCGCCGTCCGCAAAATCCGTCTGCCGAGTTGTGTTGGCGCCTTTTTCTTCGCGCGCAATGCATTGTGGTGCGAGAGTTCCGCCGACTCCGACGCGCGAATGGCTCAGGAGCCATATCGGCGCCGGGCCCGTCGGGGCGCGTCGGAAGCCGCCGGTTTAAAGCCCCTCGCCGGTTACGTTGACTGCGCCGGTGTATGTGGTGGGAACACTTCCGGCGGAAAAAAAAAATGTGACGCCGTGTCCATTAAAAGCAGAAGTGACGTCATTTTGTTTTCGAAGGCGCGAAATTTGTTTTGTTGTTCTTCCTTTGGAGCTATATATTCAAATGCCCTGCCATTCGACTTGATGGGCGTTTCGAGCTTTCAGAGTGGACAGCGATGCAGGAAAAGGCCAGCCGTACGGTTGTCGAAATCGCATCCCTGCACAGAACATACTTTCTTTGGAGGCCGACGAAAGCTTTACTTGGATGCCAAGCCCGTCGGCCAGCGCAGTCGCACGAAAACAACTACACAATTATCTGGCGGTCGTAACTCACTACATTTGACTGAACAGATTAAGAAGCAATGAAGCTACCCGCGTCACCAAATTCAGACAAACTTTGACAAGCAAGAAAGCACAAACTGTGAGGGGGGGCGTATTTAAACAGGTGATACGAGTGCGCCTTTCTGCCCATTTCAAGACGTGCATTGCATTGCGAGTGATAGTGGCGTCAACGCCCCCTGTAGCGATGGGCGCTTAAAAGAAATGCATTTATTCATAATAATAAAATTAAACTTGTATTTTCTTAACTCGTCACGAATGTATAAAATTGTCTAGGAATTTTATTTTCGTTGAATGAATCTAACTGTGTCTCGTTTGAATTAAAAAACGCGTTTTTCTTTCCCAATGTTTGTTCCCTCCAAACATAGTCGCGCTTCAATCGCTGCTCCCATAACCACCGTTTATAAAGCTTTTTTAGTTTCAAAACTGCTCCTCCGAAAGCGGGCGCGTTTTGCGCCTAGGCACTGAGATGGCGCTGCGGTCGAAGTTTGCGCTACGCTAGCCACGCTGCCGACGTTGCAGTAGCCGTGGGCATTTGCATCGCGTTTTCTTGTCGAGTAGTCCTGATTTTCTCCCTGCCAGTGTGTGTGCATTATCGTGAGTAGTTATCAAGTTGCGCTTCAGCAGCTTTCGGTGTATGGTATGCTGTGCTCGGTGTGGGCGCTCATGTTGCCCTTATTTTTGGGACCCGCAAGTATGCAAGTAGCGTGGGCTGCCGCTCTTGAACGCCAGATTTCTTTATTTTGCGTTTCAGAAGGTAGGTGGCGCACGTGATTTATCTTAGTTATCTGGACAGGAAGGCAACAAGTTAGGTTTGAAATTTAGTGTTAGAAAATCAGGTGTTATTGTATTCAATGAAAACAGTGAACAGACAGTGGAGATACAGGGCCAAGAAATACCTCGGGTAACAGAATATAAATACCTTGGTATATGGATAAACGAAGGCAACGGATATATGGAAACACAGGAAAAAACCATAACAGTCAAGGGGAAGAGAAATGCAGCCATAATGAAGCACAGAGCGCTATGGGGATACAATAGGTACGAGGTCCTCCGAGGTATGTGGAAAGGGGTAATGGTTCCAGGACTTACTTTTGGAAACGCGGTTGTTTGCTTTAAATCAGGGGTACAATCAGGACTCGACGGGAACCAAAGGTCAGTGGGTCGCCTCGCATTGGGCGCTCACGGGAAGACTACAAATTAAGCTGTGCAAGGGGATATGGGCTGGACTAGTTTTGAAGTGAGGGAAGCCCGCAGTGAAATTGAGTATGAAGAACGGCTGAGGAATATGGAGGAAAGTAAATGGGCTGGGAGAGTGTTCAGGTATCTGTACAGGCAAAACATTGATTCACAGTGGAGGAAAAGAACTAGGAAGCTTACCAGCAAGTATGCGGCCTGTGGGGTGGGCAACACAGCAACAAAGAAGGTCAAGCGGAAAGTCAGAGAGGCTGAATTAATCTCATGGGTGGCGGCAATGGAAAAGAAACCTGCCATGAGTAACTACTTAAGGGGAAAAAACGAAATTAGGAAAGAAACCATTTATGATAACTCAAAGGGAAGCTCATTACTTTTCGAAGCGAGATCGGGATGCCTTAGAACACGCACCTATAAAGCGAGATATAAGAAGGAAGAAGAAACATGTGCTTGCTGCGGTAAAGCTAGGGAAACGACGGAGCATATTTTATTAGAATGTGAAGACGTCTACCCAGCGGTCGATTTAGGCACCACTGGCCTCCTTGAAGCCCTTGGGTTCAGCGGGAGCAGTGGTAAAGCAAACAGGTCCGCAGTAGGCATTAGTAAGAGGCGATTGGATGATTGGTGGAAGAAAAGTAGGGAAACGACAAAAGACGGAGACGTACAAAAGCACAGTTCGCAATAGGGTATCAGAAAATTTGGACGTGGTAGTTCCTAGTGGTTTTTTTTTTTTCATTGGTGAACCTAGGTAGGATATTAGGCAGCATAGTAGTAAGAGCTTGGTGGCGCAAGCCACCGCCCCGTTCCAAAGGGGACGCTCATAACATCCATCGATCCATCCAGTTAAAATGTGTTAGGACTGGGCAACCAAATGTCAACGTGTTTCGTGCCGGGATGTACCAGCGGGTACCGGCGCAACACAGAAAAGGCACTTCTCTCCGCCAACCGATCCGCTTCTCCTTGCAAAGTGGGAGAGAGCGATACCCCACGCAGACAAAGTGTTGGGGAAAACATGCAAAGTGTGCGACACCCATTTCCAAGGAGGGGACATTGTGCAGTCATATCAACATATAATCAACGGCAAAGGGATTAAAATGGAGCGCGGAGTATGGTCTTTCTGCAGGAGTGATGCAGTTCCTACCGCATTTCCCAATCTACCGCAAGACTTATTCTCAAATCGTAAACGGAGAAAATCTCCGAAAAAGAGAGCAAGTGTCGCAACAAACGCAGGGGCAACTCGGAGCGACGCTGCAGAAGACACCGTACAAGAGCAACCGGAGCCCGTGCAAATCAGCTGTTTGAATGTTAATGAGTTGGTGGAGAAGAGCGCGTCTTTGCTCTTGCCTCGGCAGTGCAGATCGGCAGCTCTTGAAGACGAAAATGGACAGCATCACAGATTGTTTTTTACGAGGCAGGAATGGAGGGAAAGGTACACATAATATTGAAGAGTGTCGTAGTTCGCAAGGACATGAGCTACGTAGTGTCTGCCCGCGGAAAACTGTTGCCGACGTTGCCCATGGATATGGCAATCACATAAAATTACATAAAATGATGAAAGTGACCTCCTGCATGAAGTGCAAAAAGGATACAATGGCTCGACAAGACTATCTACCTCCTGAAGCAATGCTTGTGACTGAACGCGAATTTGTGACTGGCAGCCTTGTTTGTCCTTCAAGGAATCTGTTTAGCTGCGTGAAAAGCACAGAAGAGACCGCTGTGCAAGCATAAAAAAACGAAGCCTTTGGGGACCTTTTCTGGAGGGTTTTAGATGCCCTTGCCAAGACAGGGGCAAACTGTATCGGTTGCCCACAGCATAGCTGTGATTTTACAGCAAATATTGTACACTTCTATTTGGTCACACGAATGCGCTTTCTTTTCCCGAAAGAAGATGCAGGAGAACGACAGTGCCAATAGAGCTCGGAGGGAACGTAAAAAACAAAAGCTCGTGTGAATGGTAAATGAAGTAAAAAGGAAAGTCTCTGAATTTGCGTGAAAAGTTTTAATAAACTATAATATGCTAATACAAGTCTACTAAAAACGTATCTGCAATGTTTTTATAACTATTTACCAGATGTAGCAGAGCAATGCCAACATGATACCCATTTATCAGGTAGCCCTCTATATGTGCCCTGAAAACTAAGGAGTCGCTTTATGGAACCTCTCTAGACGACCCTGGAGGGTGTATCTCGTCCTTAATAAAATTGGGGGAAATGTTCAAGCTTTGTTGTTTCAATTTTTGTAAATCCTGACTTGCGCGATTTCGCATTCAGAAAACAGGAATAAAAGTTACTCGCGATCAACGTGATTGATACGAACAGGTAGCGTCAGCTTTCAAGCGCCAGTGCGAAGTAAACTCATTTCGCCATACCGATGCGGAAGCTATGAAACGCCAGCGCCGAGATGCAGAGATGATGAATGAGATCCACACGGTTTCTACCATTGCTTATAGATGTTTTGATCAATAAACGTTTATTAATACGCCATGTATACGACAGCGTAGTTTTCTACAGCACGTTTAAAGCGTTTAAACGCATTAAAAACCAAAAGCGCGAAATGCACACGCACAAAAGCGACTATTCTGCCGAATACAAAATGTAATCGCCAATGGCCACCTTTTTTCTAAATCACTGATCGTTTGTACGCATACGTGGATTAACTCCTAAAACTTGTACAGCGCATATAATGACGCCGTGAAGGGCGAAGTTAAGCGCCGTGCGAAAGCACAGCGGAACGCTACGCGCCTGTAGCAGACGATGCGCTTACTTGGCGCAAACTTCGACAGCAGCGCCGCGGTGGCAGGTACAGAGGCGGGCCGCATACTCGCTGCAGGCGTGGCGAGGAGATACGGAACTGAAAAGAATCTATAAACGGTGCCCATAACCCCCCAAGCTGATGTCGGTGACAATCTGTACTGAACCGCTTTTCGCCCGAAGCTTCGCGACCTATTTGAATCGACCTTGCTAAACACGCGGGAAGACAGCTTACGTGGTGCTACGCCGCCTTGGCACGCCACTCTTTGCACACTCGGCAGATTACCTCTAAAGCAGGGTGCGCCGATGCGCACACGCTCAACCGCGCTTAGGGCCGCTTTACGCTCGAGCCGCCCATCGCCGCAAGCCGCACCGCACGCGTGCGGTCGCGCGAAAGATTGCACGTATCAACCACTTGTGCACAAATTTCGGTTTACAATGTGTAAAGTATACACTGTGCACACAGTGTAAATGGTAATTTGTGCACACGTGCTGGATATGTGCCATTTTTCGCGCGACCGCAAGCGTGCGGTGCGGCTTGCGGCGATGGGCGGCTCGAGCGTAAATCGGCCCTTACAGCCATGCGCAGGGACGGCTGTGACGCGCGCCAGAAATCGAGACGCGTGCCAACTTACCTCCCACTCCGCTTTCTCCTCGCGCGCGCTTGATCGCGTTACCGCAGGCTCGCTCCCCTCCCCCTGTTTCCCTTTGGTCGCATGGGAAGGCAGCACTCGTAATGCCACTATCCATGGATGCCATTATCTTTCTGTCTCACCCTCACATTCTTTCACTCGCACCTAAAGTACACAGTGCGCGGGGCGCGATAGGATCTTATCGCACTTGGACTTTATGCGGAAGATGATGCGGATCCGTTGCGGCGCTTGCTCTTGTCGCGCAGCGCACGATTTGAGAGGTACGTTTGCAAGCAGCCGCATGTAATTCAATCATTGGATCATCTGCGTCCGCCGAAGTTTATATTTATCGTCTCAGCATTTTTTTATGCAGCGGCAGTGAAATCTCTTTATACTGAAATCATACAAATTCACTTCGCTATATTGAGGTTCTAAATACATGGTGTTTTATAGACAAGAGGTTATGAAAAGTTATATACTTCGTTATATCGAGAATTTCGTTATACCGAAGTTCGTTATATCGAGGTTTAACTGTATTCAGAAAATTAGTGACTGCCACTTTTTAACAGTGATCTACAAAAATTATAATTTCGTCTCAAATCACCTGTTTTTATTACAAGAGAACACCTTGTATAGTATGATGTTTATGCTGAAGTGCAAGAAAGAGGTCCCTCATATAGATTGAATTTGCCATGTTTACATGTTGCATGTGTTCTGTTAAAGGCCAACTATGTACAAAATTAGGAACCCTTCCCCTATCAGAAAATGGGGGTACACAAATGTGCACCTGACCTTTGTCACGGTTAAGTAACCCACAGGTAACTGTGCCAGATTGCTTTGGCCTTCCGCTCCCTCCACTCACAATCTCCTCATTGCTGTCGTATTGCCTGGGCTCGGGCAGCTCTGACGGCTGGATCACTGCACCTATGGCAAGCCCTTTCACGGGCGAGTTCTCACTGCTGCTTGTCGAAGGCTGCCTGTTCCTAAGGGCACAACACGTGCCCATCCTATCCTTTTTCCGAGACTGAACTGAATGAAAACGAAGCCAGACCAGCGCCCGCAAAACGGCTTTAATGGCTGGATTGGCGCGCCAACGGCGAGCCCATTCATGGGCGAGTTCTCGCCGCCACTCGTTGAAGGCTGCCTGTTCCTCGAGGGAACGAACAACGCATGGCCACCCCATCCATTTTCCAAGACTGAACTAAATGGAAATGAAGCCGGCGCAGCGTGCGCAAAACCTTTTCTTGCCTTTTCCCTCCCCGGTGGAAGCAAAACAGCTTTGATTGGTTGCGTGCGTGGTGTGAGTGCACACCTATGCAGCTGGAATCTTTGCTAATGACTCGCGCTCCGGCGCCAGCCCAGCTGTCAACTCATCAAACCGCCCTTTCCCGCAGCTGCTCTGCTCTGGGAGCGACTGGGTTTTTTTTGCATGACCACGATGCCACCGAAACTTGTGAGCCAATACAAGCTTTGCTTGAATAAAATTCAGTTTGGTTAAATTGATTGTAAATTAGCAGTACATACTATTGAAGCAATCATGGCAAAACTGCAGGACTGGTAAACAAGACATTAGCCTTTAAAGCCTTCTGTGCCTTGGACAAGCTGGGTTCGTCAAAGCGTTTCTTGTAAAACTGGCCAAGGATGACCTTGGCTCATCAACAGTACTTTGCATTTTCTAGTAATGCCATGTAAGAGCTTAGTTTCGCCTCAGTGCTTAGTAGTGCTTTTGCCAGATGGCACCACACAATCTATAGGACAGCGTGAGCAGAAGTGAATTGATTCTTTCTGATGAAGCACAACATGTTGGAAACTGTTAACTTTGAAATTAATTTGGCCATTTTTGGTCAGAATTTGAGATAATAGCATGGCACAGAAGGGGTTAAGTAACACCTTAGCAAATAATGCTGGCACCTGGTGGTAGTGCAAGAGTGTGTACTGGTCAGCTGCTTGTTCCTAAAAACACGTTCCACATGACAAACATGTTCCTCTATTGTGATGAACTTTCCACAGCTGCTGCCACGGCTACAAGTGGCCCCGGTTAGCACCGCAAAGGCTAGTTTATATAAACAAGCACATAGTAAGTGCCAAAGAAAGTGGAAGGGGGACAGCCGATTTTGTAGCTCAATTGGTAGAGCACCACATGCATCTGCTCAAGCTGTAGATTCAACTCCAACTGGCAGCCAAACTGTGCTCTCTTTCATTTCCTTACTCTTTTTATCATCAGTATGGAGATGATGTGTAAATTTAGCCTCCCTTTAACAGGTCCCTTAAAAATAAATAGTCATTTCCCCCCTACGCTTTTCCGGGATTCATATGCAGTAGTTACCTGGTTAACATTATACCTCTTGGGTCTCCAAACAGCCTTGCCCACAAGTCATACATATCAATGGGCCATGCCAACTTTTAATACAAGAACTGATAGCAGTGCTAGCATGGAAAGCATTTTTGTGATGCTCCACTTTACGGTGGGCCTATATAAATTAAACATCAAACTAACATTTAAAAAAATAATGCACCTTGACCTAGGAAATCCACAACCATGCCCGATTACACCGCATGATAGTAACATCATCTTATATATTGAGCTCAACGAACAGGCAATTCTTAAGTAGGCACACGTATAAAAAAACAAAATTTCGAGCATCTCTTACAGGGTGTCGGATATCAGCGACTAGCAGCACAATTTCAGACATCTCCAGGACTCGCCAAAGCTGGCGCCAGGTCTCCAAGTTGAGCTCGAAATAGCTCAGCTCTCTATCAGCAAACGAGTTCTCAATTTTGTCCAAGTACTCCTGCACAAAGTTATGAACAGAAGGCATTTCAGGCCCTTGTTCATGAGAACAGACTGTAAGAGACAAAAATAAACATTATACTCACTCGAAAATACTGGGCCTCCCTGGCCTCTAAGGCTTCTTTACTCATAGAACGATTCCATGGTGGTCGCTTAGGCATGTCCAATGCAGAACCAGGGAGGAAGAACTGCTCTGGGCTCACTTCCAAGGCTGACTACACACACACACACAACCACACAGAAAGAGATCAGCACAGCTGCTTAGACACAAATACTCCTAAAGATTGGTGAAAAGAAAACACACAAGCACCAGAGAGAAATAAAAGGAAAAAAAAATTAACAGGGCAAAAAAAGAAAAGCCCCAGGAAGCTTCATTCCACCTTGTGCCAACGGGGCTATTTATGATTGACAATACCTCTCTGCAGTTTTGCATTCCTGCATTTTAGATTAATCTTTTACCTTTGTTTGGCTATGCATATTTCCATTAAGACAACCATTGCCTGTTTTTGGGTTGCAACACCTACTGTCTGAACAATGCACACTAGGAACAAGGAGAAGTTAGGTTAAAACACCAAGAACAAGAAACTGACACAACAAATGGCTGCAATCTGAATCTTTGCTGGAGAAACTGCTCTCCCACAGACCACCACAAACATAATACTGCAGTGCCACAGCAATACCTTTCGGAGGGGTACTGCATTACAGGATACATGTGAGCTTTGTGCTGATGGCCAGTGATGGCAGTTTTAGCAGATCTTCTGTTAGATCAAAAAGGTTTTGGCGTTAATCAGAAACAAAGTTCCGCTTATAGTGGATACCAGATTTTCTTACAAATTTTGAATGTTGGTTGTTAGCAGATAATGCTATCTTCCAAAAGGTTAACCCCAAGCACAGTACACAGCATCATAACCGCTTGCACTGGACATAAAAGGTCCAAACAAGCCTCTTTTTATGTTGCACTTTCATATATTATATTATTCAAGTCTATAGTGCTGACATCTATGCAGTGCCAAATAAGCAATCAATTTCAACATACTCCCAGTGGTCAGGTAGTATGTGTGCATTCCTCAGTAGAAAAATCAACTTGCAAGATTGGGGAGAGCAAGGAATGAAACAATGTTTTTTTATGCTGTAACTATCGTGCACTTGCACTTAGTTCTGTTTAGTGAAACCTCAAAGCTTGGTAGGAGATGAGAATCCTACAGTGGACTATGCTGGGACCCTCCAATACACGGACTTTTGGAAACCGTAGTTGCTGTTGAAGTGTGCATTAATAAACTATTTCCAAAAATGATGCTGTGCACAAGCAAAAAATGTTGTTTTCCAACCCAAAAACTCAACTGCTCTCAACCACAGACTAGCAGAACAAAGTACTGTTCCCAACTTCCCTAACTTGCATTTACACAACAAATGTTTTACCAGTTCAAGAGGCATGGCACAGACCTGCAATATACATTCTAATCTGAAAGTTCCTAGGAGCTGTGGTTTATGGTCTCTTATGGTCCCTTTCCCTAAAGCCAGTGATGGAAGTGCTATTTTAACCCTGCAAGCAGCCATACCAATAACAAGAAGCACATTTTTTTAGCTTGATAACAGTCAGTGCAATGTTGTTAGGTTACATCGTTCAAAAGCACCCTATTTAAAGGGCCCCTCACCAGGCTTAGACATTGCAAACAAACAAGTGCGGTGTATAGATCACGCTCCGACGATTGTGTCTGCAAAATATCAAACTGCTTCACAGTGCAAAGAGATCAAATTTTAGATGAAAGCCTGTGTGTCCTTCCTCTCGAGGAAGTCTTGCTTTCCGCCAGAGAATCAAGGGCACACGCATAGACACTTCTATATGACATGTACTACATGCAACGTCACCGATTATGTCACATGACTTCAGTAAATCCAATGCAGAATGCACAAAACTGTCACTGGAAATGTGTTATGCAAATCCCATGCACTGAGAAAATCAATGTTATGAGAAGAATTTTGCAGGTAGCTCGCTATCCAGCATCGTTTGGGGTTCTACAAAGTGTTACCAAGTGGACCAATGTATTTGTGTAAGGTGGGCAGCTAGATGTGTGACGCAAGCATGTGACGACAGAAGCAAGATGATGATCGTATGATGGCAACAGCATGGCTGCTGCTCTGGCCATTCAACGTGAGTTTACAACCTGCCAATTTTTGGGTTCTACCGAGTTGTAGGTACTGGATGGGCATAAGCAAGAAAAACATGGCTTGCGATGTCATTTGCAACTAAGTGTTATACAATCATATGTAGCTATGTCTATCATGTGGTCTACGTTAAAATGCAATAAAACCTGTTTGACCTGGGCTGATCATCAAGGCGGTACAATGTCACCTTCATGATCCTGAAGATCCTGATCCTGAAGGTGGTAGAGTCTAACAATGGCGACTCGAAGCACTAGCTGCCATAAAGGAATAATGCGAGAAATCGGCATATGATGCCTGCACCACACGTCTCAAAGGGCTAGTTGGCTTTGGCACGAGGGAAGCATGCATGCAATTGTGGCTTAATGGTTAAAGCATCAAGCTGCTGCGATAGGAGACAGAGGTTCGATTCCACCATCAGACACTTGAATTTCTTTTTTATTGAAGAGGCCTCAAACGAGGTGAGACAGGAACCTACCTACCTACTCACTGCAATGTGCCTGGGATAAGCCAAAGAATGCTTCGCATTAAAGAAAAGGAGGCAGGGCTCTTGACATGAGCATGACATACCGTATTTACTCAATTCTGACGAGCCCTCGATTGTAACGTGCACCTGTTTGCCGTGACCTAAAAAAAAAAGAAAGGTCCTTTACAATACCGTGCACCTCATTATTTCATACAGAAATACGACTTTCTCTCATTTGGAAAAACAAAGATTTACTACCAATGCACTAAAGTTGCAATAAATAAATAAAGTCGCAGTTTTGCCTGAAAGGCGAAGCAATCGATTGCGATAGCAAATTAGTAGACAGCTATACGAAAAGTAAGGATAGTAGTTTCATAGCCCGTATAAACTTTCAAACATTCGCTTAATAACTAAATTAACAAGCATGGTGCCACACGCGCACAAGCAAACATGAACACGTCTAACTCAATGACCGCAGAAACCTTTTATCAGAATAATGGAATGAGAAAGTGCGGTAGCAGGAGCAAGCGAATTGACCTTTGTGCGGCCTCTCACTTCAATGTGAACTAAGCGATGAGAACCCAGTGTGGTGCGCCTAGATGCGTAAACTCTCTCCATTGCAGATCGTTTTCGTGATAGGGGCCGCGCGGCCTTGCCTATGCAGCAGCCGCCAGAGTAGAATGCCTCTCCTGCTTGTGCCAGTCCTGCATGTAAGTTTTGGGAACTCTGAACGCACACGATGCGGCCCGGTTTCCGCCTGTCTCCGCACACGTGATCACTTTCCTTTCAAATGCGGCATTGTGACGAATACTCGGCGTGCCTTCGCAGTCGGCACTTCCATGCCGATAGAGCAAACGCAGAAAATGGGAAGATGTACGGTGGACCCTAAGCACACATATTACAGCTCATGGAGGAAGCTACAGCAGCTAGGCTCGAAGTGTGCACGAGGCAGCCATCTTGAAATGCCGATGCCGATATGGTAACACAGATTTGGGGCCGTACTCGATTCTAAAGCGCACGCAATTTTTGGAACAGTTTTATTAGGAAAAAAAGTGCACGTTAGATTAGAGTAACTACAGTAGTCCCTTGGCTCTGGTATGGTAGACGGCAGGGAAAGAATGTCAGTTGCAGATGCTAGTCAAAGCGAAGGGATGTCTATGCTGGCAGCAAATATGCTGGAAGTGACGCTCACCTCCTGGCAGAGTATCTGGAGTACTCCTGCTATACTCCATTTCACACATAGCAGGCAATGCTACGATGGCTAGATCGCCCTCTCACTGCTCAAATGCGTGACCAAAAACTAGTACACCACATATGAAAGATAGTTATGTAGGTATACACCATGCAATTTGATGTAAAATTTAGTCTCATACTTTTATGCCTCAAAATAAAGCATATTTATTAGATGAAATGTGTCTGTTATCCGAATTTATTTATGGCCAAATGAATGGAGTGACATTTTTAGTGACCAGTGGCCACAGTGCATCACCTATGCTCTCGACCAAATATAGTACATTGCTTATGCTGGAAGCACAAATTTGACATAAACTTGCACTCACATGTTATAGCTCTAATATATGAAGTAGATCTTTCGTAGAAAACATTGCAGATAAAAAAAAAATGCCCTGCAAAAGGCATGGAGTGAGACCTCTATGACTACACTACTCACATAGCTTCCGCAACATTGCCTTGCCATGTATAAAATGGAGTACAGTAGAATCTCGTTCATACATTTTAGAAAAAATGTGAGAAAAGATATACTAACAAGGAAAATGTATGATTTGAAGTCAATAAAAAATTGGCAGCTTCAACTTAGTTTACATCTATGTAACGCGAAGCGTTGCGTGAATTGCTGCAGCACGAGATGCCGTCATGCACCGAGCTGGTGGGGCCCAAGTGGACCAAGATGCAAGTTGTCGTTTTTGCAGTTTCGGCAAGCTTATGTTTACGTTCCTGGAATAGGGCCTGGGTCAGCAGCTTTTTCAGGTGGGGCTTTTTGGCAGTAAGTGTTGACGTGCATACTCGGTGCGAATAGTTGTGGGAGGAGAAGCCAACGTGCATCGAGCTGGTGAGGCCCAAGTGGCCGTAGACATGCATTGTTGTTCTACTGCGTAGAATTTCGAAAATGAAATTGAGCTGGTGGGCTTTGCAATACAATGCTGCCAGCAGCAGGGAATGGCAGCGCATTTGGGTTATTGCATATTAAAAGCGTGCAGTATGCTTCCAGTGGCACTACACCATGCACGATGTGACACAGTTATAGCTGCGAATGCAGCATGCGCAACTCGCGAGGCGTTGCTGGTACCAGAATAGGAAACTGAGTGTGTGCCAGTGTTTTCATGGGTGAGTACTGCGACGGGCAGCTACTGTTCTCAATCACGCGCACCTTTCTGTTTTCTGTTTACATGAGGTCTAGTGGCTGGAAAACATATCATATGTTCACAGTTTGGCGATGTATTGATCATTAGTATTGAAAGATTGTGTTTTCCGGGAACATATCAACTGTTAAAAACGATGTGTAGCTGTATTGGGTCATTTTTTTTTCTCAATTGCAAATGTACAAATTCATACAAATCATACGAAACAGGATTGTATCAACGAGGTTCAACTGTATACATCCGGTAACATTGAATTAATTTGAAAAATTCTTGCAGTAATATGCTTCATAGAAGGCACCATGCAAGTTCAATTGTACAACCGAAATTTCCAATGAGGCCGGGTGAGGATCCCTTTTAAGAGGAGCATATAAAAAATAAATAATAAAAAAAAAACAAGATACCACAAGCATTCCTCGTTGAAAAATGATAAAACATGTGAAAAAGGTTGCTTAATTCGTAATTAATGGCACAAAGGAAACTAAGGCCATGCTGCGCCAGTCACAAGACAATAGAATACGCAATGCTAAAGCAGCTAAACCTGCATTACATTATATTTAGTGTAAGTAACCGGTTTTATCTAAAAAGTTGAACAAGTTAGTAAATGGCTCTAGCGGGTCATCTGCCAATATTAGAGCAGGGTGTAAAGGTATATGTAAGTTATGTAGATTGTGTAAAAACTTCCACCTCTGTGTTTCGATGTGTGGACATGTCATAAGCATGTGTATCACTGTAACAGGTTCATGGTACTTCTCGCAAGTTGGCGGGCCTCCTTTTGAAAGGAGAAAATTGTGTGCAAGATGTGTATGTCCAATCCGAAGTTGACATTATCTTGTACGCATTTGAAAAGCCGACGTTCGCTTTCTTCTCAAGCGATTCTCCAAGGCTGCGCCGATATCGCGCCGAGGCCAATTGCGCGACGCGAAATGGAATGTCGGCTTTTCGAACATGTACAATATAGCGGCCAAGATCACCTCATACAACCGTTGCTGGTGACTGCATGACTTCCACTCACCAATTAAGGGTTTAAACGAAAAGAAAGGGGGTTAACCGAGGGGCCCGATTTTTATTAGTCATATCATGAGAAGCCAACAAACACTGACACCAAGGACAACATAGGGGAAATTACTTGTGCTTAATAAATGGAATGAAGAAACGATAAATTAATGGAAAATAAAGTGGATGAAAAAACAACTTGCCGCAGGTGGGAATACGTGGGATCATGTTCTCGTGACGCCTGTGGCAACAAGGACGTTCCACGTCTGCCACCAAGGCCTATGAGTGGTGGCGCTGGCTAACACTCCCAGGGTTTACTAGTACACATAAACTAGTACACATAAAACACCCAAGAAAGTGGATGGGGAAACAGCGCCGCGGTAGCTCAATTGGTAGAGCATCGCACGCGAAATGCGAAGGTTGTGGGTTCGGTTCCCACCTGCGGCAAGTTGTTCTTTCATCCACTTTATTTTCCATTAATTTATCATTTCTTCATTCCATTTATTAAGCACAAGTAATTTCCCCTATGTTGTCCTTGGTGTCAGTGTTTGTTGGCTTCTCATGATATGACCAATTAAGGGTTTAGTAAGACGTAGCTTGTTGCCTGTACAATGGTCCCATTCATGTTGCCATTTTGACCTCAAAACTTTCTGAACTGCACAGATACTATCTTTATATGGAAGTCTTGTGTGTATGTCTTTGTACGCTGCCATTGATGCGTATATGTCAGCTGCTCTATTACCCAGTATTCCCAACATGTCTTGGTACCCAGCAGAACCGAACTGATCTGCCATACTTGTTTGATGTTACCATGTTTAAGATATCCCCCAGTAGTGGTTCACATTCAGATTTTATGTGTAGAGCCTTCAGTGTACTTAAGGAGTCCATGTACATGACTGTGTTTTCATGTTTGTCAGCGATGATCTTTTGAACTACAGTCCACATTGCGTAGACTTCGGCCGTGTAAACAGAGGCATGCTGTGGTAATCAAATACTTGTTTCCCAATTTTTGTCAGGGCCCCCACAACCACGTGTTTTGTTTTAGAGCCATCAGTGCAAAATTCCATTTAATTCGATATTTGCCCTGAAGAGAGCATGGAATTCTTGTATGATGTGTTCTTGCGGGGTGTCATTTTTCTTTGGAGGGGTCAATGCCCAATCACATAACTGTATGAACTTGCAACATGGAGTCATCGTTGTGCCCTTTTAACAACCTGAAGGACGTCATGAGGAATGTGATAATCAAGACAGTATTCCTAATATCGCAGAAGAAGTCTAATCGTGCTCGGTTTATTTGTGTAGCGAAAGCGTGAGCTGCACAGTGTGACGATGTTGTAGCATATCTGTTGTGGTGATGACTGGATTCTGAGTATGTAGGAAAAAGCTTGTGGCACTCTGCACTGCTGAAGAGAAGGCTCATTACAGTCAATGTATAAACTCTGGACAGGTGATGTTCTGTAAGCACCACTTGCCAGTTGTAGTCCAAGGTTATGCACAGGATCAAGTGGTTGGATGCAAGACTGTGTGGCTGAACCATATATGCTGCTGCCATAGTCTAATATACTACAGTGCAGTCCACTTATAACGATATCAAGAAGAACGAAAAATCCGATCGTTATCGTTATAACCGATCACCGCTATATCTGGACTGCCATAAACTTCTTTTTAGAACAGCTGCTGAACATACCTTCGTAGCTCTGAAACCGAATTTTCCATCTACGATAAAAAAATTGACGTTGTAGAAAGAAGGCTGTGAAAAATGAAACGTTTATTTATACCTCTAAACAGTGTGTCAAGCATTAGGCACGCTGAAATAATCAGAAATCTGCACTTGCTTTCACGGAAGTTTCAAGTTCACAACTGCGGTGTGCATCGTGTCCAGTGGCTGCGCTAACACTCGCAGCTGCAATTTAGTGTACACGAAATCAGTGAATGACGCTATCAACAACTGTACACTTTCTGTGTACATTGGGGTTGGTGTTAAAGACTGGCCACTGACAATCTCGTCGCCTCCGTCGCACAACGCCGCCGTCTGTCGCGACAACGATCACGCCGTCAGATATCTCTTCGCAGAACGAGGCAGCGCTATCTGCACTCAGAAACCCCTCCATCGAAGCACCATTTATCGCCAGTAGCGATGTGCTCCCAGAGTTCGATAATGTCAGCAGCTGCTACCGTGCCGGTTTCACACATGGGAGTTTGGCCAGGCGCACAAATCCCGCCGTTTCCGTTCATCGGCATGGTCACTGGTGCTAGTGTTGATGAGCGTAGTGCTCAGGGGTTCCAGAACAATCAATATCATCGACTGCACTAGCTGGTACTTTGAGTCTTGCAAAATTTGCAGCTTCGTCTCAAGCAACACAGCTTTGCGCTTTGTCGGGGCAACTACCACTGCTTCCGTGGTGCATTTCCGCGCTTGCTGAGGGAGAGAGAAAGATTGCAGAAAAGGAGTGCGGGCGCAATTTGCTTCTAGGATTTTTTTTTTTCCTTTGGACGCTCGCCGGCAACGCAGACGCGAAGCAGCTGGCACCATCTTGCGGCATGCTGCACCAACTTGCGATGCTCTCCGTGGCTTTCACAATCGGTGAGCTGGCAGGACGCACTGCGCAGTAATGGTGGCAGATACGAACTCGCATAGGCAAACATTTCGCCCTGTCTCAGTTAAGAGGAACTTAGCAAAGAAAATTTCTTTATTATTCAGCATGGAAAACGTCGCCCAAAAGGGACAACTTCGATCGTTATATCCAATATGTGGTGAATAAAATATCATTATATATGGAGTTTTTTCTCATAGCCCTAATGCCTAAGTTGATACTCTGTAGTCAACTCATCATTATAACCCATATATTGTTATATGTGGTATCGTTATAAGTGGGCTGCACTGTATGTGCTGTTACGTTTCGCCTACAACGCGCGGTATAGCCGGCGCGGATGCAACGGACGCCGGGGCTTCGTTCAAAGCGGCGGACATTTTGGCCCGTTCAGCGCCGCCGATACGCCTCCCCGCCACGCGCGTCCAGGCATGTTTCAGTGCCACGTGTCTTCAAGTGTGCGTGTGTGTGTGTGTGCATGTTGGTGCCCACGCTTGTCAAAGCGCGGCAGCCGGGGAGAGGAGCTCCCCAAGTGTGAAGCGAGGAGGTCTGACCGGCGCCGGCCCGGCGGATGCGTCACTACACTCGTCCCAACGTGTCTCTCAGCCTGTCCGTGCCGCGCATCACGTGCGCCTCTGACGAGGCGTTCCTTCTTCCCCTCGACTCCGAGAGTATAAGAGCAGCTGCTCCCGGACGCCGAGAGAGGCTCCGATTTATTCTGTCGAGTAACGTGCTCTCCCGTCTCTCCTCTTCGGTCGACCTGACCGCCCGCTCTTTTGCGATGCTAGAATAAACAAGTTGTTCTGTTACCAGTCGACTCATGCTTTGCCGGGACCTTCGGATGCTTCCAGTTGTGCCCCAGGCCGCCAGGCCAACGCTACCCTTGGGGCTTGCGACCCAGATGCAACAACGGGCGTCAGCGCTGAGGTTCCAACAACTGGCTGGTAGCGGTGAGATCGCGACAACGGAGGCCAGCAGCGAAGATATGCAGTTGACTGTATGCTGAGCAGCACAACGACCATCCGGGAGCAGTGCAACGAGCCCTGTGTGATGACTGGTTGCCTGCAGCGGAACGACTGCGCTGAATTCTTGGCTGCGAGGTTTGGTGAGTGCGGGACTTTCTTCTTCTGAGTTTTGCCAGGCTTTTGTTAGTGTCAGAAACAGAGCTGGTAATTGTGGTTGTCGTTGCTGCCGGGTTAGTTTGCAGCAAGACAATAGTAGGCAGTAGAGAAAGCAGCATTCAGAGCAGCCATGGATTTGAAGTCGTTGCGCAAACCGATATTGCTGGAGCTTGCAAGAGAGTTGGGTCTGGATGTCTCAGACAAACTCAGAAAACCAGAACTGCTAAGGGCTATTGTTGAGTTAGAAGCTGAGGATGACAAGCTGTCGGAATGCCTTGAGACCATTGAGGAGAGGGCAAAAAGACATGAGGGCGAACTTAAAGAGCAAAAAGAGAGACAGGAGCGCGAACTTAGAGAGCAAAAAGAGAGACAGGAGCGCGAACTTAGAGAGCAAAAAGAGAAACAGGAGCGCGAACTTAAAGAGCAGAAAGAAAAAGAAGAGCGCGACCGTCAACACGCTTCAGAAATGAAGCGTCTCGAGGTAGAGATGGAACGCGCTCGTAATGGAAGCCAGGCACACGGTGCAGGAGAATGAGTATTGTTCCAAATGACTGACCTGATGCGGCCGTTTAAGCTTGGAGAGGACATTGGTTTGTTCCTGGTTAACTTTGAGCGAACGTGCGAGAAGCAGGGGTTCTCTCGGGAAACGTGGCCACAGCGCTTGCTCACTTTGTTACCCGGCGAGGCGGCCGACGTAGTCGCTCGCTTGAAGAGAGAGGAAGCAGAGGATTTCGACCAAGTGAAATCGAGTCTGCTAAAAAAGTACAGGCTGTCAGCGGAGGCTTTCCGTCGGAAGTTTCGGGAAAATGAGAAAGGCAGAAGTGAGTCATATACAGAGTTTGCCTACAGGCTAATGTCAAACATGCAGGAGTGGCTCAAAGAAGAGAAAGCGTTTGGTGACCACGAGAAAGTCCTGGAGTGTTTCGGGCTGGAACAGTTTTATAGTTGGTTACCTGAGAACGTGCGGTACTGGGTCTTGGATAGGCCAGACGTTAGTACGGTGGCTAGAGCTGCTGAGCTAGCCGAGGAGTTTGTGACGCGTCGGGCTCGCGGAGCTAAGGACGGTCAAAAGGCTGAATTTGGCTCCAAGTTTGAGAGGCCGAAGTTCACGCCCATGAGAGCAAAGGGGTACACACGTAGTGCGGATGCGAGTGAAAGCAGTCCGACCGAACGTAAGGAGACAGCGGCAGCCAAAGCCGAACGCAGAAAGCGGTTCGAGACGAGGCAAGCGCGCGTTTGTTATACGTGCCAGAAGCCGGGTCACTTTTCGGCGCAGTGTCCGGAAACAAAAACAAAAGTAGTGTTTTTGTCATTATGCAGCACTGACGAGAACATGAAGCTTCTCGAGCCTTACATGCGAGACCTCCTCGTGAACGGGAAAGAGTGCCGAGTGCTTCGCGATTCCGCAGCTACAATGGATGTAGTTCACCCCTCTTACGTAGAACCCGATATGTTCACGGACGAGTGCGCATGGATCAAGCAAGCCGTGGAAGCTCATAGCGTGTGTCTGCCCGTAGCAAAAGTGCTTATTGAAGGACCTTTCGGAGCACTTGAGACGGAGGCGGCAGTGTCATCTATGCTGCCCCCCCAGTACCCGTACCTATTTTCGAACAGGTCCGATCACCTTCTGCGCGAGAAGGGGCTTTTGTTTGGTGAGGCTAGCGTTCAGGCCTTAACCAGATCGAAGGTTCGGGAGCTCGCTGCAAAGGCGGTAGTTGCGGGGCCGACGTTGTCGAACAATGAGAAAGGATCAGAGGCGCAGCAAGCTGATACTCAGAGCACGTCCGAACTGAATAAAATTGAGCCTGTAGCGTTGAAGGCACCAGATACCGGAGAGGAAATGCCCGATAAGGGAAAGTTAGAAGAGCTATCTGCAGATTTGCTCATCGCGCCTACGTCAGACGGACTTGATAGGTTGCTAAAAGTCAGCCGGTCGGCTTTGATAGCCGAGCAAATAGAGGATGGCAGCCTAGAAAACATACGCTGCATTGTCAAGGAAGGTATCGCCAAGAAAAATGCTCGTTTTGTGGAAAGAGGTGGGGTCCTGTACCGGAAGTATCTAGACCGCAGGGGAGTGGAGTTCGATCAGCTGATCGTGCCTCAGTGCTACCGTCAGGATCTGTTGCGCTTGTCGCATGGGGGTTCGTGGTCCGGACACCTAGGAGTTAAGAAAACTAAGGACCGTCTCTTGCAAGAGTACTATTGGCCAGGGTGTTTTCGGGACGCAGACCACTTTGTGAGGACATGTGACACCTGTCAGCGGGTGGGCAAACCAGGGGACAAATCGAGGGCGCCGTTGATGTTGGTACCTATCATTACGGAGCCTTTCAGGCGGCTCGTTATTGATACAGTGGGACCTCTGCCGGTAACAGCCACGGGGTACAGACACATTTTGACTGTGATCTGCCCAGCGACAAAGTTCCCTGAAGCAGTGCCGCTTAAAGAACTCAGCTCAGTTGAGATAGTCAATGCACTACTGTCCATATTTGCGCGAGTTGGTTTTCCTGCGGAAATCCAGTCAGATCAGGGCACGGTGTTTACGAGCACTTTGACGACAGCCTATCTCGAAAGGTGCGGGGTAAAGCTGTTACACAGCTCAGTGTACCACCCACAGTCGAATTCCGTTGAGAAGCTCCACTCCGTCATGAAGCGCGTGTTGAGCGCATTGTGTTTTGAACAACAAACTGACTGGGAGCTGTGTCTGCCTGGGGTGATGTTTGCATTAAGGACCGCACCGCATGTGGCTACGGGGTTTTCGCCAGCTGAGCTGGTGTACGGTCGCTCGCTGAGATCTCCGCTTCGCATGCTTCAAGAATAGTGGGAAGGCAGGGGCGACGACCCAGTCGTGGTGGAATACGTGCTTAGGCTCCTCGAACGCTTAAGAAGGGCACAGGAGTTGTCAGGTGAAGCAATGGCAAAGGCCCAGCAGAGGGCCAAGGTTTATTATGATCGGACAGCCAGGGCCCGTCGTTTTGAGGTGGGCGATGAGGTCATGATATTGCGCACGTCGCTAAAGAACAAACTCGACGTGCAGTGGGAGGGCCCAGCACGGATTGTTCAAAAACTGTCGGACGTTAACTACGTGGTGAGTCTGCCAGGAAAGCGGAAAGCACAGCAAGTTTACCACTGTAATCTGCTCAAACCCTATAAACAACGGGAAGCAGTGGTGTGCATGACGGTAAACGTTCCCGAAGAGCTTCCGGGACTAGGCTCAGTGACGAACAGGAAAGACACCGATCAAGTCATTAGTGACTTAATCAGTAAAGCATCGCTGTCGCCTGAGCAGAAAACCGAACTACACCAGCTCTTGCAAGAGTTTCAAGGTCTGTTCTCTGAGAGGCCTGGTAGGACTTCTGTCCTTACTCATGACATAGAACTTACCTCCCCAGAGCCAGTACGATCGAAGGCGTACCGGGTGTCACCCCGCCAGACCGATATTATGGAGGCTGAGGTAAAGAAAATGCTACAGCTCGGAGTTATTGAGGCGGGTGAGAGTGATTATACCTCCCCTTTGATTTTAGTTGAGGTACCGGGCAAGGAACCTCGTCCTTGCGTCGACTACCGCAGGCTTAATTCCATCACTAAGGATCAAATTTATCCGATCCCTAACATCGAGGAGCGTCTTGAGAAAGTTAGTAGCGCTCAGTTTATTTCCACCCTAGATCTTGTCAGGGGTTATTGGCAGGTTCCACTTACAGAAGAGGCTAGTAGGTATGCGGCGTTCATTTCACCAATGGGAACATTCCGTCCTAAAGTGTTGAGTTTTGGTTTAAAGAACGCGCCATACTGCTTTTCAAGCCTCATGGATAAAGTGTTGCGGGGACAGCAAGAATTCGCTTTACCGTATCTAGACGACGTAGCGATATTCTCCGCATCCTGCCCTGAGCATATGGCCCACTTGCGGGCAGTGCTAACCCGCCTGCGCGAAGCGGGCTGGACAGTTAAGGCTCCCAAGTGCCAGTTAGCACAGGCCGAGGTTGTCTACCTCGGTCACGTGATTGGACGGGGTCGTCGCCGCCCCTCTGAAATAAAGGTGGCCGCTGTGCGAGACTTCCCGCAACCGCGCACAAAGACCGATATTCGGTCGTTCTTAGGTGTCGCCGGCTACTATCAGAGGTACATCCCCAGGTACTCTGATATCGCGGCTCCCCTGACGGATGCTCTAAGAAAAACAGAGCCCCAAACAGTCGTATGGGACGAGACAAAGGAAAGAGCTTTTAGCGCCCTAAAGAGCGCCCTAACAAGCCAGCCTGTGCTACGATCGCCAGACTACACAAAAGGGTTCGTTGTTCAGTGCGATGCTAGTGAGCGAGGCATGGGCGTTGTACTGTGCCAACGGGAAAATGGAGAAGTGGAACACCCCGTCCTGTATGCTAGTCGTAAGCTGACCAGTCGTGAGCAGGCGTACAGTGCCACCGAGAAAGAGTGTGCGTGTCTCGTGTGGGCCGTTCAGAAATTGTCATGCTACCTAGCCGGCTCGAGGTTTATCATTGAGACGGATCACTGCCCTTTCCAATGGCTGCAGACCATCTCTCCCAAAAATGGCCGCCTCCTGCGCTGGAGCCTCGCTTTGCAACAATATTCCTTTGAGGTGCGTTACAAAAAGGGGAGTCTCAACGGTAACGCCGATGGCTTAAGTCGAAGCCCCTAACGTAGGAATCAGCCTCAGAGTTGTTTGTTACTGATGTTTTTCTTCCTGAGGCAGGATTTTTAACATATTGCTTTTGTTTAGTGTTTCAAAGTGATGACGTGCTTTCTAGTGCAATTTTCCAATTTGTGGACGCGTTCTGAGTGCTGCTAGACTACTGTAAGGAACTAGGCAGTGGTATAAAAGGGGAAAGAACCTGGCAGGACTTGGTGAGGGTTGTTTCGTGCTTGCTGACTGAGCGGTTGAGTTTCGGCGTAGTTCTAACGCTTGCCGGGAACGAGAACAAATATGTCAACTCTCCCGAAGTCACTTTGCAGTGTCTTGTGTGAACCTGAACGAGAGAACGAGGCCTTCTCTGTGCGCTGCGCTCAAGAAACGCCGAAGGACGCCCGACTTCGGTTATGAGCATCATCGAGCGACATCCCTCCGGACAGCGGATGCAGTCCCCTGACCATCGGGATCTCCTTCCCCCGGCGGGGCGGTCTGTTACGTTTCGCCTACAACGCGCGGTATAGCCGGCGCGGATGCAATGGACGCCGGGGCTTCGTTCAAAGCGGCGGACATTTTGGCCCGTTCAGCGCCACTGATACGCCTCCCCGCCAAGCGCGTCCAGGCATGTTTCAATGCCACGTGTCTTCAAGTGTGCGTGTGTGTGCATGTTGGTGCCCACCCTTGTCAAAGCGCGGCAGCCGGGGAGAGGAGCTCCCCAAGTGTGAAGCGAGGAGGTCTGACCGGCGCCGGCCCGGCGGATGCGTCACTACACTCGTCCCAACGTGTCTCTCAGCCTGTCCGTGCCGCGCATCACGTGCGCCTCTAACGAGGCGTTCCTTCTTCCCCTCGACTCCGAGTGTATAAGAGCAGCTGCTCCCGGACGCCGAGAGAGGCTCCGATTTCTTCTGTCGAGTAACGTGCTCTCCCGTCTCTCCACTTCGGTCGACCTGACCGCCCGCTCTTTTGCGATGCTAGAATAAAAGTTGTTCTGTTACCAGTCGACTCATGCTTTGCCGGGACCTTCGGATGCTTCCAGTTGTGCCCCAGGCCGCCAGGCCAACGCTACCCTTGGGGCTTGCGACCCAGATGCAACAACGGGCGTCAGCGCTGAGGTTCCAACAGTGCCAAAAAGCCATAGATGTGTAGCAGGCATTTACAATTGGAGCCCCAGTGCTTCTGGGACAGGACTTTGAGGATATTAAGTGCATTGGTCACTTCAATTTTAAGACTATTTATGCACGCAAGAAAGTTCAACATTTACAGCGGAATTGTATATAGCTACCCAGCAGCAGTGATCGATGTCCGTCCGTCTACATGTCACATCGACACGATAAAATTTTCGTTTCCAGTTTCTCGCAAATGCTCTGTAACTCTCAATCCAATGTAGATATCTTGAAAAAAGTCATACTGAAATTGGCTGCTATGACGACTCTATCATTACGCTGAGTTTCATTTACTTGTCGAAATTAGTTCACAGTAAAGTTGTAAGCGTTACAGAATTCCCGTCTGCTGTGAATACATGGCAGTCTAAGGAAGGAGTATGGTTACAGAAAACGGCTGTAACTGTTGTTTTATCGAAACTATCCCGAAACGAATTATATGACAATTAACCGCTAAGATGACTAACATTACGCCGAGCTTCATCTAATTTTCATAATTATGTAATTCACAGTGAAGTATGGTATGGTATGATGAACCTTATTCAGGTTCTGAAGATCAACCCTTAGGCTGACGCAGGCGGCTCCCACGTCGGGACAGTAAGGTTTAAGCTTACCACTGTATCGTGGGCCTTCTGGATGGCCTGTACTTGATCTAAAAGAACTCCACTGTGAAGGACTCATCGCCACCAGACTCTGTCGTTGTCACAGTCTGTGAAAGACACAGGACACTGCCAAAGGATATGATGCAGAGTAATGGTGCCATTACACTACTGGCAATTGATTGGTAGCTCTCTTTCTGGATATAGCTTGTTAATAAAGTTTGGACTAGGATAAGTTCTTGTCTGTAACAATCTCAGAGTCACTGCTTGAGCTTTATTGAGCTTAGCGTGTGGCACTGGGAATTCCTTTCTGTTCATGTAGCAATGGTTCGAGATTTCGTTATATGTAAGTAATTGGTCCCTGTCGCATAGTGCACGGATAGTAAGTCCTCGTGCAGCTGCGTTAGCCATCTTGTTTAAATTCTTCGGAGATGGATCGACAGACCCCATATGTGCAGGAGACCAGCAGATTTCGATCCCTTGGCTGTCCATCTCACAGATCAGCTGGGCAGCCCTTTTTGTTACAAAGCCTTTGGTAAAGTGTCTAATAGAGTCACTTAATTTAGAGTCACTGCAAATTTTGAAGGCGACATGCAGAGGCAAGGAAGGCGCGTGCTGCTCGTGCTTGACAACTGCTCAGCGCACAACGTGAGAACTTCTCTGACAGCAGTTACTCTACTTTTACTGCCGCCCAAAACAGTAAAAGCTCGTTAATTCGGACTTCTAGGGTTCGTAAATTATGTCCGAATTAACCGAATGTCTGAATTATCGAGCGGACAACAAAAACAATAAATGCACGACTTTCATCAACAAAACTTTACTGCGCAAAGTAATCAAGGAGCAGAAACCCGCGCGGATACTATCTTACAAAGTCCTTCCAGGTGCTTAGAAGCTCGCATGCTGTCTGGAGTGTCCCAACAATATTCTTCCAACACAGCGAGGGCATCCGCGGCTTCCTTCACAGTGCGAGGGGGCCGAGGCTGCTGCTCTCGCGGCTCCTCTTCCTCCTCAGAATCTTCGCCGTGCAGCACGTCCCTGACAATTTCTTCTTCGGTAAGCGAGCCGGCTGTAACAACGCCGTCATCAATGCCGACGTAATCAGCGAGTGTCACCGTATCCGGCAGAACTCCTCCACAATCCTCGCAGTCATCTCCATTGTCATCTAGCGACACTTCGGCCATTGCATCATCGCCAGGCTCACGCACAACGAAGCCACTGTGTCTAAAACAGTTGGCGACAACGTGCGCGGGCGTGTTGTGCCAAACGTAGGCAAGAATGTTGACCGCGCTCAAAAGATTCACGTCGTACTGCTTGCCGACTTCATGGCACAGGAGCATCCGTTCCAGCACGCGCCTGCGGTATTTGGTCTTGACATATTGAATTATGCCTTGGTCCATCGGTTGGAGGGCCGATGTTGTGTTCGGCGGCAAGAAAACAACTTCTATGTTGTCCAGTCCGGTGACACTGTTATGCGCACTACAATTGTCCAGCACCATTAACACTTTGCGGAAAACTGTCGGCCTATCTTCTAGATCCAGCTACGAAAAATTTCCGACGTCATCCAGACCTTTTTATTCGCTCGGTATTTCACCGGAAGAGCAGGCATGTTCTTAAAGCACCGTGGCTTTTGTGCCTTTCCAATGACAAGCGGCAAGCGCTCTGTTCCTGTCATGTTGGCGGCTAAAAGAATGGTGACGCGTTCCTTGGATCTTTTGCCACCGATGCACGGATCTCCTTTCATGGTCACAGTCTTGTCTGGCAAAGCCTTAAAGAAAAGTGCTGTTTCATCAACATTAAATATGTCATTTGGATCGTAGGCGGCGATGTGTTCGAGCAGCTGAGCGTTCTTCCAGTTGTTGGCAACGTCTTCGTTGACAGCGCCTCTTTCGCCGCACACAGTCTTAAAAACGAGACCATGTCGCTCTCTGAAGCGCGCACACCACCCTTCCGATGCCTTGAATGCATCAATATGCATCATCAGTGCAAATCTCTCGGCTTGCGCCATGATGAGGGGTCCACTCAATGGCAGATTTGCATTACGCGAGTCGACCACCCACCGAAGCAAAGCCTCTTCCAACTCTGGATGAGCTGCTGTTCGCAGACGCTTTCGTGACGCTCGAAACTCTCGCTTTCGAACGCCTGAAGAATCTGTTGTTCATTTTTCACATACGTGCTCAAGGAACTTCTTTTCACGTCGTACTTCTTCATGGCTTCTTGTCGAGAGAGTCCATCCTTCAGGGCCCGCAAAATTTCCACCTTGGTAGCCAAGTCCTTCGCCTCGTATTTCGGCCGCTTCGCCGGCGTTGCCATCGGCGGAGAATGCAGTGACACGGGCGCACAACAGAAAAGCACCAATAAAGTTCAATAACTGAGCTGCGCTAAATCCAGCGGTCCTCGGCAAAACAGCGTGCAAGGATGTAGCGCACCAACAGCAACAAAGAGACAAAATGGCCTGTCCATAACGCCGACACATGCAAAAACAAGAAAAAGCACCCATCCAGCCACAAGTCGAGCCAATTGGATTGGATTGGCCAAGTTTCAGCCACTTGATGTCAATGGCGATGCTGCGTTTGGTCAACGAGGCGTTGGTTTGGGTATCACTTTTGTTCCGCATTTGCTGTATTTTCGTTTTTGAGCCTCGGTGGCTGCCCGAAATCGTCCGAATTATCCGAGGTGGGCTGGAATCCGTCCGAATTAACGAGAGTTTCGTCCCATAGACTCCTATATATAATTGTAGGGACCAGGCGCGAAGGTCGAATTATCGGATTTTCCGAATTAACGGAAGTCGAATTAACGAGCTTTCACTACCACTTCAAAAGGGCAGCCGCTTGATTTGGGCATAATACCTTATTTTTGCGATTCTAAGCACCCCCCCCCACCCCCCCCGATTCTAAGCACCCCCCAATATTTTCGCGAGAAAGTTGGGAAAAAAGTTTGCATGCGAATCTAAGCACCCCCCTATTTGTTAGGAAGAACACGTAGCCAAGGCCGCCAAACGCGCTTGCTCACTATGGAATCATTGCTCGGCGGACCTGCAGGCACGCATTCGATGCTTCTGTTGGACGCGTATCGAGCCATCTTACCCTGGAGGTAAAGACAAAGCTTCAGAACATCAATAGCGACTTGGTTGTGATTCCGGGTGGCATGATGCCAGTGTTGCAACCCCTCGACATTTCAGTCAACAAGTCCTTCAAAGCCAATCTCCGACAGGAGTAAGAAGAGTGGGTGCGAAACTCTCACCGGAAGAAGACGACGACGGGAAAGCTGCAAGAAGGCGTCCCCATCAACCATCGCAAAGTGGATTTCGGACGTGTGGAAGAGAATCCAAGTGGACGTTGTGGTCAAATCATTTAAGAAGTGCTCAATCACAAACAACTTCGACGCAACGGAAGACGACCTGTTGTGGGATACCGAGAGCAGCGGTTCAAGCGGTGCGACGAACTCGAGTGGCAGTGACTGAGCATCCTACACAAGCGGTGGGTTCACTGTCGGCACCGATTTTTCTTTTGATTGTTTGCAAAATAAAATGTTATTTCTCGCACCCGTCTCGTCGTGACGTCGCAGCGAAAAGAGGGAGGGGGGGACATTCTAGATTTTTCTAATCTAAGCACCTCCCCTCACTTCGGGCATCGCGATCGTGAAGAACAGGGGGTGCTTAGAATCGAGTAAATACGGTACGCACATATAAGGCATCGTATAAGTGCCCCATTAATTGTGGAGCGCTTGCTCATCGCAGTTGACCGCCCGGCCGCCAACTTGTCGCTTCGAGTTTAACTGTATTCAGCCGTATTCAGCTGTATTCACTATATTCGGCCGGGCGGAGGTGACGGCCACTTGAGTGTGGAACTGTTTCCGCAAGGCCAGCTTCACTAACAGTGCCTGATGCTTCCGAAGATGATCGGTCCGGCGGCGATTTGTGGTAGCGCATCGTCGACTCCAACACGGGGGGCTACGACAGTGGTCGGGATGACTTTATTTCTGCTGATGAAGATGGTGATATTGTGGAACCGTGCACGGACAAGGGCATCGCTTGCGAAGTGCGGGCGGAGAGCGACATGCAGGAATTCGATGACGATGAAACTTAGGAGCCAGCACCCATAAGCGTGTCTGTAGCAATTGGCTACATAGAGAGCCTCAGGCAACTTGTCTATGCCAAGGGCCTCGGCGAAGAGCACGCTTCTGCTTTAAATAAACAGGAGACTGCCCTCATCGGATCTGCACTGCGGAAACAGATGAGCAGCACGAACTTCTTTGCAAAGAAATAAATTTTGCGTTTTGACTAGCCCTTTTTTTTTTAAGCTGTCGTTCACTTACTGCGAACTTCGGGGTAAAATGAATAGACGCCACGTAACGCTCAGCTTCGTTATAAGCGGGCTCGACTGTACACACTGTTACCTCCAGTGGGCATTGTGTGTTGTGGTTACATCAGTCACCTAGGTGACCTAATAATAATAAATATAGTAATAATAATAATAATAATAATAATAATAATAATAATAATAATAATAATATAGACATAGATGTGTCGATTGAGGTGGAACACACCACAGCATCGCTGGTCGTCCTTCTTCATAGAGTGGAAGGGCTGGTGAATTTTTTTTTTTTTATCATACAGATCACCCAGGAACTTTTGTTCTTGTTTTACCGGCAGTGCGGCTTTCTGTAGCTTAAGGATGGGATCTGGTTGTAGGCCTCTGTTTTGCGAAATGACAACAATAATAGTTGTTTCAGTTGAGAAACAAAAAGCGCTTTCAGATGCCCCTTGCGTGAGTTTGTTTAATGCAATTTGAGTTTGCCATTTGCAGGTTGACAAGTTTGATGAATGACATGCAATTTGTAGATCATCCACATATAATGAGTGCACTACAAAGGATGGAATTAGATTATTTACGAGTTCATCTTCACCACAGTGTTGTGCTAATACACATCCTTGTGGTACACCATTTTCCTGAATGAATACGCATGACAGCACCATCCCTAAATGCACAAGAAATGTTCAGTCGGACATTAAATTGGCTAGACATTTGAGCACTCTACCGCGGATCCCTAAATATGCTAAGTCCCTCAATATGCCTAACCTCCATGTTGTGTCATATGCCTTTTCTTGGTCAAAGAAAACTCTGAGACAGCATTGTGTAGAAAGGCAGCACATACCTAGTGTTCTAGCCGGGCTAGATGATCTGTTGTAGAGCAACCTTTCTTGTACGCACACTGGTGGTTGTCCAGCAGGTTCTCGGTTTCAAGGACTTGTGTTTATAATGGTTTCATATGATTTTGCAAGACCAGCTTGTGAGTGCTATAGGTCTGTAGCTGGTTGCTGAGGTAGGATGGTTTTGAGCTTTCAAAAAAGGGATTATAACGGCTTTCTTCAACTCATTTTGCATTTTTCCTGTTTCCCAGATTACATTGAAGAAACGAAGCAAGGTCTCCACTGCTTTAGGGGTAGGTGAGCGAGCATTGTTTATGCACTCTATCTGCACTGGGTGCTGTTTTTTTTTACAGTAGTGAGTATTCTGTTGATTTCTAGGAGTGTTAAGGGGGCTTTATACGATCTCTTGGAACTTCCTGTTGTCGGAAGCTTTTGCTTTTCTGCTGATTGCTTATATTTCTCAAATATAGCAGAATGTCATAAAAAGAGCTTGATATGCCATGGAAATGCTGCCCTAATATGTCTGCTTGTTATTCTAAGTTTGTTTGTGTGCCTGGGGGTGAGAGTATGGGGATCATGTAAGGAGTCTAAAAATTTTAAATTTAAATTATGGGGTTTTATGTGCCAAAACCACCATCTGATGAGGCACGTCGTAGTGGGGAACTCCAGAAATTTGGACCACCTGGAGTTCTTTAACGTGCACTTAAATCTAAGTACATGGGTGCTTGCACATTTCACCCCCATCAAAATGCAGCCGCCGTGGCTGGGATTTGATCCCGCAACCTCGTGCTTAGCAGCCTAACACCATAGCCACTAAGCAACCAAGGCGGGTGTAAGCAGTATAGTCACCTCTAAACTTACAAAGCTTATCCTGCATTCTTTCGGATGTTATCAAGCTATTTATGGACAATACATATATTTTCCAATACTGTCATTTAGTTTGCCCGCGTGTGTACCAGGCTTTTGCTTTTTTTTGAAAGAGGGGAGGTTATTTTGCGTTGGGTATCGCCAAAACATACCCCCTTGCTTTGTCTTAGTTTTTTAGTTTCGGTACATTCATTTGTCCACCAGGGTGTTAATGTCTTTTCTAAGAAGCCAGGGGACTGTGGGATTGTTTGTTCTGCTGCAGCAAGTATACAAGCAGTAATCTTCATTCATTTCATCTATAGTTAAGTCAACTGATATGTCATCTACACTGGCCTTTTCAGTGAAGAGAGGCCAGTCTGCCAGACTGAGTTTCCAACTGGGTGATCTCGATGTTATGGTAGGGAAAGGAGATGTTTTTTTAATAATAGCAGGCCACACCATACTACCATAGGGATTATCGATAACACTGCACTGAAAATTGCTAAAGAGAGATGGAGAGCACAGCGCCAGATCTAGACAGCTCATAGCTTCTATGCTTGGGGACCAGTAGGTTGCAGCACCAGTGTTTAAAAGGCATATGTCATTTGCTAGGATAAAATCTTCAAGTGTTTGTCCCCTGGTGTTGGTTGTTTTGCTGCCTCACATCGTGTTGTGTGTGTTAAAATCACCTGTAATTAAAAAAGGTTTAGGTAGCTGGTTTAAGATTAACTCTAGATCTTACAGTAAAATGTGAATACAGTGGAATGTATAGTGAACAAATGGTGATGGTTTTGTGTGCTAAAATGGAGACAGCAATGGCTTCTATGTAATTGCTAATGGCAAGTTCTCTAGCTACCATGCTGCCTAGCAAAACAATGGCTACACCACTTGAAAGCCGGCTCACCTGAGTACGGTCACACCTTACCACAGTGAAGCCTTTAAGAAAATTTTTATTTTTCGCCTAGGTTTGTTTCCTGTAAGCACAAGGCTACAAGTTACTTAGCATGATTTGAATGTCACCTAAGTTGTGTAAGAGTTCTTTGCAGTTTCAGTGGATAATAAAAGCCGTTTTGAAACTGAAAGGTGAAAAAATGAAATTACGAGTGAATGAGAGATAAGAATGATGTTAGGTGACATAGATCTAAAGAAGACTAATACAAAGGAGCGATAACCTTTAGGTTATCGCTTTCTTATTTAACGTGGTTATTGGGACTTTGTCCCTCTTTGCGCGCTCGTCCTTCACCGTCGACGACAGCAGGGTTTTGCATCGACGTCCATCGCTCTTTCTGAGGCGGTGGAGGAACGAGAGTTGGGCACCAGGACATATCTCTCTGATCTTAGGGTTTCGATTGATTTTAGGGCCCTGTGGGACTGGTGTTTGCATGCCCTTCGAAGAGGATGGAGCAGCAGTGGCCGCTTCCACCAAGGCAACGGGAGGGGTCACTGCGGGACCACTGTGTGTGGGCTCGGAGGACTCTTGACCTCTGCGACGCTGCCCCCGCCTGCATCACAACCGCATAACTTCTTCTCGAAAGGTGTGACAATCGCTTTCTCGTTTCAAAGAACGAGATTTTTTTCCTTAAGAGTTAGCTCAATGACTTCCTTTTCTTTTTTCCAGCAAGGGCAAGACTGAGTAAGCTGGATGGTTTCCTTTGCAGTTAATGCAGTATGGGGAAGAAGTCCAAGTGTCAGATTGGTGACCATTGGAGCTGCATTTAGCACAGGTTGTTTGTCCTCAGCATGCGTGCGAAGCATGTCCAAAGCTTTGACATTCGAAACATCGCCTGGGTTTCGGGATATATGATCTGACATTTACTTTTATGTACCTTGCATCCAGAGAGGTAGGCATTACGCTTGTTCCAAAGGTGAGTATAATATGTTTTCTGGGAATTTCTGGGTCATTACTGCAGACGACAATTCTTTGTACTAAATTTAGTCAGGTTTTTTTCCTGGAAACCCTCCAGCACAGGCCAAGGAAGTCCTCCTCAGATATCACACCCCTGCTTGTATTTAGTGTTCTGTGGGCTGAAATTGTCACTGTCGCATCGCCAATACTGGTAAGTTCCGAGAGCTTTTGTACTTGGATCTTTGTCATTTAGTTCTAGGAGGAGGTGCCCGCTAGAAATTTTTTAGGCTTTGTACGTTGGTCCAGTTCTGTCTTTCAGGCACTTGGCCACCATAAACAGTGAAAGCTTCCTCACGGGTAAGTTGTCTTCGCTATGGGCTACATGGCACTTGGGCAATGCTGGGGCATTGCCCCGCAAGGAGAACTGGAACGATGCTTTGGTGCGGCCTTTTTACAGAAGCCGACCATAGACAAAAGAAGTTTGTGCTACCATAAGGAAATGTGTATGTTTGGCAACAGCGCCGATCGCCCACCATGGAGACCAATGTGGGGACGTGGCAGAGCTTGTATACAAGTCTGCACAATGCCAGTCATACGACACTACTATAACCAAGTATGGTGTACCCACGGTAAGATAGCGACACAGGGACAACCTTTGCCGCCAGGGCAAATGGAAGTAAATAGAAGAGAGAAGAAGACAGGAAAGGCCAAAAAGGGAGAGAGAGAGAGAGAGAGACGAAGATTTGAGGAGAGAGATAGGGAAAGGCGACTGCTAATTTCCTCAGGGTGGGTCAGCCTGGATGTGCTGTCTGTGTGAAGCAGAGGCCGAAGAGGTGTGTTGGCTCCGCCAGGGAGCCTTAACGGTCCAAACACCCGGCGTCGGCTTAATCCCCAGGATCCTCTTTTCCCCAGACACAGCTAAGCTGCACACGGCTACACGCGGGAGGGGCGAACCCTCATGTGCTGAAGTACGTGGTGTTGCAATACACCAAACGCCTGCTGAAGCAGATGCCCCTGCGGAGACTTGTGAAAAAGTTTGCACTCAAGCTCATAACTTTTGCAAATGCCACATATGAGCAGGTGAGATGCAACAAAAGCAGCTTTGATGGCATATAATTATGCGAAGACCTTTAGAAAGTACATACCCTCAAGCTTGCTTTCTTACACCAACTTCTATGCAAAGCTATGTATCTGCAATGTGATGGCATTGGTAAAATTACCGTACTAACACCAAAGTATGAATGCGCAGGAAGATGCATTGTGTCTTAATTCAAGAAACATTTAGATGGTCCATAATTCATCCTATTAGTCTCTTCTAATCGGTATCCTGATTATATAAACCAATTTAATTCCAACTGTTCTGGCATGCGATTTTTAAAGATGTCAATAACAGTTTTGCCCCAGACATCACAGGAAGTGTGGTTTCACTGAGCAGCAAACCTGATTAACATTCTGCCTTGTGCAGTTTTTTCAAAAATAAACAGGGTCATTAAGCTTTATTTACTCTTGCATGCTGATACAATGTGCTTGTTATGTAGTGTTGAAAAGATTTAAACAGAAAACTTGTAGGTATTGATGTAGTGTATGCATGTTTTCTTGTTAAAGGAGCCCTGAACCCCATTTTATTGAAGTGGAGAAATGCATTTGAGGTTAAAATACGCTATTTCAGAAATACTTTGAGTCAAAATTGTTAATGCATTCAGCAGAAGCACAGTTATGGGCAATGAAACAACCCCTTTGCAGAGCTTCCGCTCCATCTTCAATGCCTTGCACTGCGAAGGTTTCGGCAAAGTGGGGCGTGCCCAGCACACTCCACCTACTGAAAGTCACTGTGGCGCGCAGTTGAAATTTGATTTTAGATGTTGACGTAGATGAGACTACTTCGGACTACGGCACCTATGGCATGCCAAACATAAGCCAAATGCGGTTGTCCTCAGCGAGCCACAGTGCGCTCAGCCTGCGGACATATTGAAGCGATATCAATAGCTCAATACGAAGCGAAGTCTGCCGTGGCATCTAACCAGGAGCGGCCAGAAGTGAGCACGTGCTGGCAAGCGTGCATGTGGTCTGACCTTAAGTTTCACGTAGTTCGAGGCTAGTTGAGCGTTCACCGATTAGCAGGATGGCCAAAGTTGAATTCCTATGTGGGCGGCTGAGCGTGAGCGGACGATAGTTGGCTTCTTAAGGAAGTATGCAATTATTATAGAAATTCGAAAGCAGTTTTCGCTTACTTCAGCCTGTTTATTAAAATGCGTCAATAAATATACAAAGCAACAGTACGAAGAAGCGCAATGATCCAAGCACCCTTCTTGATTGATGTCAGCTACTGGCCAATAGCAGCCACATATGGGAATCTGCTATATTACGAAACAAAGCATCCTGAAAAGAGTGACGAGCAGGCTTCTGTTGAAAAGTGAGCGTTTAAGAGAAAGGTGACTTCACTTTCCACTTGCAAGCTCCACGTGCCGCGCAAGACTGCAAAATTTGGCTGAGATATTCACAGCAGCGTATGCTACCAAGCCCGAGGGGTAGTTAAGGACCCCTTTAAGGGAGCCCCACAACACTTTAGGAACTTGGTAAATAGGTTTCTTTTGTCAGTAGACAGTACTGTCAAGAACATCTGTGCCTAATTATTATTCCTGTACGTGCAGCTGGTAGCCCAGAATTTATCTTGAAAGTGACTTTTCAGCTCTGCCACCTTATTTTCTTACTCTTAGGCAGGAGTGAACATGGTGGCTCTTATATGGTTTCCTCTGAACATCACAACTAGGCAACATCCTCCAGAAGCACTAAAGGAAATTATCACGGATAAGGCAGTGGCACCATCTGGTGGTGGAGAATGTCCTTGCATATGCAGCACAAGTGATGAAATGTCTTAAAAGACACCAGCACAAGCTGGGACGCTGGCTACTCGGGGGCAACTGCGCAACAGCCAATGCAGCTGTAACAGGGAGAAACTGGCTGGTCTCCATTCCAAACCAGAGAGGCAAGATAAAAAACTCAGTTCGCAGGAAGGCTGAAATTCATGCCCAGCACAAGCTACAATGGATAAAGGGTTAGAGAGCTTGGAAAAGAAGTATGGCAGGAACTATGAGCACAAAAAGCAATAAAGGAGGCCAAGTGGCGCAAAGTGACGACAGAAGACATCACCAAATCCAGCATGGAGACCTGGATTAAAGCAGTCAAAAGGAAGCAAAGCTTATCGCTGTACCACCAGAGCAAGGAAGAACCTGCACAGGAGCTATACTACAGAGGGGATAGAGCAAGCACTCCCCTCTTTCAGACCCGGATAGGTTCCCTTCTGACAAAGCAGCGGCGACACGAATTGTCCAAGTCAAAGCTAATGTGTCGCCTTTGCAGCACCCTGGAGGAGACATTAACACACATTCTCCAGGAAGGCCAGGGACTACCTACAGATCTCCGGTCACACACCATGCCCGAAATCCTTGCACTCAGCGACTGCACCAAAGACCGAGACAAACTGGCAAAGGCAACAAGGTGACACCTGTAGGAGTGGGAACAGCTCTGCAAACACACTGCAGAGACAAACTCAGTCAGTGACGAGGGCACATCAATCAACACTGCGTGCAGGCTTGAACAACCATCCAAGAAAAACAGCACCAAAGAAAAGCATGTTGCGACTTGGCAGGACACACCAAAACGACCCAAGTGGCCCGGAAGCAGACGAACAGCTGATGAGCCGCTCGGGCATGAACATTTGCATGGCTTGGACCGATGCTGCCTTCACACAGACCGCCGCAAGAGGACATTAGTGAACAACGCAGACCACATGAAGAAACCACAAGAAGCAATGTGTTCATTATTTAGTGAACATCAAAAGTAAACAACTTTTCCTGTGGCGCTTCAAGTGACTACCATGTTTCAAAAGGGATAAGGGACATTACTTACTTTACCAATGTGCCTACACTACCGCCTATGAGGTTGGATAATATGACAAGAGGGTTGTTGCTTGTATCGTATGATGGGAAATCTGCTCGAGGTCAGATGATACAAATTCTTAGCACAATAAGCAAGGCAGGCAGCCCAGTTTGGAGTGCAATTTGAATAATGAAAAGAAGGGGGAAAGCTGTGAGGGCATGGCAGCAGCATCGATTGCTGATAACTCTGTTCTTATAATGAACATTCAAAAACGTTTTGTTAAATAAGGTTCATTAGGAGATGACCATTAATACTCAACATATTCTGCACCTTTCATTAAAGATGTTGCATGGCCCCTTTAACAAAGTAACTGAAAGGGCTGAAAGGTCCACAAAGCTACTTTTATGCTTCTTGGCAACCTCTGATTGATGATAAAAATAATGAAAATAGTCTAAGTAATCTGCTTAGTCTTATTCCCTCGTTATATGCTGCAGATAAGTTCTCCGTCACATACGTATTAATTTCATAGTGCTGGGTGCCACATTTTAACGCAAGCATGCACTTACAGACACAGATTGCATACTGCCTGATGATGTCATAACGCTGCAACTACTCCTCAAGTATAGCCTCGTGGCAACTGAGGACTCCTGTTTTTCAAGCTTTATGTATATGCTTAGGCCAAGACTTACAAGTTGGAAATAGTACCACGAAACCAGAAAGAATATTGCATTGAAATGAAACCAGCTTAAGATATGCTATTGAATTTAACATTTGTTGAGCAACAGTCGGAGTGATGGAATCTGCATCACCTGTTCCTACCTCATCTAGAGGAGTGTATGGCTCCCGTGCTCTCCTCTTACGCTTTTCGAGTTCCTGTGGAGTCTCTCTACGAAATTGCAGGCAGTAGCGAAACACACTGGAAAAGAAAAATGACAATTTAGGTGCTGCTACTGCTGAAGCATTCAAAGCCAAGCACAATGGTACATGCATTTTAAAGGGACACTAAAGATAAAAATGATTTCACTTGTATCTGTAAATTACCCTCCTACAATGCCAAAAACACCATTCATACCGTGAGAAGGTGCTCAGTAAACCAGAAAAGGCACAAAAACGAAAGACGGGTGGCGACACCACCTTGGAGTTCCCGCACCAGCCTACTGTGACGTCAGGAATTTTGATGGCATCTACTGACATGCAAGTCTTGGGGGCTTTTATTGAGTCAACACTGTCTAAATAGTAAAAACACTTTGAAATCCATGACATCACACTGAAGTACTGGCTTAGCGGTTTCGGCCCAAAATTTAAAAAACTAAACTTTGACCTTCATTTTCTTTTCTCATAATGAACTTATTATTGTGAAATTAATGACAACAGAGTTCTCAAACAATGCTTTACCAGTGTAAATTTATTTATTGTTTTGCTTTAGTGTCCCTTGAACAAAATGAAAGCAATAAAGAAATCATGTGCCTACATACTAGTAAATATTTTTAAACAACAGCAAAATGAAAAAAAAAAAAAAAGAATGATGCCCCAGTAGCTTGCAAACTGGAATTTAGAAGTCTAGTTTATGCCTGTATGCAAAAATAGTGCATTACTATATGACATATCAGCTCATAGAGACTGCAGCACAAAGCCACAAATAAAACAGAAGGCAAAAAGGTGTTGGTACTAGGTTAATCCCTGGACCAGGAAGAATTTTTTTTTTTCTTCAGCTGCGTTCTTTCCAAGAAACCTGCATGGGCTTTCTTTGTAGCTTTGTGCTACAGTTGGGTGGATTACAATTTTCCTTTTTAAGAACCTTCCTCTACCTTGCGGGCTTCCGTAAAACTCATTTGCCATACTTCGTGCCTCTGTGCTTCGACTTGCTGATTATTTCACCCTTACGCTCTGATCTGCTAGCCTCCTGATTTGCTCAAATGGAAGACAGCCTTAGAAAGGTGTTGGTCCCAAGTTCGATCGCCGACCAAGACGAATTTTTCTTCAACTGCAAAGCTTTCTTTCTGAAAAACCAGTATGTGTCTCCTTTATAGTGTCGTGCTACAGTCAGGTGGATGACAATTTTTACTTTCCTGAACCTTCCTCCACCTTGCGGGTTCTCGCAGGACTGATTTGCCATCTTCAGAGTCCCTGTGCTTCAAGTCTTTTATTAATTAGCCCTTGCGCTGCAATCTGCTAGCCTTTTGGTTACCTAAAATGGCCTTGGAAAGGTGGTCCTGCATTTGATCCCTGGACCAGAACGAATTTTTCTTCAACAGCAAAAATTTCTGAGAAACCCGTATGGATTTGTTTTGTAGCTTTGTGCTACAGTCAGGCGGATGAAAATTTTTCTTTTCACAAGTTACAGTATGTTCCTAGCATCATCTGCTACTGACACTTGGTCACAGGTATTCAATTGTACACGTGTATCAAGCAACATGCATTATCAAGCTCTAATGCTGTTGGATATATCCAACAGCATTAGAGCTTGATAATGATACTTCTAATGTTGAGTGAGTCCCTTTTAATACTGCATTATTTGCTGTTCTGAGAAGTAGTAGGCGCCAATTTTCTTGTCATACTAAGGTGCAGACAGTGCACAACTTAATGACATGACTGTGTTGAAAGTTATGACTATGTTACTACTACACTGCTTTAAGCGCACATCAATAATGTTTAACTTATTGTCTTACCTTTACTTTTACACATACAGTTACATGCACACTGCAGCGTGCACACTAGCAGAGTGTACGGGCATATTTACGAATGTCACAAGAAAGGTTATGACACGTAAGTCTGTTCACTTTGCCGGCCACAGGTCAGCCTGTCTCTTGCATGTCATTTTAGAGCCCCAAAAAACAACTTCCAGAGTTCACGTGGCTGCAAAAATCCATATGGTGCAATCAGGAATGACAGACAAAAACAAAAGTATGTACGTACCGGCTGGATCGCTGCCCAAGATCTCCTTCGGCATTAATGCGTATCACTTCACCCAAAGAACGCTTTTCTTCTTGAACTGCAGCAACTTGTGCCGCAGGCTGCGGCTTTGAAGCTCCGCCACCCTCATGCTCTGAAATAGACAACGTGCGCGCTCAACAAAAACCCCACATACCTGCAATTCACACGGCTTGCATTACCTAGCTTCTTGCGTTCACGTTTTTGCTGCAGTTGGATCTTTTTTTGCTTCGCACTGAAAGGCACCTTTCTTGATCCCTGGGGCATGCTTGAGCACGGGCGACTTCTGCGTGCTTCAATGCTATCCGCGCCTCAACGGCCTCACTGTCAGCGCCGAACAGATAGGTATATGTAAAGAGCGACGTGTACTTGACAAAATTATGACTGCAGTAAGTAAGTTGCAGGGCTTTTAAGAAGAAAATTAAGGGCGCAATAAGCCCTTTCTAGCACAAACCTTACAACGGTTTTGCTTAGTTGAAGAAACCAGCAGGGAGAATGTATGCCACGGAAAAGAATAAAAAAGAAACAAGAACCAGACCATCTTCTTTAAGATGTAAAATACATTTAGAATAATAATAATACTAAATATGACAATGATTTAAAATTGAAACCAAAGCTGCTAAAGTTTCGCTTGACTGGGGAGTCGAAAGTCAAAACAGTACATTGGTCAAAACATCGAGTTTCATATTTGTATTTGTTAGAAACTCTATGGGTCAAAAGGAGCGAAAATATTGCGTTGCCGCCATATTGCTCGCGGTACTGAAACAGGTGGGAAAGCGATGCGGAAGTATTATATTTTGAGTATGCGTTGTAACGCACTCATCAATTCAGGTTCATCAAAGCAGGCGACAAAGCAGGCTTCATGTCCAGCCATCTTGATGAGGACTCGAGTCGTAACGCCTGTTGTAGCTGCTTTTTTTTTTTCTTTTTGCCCTCTTCTTTTTTTTTACATTGCATCGATCCCTGCGTGTTATGGCTGTTGGGCGCATGAAATTGATTTAAATTTTCGTTTATGTTCATCTGCTACGGTGTTGACGTGATGGGCAGCAGTGTAGACGAAAATGAAGATGCTACAACCGATAGAAATGATTTGCAGTTATGCAGTGTACAGAACGTTTACTTTGCCTTAGATAAGTGTGATTTGCTGGCGCACATTTACTTGTTGTTTTGATTAGATTTGTCGAAATCAAAACGCTCGCCCAATGGCTGGCCTTATGAAGCGGGAGCGATTGGAGCAGACGTCGGACGAGCTGCAGCACCGTCGAGAGCAGCTTGCTAACGTGACACAACATAAACTTTTAGTAGAGTAACTCGTAAGCTACCAGAGGACTTTCACAATCCGGTAAATCAAGGGCACCGACCGCCAAAGAACCGCAGGTGTAAAACATGGAGGGGCTCATGTGCGATCTCGGAGGCCATGCTTTGCACGTGCTGCGGTTGTCACCACTTGCCGTCAGCAAAGCAGTGCGTCTCGTCCACAAGCTTAAATGCACCGTAAAACACAATTTGTCCGTCGGTATAAAAGGCTTGGTGTCGACGTTGTGGCTAGGTGCGAATGAAAACCAATGTATGGTGGCATACTCAAGGCAACCATGGTAACGATAGCGTTCATGACATAGCCCATGACAACGAGCAAGAAGACGTTCAAACTTTAGCCAATGTCGGGCCGCTTAGAGTCTTCTCTGTGTGGCCAACAAAAACCAAAACTCAAGCAGTACACAGCACGCAATCGTCGCTCATTGCTTCCGTGAGGCTGATCCTACACCTGCATGGCTTTGCGCTCCCTTACCGTTTCCTATGTCTCGCACTTGCCGTTTATACCGGTATGGAATTTCCTTTTAGCGTAGATTTTTTAGAATTCGAGTTTAATGTTGTCGAGAAGGACCTAAAGGTTAGGGATGCGTCCAAGATAGGACCGCTACAGGATCTGCCCCATGATGAGCAACATAGATGTGTTCGCTCGTCTTCGAGGTAAGCTGGCATAATTTCTTTAGAGCAGCATTACTTGTGAATGATATGCTGCAGAGTAAACGGCGTAAAATCCAGCAGCATTGTATAACGGCGCTCGACCGTCATATTTCAGTTGCATTGTAAGACAAGACTTGCTGAAGGCTGGTAATAAGCCCTTAGCGCAGCTTGAATTGGCGTTTCCGATAACATGATTGTTAACACGTGTAATGTGCGACGTTAACAACGAAAGAAAAAAAAGACGGTTATTCACTGCCTCTGTGCTGCTGTCCGTTATTTGGACATGCGGCAGAGTAGGCGTTCAAGCTGTCAGCGAGTACATTAATTGAAAACATCGTGGGCGGCCGGGCTGCAGTAACGCTCTACTTCTCCTCGTCAGAGTGCAGGAACGTCTGGGTCTCGTCATCGATGCTTTGGGCGAGGCATCGTGCGCGGTGAGTGGCCCGTGCGTTGTGTTGCTTGCCCCATGACTCCTGGACGGGGCTGGCCGCAGGCGCAGGGCCTACCAGCGCCGGTGACCACAAGCGACCGATTGCAAAACTCGGGCCACCGCGTCTACATTCTTGTCGAGCCAAACGATCGTGGGTAAGGCTTTAACATTAGGATGTTTACTCAGTATTTGCCTTTTTTTTTCTACTTTCGCTATGTCTAGCAAGTGCTTTGTTCTCAATCGCTAAAGCCTGGCCATGCTGTTCACAGAACATCTTGAACCTGTTACCTTGCTTGAGTAGTGAGTGTGGGTTATTGTGGTTAATTCCAGAGGCGCTGTGCTGGGCCTGCTGAAGGTGGGCTTCAAGCAGCTGTTTCTACGTGATGGGCACAGTCGACTTTGTCAGGTGCGGCCGCTTTGCCTCTTGGACTTCTATGTGCAGCAGAGTAGGCAGCGGCAAGGCTATGGGAGGCGCCTCTTTGATCGAATGGCCCAGGTAAGTGTCCAGTTTTCGTCAGACAGGCTTTGACACCAGCGTGGTCCTTCAGACGGAGCAAATAGCGGCAAATCAGCTAGCCATTGATCAGCCCTCGGAGAAGATGCTGGCTTTCATGGAGCGCCACTTTAGCCTCGCCCAACCTCTGCCTCAAAGCAACCACTTCGCTGTTTTTCCTGGCTTCTTTCAAGTATCTGTCGAGCAGCCACGCCCCCCTGAACAGGTATGTTGCTGCTGGATTACTCATTTAACCAAATGTTGACTCTACGAACATTTGTCCAAGTACCAACACTTGTTGCTCCAGCTGCTGAGGTAATTTTTTTTATTACTGTACTTTACCTGGCAATTATCAAGTCCTGCCATAGTTGAATACTCTAACGAGCACTGTAAGTTGACTAGTTGAGCTTGTATTTTCTGTAAATTGAAGGTAATTTGAATTTAGGCAAATATTTATTTCAGCAGAAGAGGGATTGAATGTGGTTCACTTTTATTTTCGCACATGTGATATTCGACATGTGAGGCATAGTTGCATATAGTTAGCCAAATAATAGTGCGCATTGATTGTCATGCTGTTTTATGTGAATTCTTTATTGTGTGCAAGAGACAGTAGGTCACTAATATTCAGTGTTGCACAGAGCATAGGGGCTGTATAAATATAAATAATATATGGGGTGTTTCACGGAACTTGAACCAAACTTTAAAGAAATGTGGTGAATTGTAGACAAATCTGAATAACAACATATTTTTTGGAGTTGTTTCAAGTTGCTCAGAATATTTTTGCAGGTGCTTAGTTGGCTTAATAAGTAAAAGGACTGTGTATTGCTCGGAACGTGTCTTTGGATTGCAGTGTGAATTAGAAGCTTGTGTGTCACATTAACAGAAATGAATATGCTTTCTTTCCTTAAGCAAGAAATTATATTTTTAATTTGGCTCTGAAAGTGGCACAAGATGACATGTCTCTTGACGGTGACACTAAATGAAACTGTGAATCATCACATGATCTAAAACCGATACGGGGAGTTTTTTTTCTTAGATTGATCCCTTGCCAATCTTGCAGATTGTATTTTATCTGCTTCTACTAACTTTTCTTTGCGTAAGAGAGTACCTAATTTCTTATTTCCAGTTGGCGCATGTTGAAAAGGGATGCTGCAGTCATGCAGACGGAGCGTTGTATCAGTGGGTCTGTTCCCTTGACGTGGTGACGCACACCATTGCAAGCTGCGTTGTGGTAGTGGTGCGATGGTCGCTGTTGTATTCACAATGTTGAAAATACGTTGTGCTTTTAGAGCAAGCTGGCATCGTTTCCCTGTAATGTGCTTGTTGGACTGTTGCACAAAAGAATAGATTTTGGCAGCAGTGCCACCAGAAAGACACAGACTGCACCTGTAGGAAACACGTGAGATTATAGGAGACTAAGAAAAAAGCAACAAATAATAATGACTCCTGCAAGTGATTATGTGCTGAAGACAGCTATGAGGGTCATAATATCCATATTTAGCATGTAACCGTTCCTGTGGAATCCCTATGTGCTTCCAGTTTCTCGCTTTTACCAGGAGGGCATTACCATTGTGTCTAGCATCTAGTAATCAGTGTTGCAGGCATCCGTGCAAACTTTAAGCTGCCAAGGGCCCTGGCTTTTGCCCGTGACACGCACTGCCTGCTGCTCGCTTCTAGATGGCTTGTTGTGAGCATTCCACAAACTATGCCGAGATTCTCCAGCACACTCTGAATTCCGTTAGGGCCTGTGTTGAACTCTGTAGAGACTACGTAGATGGAAAAAGTATTTAAAAAAAATTATTTCTACTCTCCAAAGAAACCATTGCACATTTAGACACTTCATGTAAGGCTTTCTATTGTGCTGCGAAAATAGGAGGTCCTTGACAAACGGTAGACAATGCCATTAAGATCATTTATTCAAGTTTTCAAATACAGTTAAACCTCGATATAACGACTTCTGTAAAATCGGCAATTTGCTTGGTTATATTGGAATTTCACCTTTTACGCAAATAAGTACAGTTGCAGATGGATCTTTCTTACATGAGAGTCGCTGATGAACTTTTCTTGCACAGAAAGGAATTTCATAGCTGAATAACTTAGACTTCATACACCTATCGCTGCCATTCTGGTTGCACTTATTTTGCTAGCCGTCAATCTACGCAACCCGCAACAGATAAACGATGGCTTGAAAAGTGTTAGAGGACCCCTTTAAGGGCAGACAGACTGGCGAAAGTAAACTTTTGTACCTCTAACTTGATTTTGCTAAGCATTGTAGGATATGTTCAGGACAATATTCTAAGGCCAGATGCCAAATTTTATTATTCTAGAAGTATTTTTGAAAGAGTGAATTTTCAAATGTTGAAGTGACTGATTGATCGCAGAAACTATTGTTCGAAAATGACAAGAGATTTTCGAAATCTTATGTGTAATATATTATTAGAAAGGCCCATACTATATGCCACTGTGCAGCTGTTTTGTTCAATTTCCACAGTTTTAATAGAAAAAAGAAATAGCATAATTGGCTTCACAAGGAATTGAACTTCCACCTTGCTGCCAAAATTTCAATTTTCATATTAAAAAAATATTGTGCAATCTGAAACTTTGTGTCCACTGTTGCATTCTGCATAAATTTCTACCCCAGTAAGCACCCTACCGATGTCTTCCTTATACAAGAACGATAGTTTTTGCAATCATGAACATTTGTGAATAAGCACAAACTGAGAAAACTGGTTCTAAGCTACTCATGCTGCATCTGTCATAACTAAAATTATCCTGCAGCATACGTTGGGCCCTCTTCTTCAATTCGGCTTTGTTCGGTTGCAATAGCTGCAAGCTTTCTTTTTTTGCTGAGCCACTTTTAAACTGTCAAGGGACCTGGCTTTTGCCCGTGACACGCACTGCCTGCTGCTCGCTTCTAGATGGCTTGTTGTGAGCATTCCACAAACTATGCCGAGCTTCTCCAGCACACTCTGAATTCCGTTAGGGCCAGTGTTGAACTCTGTAACAGCCAGGGCTACGGAATTTTCAGCAGTCTCCGAAAGCGGAGCTTCGGCTCGAGCAAAATTAGCACTAAGAGAAATGGTGCGAAATGGGCCCTGGGCAAAGAAAAAAAAGGACCACAGCTATAAAAAAAAATCTTTCTTCTTTGCACATTGTGCGTGATTCTTATCACTATGCGCATCAGTCAGTGTGCAGTATTCCTCCTCGCCACTGCAGCTGTGTACAAGTGAACCGCGGCGAGTCTGCAAGCGCAGCCAGGCTGCAGGAAATCTGGACATTCTCGTTTGTGTGGCTTGTGCAAAACGCTCTTTCCAGCATTTCTACTGTGCTGATGAGGATAAAATTCTTTTGGCACATTCTCAGATAGTAAAGGAGCCTGAAACTGCTATAATCTGGAAATGCCTTTTTTTTTTTTAATTGCATTTATTTGCCCCGTGTCCCCCCTTAAGCCAGGCAGTCACCACAGTCCCACATGACAAAGCAGTAGGTCCGAATTAGAAAGTGATCGGTCTAGTTTTCTTGCAGTTAACAGGCAAGGGTCATTTGTTAAAACTGCACTTTAGAGCACTGCATTCTAGGTACACAAAAAAGTGGTGACATCATTTTTCCATATTTCACGTGCTTTCTTTGGAGGCCGGAAAAAATTACCATGTAAAAGATAGTATCAAAAAAATAACTTCATTGGGTGTTTCTGAACATGCTCTACAACTTTATGCTCTAAAATAAATATTTAAAATTTTGCATAAGTGCACTACAAAAACTACTCATCACTCAACAATTGGGTTCCATTGGTCACATTCGTCTTTGATGCATCACTTTTTTAAAAAGTTTGGTTCAACTTAGGTGAAACACACTGTATTAAAGCTATGATAGAATTTAATTTCAGAAAAATGCATTTGCGCAGCACTACTTTACTGTATGGGTATAAAGATTACCCGCTATGGCTGCTGAGTGGCTATGGTGTTGGGCTGCTGAGCACGAGGTCGCGGGATCGAATCTGGCCATGGCGGCCGCACTTCGATGGGGGCGAAATGCAAAAACACCCGTGTACTTAGATTTAAGCGTTAAAATCGTCAAAGGACCCCAGGTGGTCGAAATTTCTGGAGTCCTCCACTACAGCATGCCTCATAACCAGAAAGTGGTTTTGGCACATAACATCCCATAATTTAATTTTATGGGCATAAAAATTGCTGGAAAACAAATATTCATTTGCATGCCTAATAGCTTATGGTATCCATTTGTGAAAGAAGCATACTCGATGTCATGGGGTTATCTTGCTTTTCATTCGGTGCTAAGCTTGAGGACACGGGATCAAATCCTGGCTGCTGCGGCTGCATCTAGATGGGGGTGAAACGCAGATATGCCTGTCTGCCGTGCATTAGGTGCACAGTAAAGAACCCCAGGTGGTCAAAATTCAACCAGAGTCCCTCGCTACGGCATGCTTCATAGTCATATCTTGATTTTGGCCCATGAAATCCCAGAATTTAGTTTAATTTAGCATTTTGTTATGTTCTAGTCACACTGAAGCAAAAGTATACATTTGTGAAGTTTCTTCCATGAGTAAATCTAATAAACAATGACACAAACAACTCTGAAATGACTGTTTTCCATGCTTTTGTGTTTTGGGTGTTTTCTACAGCATTTTGAAGATGTGCTTTCTTGGTTTTCCTAGACATCCTTAAGTATGTGCTTGAAAATAGACCTACTAACAGTATCTCCGCATTCTTTCAGAATGTTTCATCTGAAAAAATTGTAAGTATACTTTGATTTCTTAAGTTATTTGGAGTGTATGCGAGTTTGTGACATTCGGCCTCTTATGCAACACATACATATCCACATGTTCCCTTTCACATACGTATAAAGCATGATATACTCGGTGGGAGCCTAAAAATTCAGAACGAGGCTCTCTTACAAAACAGTGCTCTTTCGACTCTCTGTGCCTCTGCGCTCCAAAACATTTAGTGTCTGCACTCCAATATTGCCACTCCAACACTTGCCACTGAGCATTTCAAATGTCCTCGTGCTCCGCAGAAGCAACAGGAGTGCTACTCATGAAATGAATTGTCACAAGCATTAAACTGTCAAACGAATAAGAATGACCAAGCATTGACGCACAGCACCTTTAGTGCACTTCAACATGAACATTTGCTATCGGTCGCATTCAATGCCAGCGCCAAACACATCCAACCAAAGTACCATTACCAATGTTCAGTCCATTCAACATGTGCTGCTCGCACTCAAATAGTGTAGGCGGTGTATACTGAGATAAAAGAGAGGGAAATGGTTGAGGGATGGAACACTCGACAGGAACTGTAACTTAACCAACAAAATCGGGCACCGACCACATTCATTTCTCGTTATGCCATTGGTGTTGTAGAGTTTCATTGGTTGGCCTTGGTGAAAAGGGTGAAGGGGGAAGCTTGCACAGTACACATGCATTCTCAATGCTTTATGTTCTCTGGCAAGGGTTTCCTTCCAACACTCATTCAGTGTGCTGCCGAGGCACAAAGAGCATATGGGTACGGGAAACAGAGGAGAAACAGTGGAAAGTTGGGAGTGGGGAAGTTGCGTGGCACAGTGTAGTGCCACGAATTCTAGACTGAGCAGCAGATACCGGCATTGCCGGCAGCAGAATGATCCTGTACATCATTTCACACAGATGCTAGGGCATTTTATTATGTAGTGCAAGCACGTGTCTATGTGTACAAAGGGGAAGGGGTTTGAAGTGGCCTTGACAATGTAGCAGGGATGTGGCGACATCCTTGCTTTTAATGGGCACAGCATTGTCCTTTGCTAAATGCATTCCTTTAGCTATATTTAAATACTGTTGCGGTTCATGGAGAGCATGTGCAGGCTTGGACAATCACATTTTGCATCGCTGTCATCATAATATTGGTGGTCCTTTAATATTAGTATTTTTGGATTAGGCATCAGAAAAATGCCGTCATAGGTGGTAAGAGTGACCAACCTTTTTTAGTGTGATGTGCCATTTATGAAAAGACTGTAGTGCATATAGGAAAGTTTTTAGGATTTTCAAGTCGCGTAAGTTAAGAGTCACATTTTTCTGCCTGATGTGTGTAATGGCCTTCAGACCTCTTTAACTTGACAGCAGCATAGACGGCTCATTTCCCTCTCACTTCAGGTATTTACTACTGGACTCCTATTCAGCAAATTTTCACTTGTGTAGGATCTGTGATGTCAGTGACAGCATGAATTGACATTATTTTACCTAAATAGCATATCAAAACTTTAGGCCATTTGCAAAGGAGGAAGCAAGCATTCGATATCTCTCAATTAGCTGCTTCTAGTAATATCAGCAGTTGTGGGTATTGAGCTTCTTGAATAAGAGAACAAATTAGTGCCACAGACCACATTGATCTCTTCATATGCAGCTGCACGTGGTATAGTCTTTTGCCAGTTAATGGGCAATGAAAAAAAATTAATGAAAAACTGTGCCTCTTTAAACGTATAATGGTTTCCAGCAAGTACGGACGCGAGCACAAGAAGTAAAAACAGACAGGAAAACGCTGAACTTACAACTGAAGTTTATTGTGAAAACATTCCACAAATCACCGCCACGCATGCGTATACACTCAAGAACAATAACAAGGTTTGTAGACAATTATCAACAAAAGTTCTACACGTACACAAAAGCGAAGTCACACCCCTTCCCGACAAAGGCAACAACACGTGGATTAACATAAATTTAGAAATTGCAGTTCTTTATCATTGACATGAACCGAAGGTTCACTCACACATGTATGCTCGCCCAACTTTTTCATGTGGAACGCTTCGCTAATTTCTCTTTCCAGTTTGCTGCGCTCTCTCCCCACTATCAATACACTATCAAAGACAGGTCGGCATTCGTGCTTTTTGCAATGCAATGGCAAGTTCCCTCCTGTACCTGTAGGTAGCAAATAGCGATGCTCACGCATGCGGTCATTAATGCAACGACCTGTCTGGCCGATATAGGACATTCCGCATGAGAGAGGTATGCGATACACAACCGAAGATGCACAGGTTCTTTAAAAAAAAGTGGTGTGCTTTTTTCCACAGCCACTAGTCGCATCTTTCTTCTCTCCTGTGATGCTTTTGCACAACCTAACCAGTTTGCTCGGCGCCGAAAACACTAGTGTGTTGCCATTCCTGGTGGCCACCCTCTTAAGATTATGAGACAAGCCATGCAAATACGGCATCACTACAACCTTTTTTCTTTTTGAAGATTCATTGTTGTCCGCGGTTTCCACGGTTTTTGTTTTTGTGTACTTTCTAAACAAGGATTCTGACACAGCCATCAAAAGTGAGACCGGGTACCCTGTCGACATTAATCTCGCCTTCTGGGCCTCAAAACTCTGCTGCAATGAGTGGGTGCAACTCTTGTTAAGAGCATTCGTCAAGCACAAGGAAACTATGCCACATTTTATTAATTTGGAGTGGGACGATTCGTACGGGAGGAGCGATTTTTTTTCGATCTAGGGCAATACTGCCAGCACACATGACTCTCGCTTTTAAATTTAATTTCCAAATCAAGAAACCTGATCAAGTTTTCTTTGCAAAGTTCGAACGTGAACCTGTGATCTCGGGAGGACTCCTCGAAACACGTTAAAATCCTTCTCATGTTTGATTCAAGGCTATCATCGGATTTTAACCTTAAAAAGCACTAAAAAATCATCCACATACCTAAAAATTCACACAATATGTTTGTCCTGCAGCCTGTGAATTACATTACTGTCAAACTTTGATAAAGAAATGTTACACAATACAGGAGCAACCTTAGATCCGATGCAAATACCCTTTCTCTGAATGAAGACATCTTTGTTGAAGGACACTACAGTGGTTGACAGGTAAAACGTGAGAAGTTCCATAAAAGACTCAAGTGACAAAGGGCAGGAATTCATAAAAGCTACTTCCCCACTTTCTTCAATCAAACCACGTACAGCTGTGCACAGGTCATCGTGTGGGATAGAATAGAACAGATCCTCAATATCTACAGACATCGCAGCATTTAATGTTTTTTTTTAATGTTTAATGTTTGTTTTAATGTACTGCTCAGCTCTACCAGCATTGTGCTCTTCTTAGTCATGACTCGAAGCGAAAGCCAATCTCCCACAACATTTACTGCTGTAGTTATCAGTGTTACATTTACAAGAACACACATACTGCTGCTTTCGATTTTTAAAATTTTCTTCCTCCTAATGCACCTTTCTTCTGCTGTGTGTGTGTCATAGATTTTGTAGTTATTGCAGCAAGCTTTGCTTTCTTTAGCGTCAGCATTTAAGCCACCTGACACAAAAGTTGAACTGTGCCGTTCTACAGAAATGGTGATTTCTCAGCAGCCCTCAAACCACATTTTGGCTGCAAAGCTTAGCTAGTATGGCAAGAGTGTTCTAGAATGAGGGAGTGGGTCCAGTGGGCATCTTGGCAAGTGCCGAGGGTGATGCAAAAAAATGCTGAAATTGCGGCAGTGCTGCCATCGCCCTATCCTGAAGCTCCAGCTGTTTCAGCAGCGCCCATTGGCTGAGGGGAGCTTGCATGCTCAGTATTTGTCATCTGCTCGAGGCACCGTTGTTGTTGCATCGTTTGCATTGCTCTTTCTCCATTTTATTGACTGCAGTTTGGTGGGGAATAAAATCTGTTTCTGCCACTGAGTATCCAAACTAGATGCAGCAGAGTGAAACTCCTGTCAAAGCTGCATCTAGTAGTAGCTGCAGAGTAGTAGAGACAAAATCTTCCGATCTTCCACTCGCAGCTGTGGCACCACCAACTTTTCAGTAAAAAAAAAAGCCTCAGCAGGGAAGCCTGTGCTGGATCTAGTACACTCTAGTATGGGCGAATTAGAATTGCAAGCATTTCTGCCATGGCAGCTGTAGTTTGTGGTACGTACACTATATATATCCACATTCTTGCATACTAGGAATACTGTGAGTCATAGTAATGTTAGTGGGGTGTGCAAACAGAAGAAATAAAGTTATTTGGTAAATTGTGAATTTCCTGACTACCTGTGTCACTCTGCATGCTTGAGCCATTTAGTTCCAAACCAATAACCATTACTTTTTACAGTGATAGCAGTTATTGGCTCGCTCCCCTAGTTGATGTCTATCAGTGACCATCGCAGGAATCCCAAAGTGCGCTGTGAAAAGTTCGAACTACCCACATCGGAAGATTTTGCCTCTACTACTCTACCAAGGCTACAGCAGAGAAAAATGCTGTTCCTGGAGAGCACAGTCTTGCCACCGGGTCTATGATTAGCTGACTTGCTATGATTGACTGAGGTCGTGCTCTGAAAGTGTCTCCATAAAGTGAGAAGCTTTATGGGTAAACAGAACCAATATTGATTATATTATTGAACCGATATCACGTGAAACAGTGCAAGGCCTAATGTGCACAGTATTGGGGCAGCTATAGCATTACTGCTTCGCATTATGTGCAAAACTGAAACAAGTTATGTTTGAGTTTTGATGCATTCTAACAATATTGGTTTGGTCTCAGTTCCAATCAAAATTTCAGTTTGGGTACGGTTTTCAGTTTGGTTTTGGTTCTGGTTCGGTTTCAGTTTGACACCCTGTTTGCAAGTGGATTAGTCAGTTGATCATTGTCTGAGCAGATGACACCTCTGTGTAGGTTCGTGCCCGAGTAAGACGTCCACACTCACTGGACTCTTCTCTTGTTGGCAGGTAAGTGAGAATCAACTTTAACTGAAAGCACCTGTGGCCATAAAAGAAATTTTGGAGGCAAACTGAAGGTAAACATTAGGCCAGACTAATAAGATAGGTTAGTGCAGCAAGATGTTCTAAATGACACTTTTATGAAGAGGAGAGCCTTTGCAAGTGAGAAAATGACATACATCAGATAGGATTGGTGCCATTGCTATGAAACCATAGTATCGTAATATTTTCAGGTGTGTCATTTATAAACTAGTCAACCACGTATTATAAAAGCTAAATGTTACATTTCAACACGAAAAAAAAAGTTTACGTTATATTTCCATACTGGATTCACTAATGCTAACTTTTCAGGTTGCTCTGTTTGCAGAAATGTGCAGTCCTCTATGTTATGCTCTTAACTCAAAGCAGACAGTAATGCCAATCAGAACATCACCTTCAAGCTCACTAGTGCAGAGTAGGGTTCCTACAAAAGTTGCCCAAATATGTCACAGGAGATTTCAAATGTGGAATAATTACGCAGCCCCTTCAGTTGAGATTTTTTCTTCAACGAAATTATCTTCTCATAAAAAAGAAACGTTTCAAGGATTTTAGAAAGGATTAGTTTCTAGGAAAAGTATGATTACTGCATGCCCTGTACTGCTATTTAAATCCACTCATCCGTAATAACGAATTGAGTGTAGTGGAACTTGTAACACGGTTGGCCTATTTTTTCCTTAGATATATTTCAATGACAAAATTTAAACCTTGGTGTGTATATTTACACCATTTGCTGTGTTTCACACTGTACTTTGAACTTTCTTGTACTGTAACTTGCTCGTCTTTTTTCTTTTGTTCTTTTTTTTCACACAGGGGTGAGCATAGGGACCTTATGGCTGGAGCAGAGATGTGTAGAAATTTTATCTGATGCATTAGAATAGGAAGTTGCATGAAACATGGGAAGATTTCGCAACCAGATAAATACTCTATTTGCATCTGTGACATTAAAGGGCCCCTCACCAGGTTTGGCCATTTTCAACAGACAAGTGCAGCGCATACTTCACATACTGTTTACCATGTGTGCAAAGTATTACAGTGCCAGGAAAACACCTGAAATGCAGAATATGAGCATTTTACAGGGCACAAGCAACCATTGTTGTGTGGGCGCTATCAGAGCTGTTCAAAAATAATTTCATTATAGAGACTTCGACGCCTACGGCGACTGTGATGTGCCGTCACGACGATTCAATCTTTTTTTTTCTAAATTCTTTGACGTCTGAATATTATTTTTCAAGTTGCGTTGCACTATGTTTATTGGTATTGTCTGTGTGTGATTTACCGCTGCTTCTTTTTCATAATCCAGTGCGTTAATTCATAACACAAACATTACCATATGCCATGCATTTCTTTAATGTGCTTCTTACTGCTCCTTTTCCATTCCAATGAACTTGCCAGTATCTAGCATCGGCAAGTTCATAGACCAAACAGGGATGACTTTAGCCGGGCAGCGGGCACGTTTTATGCTACTCGCTGAACATCGCAGTCGTGGCGCCATAGCAGAAATCTTCCTCGCGTCTGTGCTTGCTGCATACCCGAGTTGTCACTGATGGCTGTTTGCTGGTTCTAAGTTTCGCGAGCCAAGCTTCATGCAGCTTCTTGTCCTGCAGCTAATAAGGCTGTGCGAATAAGGCTGTCACTGGGCTCCGTTGCGTGCATCTGGCACTGCAACACCGAGCATTAGCCTACCATGCTGCACGCCTACCATGCTGCACGCCTACCATGCTGCACGCCTCCAAAGGCAACCACTACCTATTAATGTGCTTTCAAATGTTGTCAAGCAGACATCCAAGGGGGGGGGGGGGGGGGGGAAGCCTCACCACTTAATCAGAACCGCAGCACAGGTGGGACTTAAAAAAACTTTTGTTTTCAGCTCGCTTCAGTGCTTCCGAAGCAGCTGATGTGGCCGCTGTGTCCATGTTATCCCTCTTGCCACGTCACGCCGACGGTGGCGCCACCATTTTCCAGTGGTGGAGCTCGCCCCCAATACCCCATCCAGCCTTGTCAGCAACTGCGGAGCTAGCAGCGATTAATGTTGCACTGAAATATATGCAACAGGAGTTAATTGCATCGAGAATTGCCATCTTTACAGACACCTGATCTGCCCTTAGCAGATTACAATGCAGTCAGCTTGATTGTCCAGTCGTACGCAGCATTACTGACTCTGCCAACACAATTGCATCACGTGGGGTATCTCTCACTTCCCAATGGATGGAAATTGAGAGGCTGATCGACTGGCTTTAACTTGCGCTCATAACGACTGTCTGCCCTGTAATTTTGTGCAAGCTTGACGATGCTCGTCTGCTGATTCGTTGACACCTACTCAAGCAGCATTCAGACCAATGCATCACAAATAGAACATAGTTTGAAATGAAATAGGCACTAGCTTTCTAACAGGGCTAAGCCACCCAGTGACACAGCTAGGCATGTCTTGAAGTGTAAATTTATGGGAGAAAATTATTTTCTAAGCATGGTTCTGAATGCCGCGCAACAGAATTTCCTAAACCAACTATTACTGAGTAACCAACTTGTATTATATTCATGCAGCTATTATAGAGGAAAGGCAATGAAAAAGTACTATAAGCTGTTGCACAGGAATACAAGAATTAAAATGTCGATGGAACACACAAAAAACATGTGATGTAGTCTTCAAAAGGCATCTTGGGAATCGCGTGAAGAAACAAGGAAGAAAGGACAAGCACTGAACTTGCAACAGAAATTTGTATTGAATTGAAAAAATGAGCTGTACACTGAATAGGGGACATAACTGTGTACTCTACCTGTGCATGCAACCAGCTGTTGCACAAATCTTTTTATAGCCATACAACTTATTACTGGACAATGCCACTGACAATGCCACTTTATCTCTTATCTTTCTTGTCTTTATTATATTGTAGTTATTCAATGTGGAGGTAAGCTGCCAAGAATTGTAGTAAAATGAAGTAGGGTGGCATTTACTCTTTTGACTTATTTACAGCAGCACACATAGTAAGCATGGATTAACAGAAAATAAGAACAGACATAAAGTGTTGATCATGAGCACAGTATCTATCTTAATTTTGAGTGTGTTGATGTTTTTTAAGTGTTCTACTTTAACACAATCTGGAATAACCAACTAGCCTACCACTACGTCCTGACCAAGTTAATATTATCATGTGTATATCAGCAACGCAAACCAACTCGTGTCTGTGATTAGGAGCAGAGCTAGCCCCCCTTGTCCTAACTCTCTCAGCACCTTTCCTTGCCTTTAGATCCTCCAATTCATTTACCATTGTGAAAGTGTTGACTGACTGAAATGAAGGGAGACTTTTCAAGGTCCCCTCCCCATTTATTTTTAAATTGGCTTGAGCCTGCTATACCTGTGGGTGATGCAGGCATTCTTATTACTTTTGTTCTTAATTTCTTTGAAAGAGGAAGTAAAATGTAACATTATTTGCAGCAAAGGATAATAGTACAAGTGTTGATGCAAAAAACATGGTGGTTCTGGTTTGTGACAGCTTGATTTAACTGGTTGCAGCTGCTTGGACTGGCCTAGTTACGAAGGACCTCAACCCGCAAGCCGATCTAGGCAGGTCTATCGGGGCCGTCAGCCACGTAAGCAGTTTAAGTACATGTGTGTGTTGGTAGATTAGTAAACACAAAAATGTTTGGTACTGCTTTCACATGGGCAGTCATTATGCCGACGGAAGGCAGTGGTCATCAAATTTTCAATGGCCATTCCATGTGCCATTCAGTGGTTCTTGAAAAATTTGCACACTTTGACATGTGATATCAGCTACAGTAAGTGTGGAAAATACACTGGCTAGAAACACTTGGAAAAAAAAAGGCAATATTTACTAGGCATTCTTACGAGAGCTGCTGAAAGTTGCTGTATGTAATGAATTGTAAGTGTGAAGTTGATTTCTTCGTGATCAGATTCGTGGGACCAGCAGGCATCGCATAAATGCTGATACATACAAATTTATATCCTAGCTAATGAAAAGGGCTAAATAAATTTTTTTACCACTTCCAGGTGGCCATCTACAGTGGGTACATTGTAGCTTCCTAAAAATTCGATGTCATTTAGACAAAAAGGATGTGTCTAGAGGCCTGCAGCATAAGTGAAACTTTCTTGCACAGAAAACTGAAACTGAGAGCTTGTAGAATGCATGAAAGTACATGGAAATGAAATGTCATTAGTGACGTGTACTGGTGTTTTTCTGTCTGTGGTATGCAAGCATAAATGTCTGTTGTATTTAGCAGTGTTTCATCTAGCATTCCTTGTCCATGCAAGTTCTCGCCTGCATTCTAACTGTGGCTTAGTAAGGCCAAGTCAAAATGCTTTAAGCATCTCAGTGAGCTCATTTGCCCGCGAGGAGTTCACAACTCGAAGGACTGCTTAGCGGTGTTCAATTAGACATTCATGCTTTCGCATACACAATTCATAAGAAGTGGGCTTAGGTGTCCTTGGATTTTTATTTAAGAACTACAATGTTAAACTTGCACAATGTTCTCTACTGGTAGGATACCAACTCGCGTTGGCTAAACCAACATTGTAATCAAGTGAAATGGACAGCTAACATGTGGTGTGGTATTTATTAGGTTTGCATTCTTGGTCACTACTTTATTGGCTGAACATTAACTGAAAACAAGTACACTGAGGGTGTCAGAGTTTGTGTTGGAGCTGCCTCTGAGCACTTTAAAGTGGACGTGGTTCGAGCATGATGAAGCACTGCCACAGTTTTGGCTCACGTTCAGCAGTTCCTGAATTTAATCTTCCCAGACCTGTGAATAGGATGAAGTGAAGTTGTTGCTTGGCCACCAACGTAGCTGAACTTGACACCCCTAGATATTTTCTTCTGGCCTTTGTGAAAGAAGCTTTTGCATTCGAACCTGCTATCCTCAGTGAGGTGAAGCAGCGTGTAAAGACCTCCCTCTGGAGCATTCCACAAGACATGCTTGTGTGCTGTGTTGATGCAATGAAAAACAGCTTCCTTTTTGCATTGCGATGGAGGGAAAGCACTTTGAGCAGCTCTTGTGACGATGATGTGTTAGTGCCACAATTCTCATTGATTTTGTCCTGTTCTAGTGTTAAACTATTAAATTAATGTTTTTTCAGCTGGAATTGTGTGGCAATCAGATGCTGCGGCCTGAAGGTGCCACACACCTTAGTAGTTCTTTTAAGATGAATGGGAGGAATGTGTTCTCGTGCAGCAATTCGGCTTTAAAGTTAATAAAAGGGACTTATTTTCTAGAAAAAATAGAATCTTTCGTACTCAAAAGCTTATTTTCAAAGCTGGTTCATTGAAAGAAATGCACTGCAGGTGTGACCAAGCAAATGCCGACTGGTGAACACGCTAAAAAGGCATGATCATTGTTTCCTATGGTATGGCTGGCACACAGAGTAAAAACAAAGACTTTTCTCTTGTATTAAGAAGCACTTCACAATACATGCCACCAAGCAAATCTCTTGACATGGTCGGACTAGTGTCGTCGTGACACATCGGCAAGTCAGGCTCATCATGTCGATGTAAGGGAGATAATTCGGCTTTTATAGTGCCACCAGCTGACATTTCCTGCACATGTGGTCCCTTGCGCATCTCAGGTGCTTAGTTCTAGTTTTTTAAGAAAGTGACAGATTTCCTGTGCTGCAAGGCTAAGAACCCTCTGTGCATTTTGAAACTGATATCAGACCGATTCATCAGCAGCTACAAACCTGCCATTGTCAGCTGCCTAACTGTGACAACTTAATAATTGCTTAATTAGCAAAAGAAAGTGGGATCTGTTTTCTGATGTCCACTGTTATTAATATTCTGGTGCGCTTATATATATCTATATATATATATATATTGCACCTTTATTGTTACTGCTTTATATTTAGGAATTTCTGGCAGGTTTTGGAAAACACCCTGTGTACTTTGCAGCATCCATGGCAAATTTGTAGTCAATGCTCTGAGCATAACCTGCACAGAAACTTCTCTACAATTTTTCACTGTACAGATCGACTATACCACTAAATAGGGCATGCCCACTGTACGGTGGGTATGCCCTATTTGTATACATGGGCCAGTGTTCCCAAAACCAAAGAAGCTTTAATTTGACTTGACTCGTGTTATAAATAAGCCTGGTCGGTGCCTACCGAAAGAAATTTCGAGGTCTAGGACATTGACTTAATGCAAAAAATGAAAAATCATAAATGTCATGTCAGTACTCCTTTAATATTACATTTCCAAGAAAATCCAGTAACTTCAACTAATGTCATTGTCAGACATTCAGGAGGTGTAGGATGCATGCTGGAAAGATGATCAAGAAACTCACCTTTGTTTTATGATTAACTTAATTTCTGTGTGGGTTTCTGCATTTTGTGTCTCTGTGTGCAACTGTAGCAGTTGTGGCTGACCAAGCTTCAAATAACACCAGTTGTCATTTGAGGTGAGCTGAAATTTTGGCCAAAGTCGGGTGCTTAAGAGAATCTCAGTGTGAGATGGTTCTGGGCAGTGTGAAAAGGTTATTTGACAAATAAGTTTACTAGATATGACTGGTGTCACTGGATCATTTAATGACACTTTCTTCAATAATTCTAGCCATGTTGTAGTAATTCCCACTAAAAGATCATCTGAGTAATGTTAGTGCAGATTTGTTTAAATTTTGTTTGCCCAACAAGTAAAATATTTTGGTTCCACGGCTGGATGCAATCTATGTTTTAATTTCTAGTTAGTAGTAACTCACAATGTTTCAGTGACAGCAACACTTGTGTGACCTTTCGTTTCTAGCATGGCCAAAAGCATTGTTTCAGTTTTTGCACCAGACTTGTGGCACAAGCGGTACTTTCAAAAGAACATGTGAAAAAGAAAAACTGGCTAGAGTTAAGAATGTTAGCCTCATTAATGTTAACACTTCGCAGTTGAGATCTCAAAATTGATGCATGTGCAGTAAGGTGCATCCTTTTATATTTGAAAGCATTTTCACAATAAATGAAAACGGGTCAAAACTTTCTGTTGCAGTAGCCCTAAAAAAGGCTAGCAGCACAAAGATATGTAAGTGTTTTGCTTTACTTTTTCAAAGGTTGTATCATTCTTCAGAGGCTGGAGCCTTTTATGAGCATTGTTATTATAACTGTCCACGTAACTGAAGTAAATTTTTCATTGCTTTTATTGAGTGAAAATTATATTGGGCAAATATAGACTAGTTGCAAAACATCATGGTGTGACATTGTTGTCTTCAGTTGCGGTGTAGGCAAAAAGATTACCATTCCATTCTGTGAAGTTCTGTGCTTTGCTTGTTGGCATAATTAGGGTCATGGATGGCTATGATTGAATTGGTGTGATATTCGCTATAAGGCAGGATGTGTGTATTGCAGCAGATGTTAGTTTTCTTGAGCACTATGATTTTGGAAATACCAATGAAGTGAGAAGTCGTGGCCATTGCCTCACATATCTGCATTGCGGTAGATTTTATGGCTATTGAACTTGTGTGTTTCAGTTGCAAGTGGCTTTTTATTGCTTGGTGTGCATCACACAAAATTTTTCCTGCAATGGGCAGTATCCTCAAGCTTTCAAAAAATACACTCTTGACTCATGGTATCATTTAGTAGTTTTTTACATTATTCAATGTCAAATGAATATTAAAACCCAAGAAAGAAATAGTACCATTGTTTACCATATTCGGAGTGACAGTTTTCACATTGTCTGCTTCTATTAAGTGATTCTAAGCTATGGTATAAACACTTGGTAAAGAAAAAACACAGCAACTGGCTATTCCCTTGCAAGTCTTTGCAACATCTTTACATTGTACAGATTTGTACTCATCCACCCGTACTATAGTCGGGTACAACTTTAGAAAACAGGGGCATTTACTCCTCCACTCCAAGGTGGATGCACACATGCCTCCACCAATGGGTGCGCGTGCACTCTAGACTGACGTCAAAAGCTGGGTGGCCGGTGACCCTGTGGATGGAGAGCCGGCCGCACTTCGAACTGGGCTGAATCGCATCAGTCGTGTGCGTCTGCCCCTCATCAGAGGGAATTCCCAAACTGTTTGTGGTGGTCTATCATGACGGAAATATTATTGCAAGCTTACTATGCACCATTTGTACCACGTACGTTTATTCTGAGCTGTGATCCGGCAACGAAAGATTGCAGCGACCATTGTTGACACTACGCTACGCGAACTGGCGAGACTGCAGGCTTGCAAAAAAAAAAGTACTAGTAAGGAACAAAAAGAAACCTATTACATTCTTGAAAATAAGTTTGTGAAAACACACACAAAAAAAATGTAAATATTATGCTGTTTAAAACCAAGAGTATTTATTTAAAACGACGAATGAAGCATTTTTGTATCTTTCGTGCCTTGATAGTCTTCTCGCCCCAGGTTTGTAATGGTTTCGATGAATGCATTGCTTTTTAAATACTTCTTAATAGCAAATGATTCATATAAGCTTGGAAAACGAGTAGTAAATGTGCCTTCTCCATGTAAGCCAGCGCAAAATCCATGCAGAGCTGCTCTTTCTTCTGTTGTCCCTTGCTGTGAAACTAAAAAGCAGGCGACGCACAGCATTGTAGAAGGCACAGGGTTATTTTTCTCTTGTGACCTGGCATGGGCTGTAGCGTTCCAATCATGAGAGCTCTACCAAAGCAGTCATCAAAATACTACAAGTCTTTATTATTCTGAGAATTACATGTTTTTGAAGCATGGTTTTCTGAGCGGGACTATTTTAGTCACGGAGGCAATCGGCTGTCACACTTTGGTCATCTGGGCGGGGCCTCCCCTTTTTTTCTAAAGTTGCACCACTGTGCTGAGATAAATAAATTTGACCCTTTATCTCTGGCATCATTTTTGAGCAAAATAAACTTTCCCACAATACTAATTTTTTGAAGTCCCCAGTGAAATTAGCACATCAAGGGAAATCCACAAATGTACTTAAATGAATATTTTTATTTGAAGAATTCACCCAAAACATTTCTTTATACAATGACAGAGGTAGGTTTCTTCACTGCACTGCTTGCCATTAGTATATTTGACATGTTTTTGAGGGAAAGGAGCTACAAAAATGTAACAAATAAAAATGCATGTTCTTGCTTTGATGCAAAATTCTAGACTTTCATCTGGTATATGGTATATCTCAAAACCCTAGGTTGGCATACTCACTCGCTAGTACACTGACTCATACTTTCTCCACGCTCATTTCACAGGCTTAAGATAGAGCGTTAGTGAGTGATGTGAGGTGTGAATGAATGTATGAACAGGACTGAGTGCTGGGCATGAATGAAAGTCGGGGATGGTGAGTTTGAGTGGACGTATGAACGTGACTGACTGTCGGTGAGTGGGAGTTGACACAAGTGTGAGTTAAGTGGGTGCCAGTAAGTGCGACAGGAAGTGACTATAAGTGCAGGTGAGCGTTGGTGAGCATGGGTACCGAATGTGAGTGAGTACCGACAACTGTGAGAGCACATGAGTATAAGTGAGTTCAGTGCATAGCCAACAAAAATACTGAGGACTGAGTATGAGTGAATATCTGCTTAATTTGCCGAACTATGCTCAGAACTAGATATAGCATAGAGAGCTATTTCACAATCTTGGCACGCTGTTCAGGTTTCCTTTCACTAGTCATTTTATAATCTTTCTTCGCACACAAAGCAGCTTTTGTGGGCTTTTTCTGTGGAATTAATCTTGGGAACTGAGGAAGTGACAGGAAGCACTGATTGGTTGTGTGAATTGCTGCTAATTCCAACTTTATGAAATGTCACCTACTGAGGATGTTTTCTTTTTTGCTAGCACTAAAAACAATTCAAGCCAAATTTCTATTTTTCATTGCACCATCCATGAACAAAATGCATAACTAGGCACATGGACATGCTGACTTAATGACTATCTCAGTACACTAAATTACATGCTTAGCAAGGACGAGCTGAGCTCGTTTTTGGTAGCAGAAATTAGAACAGAGTGCATAAGCCCAGTTCTTCTATAAGAGGTAACTGGTTGACTGACTTTGACGCAGCAATTGTTTGACACTACTAATGCGATTTGAAAATGTTTGCTATTGAAACCTGATAGCAAAATTTGTGTGTTGTGTTCATCTGAGATTTGTTTCACTGCTGATTATTTGTAGCTGCATTGTATTCATCTGCAATTTTTGCTTCCGTGTACAAATTTCTAGATCCTGTGCAAAAGTATGTATTCACAGTGAAGCAGTAATGTAGAGGAATGCTTGATAAGATCACATTTCCACACATTAAAATTGTGTCGTGAAAGTCAGTGTAAGTGTTGACCAAGAAAAAAGGTATTGCTGGAAACATGGGGTACCACTATGGTTGTGTACTTATTCACCTGTATTCTAGATTGAAGTTTCTGCGTAGTTTGCGTCAGTCACTAATAATGTGGTGTAACGATAAAATTCTGAAATAAGTTGTAATCTGACACATGTTATAAACGACTGAAGCTATGTGGCATTGTAATTTCTTTTCAGCACTGATTAGGGTAGAAGTTTGAGTTTATAGTAACAGTTTACATTTACCCTGTCTTTCCATTGTTAATTCTTCCTACTCTATAATTCCAGTAATGAAATCTGCTGATGCAAGAATGGGGTTGTTGATTTTATTTCACTACTGCTGTTTTTATTTTTGTGTGTGTCCTATTGATAATAAGCAAGACATGGTCACTTATGATGTGCCTCAATCATTTCTACTCGTCTAGTACACTGCGTTTTGTTCGTGTGTTTTTGCAACACTTGGTTTTGGCATGCATTGAATGTATATTGCAGTGTGAACTCGTTGTGCTTTATAGGCTGCCTTCACCGTGGTAAGTTGTGGCCACGAGCACGACGGTGCATGTGTGGTACGGAGCTGTGTCACAGAGAGCTCCAGTGTGAAGTCGTGGCGTTCTTGCAGAGGGCCGCGCCTCCGAAGCCCGAGGTTCGTGGCCGACTCCCCGAGAGCAGCTACAGCCGCGCTGCTCGACCAAGTGCTCCAGCTCGTGGGGGATCTTCGGCCTGTCACCGCCCGACCACTGCCGAGCCAGTTGGCACTGAGTCTTCTGCTATTTATTTATTCGCGACCTTATGTAATAAATGCCCCATGGCGAGGGCCACACCGGTGAGCATAGCATTGGCCTAATGAGACAGCTGTAGCAGTCGCAGCAGGGGTGGCAGCAGTATGACCCACTGGCCGGCGGGGGCGCTGCCGGCCGACTCCTGCTGGGGCACCGTGTGTAGTAGTTGCAGCGCGGCAGTCCTAGCGACGGCCGGCGTGGAGCGGACGCAGGGCGGGCACAGGCTGGCATTGGGGGCCACGCAGCTGAGCGCCACGGCCTGAAGCGGTGCCCGACACACGCAGGTGCCCTGCGAGCCGCAGTAGGCGCCGCGAGGCAGGCACTGCTCGTCGAAGCTGCACGGCCAGCCGAGCATGGCGGCGTGGCGACACGTGGTGTGACGGGACGCAAGCCGCACTGGCTGGGCGCCTTCGCAGCGGCAGCGGCCTTGGCGGCACACTGCGCCGCGCGTCACGCACGGCTCCGGACCGCGGCAGGAGTCGCTGAAGAGCGAACCCACGAAGACAGAGTCCGAGCTTAGCTTTCCGTCGGCCACGGCTAGGCAGCGAAGCTCGTAGCGGCCGGACGCCGAAGGCAGCCGGTCGAGGCGGTGCAGCACGAGTCCATGTGCGCGCAGCCACAGGTTCTTGCTTAACCGGCCCGTGAAAATGCTTTCGAGAGCCGCGTCGTCAGGCGGTCTGCCGTTGATGGTCCAGGCGGTGTGTGCCGCCTGAGTGTACGTGATGCTGCAACTTAAGTTGACGGCGCCGTCGCGCAGGTACGGCGCCTCGGAAGTGATATGCGCCACGCCGAGGGCCTCCTGGCCGCTGACGCCCAGTGCAGGCCACACGAGCAGCACCAGATTCAGGACCCGCATGGGCAGCCGGGCATAGCTTTCGCGAATGTTTTGCTTCCCTCTAGTGGATGGCGCATACCCACTATGGGGTATTGGCCAAGATTTTCTTTGGTTTGGTACATAATAGTATGGCTCAACCCACTGCGGGGGATCGACCAAGAATCAGGTAGTACTAAGTAAAGGGAATTATGTAAATTAAGGAGAAGATATTAAATGAATAATCGTTACTATCAATTTTATGGCTATATTATAAAATCTGTGCTATTCATTTTTATACATGCATTGGTGAGGGAAAAGAAGCAGGTAAAGTTGACATGATGGTCTCTGTTTCGCTTACGGAATTAAATATGGCATCACATCCGTTCCTATTGCAGTGTCCTAATCCAGGCGCCTTAAGAGATAGTAGTAGATAGCTTTAGATTAGGGGACGCAAGTGGCTTGCATACGCAAGGACAAGGGGCAATGGTACTGCGCATGCGCACACCCAGACGTAGGGGACTGCGCAGTACCGTGGCCGCTAGTTCCGTACGCAAGCCGCTTGCGTCCCCTAATCTAAAGCTCTCTCACAACAGGAAGGGTACGTATTGCCCAGTACAAGTTGGCGAACGGGACCTTATAGAAGTCGTTTTCTTTGCATATTGTACCTACGACCTTCTATAATTTTTCCGGAAGGGGGAAGAAGGTTGCTGGTGCCCGGACCTGTTTTCTGGACCCCCCCCCCCCCCACACACACACTCTCTCTCACACACACTCTCACTCTCTCACACACACACTCGAGGAAAAGTTGTGTAGGTCCGGTGCATAGGTAGTTGAAGAAACGAAGGACGAAACGAAATTAAAAATGCAATTTTAGTGTGCTCCTTCGTTTCTTCAAAAGGAGAATGGAAACGGCCAGACTTATGTAAGAAGCCAACAAACATCACAGACTGCACAGGTGAAATTGCATGTACCTATTAGTTCAAGAAAACGATTAATTAGTGGAAAGGAAAGTGTATGAAACAAACAGCTGGCTGCAGTTGGGACATGAACCCACATCTTACGCGTGCGATGCTGTCCTTGGTGGCTTCTGTTTCGTGTGTGTGTGTGTGTGTGTGTGTGTGTGTGTGTGTGTGTGTGTGTGTGTGTGTGTGTGTGTGTGTGTGTGTGTTGGCAAAAGTAAGATCTTCCCACGAAGTGAGATTACACCACCGAGAGACGCCAATCGCTTGGTGGCGTGAGGGGGCTTGGGCTGTGAAATTCAACTTGCTCCTACTATGAGGTCTTGTAAATACTAATGTAAAAAATAAAATTAAATCATGTTTTACGTGCCAAAACCACTTTCTGATTATGAGGCACGCCGTAGTGGAGGACTCCGGTAATTTCGACCACCTGGGGTTCTCTAACGTGCACCTAAATCTAAGTACACGGGTGTTTTCGCCCCCATAGAAATGCGGCCGCCGTGGCCGGGATTCGATCCCGCGACCTTGCGCTCAGCACCCTAACACCATAGCCACTGAGCAACCACGGCGGGTAATACTAACGTAAGACCGTCACTGCAGTGAACAATCCTTCGAGGTCACACGAAATTTTTTCAAATGCAACTGTGGCTAATACTACTTCGCCTTTCGGGCGAGACCGCAGCCTTTTTTTTTTTTTTTTTTTTTTTTTTACAGCGAAGCTATTAGCCGCTCGTTGGTCGGCATTTTATTGCGATAGTAATTGTATAGTACAGTCCAAGCCCATTTCTACCGTAGGCGTCGCCGTGAGGTTCCGTGTAAAATCCGTGGGCGAGAACACCGTCGCCGCGCGCTGAAAGCGTGCGAGGGGAGACTACGATCGCGGCTCAGTCTCGCTCGTGCGAAAGGGAAGAATAACGGGGTGCAAGCGCGCTGTCTTCCGTGGCGCGCGAGGGCCGTCTTCCGTATAAAATTGAGGGGCTTTAGTCCCAGGGGCGATTCTCCGCATGGCTGCCATTGGCTGTTTTAAAGCAGACGCTCTTTCGACGCTAGCGCCAAGGCCCCCTTCAGTTACGGCCCTAACAGGAGGGCGATGCTTTAGCAAAATGGCGGCGCACACGATTGTTTACGTTGTCATGGCAACAGGAGCAGCAGCCGCACGGCGCCTCGTCTTTCTTCTTTTTTTTTCATTATGCCGACCCGCTCCTCTCCCTCTCCACCCGTCCCCATGCCTCGCGCGCATTTCCTTTTGCCTTCTTTTTGCCTGTCCGCGGCGCGTATTTCCTTTTTTTTTATCGCGCGTATGCGTTATTCCAGGCATTGTTTGTGAACTGGCGAGTGGTGCGCCGGGGGTTCTTTATGCGTTAGCGCGCACGCAGTCTTGTGCTTACTTTGAGTATGCCAGCATATGTATTCAGCTACTTCACAGGCTCCCGAAGCAGTATTACGTGAGGGGAGGATACAGCGAATTAGCAACAAAAAAGGAGTACTAAGAAATTATACACTGTTAGCGAGTAAACATGAAAGAACAAATATCTAACAATATAAATAGCGCGATCAATGAAACAAAACGACTGTGTGAAGTAGCAAAAAAGGAGTACCAAGAAATTATACAAATGGTAGCTGGTGAAGATGAAAGAACAAGTCACTAACAATGTTAATGCAATACAAAACAAACATTCAAAAAAAAAAAACTATACAACTTTGCTAAAGGTGTTTACTTAGGTGCGCAGTATGGTTTAGTTGTGATGAATTATGGAAAAAAATATGCATAAGCGTGCTTTGAAGGATACGTGGTCAAGAATGTCAACTATGTCGTTTGGTAGGTTATTCCAATGCTGAATGACACATGGTAACGCGGAAGAAATGAACGCATTGGTTCGTCCAAAGATGCGCTCGAAACAGATGATTATGCAGACGCCGAGATGTACGAGATAGACGAGTGAGCGGCAGGGTGGACGGGCGCGTGCTATGGATTATTTTGTGAAACATAATGCAATGCTATGGTTCTTCGTGATTCAAAAGATGAGAGGGATAAAGATGACTTAATGCTAGTCACGCTAGAGTCGCGATGATAATCTCTGACAACGAAGCGGGCGACGCGGTTTTGGACTGACTCGAGAGTCGCGATTAGGTAAGCTTGATGAGGTGACCAGATGGGGGCTGCGAATTCCAGTTGTGGCCTTACGAATGTCTGATAGGCGATTTGTCTGGGGAGGGCAGGTTACGTTTAAGATAACCGAGCGTACGTGAGACTTCAGCAGTTATTTTTTCGATGTGCGCAGACTATGACAGGTTAGGTGTAAGGAGAATGCCGAGGTACTTCTATGAGTTGGTGCGTGTGACGGGGTTCTTATCCAGTGAGTAATCGAAATCGGAAAATGTATTTTTGCGGGTGAATGTTATTAGCTTGCATTTATTTCCAGGGTCATTTGCCAAGAAGACCACCAGTTAGTAATATGGTCAAGATCTCGTTGGATAGCGACGTGATCGGAAGGTGTGCAGATTTGACGATACATCACACAATCGTCTGCGAACAAGCGAATGGATGACGCTATTTCGGATGGCAGGTCGTTAATATAGATCAGAAAAAGTAATGGTCCAAGTACGCTTCCTTGTGGTACACCACATGTTACATCGCTGATACTGTAAATGAAGTTATCGACGACGGTGAATTGCTTACGGAATGACAAGAAATTTCTTATCCAAGATACTGTTAGGGAATTGATGTTTAAGCATAAAAGTTTAGCTATGAGACGGCAATGAGCAACGCGATCGAAAGCCTTAGCGAATTCTATGAAAATGGAATCTGTCTGTGGGCCCGTATACATGTTTAGGAAAATATCCGTAGTCAATTTGAATAGTTGCGTTTCTCATGGTAGTCCTTTTCTAAAACCATGCTGATGTTTAAAGAAGAACTTGTTAGTTTCCCAAGTGATTTGCTACGTTTGAAAAGATTATGTGTTCTAGTACGCCAGAACGTATATAAATTCCACTTTCAACACAACAGATCTTTAGCCTCGTTTTATTGAATTCCGTTTCGGAAAACAAATATTTTTGCATAACTTGGTATAATACACGCTCAGAAAATAAACAAAAGTGAAAAAGGCATGACATGTACATGACTACTAAACAAAGTTCACAGACAGTGAAATAACACAAAGTAATATGAAACGAGACAACGCGAAGGCCTTTTCATGTACACACATTGGAAATATTTTTATATAATGCCCTAAAGACCAAAGTGTAGAAGCGCTTCTGATATGCGCACTGAGAGCTTTTGATATACTCACTGAGATATTGCATAAACTTGGACCACGTGTATGGCATAGTCATGACAACTAAAGAAAGGGAAAATTCACTGGTAATGGCAAAAACAACGACACGCAAAATACCGAAAAAATGGAATAAAATGCCAAGATTGTTTTATTGACAGCTATACCAAAAAAAGACAAGAAAAATACAACAGCTTACTTCTAAACCTGCACAAAAGTATATGAAATGCATGACATGTTCATTACTACTGAACAAAATGAAAAAGACATGGCAGAACAAAAATAAAATTGTACTAAAAACGGAAATACACATCATCACATTATTTTGCATTATTTTGCAACACACTTTTCTTTCCCCACGAATGCATTGCTTAGCAGTAAAATTACGTCACTTAATGCACTAAGTCGTACCTACTGGGCACTCCTTTGTGTAATAAACAATAACTGAAGAAATCTGCATTTAGGACACTTGCAATGCTCATGCTTTCCAGAAAAAAACATATCATGCCTACACATGAAGGTTGTTCGCGCGGTTTTCCCATCGGCGATTACGGAGATAATACACAAACACGAACAGTAATTATTCAGCTGTTAGTAAGTTTGTAGAACGTGACGCACAGAAAAAGCACTAAAGGGCCGTTTATAGTCCGACGTAACGCCCGCGCGCGCGCACGCTACGTCACGTCGGCTAAAACGACCCCTCTATGGACGACCGCACGCAAAGTTTCATCCTAGACGCCAGCGCTTGTTTCTCCCCTGGCGGAATGATTTCATGTCCAACGGGTGTAGGTTTCCGCCGCCGCTTCCCTTGGCGGTCGCGCCCGCGTTCAGTTCGCGCTGCGCGCGAAACGTCTCTTGTTTGCGACGCGCCTCTTCGGATGACCGGAAATTATTATTGTGTTGTTAACTGTCACGACAGCAATGTAAACACGAAAGGGTTGATGCCACCAGTGAATTTCTGCCGATTCACAAGAAAATGGTACGAAAAAAGCAGACGACATACATGGATTACTGCGGTGCGCCGAGCGAAGTAAACAACTGACAAACGAAGCGAGCTCGTTCATTGATCACTCCTGAGTGTATGACGGTATTTATATGTAACCCACATGAATTTAATAATTACTCGGTACATAATCCTTTTATTCATATAAAATCTTTTAGGTTGTTCGACGAGCGTTTGTCCTGTGTTCTTTCTCGTGTTTCGTTTATGTGTGCGCTGTCCAAGAATGGAAACCACTTCTGTTGTATGCGCTAGCAGTGCCCAAAGTTCACGCGTGCCGAGAAATTGAATATGTGCACGATGCATTGAACATGACCGGAGTTCATTCCCGCTTCACCACTGCACCGATTGATCGAGTTACTGGACGATACACGCCCGCGTCTTGGTCGCGCCGGCATTGCTGAAGCAGGAATGATTACTAATACTTTCAACTTCCGTCTCTTGAACACTGTTAAAAAATGGCCAAGCTGTCTACATTGCTGCTTCTATTCCATATTGTAGGGGACGCACTAGTTGTGTGCGCATGTCGTACTTGTGCTATGCAGCGATATATTTTGTTTATTTCCGCACAGTGTCGATGGAAGTCCGTTGTCGCCATCAGAGACAACACGGATTTGTAGCAAACATATTGTGCGAAACTGAAAAAATGGCTTTAGCTCGTATGTGCCGTATGTATGTGCCGCATCGTATGTGCTGACGATTTTTCCGGCGGTACATACGATGTCGTTTCCAATCACCTGCTCAGCGTCACTTACATGGTTAAGCAGACGCTGCCCTTTCGCCGCAGTGCAGCCATAAAAATAATCGTCAAGCGTACCGAACTTCTTAAAGGCAAATAGAAGCGTGTACAGTATGTTTCACACTTAGGGGAAAACTCGGAACGTATTGCATCGCGATGCGGCAAGCAATGGAGACGTGCGGTGGCAGCAGCTCGAGCAGGCGCAGACGCTTGAGGGGCGGAGTCGTGATCTGCGTCGTCTGCTACGGTGGCGCGCGCTGGCCGCATTGTCGGGAGGCGTGCTACTGTCAGGGGCAGTGCACGTATATTTCTTCACTGTGTGTGCTACCGTAATAAGCAGCGACAAGACGCACCAAGATGTGCGCGCAACGTGCTCAATCTTTGTTTGACTCGAAGCGAAAACAAAGCACTCAACAATGATAACTATGCGGGTCGAACACGATGAAACAAACGGATACGATTAAAGGAATGTTTTAGGTTAAGACAATGAGCCGGAAGTGATTTTTCTTGACAATCATTCACTACACCAGACAGACCCTGCCCGCAGGTGGAGAATTGGACACGTCACGCTCAGAACTTCAGTTAGTATCTCGTCATGTCCCCAGCGGCAGCGATGACAACGCTCATCCTGGAAGGCAGTGAAGTGCAGAATGACTTGATAAGGGATGTGTTCATTCGCAGCACGTCTCAGTCGCTGACGATGGTGGATCGAAGCCTATCCTCGGGCGACTGATAGAGGGAGTGGTGCGCCAGCGATACTTTCAACGAGCCCCAGACGTTTTAAATGATGTTGGCGCCCGAGGATTGAGGCGGCCACTCCAAGAGAGTGACTGCGCGCTCTTCCAGCAGTTGTTGCACAATACGAGCAGTGTGGATCGGCGACCTATCGCGTTAGAATATATAGTCGCCTTCCAGAAACGGGCCGTCAAGAATGTATGGAATCAGTACGTCGTCTATGACTGCCCTGCAGCGATGAACTTACCTTCGAGGCGTATCAGTTGGCGTCGCACAACGCATATTAAAGAATACCGGCTCATTTCACGCCGTAACGATGAGATCGGTGCCCTGCAACTGACAGTAGAACGTTTCCCGACAATGCGGCCAGCGCGCGCCGCCGTAGCAGACGACGCCGTTCAAGATCCCGCCCCTCGAGCACCTGCGCGAGCTGCTGCCGCCGCCTGACTCACGCGCTCGCTGCATCGCGACGCAATGCGCTCCGAGTTTTCCCCTAAATGTGAAACAGACTGTACGCCACCCTTCGAAGGAAATCTCCACGCGCACACACGTAGGCACACACCGCGCGCGGCGCGAAGCGTGCCCAAACACGCGCAGTGCAGGAGGCAATCAAGGCGGCGCGAACGAGAGACGGGAGAGGGGTACCACCCGCTAATAGAATTTTGCTTCGCATGCGGCGCTCTCAACGCCGGCGCAGCAGCGCCGCTCTCGGTGCCGTTCTTGTCCATAGTCGGGCGCACCGGCGCAGCCAACGTAACCGGCGGCTTCCAACGCGCCCCGACGGGCCCGGCGCCGATATGGCTCCTGAGCCATTCGGGCGTCGGAGTCGGCGGAACTCTTGCACCACAATGCATTGCGCGCGAAGAAAAAGGCGCCAACGCAACTCCGCAGACGGCTTTTGCGGACGGCGCGCGACTTGCCGAACGTTCTGCGCATGCTCCGAAGATAGCAGCCGACGGCGCGCGCGTTGTAGTATAGAGGGGATGGCATCTCGGCTGGCGCAGCACAAGCGACGTAGCGTGACCGACCGTGAACGACGCTCGCCCGCACGCCGATAACGTCGGACTATAAACGTGCCTTTAAGGGCCGTTTATAGTCCGACGTAACGCATGCGCGCGCGCACGCTACGTCACATCGGCGAAAACGACCCCTCTATAGACCGTTTTTTCGTAGGCGCCGCCATATTGTGAACGCAGTGGCGCCGCCTATGAGCAGCGCCATACTGGCTTGGGTGAAAGCGGTCTTTTGCATGGCAGGTATACGCTCGGCGGCAGATTCTGGCGTTTGTTTTCGCGGTCGTGCTTTCTGTTTAGTATGACGCGCGTCTTCTACATGGTAAACGGTTCTGTGAGACTTGCTGAAGTGGTTTAAGGCGTCATGGCCGGAATTTCTTCTGGCGTTGAGGTGGACGGAACACGCAGCGCGATGTGCGCGCGCATATTTGAGCCTACAATCAGCCTCGGAGATCAATTGTGTATTTCCGAATGTTCCAATCAGTAATTTGACCTTATTACAGTATTATCCTCTATTTCTAAGCTGCGGTTTAGGAGCCATGAAACATACGCGACTATCGTAACAGCGTGGGTACCGTTCTGCTACGATAGGAGCTGTGCTATTATACTTTGACAAGCGTTCAAACTATTCGCTGCAGGTTACATTGCGTGACTACTTGGTTGGATGGATGAGGTTTCCACCCATGAATAAAATAGTTTTGGCTAGTAATAGCAGCATACCTTATACAGTCTGAATTAAGCTTGTCTAGCAAAGCGACCGCTTACGAACTGCGCGAGCGTCCTAAGCAGTATTAGGTGCTGAATTACAGATATCTTTGTTCTATATAGCGCATGGTCCAAGCATACGGCATCAGCGGTTTTATATTTATAAACGTTGTGAGACGTTAGCCCGTTTTCTCTTGCTTTTTAGAGAAAGAGGATGATAACTGAATGTTTTTTTCGGTTGTGTTCGTTCAGTTCTCTACGACGTACTCACAATTATTACGGAAATTTTGCGCTAAAAAATAGCCATCGCATTCTTTTTATGCGAACCCTCTCATATATTATGGCTGTATGCAGGCCAAAAAGGCAATGCCGAAGCACACAGCTTATATATGTATCGTGCTGGCTCACCAACCGCAGTGATCGCTGTGTTGAGCAGCGCCACGGGCCTCATGCAGCAAGGCTAGCGTAGACATATGGTAATTTCAAGCATACTACACATGAAATGCGTGAGAACGATGCCAGTGTATCACAAATATTTGATAGCGCCTGCCGCTTAAATGTTTCATGGTTGCCTTAGGTTGGCCGTGCACGAGCATATGCGCTCTTACGTTTTATGTTTTACTCCCTACGCCGATCGATCAGACAGTGAGCTGATTTACCATTTAATGCTGCTAATACAGATACGCCGGTTTTCTTTGTTGAATTAAAATCGATATAAGCAAAATAGTAAACAACACATACATGCACCGCGATTGATAATGCGCGTACGCCGCGGCTGATTATGCGAGTCACATTTTTGCGCCCCCAAGACATATTTCTGCCTACAGTAGTTACCGATGCACCGAAAGGCTTCCCTTACGACCTTATATGAACGAACATGGCGTAAATTTCACAAAGTACGATCTAAAACATCTCGAAATCGTTCCGCAGCACGCGACAGCAATACTTTCAAGCAGCGCCGCGCCGGATCGCCCAAGCCAGAGAGGAGGAAAGGCTCTCCGCGCGCCCTATCCTCCTCGCCCGATGAAACGGTCTATAGTCGGGCGCACCGGCGCAGCCAACGTAACCGGCGGCTTCCGACGCGCCCCGACGGGCCCGGCGCCGATATGGCTCCTGAGCCATTTGCGCGTCGGCGGACGGCGCGCGACTTGGCGAACGTTCTGCGCATGCTCCGAAGATAATAGCCGACGGCGGACGCGTTGAAGTATAGAGGGGATGGCATCTCGGTTGGCGCAGCGCAACCGACGTAGCGTGACTGACCGCGAACGACGCTCGCCCGCGCGCCGATAACGTCGGACTATAAACGGGCCTTTAGGGCGGAATGGAAAGCTGGGCAAGTTACTGAAGTTGAAGAATGAGACTTGGTACAGAAAAACACCTCATAGACCAGGCTAACCCGCCGTGGTTGCTCAGTGGCTATGGTGACCGGCTGCTGAGCACGAGGTCGCAGGATCGAATCCCGGCCACGGCGGCCGCATTTCGTTGGGGGCGAAATGCGAAAACACCCGTGTGCTTAGATTTAGGTGCACGTTAAAGAACCCCAGGTGGTCGAAATTTCCGGAGTCCTCCACTACGGCGTGCCTCATAATCAGAAGGTGGTTTTGGCACGTAAAACCCCATAATTAAATTTTTTTTAGACCAGGCTACAATGGGGAGGAACACCTATTTGTCAGCTTTCTCTACCGGTAAAAGGGAAGTGTAGCACAATCAAGGCGCAACGACGTCCGGAGACTCGTGGAGCACACACATGGACAGGGCCGTGTTCGTGTACATGCGCCTTCTGATGTCCTTGGGTCTGCGCGCTCACCTGTTGTCTTTAGGCACCCTTGCAGGGCTTGCATTTGAGGTATTCGTGCACCACTGCACGAGCGGTGCGAGTCGTCAAACGGGTGAAACATCGCGGAGCACAAGCACACAGCTATCGGGGACCACGAAACTGCCCACGCTGGTCAGCGCACAGCAGCGCACTATCCCGATAACAGCAGATAACGAAACATGAAACGTCATGCAGCGGGCTAAGCTGGCGCCGGGCCGGCGTGCGCGCGCGGAGACAGTCGAAAGTTAGGGAGTTGCGAGGGAGGGCAAGGGGAGAGGAGTTGAGAGGAGGGACGAAAGGGCACGGCCTCCTGGATTGGCGCGTACCCACGCGCGTCGATCCAGGAGGCCGTGCAAGGGAAGCGGAATTGCTTTTCCGCCCTCCTGATGGATGGCGCCAATTACGTCTGCCACCGGAGCGGCCGAGTTTCCGAGGCCGGCTTTAGCCATCCGTGGCGCGCGAGGCACCGGAGAGAGGGGAGGGATGGGGGGGGGGGCGGCATTCTACTCCGGCTGCAGCTGTGTGGCGGCTGCGCGCGGTCGCGCGGCCGATTCGCGAAAGCGATCTGCGTTAGGGGCAGCGCCTAGGTGCGTCGGCGGCTCGTAGCTTTGTGCCTGTCTCGGCGCTCACTTGGCGTTGAAGCGATAGACAGCACCAAGATCACTTCTCTCGCTGTTGCTGTCGCGTTCCCTCAGGCCAGCGTTTTGACAGCGAGTGTCCTCGGTCATCAAGTATGATGTTCATGTTTGCAGTGCACGCTGACACCATGCTTGTTAATTTTGTTAGTAAGCGAATGCTTACAAATGTTTACGGTCGATAAAACTACTATCTTTATTTCATAAAGCTGTCTGATAGTTTGCTATCGCAATCGATGCTTCGCGTTTCGGACGAAACAGCGACTTTATTTTTTACATGCGCCTTGAACATGCGCTGGTAGTGACGTCGTTTGCTCTCTGTCGCATCCGAGCGCGCGCGCAGCAGTTTCTCTCCGGCTCCGAAATGGGCAGGCCACGCGTCATACGTACTCCTGAGCAGCAGGCAGCTTTCGATCAGCAACGCCGCGAGCAGAACCAGGAACGAGCTCGTCTACGCCGTGCCGATGCTGCAGGCCGGACACAAGAACAGGCTCGTGCAGCCGAGCGCAAGCAGCAGCTGCGTACCGATGTTCGGGCAGCCTACCAAACCTTCGTTTAATGAACCGTCGGGATTAACTTATTGATAAACACCGGGGCCACATGTTTCAGCTTCGCTGGTTAACCATCCGTACGCAGTGCTTGGGCGGTGATTTGTTTCTTTTTACTGTGAGTCCGCGTATAAGCGCTGCTGAGCATGACTGCTATTGATCCTGATTTTGAGTGAATCCGTCTTGGTTTCATTTCGATTAGTCAATGAATTACGCATATATATGACCTCTGCATGCAAGTGGCAATGTTTCCATTCCTAATAAATGTTGTAAATTATTAGAAGATGTTTTTTTTCATGAGTCCTTAACATTGCCTACTGGAAGGAGAAGCAACACTGAGACATATCATTCACGTGCATTTCACACGCCGTTGATGACTGCCGGAGGGGTGACTGAAGTCTACAGGTTCAGGATCAACAAAGCATGCAAATCAATTTGTAGCGAGTTGTACAGCAACATACTCTCTAGGCATAGGATATCCATACAATTAGGAATAAATTGTTAGCTAGCTCCCTCTCTTTAAAAAATATAATGAACTTCGTCCTGTGTATACAGGGTGTCCAAACTACCATGAAGCAAGGTTTAAACGTATGCAAATGCCAGGTATAACCAAGGTAATGTTGTTTGCCGTCGCTTGGAGATACTCGGATTATATATTGTATTCCGCCTAATTATATGTTTAGACTTCGTTAATTATTCCTCGGTTGGTTGGCTTGCAACCGCTCTAGATTGCCGATGCACGGAATCACTAAGGTTTCTGCATTGCGTTATTAACTCTTGCCGGATATCTTCAGATAACTACCTAACTCCTGCTAAACCATCTAATACTAGAAGTCACCATCACCTAAACATGGCGCCTTATTTTGCCCGTGCGGACATTTTTAAATACGGTTTCTTTCCCTATGTAATTGAATATTGGAATTCTTTGCCTGGTCTAACTCGTTTTCTTCCTTTAAACTTATTTTAGCGACTGTTGAATAGGTAGCATTTTCATTTGGTTTGTGTTGTTCATGTTGCCTATGTTATGTGTCATTGTTCAGCTTTTCACACCCACTGCTGCAGTTGCTCACTGGGGCTGTAGTATCTACAAAAAAATACGAATTGACGCGCGACTGGCCGCTCGAGGCATCTTGCGTGTAAACGCGGGCTTCTTTCACGCTAGGAAAATCACTTTTATGCCGCGCGTATTGAGCAACAGACAGCTGTATCGGGAGTTTTCGTGTTGCTGTACGATTTTCTCGTTGACACTTTTCATCTAATATTTACGACTAATTACGTAATTAGGGGGAATGCAAAAAATAATCTGAGTATCTTACAGCGACTGCAAACAACTTTACCTTGTTTCTGTCCAGCTACATGGCTTTTGCATATTTTTGAAATCTTGGTGCATGATAGTTGGAACAACCTGTATATGTACGTATATCGTGTCTGTGCATGGTGTAAATTTCCACTGTGGAACCACAGTGAAAATTAAAAAGAACCGATGTTGGAGTGTAAAAATAAGGATGAGGTAGCCGCAGCAGCTGCTTTAATGCGCTTGGTCTCCTATTACCAGAATTTGCAGAAATAAACCGAAAACATGAATTAACAACCGTGCACGTCCGTGCCAATAATGATGCAGTAAGCTTTTAGCCGCAATAAAATTTTAAGTGAAAGGGTAGAGGCAACTGTTAAGGAACCTCAAATGATGCAGATAACAGAACACTTTGGTAATTACACATTAAGGGGGGGGGGGGGGGTAGGCTGCGGCATCGCCGGGGGGGGGGCAGAGCCTCCTCCCCCACCCCCCCGAAAATCTCCGGAGGGGACTCTGGCCCCGGAGCCCCCCGTAGTCGGCGCATATGGTCTCCGTAATGTATTCTAGCCACTAATTTTCGGTTGATTATGGTAGTAATAAGGGGAAGTAGCCAAACCAGACTCGTGGGAATAAAAATAAAGCATCGGTACTCATCAACGCATTATCGTAAACGAAACGTCAAATTTTCTAGTGAAACACCCTCTGTGCCAAAGGAATCTTAGATGCTGTTGCGACTCGGGGTCCGAAGATGTGGAATTTGCTTTGCCTCGTGGATGTGTGAGTGATTGTGAGGATGGGTCCGATATTCAGGACGTTTGACAACCACGTTTATATTTACATATGTACAAGAAAATTCAGAGTAATACAGAAAAGTTGATGAAGTTATAGTCGCCGATCACTCCCGCAGTCCGTTGCTCCTTTTATGCCTTGCGTGATCATGGTCCAGTCACTTCCCCCAATACGGCGTCAGGAGACCGATGACATCGGGAGGTCGGTTGCCCTTTCCCTAAAAAGGGAACTTGGTCCGAAACGCACGCACATCACTGGACACAAACAGGGAAAGGAGGGGAACGTACGCTGGTTCTGATCGTACTCTGACAGGCGATGGCCGTATCATCGCACTGACCGCGTCTCCGGCTTGGACATGCCAAATTGTGCGGCTGAAAAGTGATGGCCGTATCTATGCTAATTGCCCAAACCTCTCCTGAACGAGGCACTCCCGCGCTGGTCATAGATCATCCGTTTCGAGAACCATCTTGACGAGGCCGTCGGCCCGTTCCCCATAATCGCGCGAGCCGTGACCGGAGGTTGTCGCGGGGCGAACGGCCGATCACAACAGATGCTGAAAAATCAGTGTAGTTTAATACAGATTATTTGGCATATTGCTCATGAACAGAGTTTATTAAAATTTTGCAGCAGTGATACTTGCCGAAGGTTGTAGAATCCGATCACTACCGGGCCTTTAAGTAATGCCGCTGCTAGTGCGCCTGCTGACTCGTTTAAAGTTTGTCCCATGTGCTCTAGTACGCATACCAAACGGACGAGGCGTAAATGTCAAGAGCCGAGAGAGAGAGAGAGAGTAAAACACCTTTATTAATAATATTTGAATGGCGAGAGCAGTGTGGGAGGAACCCCTCAGTCCAGGGTCCCTAAGATGATTCCGGCGATGTTTCGAGCCCGTTGTATCACAGCTCGGAGGACGTCGGAAGGTCCGTCGTGGAGGGCATCGTCCCACAGCTATTTGTTGCTTAGGGGGTAAAGGAGAGTTGGCAAGGGAGGAAAGAGGTTTGCAGTGCACTCAATAGTGATCTGAAAGATTGTGGGCGAGCTGCCACAGCCAGGGCAACGATCTGCATAACAGTGTGGGTAGAATTTATTGAGAGAGACAAGATTTGGGAAAGTTGCGGTTTGTAACTGGCGTAATGCCACTGCTTACTCCCGCGAGAAGGACGGCGGTGGTGCGGCGTGGGTGCGACGAATGCGTGTATAATGACGGAGTATGTCTTTGTAACGGAGCAAGGGATCCCCCTACTCTGAACTTGTCGCCTCACCACGCCGAGTCGCCCGGAGGGAAATTTCTCGGGCAACCGCATGTGCGCGTTCGTTACCCGGCAGCGAGGTATGACCAGGGGTCCAGAGTAAGTGGATGCGGGGAGATGTGGTTGGTGTATTTTGCGGGATCTGTTTGAGAATTTGGTGCGCCGCTCTCGGGATGCCATGTCCTGATAGGAAAGCCCGGCATGCCTGTTGCGAGTCCGTGAATATATACACTTCCTCAGGAACACGGATGGCGTATCGAATTGCAAGAGCAACACCGAGAATTTCTCAGTAAGCGGCATTTGTTCCGCGCATTGCAGCAGAGTCTCTCGGGGATTCGGTGCCATCCAAAACTACCGAGGTATAGCCCTCTTGAGTGCGTGATGTGTCCTATAAAGTATGTGTTTCCGGGATGTTTGCAAGCATGCGGCCAATGTATCGTACACAGGCTTTGCGCCGCCCTTTGTCATGCTCGGGGTGCATATTACGTGGCAATGGATGAATGCTTAGTGCTTGGCTTATCGCTGACGACAAGATCGTTGGACGGGTTTCAGACTCAAAGGGTGGGACAGAGTATCCTAGCCGTGTGAGAAGATGGCGGCCAGTAGGAGTGAGTAGGTGGTGCTGGCGATGGCTGACCCAATGTGCCTCTAGCTGCTCGCCTAATGTGTTATGTGTCCCTAAGTTAAGGAGACGGCGTGTGGAAGTATAGTTCGGGAGGCCATGGGCCAGCTTCGTCGTTTTGCGAATCATTGCGTCTATGCGAAGTTGTTGCACTTGGGTGAACCCCTGAAATGGGAGATGGTATGTAAGACGGCTGATCACGCATGCCTCCACCAAGCGCAGCAGGTCCTCTTCTCGAAGGCCCGAGCGCCTGTTGGAGACCCTCCAGATCATGGCCAGAATTTGCTCAATCTGTCTGGATAGAAGGGAAACAGTGTAGTCTGACTTGCCATCCGCTTGGACGTGTAGGCCGAGGATACGAGCACGATTAACCTGTGGTATCGGTGTGCCATCCACGTGCACAGTGATAGGGGGAGTAGAGGAACGGCTCCGGGGGCGAATGATTATAAGCGCCGACTTTTCCGGAGTACATCTTAAGCTGCATTTTCTCGCGTACTCGGAAACTGTATCGACTGCTTGCTGCAGTCGGTGCTGGATGGCTCCGTCGGAACCCCGTGTCGACCAGATAGTAATGTCGTCCGCATAAATAGCGTGGGCGACATCAGGGATCTGGTCTAGTAGCCGGGGGAGCCCTGCGAACGCGATATTGAATAGAGTAGGGGAAAGAACTGAGCCCTGGGGTGTCCCACGTCCTACAAGGCGAATCGTACCGGATCGATGCGGTCCCATTCCTACGGTGGCTGTGCGATCTCGAAGAAATGCGCGGATATAGTTGTACATACGAATTCCACAGTGTGAATGTGCAACATTGCGAAGGATGAGGTCATGTTCAACATTATCGAATGCCCCTTTTAGGTCTAAGGCGATGAGTGCTCTCGTTTGGGCGGACGACGGAGGTCCTATGACTTCCTCCCGCAATTGTAAAAGCACATCTTTGGCAGACAGATGAGCCCGATATCCGAATTGAGAGTTAGAAAAGAATGATTTTTCTTCGAGGAAGGGCTGCAGACGCCGCAAGAGTACATGCTCCATGAGCTTACCAATGCAGGATGTTAGGGAGATGGGTCGTAAGTTTTCAACCTTAACAGACTTGCCCGGTTTGGGGATCAGTGTGATGTCGGCGTGTCGCCATGCTTGGGGAAGCATGCCCTTGCGCCAGCAATCATTGAAGATATGGGTGAGGTGGTTATTATCCGCGTCACTGAGGTTACGAAGGGTGGCGAACCTGATGTGGTCGGCTCCCGGTGCCGTGTTGCGGCGTAGGTCTTGTAGGACCACCCGCACCTCGTCAGATGGGATGTCTGCATCGAGCAATTCGTTCGCCTCGCCTACATAAGGATAGTCAGGGTACTGCGGCGCCGGGCCTGTGGGTATGAAATGCTTCTCTAGCTCTCTGAGGAGTGTCGAGACATCGTCCCTGTACTCGTGCATTAGGATGTGCAGCTGTTGAAATGTTTTTCCCTTTGTTGTGGTGGGATCTGTGAGTGAGCGAAGAATCGACCACGTTTTTGCTGTGCTCAATGTGCCTGAGAGGCGATCGCAAAATCCTCGCCAGTTATTCCTCGTAAGGATCTCTGCATACTCCTGAGATTCCCGTGTAATTTGATCTATACGTTTCCTAAGTTTTCGGTTGAGGCGCTGTCGTTTCCATCGTCGTGTCAACCCTCTGCAGGCGTTCCAAAGATGAAGTAAATGCGGGTCTATGTCTGGTGTCTTGGTTGTGGTGCGCAGTGTGCTCGTGGTGGCCTCTAGATCTTGTGCGAGAGAGTCAAGCCAGCGTTCGTACCCTTGGCGCTCAGGTGGGTCCTGGCGACGTTCCCTGAATTTCGCCCAATCCGTTATACGCACATTTCGCTCGGGCCTGCGCGCACCCCGTAATGACAAGGTGGTCGCCACAATGTAGTGGTCACTACCAAGGTGCTCCTCTAAAGGCCCGTGCGCAACGACTGGGCCAGTATTGCGCACGAAGGTAAGGTCAGGGCAGGTGTCACGAGATACGCTGTTGCCTATCCGAGTGGGGTGCTCTGTGTCGGTAAGCAGTGTGTATCTCATGTTACAGATGGCATTCCATAAGCGGGTCCCTTTAGCCTGCGATCTAACGTAACCCCATGCAGTATGCGGAGCGTTAAAGTCGCCGGCCACCACACAAACCCGTCCAAACCTACCAAATTCTGTTAGTAGGTGCTGAAAACAGTGCGCTCGCGAACGGGGGGAACTGTATGCATTGAGTATAAACAGACTCTAGAGCTCGCTGCGTTTACCTTGCGTAATTATTGCCAATATTTGGTGAGGAATGTCAATGTCAGTGGTATGCATGCGACATGTAACATGTTTCGAAACTAAGGCTCCCACAAGAGGAGAGACACCCGAGAGCGTGCTGTAGCCTGATAAAGAAGGGGTGCAATTGACTTCCTGTAAGAGGATGACATCGGGAGGGTTCGTGGATGTGGCGATATACTGCTGTAGGGAACCTCGTTTTCGGCGGAATCCACTGCAATTCCACTGCCACACCACTAGTTGCTCCGCGTTACGCGGCGCCATCATCATCGCGAGAGGAAGCAGGCGGTCGTGCATAGGGATGCGGGCGCCGGGTGCCCACATTTGAAGGTTGCGGCCGAGAGCCTTGGTCGGAAAGCGCGCTTTCGTTGTTACCGCTAAGCTCAGAAACTTGCATGCGTGCGAAAGTGCACTCTATACATGATTTCACTTGTTCCGTAATGCCTATTTGAAGGGCCTCCATTTGGCGTTCTATCCTGTCCAGAGCCGCCTGCATACTAGTGCTCATGTCTGCCACCAGCGCGTCCATTTGTTTTTGCAGGCGCTCACAGCGCGCCTCCATGTCACGACGTAGGCGGGCTATTTCTATTAGAGGATCGGGATTTGATAACCGAATTGGTAATAGGGGAAGGGGTAGGGAGAGATTTACGGGGCGGAGCGATCTGTGGGGGACCCTCCGCCCACCTACCTCCTGAGGCGCCTCCATTGCTGTTTTCTTCTCCGGGGTCCGCTGCACCCCTGAAGGGACCAGGGTCACCTTGGCTGGGGCGTTGGTCTGCAGGGCCTTCTTGTAGGGTTGTTGGGAAGATGGGGAAGGAGGGCGCTTCTCTGGGAGGCGCACCGATGCCTCGCGGGATCGGGACCGAGACTTGGAGCGGGTCCGGAACTTGCGACGGGATCTCGAACGGGTCTCCGACCGGTCTTGTCTGGTCTCCTTCGTTGGGGCGCGCGACGTTCGGGTCTCCGCCGTATCTGTGGTAGTGGTCAGGTCGCTGGAGGGTTGGCGTTCACGCTGCTCTTTCTCGAGAGCTTTCTGCACCCAAGCTTTGTTCAGTGTCTGCCTGGCACGCCGCGGGCAGTTTGGATCCGCTGTAGGGTGGGTCCCGTCACAGGATCTGCAGTGTGGGGTGCACGGATGTGACGGGGTGGGGTTGTCAGTCCCGCACGTCGCGCAAATGACCACGTGCGGCGTAGGACAGTAATCAGCCCAATGGCCGAGCTTGTGACATATCTTGCAGACCAGTTGGCGCGGTCCATGGGGGTAGCAGTGGAGTTCTGCACCATAGAAACGCACGTAGCGAGGCACTTTAAGTCCTTCAAATGTTACCAACGCAACGTTGGTTTGACCCATCATTCGTGCTTGAAGTATTTCAGTTCCAGGAGCCAAAAGCTCATCCACTAGCTTGGAAGACGGTGTACCGGGCAAAAGACCAGGAACAATTCCCTTGCATGAGTTGTCTGGGGCTGCAAAATATGTTGTGATGGGATAGACCCGCTGACCAAGGTTCAGCTCCCTCACCTTGTACAATGCGTCGGCTACGTGTGACTGGGGTGCGCTGATGATTGCCAAGTTCTGCTGAGGTCGCGGTCGGAATATGATGTCCTGACCATCGTCGGTGGTCAAGCCGGCTGCACTCCATAGAGCACTGGCGAGTTCTGGGCGCGTCCACTTATCGAGGCAAAGTCCTCCATGAGGCCGCAGAATTATCTTTTTGTCGTGCAAAGGAAATTGAGGCAGGTTCTGATTCCGACTGCGCTTGCGTACGGTAGGCTGGGAGGCGTCCGGAATGCCCAAGATGTTCTCGGAGGGTTGCGTCTTAGCGTCCGTTTCACGGATGCGTCGCTTATGTATGACTGTCTTCCAACAGCCACCTGTGTCGTCGTCAGTTTTGTCGTCGTAAATGTTCGGGGTATAGCATCCTCCTCCATCCCTTCCCCGGTCGGAGTATCTACATCTCGTTGTTGGGAGGGAAAATTGGCGACGATGGGATCGGCGGCCACTCCCGCGGTATCCACCTCGGGCGTCTTCGTTGTTGTCGAGGAACGCGCGGCGGCGTTCTCTGTCGCCGATTGCGTCTTATGCTCGTTGGAAAATGACGTTGCGGTAGATAAATGCTCCATCGAAACAGAGCGGTGAATTGGCCGAGTGCCCTTTGCACGCCCGTTTAGAACATGTGCCTCGGAAGAGCTGGTCGCTTGGCGCTCTTGGTTCATGGTGTAGAAAACACGCCAAGGCAGCTATGGTCCCGGGAGGGGCAGCCGCGTTGGAACTGCTTCAGAGCTGTAGAAGCGCGGAGAGCGGCAAAAAATCCCGGGAAGAAAAGGCGGTCGGTGGGAAATGGCGAGAAAGCCGCTTCCCATATCAAGAGCCGAGAGTAATTATAAGAAGAGCGTTTCGCTTCCCATCGTCGTCTTCACCGACCGTCGGAGTCCGTTATTGGAGCCGCTCGCAGCCACCTCTGTCAGTGCGCCGCACAACCGTAATGCGTTTGTCATTCCCGGGATAGGGCCATAGCCGTGTTATTTTTGTTTTCTAGGCGAATGCATTATGCCGATCGGGCTGGTCGAAAAAAGGAAGCTCAATTCCAACGCACATTTGAAATCTATGTAAAGCGAATTACTGAAGGATTAAATTCTAACAACTAACCGAAACTCGCATGTAGGCGTTTGTGTCAGCTCTTCTGATTATGCAAAAGGCAACTATTTCCGTACAAAAAGCTTCCACCGAGCCATTTCGTGCAATAAACATTTTCCCTCTCTCCCCTGCCGTCGCGTCTCGCGAGGGGAGACGTGCGAGTGGCGCCCAGGTGAGCCTGCCAGGTATTGTCGTACACGCCTGGGAGGTTGCAGGAGGCGAATACAGGTCGTGTGTCCACTTCGAAAACGCCTCCACACCGGCCGGTGAACAAAAGCGGGAAGCCTGCAAATTTCTGGAATGCCGCTTTATCCACAGTGACTTGCGGCAACAATCATACAATAGGTGCTCAGGTGCCCCATTAGGCGCTCAGTATCATCGACAAGCTCACATCTAGGTTATGTGATCCTTGTATTTGCATTTTACTCCTACTTGTACTTCGTTCCTGCTCCAGGACGGCACTTTATATCGGCGCAGCATGTCACACCCTAGTGGATCTGAGATGCTGCTTGACATTCCCCGGCATCTTCGCACAGCTGTTCTGTCCAAGCTGCACGATCTACCAACTTTTGGCCACCTCGGGGAATCCGTACGTACTACCCTGTCCGGTGACGATGGCCTGGTCTGTACCGATCTGTCCGCCGGTACGCCGCTTCTTGTGACTACTCTGTCCGACGACGATTCTTTTGGCCTGGTCTGCAGTGATCTGTCTTTTGAGTTATGTCAGCGCCGGAAAAAGCCACCTGTGCTTACTGCTGGTTGACTCCAACCTCTTGCCATTCCTACCGAACTCTTCTATCGCGTTGATGTAGACTTTCTGGCACCTTTTCCCACATCTGACTGAGGCAGCAAGTGGATTGCCGTCGCAACTGATTATACAACTGTGTTCGCGGTCACCAAAGCCCTTCCAACAGACGTAGCCTACTTCCTGTTGCACAACATCATTGTTCACCATGGCGCTCCTCGCTAACTTCTTACCGATGGGGGTCGCTCCTTCCGCTCTACAGTTCTGGACGACTTGCTCCGCTCCTGTTATACCAAACATAAACTGAGTACTGCATACCATCCGCAGACGAACGGTCTTAGTCGAACAATAACGGACAAGCTCTCCATGTATGTTTCTGATGACCATCGTGATTAGGATACTGCTCTCTCTTTTGTCGCATTCGGGTACAATTCATCACGCTACGACACTGCAGGTTACTCGCCATTTTATTATGCGGCCGAGATCCAGTATTGGCTTTTAATACAATACTGCCTACCGCTCAAGAGCCTGTGTCTCAGTATACTCGCGATGTCATTTTTCGAGTCCAAGAAACACGCTAAATTGCTCACCATCGCCTTTGTGCGTCTCAGGACAAACGGAAAAGTATTTGGGACAGTTTTTACCGGGACGCCGATTATGTTCCTGGGGATCTTGTCATTCTGTGATCTTCCACCCGTCGCTCCGGCCTCTCGGAAACACTAATGTCCTGCTACTCCGGTCCTTACCGGGTCCTCTGTCAGGTGACCGACGTAACCTACGAGATCTCTCCGTCGCACCTACTACTCGCTCCACCCAGACTTCCCATGACGTCGTTCATGTCAGCCGCTTAAAACAGCACTCCTTTTCTGCCTAAAAAGCGGCATGACGGGGCTTTCACGCCGGGCGGAAATATGTTGCACAGCTCTGCACAATGATGAGGAAGATGAGCATGAGCTTCGGACTGAAGACGAAAAACGCTTCAGTGACTAGCCTGCTGTAGACTTGTATTTGTCAATTACTGTAAATTACTGTACATTCTGTAAATTAAAAAAAAGAATTATTGGGTTTTACGCGCCAAAACCAGGATCTGATTATGAGGCACGCGTTAGTGGGGGACTCCGCAAAATTTCGACCACCTGGGGTTCTTTTTAACGTACATCTAAATCTAAGTACACGGGTGTTTTCGTATTTCGCCCCCATCTAAATGCGGCCGCCATACTGTAAATATATTACCCGTCTTGCTTCGTTCCTCAGCAACAATATTATTCTAAATCGAACCTAACGGGAAGCTTTAGCTTCCTGTTAGGTTAAAATGCGATTTCAGAATGCGAAATAGTTAGAATGCGATTTCAGAAACCGAATTTTTATTTAGCTTCCACTTTTTTTACACAAATTCTGAAAAAAAAAATTCGAAGTTTCTAGAAACAATACTTGAAGTATGAAACTCTGTAGCTCAGCAACTAAACACGATGTCGCAATTCTGTAAGCTGCACCTAATATTTCATTTAATGCGGACAAAAATGATATATCATATGCCACCCTGAAATACAACACTAACTCCTGAATATTGCATTCGCAAAACCTTTACAAGCATTGTACCAACTTCAGATAAGTCGTAAATTGATACATCAGATTTTGTCCGTTTGAGATGCTCCAAGGGATGCAGTTTATAGAGATGCGATATCAGTTTTTGATGCCAACTAACGGATTTGTAAACTTCGTACTTCTTTTTTCAGATTTACCGATTTACGACAATTTTTGTCAATAATGCCATGGCATAAATAAAAATTATTATTGCAGGAATCACTGTGATTTAATGTTCTCTCTTATATGAAACACGTTCTCTTTTAAATGCTACCATTCTCATTCAAATCGGTTGAGCGGTTTTCTCATAAAATCATTTATGCGTTTTACATGTATTTGAGCAGCCGGCATTGAAGATAGGCCCGAACTGAAGCTTCCTCAATGTATCACACCGGTTCTATAGGAATCCACGAAGCGTAACCATATGACATAACGCTGACTATATACGGAAGCCCGCGGTCGCAGTAGTGCGCAAATAATAATAATAATAAAAACAATGAATAAAGAAAACGCAACGGAAGCTTTGCGGGAGCCGTTGTCTCGGCCAGACATCTTATACGGAATGCCGACGAGCTGTCTGGCAAAATCGTCGATTCATTGCCGTTCGAGCAAGTGTCAGGTCGCCTTCAAGATAAGGCTGATACATAAGCGCGCTCGTTTCCAAGTGCCGAGGTTAAATCAAATTATGGAGTTTTACGTACCAAAACCAGGCCATGAAATGAACAAGTTGACGGCAAATATGTTAATGAAACATTGTCATTCAAGAACCGTGTTTGCATTCTTGTACATATGAATGGCCGGGGAAAAATCTCAATGACGCTGTCATTTGTTCCAATGGATTACGCAGGAGTGGCTGTCACCGGTCGTGTATCGTGAGTAATTGCACCGAAATTATAGTCGCAACAGAGAGCACGTATATAAAGAGCAGAAGTTCTGCAAGATATGCGTCAAATGAAAGTGAGCCAATGCGAATATATGACAAACGGGGTACTTTATTTAAAATTAGTCTTCATGAGCACTTAGACATTTGTCCCATTGACTAACGAGCCCCGTGGTTCCCGTCTCATAAAACTACTTGGGTTGCTGCTTCAAAAAGTCTGTAACTGACTCTTTCACGTCATCGTCTGGCACGAATCTGGTTCCCTTGAGCTGTTTTTTCGGTTGCCCCAAAATGCGGAAGTCGCAAGGCGACAGGTCTGAGCTGTATGGCGGATGTTGCAGCGTTTACCACTTGAACTTTGCCAGTTTTGTGTTAACCATATCAGCGACGTGGCACAGGCATTGTCGTGGAACAAGATGACCCCATTCGTCAATTTTGCACGTCGTTTGTTCTTGATTGCGACACGCAGCCGTTCCGGCGTTTCACAATATCGTAAACAATTGATAGCCTCTCAAGATTTAGCAAATTCTATCAGTAATGGCCCCTGATGATCGAAAAAAAAAGTCAACAACACCTTTCCGGTGGAAATGACGGCCTTTGTGTTCTTTGGGCGTGGTAAATTCTAATGTTTCCACTGTAAGCTTTGCCGTCGTGTTTCAGGCTCGTAGTAGTGGCACGTTGGTTCGTCCCCGACCACAATTGCAGACAAGAAATCGACATCCTCATGCTGATATCGGATCAGGTGAGTCACGGCAGCGCCAAACTTCTCCGTCTTCTGGAGGTGGATCAAAATCGTGGGCATCCATTGCGCACACAATAGCCGATAACCGAGGTGTTCACGAATTATGGCGGGAACCGAACCGTGACTGATGTTCACACGGTCTGCCAGTTTATCGATGCTTATCCTCTGTTCTTGTCTCATCAGCTTATCAACCTTTGAAATTGTGTGGGGGCTGATGGAATCGCACCGCTGGCACGAGTTGTTGGGGTCTCGGTGCTGACGCCCGTTATTGCCAATGGGTCGCAAGCCCCAAGGGTAGCGTTGGCCTGGCGGCCTGGGGCACTGGAAGCATCCGAAGGTCCCGGCAAAGCAAGAGAAGACTGGTAACAGAACAACTTGTTTATTCTAACATAGCAAAAGAGCGGCCGGTCAGGTCGACCGAAGTGGAGAGACGGGAGAGCACGTAACTCAACAGTACAAATCGGAGCCTCTCTCCTGGCGTCCGGGGGCAGCTGCTCTTATACTCTCGGCGTCGCGGTCCAAAAGGGAAGGTCACGGGAAGAGCCCACGCGACGGCGGAGCACGAGCCCACGACGGCGCGCACGGTCGAGCCGAGAGACATGGCGAACCGAGTGCAGTGACGCATCGCCAACCCGCCCACACGACGGCGCGCACGGTTGAGCCGAGAGACCTCCTGGCTCCTCATTTGGGGAACTCCGCTCCCCGGCTGCCCCGCTTTGACAAGCGAGGGCACACACACACACACGCACACACGAAGACACGTGGCACTGAAACACGCCTGGACACGCTTGGCGGGGAGGCGTTGCGGCGGCGTCGCACGGGCCAAAATGTCCGCCGCTTTGAACGAAGCCCCGGCGTCCGTTGCATCCGCGCCGGCATTACCGCGCGTTGTAGGCGAAACGTAACAGACCGCCCCGCCGGGGGAAGGAGATCCCGATGGTCAGGGGACTGCATCCGCTGTCCGGAGGGATGTCGCTCGATGATGCTCATAACCGTAGTCGGGCGTCCTTTGGCGTTTCTTGAACGCAGCGCACAGAGAAGGCCTCGTTCTCACGTTCAGGTGCACACAGGACACTGCAAAGTGACTTCGGGAGAGTTGACATTTTTGTTCTCGTTTCCGGCAAGCGTTAGAACTACGCCGAAAGTCAACCGCTCAGTCAGCAAGCACGGCACAAACCTCACTAAGCCCTGCCAGGCTCTTTCCCCTTTTATACTGCTGCCTAGTTCCTTACAGTAGTTTAGCAGCACTCAGAACGCGTCCACAAATCGGAAAATTGCACTAGAAAGCATATCATCACTTTGAAACACTATACAAAAGCAATAGGTTAAAAAAAATCCTGCCTCAGGAAGAAAAACATCAGTAACAAGCAATTTTGAGGCTGATTCCCACGTTAGGGGCTTCGACTTAAGCCATCGGCGTTACCGTTGAGACTCCCCTTTTTGTAACGCACCTCAAAGGAATATTGTTGCAAAGCGAGGCTCCAGCGCAGGAGGCGGCCATTTTTGGGAGAGATGGTCTGCAGCCATTGGAGAGGGCAGTGATCCGTTTCAATGATAAACCTCGAGCCGGCTAGGTAACATGACAATTTCTGAACGGCCCACACGATACACGCACACTCTTTCTCGGTGGCGCTATACGCCTGCTCACGACTGGTCAGCTTACGACTAGCATACAGGACGGGGTGTTCTACTTCTCCATTTTCCCGTTGGCACAGTACAACGCCCATGCCTCGCTCACTAGCATCACACTGAACAACGAACCCTTTTGTGTAGTCGGGCGATCGTAGCACAGGCTGGCTTGTTAGGGCGCTCTTTAGGGCGCTAAAAGCTCTTTCCTTTGTCTCATCCCAGACGACTGTTTGCGGCTCTGTCTTTCTTAGAGCATCCGTCAAGGGAGCCGCGATATCAGAGTACCTGGGGATGTACCTCTGATAGTAGCCGGCGACACCTAAGAACGACCGAATATCGGTCTTCGTGCGCGGTTGCGGGAAGTCTCGCACAGCGGCCACCTTTATTTCAGAGGGGCGGCGACGACCCCGACCAATCACGTGTCCGAGGTAGACAACCTCGGCCTGTGCTAACTGGCACTTGGGAGCCTTGACTGTCAAGCCCGCATCGCGCAGGCGGGTTAGCACTGCCCGCAAGTGCGCCATATGCTCAGGCCAGGATGCGGAGAATATCGCTACGTCGTCTAGATACGGTAAAGCGAATTCTTGCTGTCCCCGCAACACTTTATCCATGAGGCTTGAAAAGCAGTATGGCGCGTTCTTCAAACCAAAACTCAAAACTTTAGGACGGAATGTCCCCATTGGTGAAATGAACGCCGCATACCTACTAGCCTCTTCTGTAAGTGGAACCTGCCAATAACCCCTGACAAGATCTAGGGTGGAAATAAACTGAGCGCTACTCACTCTCTCAAGGCGCTCCTCGATGTTAGGGATCGGATAAATTTGATCCTTAGTGATGGAATTAAGCCTGCGGTAGTCGACGCAAGGACGAGGTTCCTTGCCCGGTACCTCAACTAAAATCAAAGGGGAGGTATAATCACTCTCACCCGCTTCAATAACACCGAGCTGTAGCATTTTCTTTACCTCAGCCTCCATAATATCGCTCTGGCGGGGTGACACCCGGTACGCCTTGGATCGTACTGGCTCTGGGGAGGTAAGTTCTATGTCATGAGTAAGGACAGAAGTCCTACCAGGCCTCTCAGAGAACAGACCTTGAAACTCTTGTAAGAGCTGGTGTAGTTCTGTTTTCTGCTCAGGCGACAGCGATGCTTTACTTATTAAGTCACTAATGACTTGATCGGTGTCTTTCCTGTTTGTCACTGAGCTTAGTCCCGGAAGCTCGACCGGAAGCTCTTCGGGCACGTTTACCATCATGCACACCACTGCTTCCCGTTGCTTATAGGGTTTGAGCAGATTACAGTGGTAAACTTGCTGTGCTTTCCGCTTTCCTGGCAGACTCACCACGTAGTTAACGTCCGACAGTTTTTGAACAATCCGTGCTGGGCCCTCCCACTGCACGTCGAGTTTGTTCTTTAGCGATGTGCGCAATATCATGACCTCATCGCCCACCTCAAAACGACGGGCCCTGGCTGTCGTCAAAGCGCTAGTAAACACTGTACCCTGATCTGACTGGATTTCTGCAGGAAAACCAACTCGCGCAAATATGGACAGTAGTGCATTGACTATCTCAACTGAGCTGAGTTCTTTAAGCGGCACTGCTTCAGGGAACTTTGTCGCTGGGCAGATCACAGTCAAAATGTGTCGGTACCCCGTGGCTGTTACCGGCAGAGGTCCCACTGTATCAATAACGAGCCGTCTAAAAGGCTCCGTAATGATAGGTACCAACTTCAACGGCGCCCTCGATTTGTCCCCTGGCTTGCCCACCCGCTGACAGGTGTCGCATGTCTTCACAAAGTGGTCTGCGTCCCGAAAACACCCTGGCCAATAGTACTCCTGCAAGAGACGGTCCTTAGTTTTCTTAACTCCTAGGTGTCCGGACCACGAACCCCCATGCGACAAGCGCAACAGATCCTGACGGTAGCACTGAGGCACGATCAGCTGATCGAACTCCACTCCCCTGCGGTCTAGATACTTCCGGTACAGGACCCCACCTTTTTCCACAAAGCGAGCATTTTTTTTGGCGATACCTTCCTTGATAATGCAGCGTATGTTTTCTAGGCTGCCATCCTTCTTTTGCTCGGCTATCAAAGCCGACCGGCTGACTTTTAGCAACCTGTTAAGTCCGTCTGACGTAGGCGCGATGAGCAAATCTGGAGACAGCTCTTCTAACTTTCCCGTGTCGGGAATTTCCTCTCCAGTATCTGCTGCCTTTAACGCTACAGGCTCAATTTTATTCAGTTCGGGCGTGCTCTGAATACCAGCTTGCTGCGCCTCTGACCCTTTTTCATCGTTCAACAACGTCGGCCCCGCAACTACCGCCTTTGCAGCGAGCTCCCGAACCTTCGATCTGGTTAAGGCCTGAACGCTAGCCTCACCAAACAAAAGCCCCTTCTCGCGCAGGAGGTGATCGGACCTGTTCGAAAATAGGTACGGGTACTGGGGGGGCAGCATAGATGACACTGCGGCCTCCGTCTCAAGTGCTCCGAAAGGTCCTTCAATAAGCACTTTTGCTACCGGCAGACACACGCTATGAGCTTCCACTGCTTGCTTGATCCATGCGCACTCGCCCGTGAACATATCGGGTTCTACGTAAGAGGGGTGAACTACATCCATTGTAGCTGCGGAATCGCGAAGCACTCGGCACTCTTTCCCGTTCACGAGGAGGTCTCGCATGTAAGGCTCGAGAAGCTTCATGTTCTCGTCAGTGCTGCATATAGACAAAAACACGACTTGTGTTTTTGTTTCTGGACACTGTGCCGAAAAGTGACCCGGCTTCTGGCACGTATAACAAACGCGCGCTTGCCTCGTCTGGAACCGCTTTCTGCGTTCGGCTTCGGTTGCCGCCGTCTCCTTACGTTCGGTCGGACTGCTTTCACTCGCATCCGAACTACGTGTGTCCCCCTTTGCTCTCATGGGCGTGAACTTTGGCCTCTCAAACTTGGAGCCAAATTCACCCTTTTGACCGTCCTTAGCTCCACGAGCCCGACGCGTCACAAACTCCTCGGCTAGCTCAGCGGCTCTAGCCACCGTACTAACGTCTGGCCTATCCAAGACCCAGTACCGCACGTTCTCAGGTAACCGACTATAAAACTGTTCTAGCCCGAAACACTGCAGAACTTTCTCGTGGTCACCAAACGCTTTCTCTTCTTTGAGCCACTCCTGCATGTTTGACATAAGCCTGTACGCAAACTCTGTATATGACTCACTTCTGCCCTTCTCATTTTCCCGAAACTTCCGACGGAACGCCTCCGCTGACAGCCGGTACTTTTTTAGCAGACTCGATTTCACTTTGTCGAAATCCTCTGCCTCCTCTCTCTCCAAGCGAGCGACTACGTCGGCCGCCTCGCCGGGTAGCAAAGTGAGCAAGCGCTGTGGCCACGTTTCCCGAGAGAACCCCTGCTTCTCGCACGTTCGCTCAAAGTTAACCAGGAACAAACCAATGTCCTCTCCAAGCTTAAACGGCCGCATCAGGTCAGTCATTTTGAACAATACTCGTTCTCCTGCACCGTGTGCCTGACTTCCATTACGAGCGCGTTCCATCTCTAACTCGAGACGCTTCATTTCCAAAGCGTGTTGACGGTCGCGCTCTTCTTTTTCTTTCTCTTTTTGTTCTTTAAGTTCACGCTCCTGTCTTTTTGCCGTCTCCCTCTCCTCAATGGTCTCAAGGCATTCCGACAGCTCGTCATCCTCAGCTTCTAACTCAAGAATAGCCCTTAGCAGTTCTGGTTTTCTGAGTTTGTCTGAGACATCCAGACCCAACTCTCTCGCAAGCTCCAGCAATTTCGGTTTGCGCAACGACTTCAAATCCATGGCTGCTCTGAATGCTGCTTTCTCTACTGCCTACTATTGTCTTGCCGCAAACTAACCCGGTAGCAACGACAACCACAATTACCAGCTCTGTTTCTAACACTAACAAAAGCCTGGCAAAACTCAGAAGAAGAAAGTCCCGCACTCACCAAACCTTGCAGCCAAGACTTCAGCGCAGTCGTTCCGCTGCAGGCAACCAGTCATCACACAGGGCTCGTTGCGCTGCTCCCGGATGGTCGTTGTGCTGCTCAGCATACAGTCAACCGCATCTCTTCGCTGCTGGCCTCCGTTGTCGCGATCTCACCGCTGGCAACCAGATGTAGTAATCGCACCGCTGGCACGAGTTGTTGGGGTCTCGGTGCTGACGCCCGTTATTGCCAATGGGTCGCAAGCCCCAAGGGTAGCGTTGGCCTGGCGGCCTGGGGCACTGGAAGCATCCGAAGGTCCCGGCAAAGCAAGAGAAGACTGGTAACAGAACAACTTGTTTATTCTAACATAGCAAAAGAGCGGCCGGTCAGGTCGACCGAAGTGGAGAGACGGGAGAGCACGTAACTCAACAGTACAAATCGGAGCCTCTCTCCTGGCGTCCGGGGGCAGCTGCTCTTATACTCTCGGCGTCGCGGTCCAAAAGGGAAGGTCACGGGAAGAGCCCACGCGACGGCGGAGCACGAGCCCACGACGGCGCGCACGGTCGAGCCGAGAGACATGGCGAACCGAGTGCAGTGACGCATCGCCAACCCGCCCACACGACGGCGCGCACGGTTGAGCCGAGAGACCTCCTGGCTCCTCATTTGGGGAACTCCGCTCCCCGGCTGCCGCGCTTTGACAAGCGAGGGCACACACACGCACACGCACACAAGAAGACACGTGGCACTGAAACACGCCTGGGCACGCTTGGCGGGGAGGCGTTGCGGCGGCGTCGCACGGGCCAAAATGTCCGCCGCTTTGAACGAAGCCCCGGCGTCCGTTGCATCCGCGCCGGCATTACCGCGCGTTGTAGGCGAAACGTAACAGGGCTGATTGTACGATGGCTTTGGCCTGGTCTTGGAATGTCTTTGCAACTTTCCTGTCCTTCTGTGAACCGTTTTCTCCAACGCTTCACAGTGGCCAATGAAATACAACGTTCAAACGTACACCGCAGCCACACGGCGACTAATTTTTTTTGGAAACACCTTCAGTTGTCGAAAACCTCACGACACCACACTGTTCAACTTTTGAAGCGTCCATTATGTCACGCAACTCATTCAACCCAGTGTATGAGAGCATTAAAGAACATTTATCCTCACACCTGCGTGTCAGTTTTGTAAATGAGAGATGCCGCTCTGCTACGCGCATGCCTCGCAGATAATGAACCGAACCATTATTGCGCGGTGAGGGTAGGCTCACATTCATTTGACTCGCCCTCATACATTAGAAATGCAAAGATACAATGGGATATACAAATGCGAAAATACAGTTTGATAAAGGGCAAAAAAGTGTCACTGGAAACAAAGTTCACTGCGCGTATGCCCAAAACCTCGCAACAACATATTTAAATATATGTATAAGTATCCAATAAATCTACGTATGTAAGAAAAAGTCACCGTATATAATGCATCAAACAAGGCAAATAAGCATGCTGCGCAATCACAGATTCACAGAATCCTAGATTCTGCCCCCATTGCATCCACCCCCTCAGATGTATCGCGCGCGACGGAAGACGGCGCGCTTGCTCCCCGCTTTTCTCTTTTGCTCACACAAGACTGAGTCACGATCGTCGGCTCACCCATTCCACCCCCACCACTATGCTTCGACCCCCACAGCATGCGGCGCACAGTCGCGATGTTATCGCCCTTGGACTCTATACAAAACATGAGGGCGATGGCGACGGCAGGAATGCGCCTGGAGTGTCCATATAATTGCTATCGCAATAATATAGTAAGAGTATCCGGCAACTGAAGCGTGCCGTGGCACATTACTTTCCGCAAAAGAAGAAGTAACGAAATTGAACTTTCACTATGCGACAATACGCTGCGAACAATGTATTTTTTCCTTTTGTGGGGCGGGGGCACCGAAATGAAAAAAAAAAAACACATAGGAAAGCATGTTGGCCACAATCGAATGCCTACTTTGGGCACCTAATGTGGCTACGGAAGGAATATCGAAGAAAACATGAGACGCTTGGTCCACTGAGAACCATGCGCTTACTGCCTGGTATCCTGCACCGGCGAGACAGGACTTTCCGGAGAGGTTGCGCTCAAGCGAACGCGGTGCAATCCGTCGAGTCCCCACAGTGATTGCGGCGAGCGACCATTGTTTCTTTTTCTCGTCTGCTAGCCAGAAAGCATTCAAAACTTTGCGAGTCGAAAATCCACTCGGCCAGAGCAAACCGAACGCGCACCGAAGTGCGCCGCGCGGTGGTCGAGGCAACACGAGAAAAACGTGTGCGCTCTGGCTAGCTCTGGCAGCCCGCGGGTAGGGTAGCGAGAACCAAAAAAGAAAAAAGAAAAAGGAGAGGAGGCTCAATGTGTCCTCACGAATAAATGTCAAAGGAGAAAGAATAAATAAGAACGTAGTTACCTTGGCTGGCTTTAGTGTCGTGACATGGATGTTTTGGCGTAGGTGAAAAAAATGTCGATTTTTTATGTGACATGACGGCACAAATAAACCACCACAACCTTTCGTCTCATCGGACCTCGCTGCGTGCTTTGTCAACTTATCTGCTAGTGTGTTGATTTGGCTTGTCTCGTTAACATGTTCCGATGTAAGACTTTAGAAAAGTCAATGGACTTTGGGCGTCAAATGTTTATGACAACATTAAACCCACAATGTTCCGCTATTGAAAATATAAAGCACAGCTTAGGAAATGTCAGTACACCTTTCACATCAAGAGTTTATGAGATTTATACCCATAAAGTTTCGGAATTGACATTTATGCATTCCATAGATTCCGCGGCCTCAGCGAGATGCCGCGGCGAGCCCGCTCGCCATCAAAACGCCTCTGAAACTTTGTGCTCGGATGGGGCTACTCGGGCGTTATGTGACTCCCGGTACATGGGCGTTGCCGCGAAATCCAGCCCGAGTTCGCAATGTTCGCGGTGAAATGTCTTTCCGAGCGTGAAAAAGACATTCTAGACAAAATACAGAATGATTTCCGGCGCCGGGGGTTGCTTTGGTCGGCGGTGCATGGACAGGACGAAAAAAAAATTTTTTTTTTTGGGGGGGGGGAAGGCTGAAGCCCCATAAGCCCCACCCCCCCTGGCTACGCCCCTGGTCTATGGGTGTGCTTCTTTTTATTTTTTCTTTAGTTGTACGTCATGGGATACCTGATGGCGCTAATTTCAAATCTTTAAGGTCGATACGCCACATGATGACGAAGAGAGAGAGAGAGAAAACAAGGGTAGGAAAGGCAGGGAGGTCAACCAGAACAGCATCCGGTTTGCTACCCTACACTGGGGGTGGGGGAAAGGGGAATAGAAAGAGGAAGAACGGGAGAGAGGAAGCACTGAGTACGTGTGGGAGCGACACCATACACAAGGACACTATAAACGGTCTGTTAAGCCCCTGCACTTCAAGTACCGCACTAGTGCACGAATCGCTTTTCGAGCCAGTGACGGGTGTGGCCACGGTCCGAGTATCTTTGACTCGGTGAAAGATCTCGAGTCCAGTCTGCGTAAAGTTGCCCGCAGAGAGAGGCGTTGGACAAAACGGAAACTGAACGTATGTCCAGGATTCCTGTGTATTACAAGCTGCTCAATTGAATTGACGTGCAGTTCAGAACGGCATTACATGCAGGTTTGAAATATAAGGTACGCATGACCTGTTTTTCTGGGAAATCAGTCTCGAAAATAATGTCATTTTGTTTAGACCTCTAGAAAAAAAGCCGAAGAACACAGCTACCTTCTTTTTTAAATGATATTCCGGGGTTTTACGGTGCAAAACAACGATATATGATTATGAGGCACCCGCGGCATTGGACTTTTCACTACGTATAGGGTTCTGTAACATGCACCTTAATATAAGTTCACGAGTGTTTTTCCATTTCGTCCCCATTGAATTACGCTGCCTGGATCGAACCTGTGAGCTCCAATTTAAAAGTCAAATACCATAGCCACTAGCTACCGCTCCGGCTTTTTTTTTTTAAAGCATAGACTGGCAAAAAAATTGAACGCAGTTTACGGGTCAAACATTAGTATATAGAATAGTGACATAAAGCTGTTTTCGGCTCCCGACATCCGACCCAATAAAAGACCCTGTAACCAATTTCTCCGCATGCTGTTACGCGAGGAAGACGCAAACATAACGGAATGCTGCACTGCATTTTTTTCTCTCGGTATGCTTCACGTAAGCCTGAGAACTGCGCAACAGGGCGCTGGATGAGGCAGATATGTTCTATTATTGCGGTAGCAAATACATGGACACCCCGGGCGCATTTTTGCCGTCGCCGCGCACTGCAAGGGCGCAAAATGCAAGGGCGATAACACGCCCGTCGCCGCGCGCCGTGTGCTGTGTGTGCAAGTGAAAGCACGCTAGGGGGGCCGACGTTCGCGGCTTAATCAGGCGCGCGCGAGGGAGGAAGGCGGAGAGCAAAAGCGTCGTATTCCGTCGCGCGAAAGGCCGTTAGGGAATGGAAAGGAGGGAGGTTGAGGACGGCGTTGTGCTCCCGCAGCAACTGCGTATTTCGCCACCGGGCGCAAGGGGAACCAACGATTGCAGCTCAATCTCGTACGCGAAAGGGAGAAAAGTGGGGAGGCAGCGCGGGAGAGAGGGGGGGGGGCTCCTATTCCGTCAACAACTGCGTACTTTGCGCGGCAGCGCGCGGTCGCGCGCGCCGTATCTTGAAAGTGACCTGTAGACGGCGCATTGCTTTGTGCGTGTTTTCTCGACGCTGCTTGCGTTGAAGCGATAGACAGAACGAGGGTCATTCGCTCGCTGCTGCTACCGCACTTGCTCGCACCAGCGTTTTGACATCGTGTCCCCGCTCATTGAGTGTGCTGTGTTCATGTTTGCTTGTGCGCGCTGACACCATGATTATTAATTCAGTTAGTAAGCAAATGTTTCCAATATTATACGGCCGATGATACTATCTTTACTTCGTATAACTGTCTACTAATTTGCTATCGCAATCAATGCTTCGCCTTCTGGGAGAAACTGTGACTCTTTTTATTTTTGTTAAAGTGGCAAGCAGCAAGCTTAGTGTTTTTTCGTCTGTGTTTCGCAAAAACTACAGATGGAAAACTATATGCGCAAGAATACACACGAAATATATGCTGCTTGAAGAACAAGCAAAATAATTGTTCTCCAAGGCCTTTTCTACTTTGTTTACAAGCTGGGTCGACCACTCCTCAATGTCTCATCAAGAGGGTGTCACACAGAACAGCAGGCATGCATGAAGGAAGAAAGCCTCACCCGGATAGTGGAATCCTTCGCTGTAAGCCAAATTGCATACGCTGCTGCTTTCCACAACTGGAGGCAGTGCGAGCGAAATAAGATCAATGCGCTCATACGCAAAGCGTGCAAGGCAGCACTCGGACTTCTCGACTGCACAAGCACCGACAAGTTCTTGACCCTGGGAGTGCCTAACGCCCTGGAAGAAATCGCCGAGGCGCAGAGGACCGCCCAGCTCGCGCGGCTATCGGAAACAAGAACGGGCAGACAAGTGCTGCATGGCCTAGGCCTGGGGCCAAAGGAAAGGGGACCCGAAAATACAGAAGTGCCTTTACCGGACGCAATTAGTAGACGGTTACGGGTATGTCCGGCGCCAAGGAACATGAACCCTGAGTTCCACAAAGAGCGGCGGGCGGCGAGGGCCAAGGCGCTCATCGATCTCCATGCCAAAGACAGGGGTGCCGTGTTTGTGGGTGCGGCAGAGTATCCAGATGACAGAAAGGCATTCGCCGCAGCAGTCGTCGGGGCATCGACCGGTGCAACGAGAACTGCGGCGAGTGTGCGGCCTCGAGGGGCGCATCGAGCCGAGGAGGTGGCCATTGCCCCGGCCATCGCCGACTCCGAGTGCACGACTGTGCTCTGTGATTCTAGGATGGCAGTGAGAAATTACGCCAGAACAAGGGTGTGTGGTGATGCCGCGCGTGTGTTGCGTGCGGTCGATCTCGCGAGTGAAAATCGGTATGTCGTGATCAAGTGGTTTCCGGCGCACATGGGCAGTGATGTGTTGGATCGCGGCAACGCAAATAACAGCGAGACGGCGAACGCGGCGACGCGAGGGATAAGCAAACGTGACGCTGCTACTGCGGTCGACCCGTGGTTGTGGTGAGAAACCAAGGACAGAATGACCTCCTACAACGAAATTGTGAAGTGGTACAGATTAGAGAGAAGGACTATGCCGCCACCTCATCTGGGCTTGACCCGTAAAGAAGCGGTGTTATATCGAAAACTTCACACGGGGTCGTTATTCACCCCGGTGCTGATGAGGCACGTGTGTCCGAGTGTTTATGAGAGTGACCTGTGTTGTGTGTGCCGAAAGGAAAGAGCCACTGCAGCTCACATTCTTTGGGACTGTGCCAAGAATCCGCACGAAGCTACAACGATGACAACAATCCCGCCGCGGCTCGAGGCCGCAACGCGGTGCTATGATCACGAGGTCCAAGCCCAGGCCGTCCAGCAGATGTCGGCGGCCCTCGAAAGGCAACGACCGAGCGAACCGGAGGGAGGCTGCTACCCCAAAAGAGGGGCAGGCGCGGTCGGCCAAAGAGAGTACTGTGCGGCCACGGCCGGAGTAGAGGCGTCACACGCCGGGATGACGTAGGAAGACGTCATGGCCACGTCACGGTGACGCCTCCCTTACAGGGGAAGGCTAATCGTTCTGCAGGCATTCCTGATAAAATTGCTTCGCCTCGCTCCCTCTCCAAGGCAACTACAATAACATAGCAGAATGAAGCCGACACTGTGGCCGCAATGCACGCGCAATCACCGCGCGGTATAAAAACACAGAAAAGAATTTATTCTTAATGCATAAATACACGCCATATCTAATTAGGAACACAATTTGAGCGGTTTCATCGCAAACAGCAGCGCGCGAAACAGTACGAATGACCCTTCCGATAAGTATCACCACAAGTTTTCGACGGCGCGATCGTGGTGCGGCCCAATCCACTTCAATCACAGAGTCGCCACAGTATTTTTCATCGTCGGGCACCTCACTCCAGAGCACGGTGCTCCAGAGCGTGCGCTGAACATAGTGGAAACCGCCTGCTTATTGGCCAACCTCCCTCCCTTGGTGGGTATGCGCCAGTGTTTGAGAGACAAGACAAGCGTACGCTGCTCCGGCCAACGCTCCGGCCGCTCGTCCAACTCAACTGTATGCTAGTGCCGTATTCTAGTGCACGCTAGGTTAAAGGGACTGGCAACCAATTTTTATGGTACTTCTTTTTTTAGCCGTGCAATGCAAAACTTACCTTTCAGAGTGTCGAATCATCAGTGGTAAAGCGGAAAACGCCGTGGAACATTTCTTATAAGAAGTTTTCGACCTGCAGTGATACTGTAGTTGTTTGCTGAAAGAATGCTGGAAACAGTACTTGGTGAGCGCGATAGCGATTATACTGAGGCATTGGTGGGAGGCAACGGCACGTGCGGTCGTAGCTGTAAGAAAGTATTATTTTGTTTGTCAAGCCGATCTTCCTGCTATTCATGTTTTCAGAAGTGTTAATTTATTTCTACAACAATAGCTACGCTTTTTCGTGGTTTGCTGTCCACGGAATCGGCGCGAAAACGGTTTATATAATATAGTGTTTGGCCGTGAGGATCCCATACTGTACAGGGATATTCAAGGATTGGTCGCACATTTGTGATATGCAGAGGTTTTTTAAAGCTTTTGGGGGCAGGTCTGAAATTACGTTTAATGAAATTTAACACACCATTGGTTTTACCAGTTATATAACATCTATATGTTTATTCCAAGATAAGTCAGAAGGAAATAGACACCATGCAAGGCAATTCGTTTGTTCAACGTGGCCGAGTGGAGTACCAGACAGGCTATATCATATGAATGAAAGGGTTTTCGTTTCATCTTAAATCTAATAAAACAACACTTACTTACATTCAAACACATTTTCTATTCCGTTGCGCTGCTGAGGTCACGGGTTCGATCCCGGCCGCGGTGGCCACATTTCGATGAGGGGCGAAATGTAAAAACGCTCGTGGTACTTAGATTTAGGCGCACGTTGAAGAACCCCAGGTGGTCAAAATTAATCCCAGTTCCGCACAACGGCCGCACGCCAAGCTCTCCAAGCCTCAGTCTTCCAGCCTTCGCATGCATGCAGACCGGGTCCTATCCCAGCCTAGCCAGGGTCATCAGATACGCGGACTCGTTCGAGCCCGATTGTGCGGATTGTGGAGATCTCCCTTTTGCACTTTTGCAACACATGCTCTGGCGGTGTCCATCGTTACAGGACCACGATCATCTCACCACGGGAGAAGAGTGGGAGGAGGCGCTCAGGAGCTCCAACCTTGTCGCTCAGCTACAGGCCGTCCAGAGGGCCCGCGGCGTTCAGGCACGGCGTGCCCGTCTCGACGTGCCCGCGACGGATCCTCCCTCGTAAGGGGGTTTCGGAGTCGCTCCTCAGTACCTGAATAAAGTTCAATGCCTGCCTGCCTGCCTGCCCCACTACGGCGTGGTTCGTAATCATATCATGGTTTTGGCATGCAAAACCATTGAATTTAATTAATTTTAGCCTTTGCGCGTTTCGGCAGCAAGCTAATACGCGTATAGTACTAAATTCTTTAGTAATTAATTTGCTATGATCTATATTGCGCGCTTAAACTGTGAGCCAAAAATATTTTACTTCGCCTTTTAAATTTCAGGGCCCATCGCAGGCTTTATACACATCCACGCCCAAATAGATGATGTCCCAGGTATAACGCGTGTTCCCTCTGTCCGCGCTTCCATGGAGGATGCCTGCTTCTATCGATGTCCCCGATTGTTTCTTGCAGGCTATGCTGCTTAAGAGACATCATAACTCGAATACATGCGAATTTCAACCGCTCGCCTTCATACGGGCAAGCCGCGGGGTGGCGTAGTGACTATGATGTTGCGCTGCTAAGCATGAGGGCGCGGGGTCAAATCCCGGCCGCGACGGCCGCATTTCGATGGGGGCGAGATCATCTACTCGTAAATCATGTAATCCTCGTAAATCATGCAGAAACGCCTGTGTACCGTGCATTGGATGCACATTAAAGAACCACAGGTGGTCAACATTAAACCATAGTCCTCAACTGCGGCGTGCCTCATAATCATATTGTGGTTTTGGCACGCAAAACCCCAGAACTTAGTTTTAATTTTTATTACGGGCAGGTGTGTTCGTTCCAGTGGCGCGCTGCCATTTGTTTGAGACTCTCCTACATGTTTTGCGACTTCCTTCACTACGTGTCACAGTAGAAGACGCTGGCTTCTACACTGGCAAGCATTGTAAGGCAAACTTCGCGTGTGCCGAGTAGCAGCTCAAAGCATTCTGGCCCAGGTCGACCTCTTTTCCTTTCCTATGACACAGTCTTCCCCTACTGCACGGATGTAGAAACAATAATTGATTAGGTCCTCGTGTGCCTCTGCAGGCTAGTAATTAGGTGAGCACACTGCCCAGGAGTTTATAAGAACCAGCCTCACACATGACGATTTGCCGCTCGACTGACCGCGGCACTGTGCCTGTATCCACGGTATTCCTTCACGCTCGGTAAAAAACTTTTATGTAGCACGTATTGAGTAACAGAAGGCTGCACCGGGAGTTTCTCGTGTTGCCCTACAATCTTCTCATTGACACTTTTCATCTAATAATATCTGAGAAGGATTAATTAGTTAAGACTAATTATACATTTCGGTGGAATGCAAAAAAAAATAATATAATCTGAGTATCTTCAAGTGACGGCAAACAACATTACCTTGGTTCTGTGCAGCTACGTGGCATTTGCATACTTTTAAAATTTGGTGCACGATTGTTACACCCTGTATATATCAGTTGTTCCCTTTAGACCACACAAGCAGTTCTCAAAGGCGCCTGTCGCAGACGGCATAATTGTATCATTGTGCTGGATTATTCAGAGGCGTATACATTATTTGCACGACAAATCGAAATGCATGATCGATTAACTAAAAAAAAAATACTAATTAACTTGTTCTATTTTTTTTTTTTTTTTTTTTTTTTGCATTGCGGCCCATCTTCCAATTTACGAATTGTAGCCGGTGAGTTCGGAAGGCGTATCCACTTCTAACGCATTTTCAGGATGACGCCAGTTTCGATTTATTCATTCCCGAAGTGTGTGGCAAAATACACCGGCATTTTAGTTAGTTTTGTGCTTCAGTGCATAAAACGGCGGTTTGCTAAAAAAGTAAGTGGTACAATAGTGCATTTTTAGCGGAAGCTTATTAAAAATATTTGTTTATACGTGCCAGAACCCCGATATGATAATGGGGCGCGCCGTACGGGGAGACTCCGGATTAATTTTGACCAGCTGGGGTTCTTTAACGTGCAGCCAATGCACCGTCACGGGCGTTTTTTGTATTTCGCTCAAAATGAAATGCGGCTGCCGCGGCCGGGATTTGCTCCCGCGACATCCGGATTAGCAGCGCAACGTTAAAGCCACCACGGCGAGCCTACACGTTTTACGCGGAATATCTCGAAACCTTTGCGGTTCTTTGAAGTCGTTCCAAGTGTATATATGCCTTGCAAACTCACCGGGTATTTAATTTGTGAATTTCAATGTGTGTCGTGAAGTAAGCCATTAAAATACTAATTAGTGGCGTTTTGGTGATGAGTCATTTGTGCATTTTGATCTCTAATGCGATTTATGCCCGCCACTTTCAGTAATCCAGCTCAAGGACTACAATTATGCTATCTGCAGCACACGATTTATAAAAATTCTGTATGGTCTGAAAACAAAGACAAAAACAAACAGCAACAAAAATAAAGAACAAGGAAAAACCACCCCGCCTTATGTGCACTTGTCAGGGACACTACTCATACACGACATCGAAGAGCAGGTGGTTAACTCATTGGATTATATCGTGATTATTCCTCATCCTTTTCTGTTTTTCTCTGTCTACCGCGCGACAATTGCCGCGTGACTGGCCGCTCGAGGCACTGTGCGTGTATTCGCGGGCTTCTTTCACGCTCGGAAAAACACTTTTATGTTGCACATATTGAGCAACTGAAAGCTGTATCGGTAGTTCTTTTTTATTTTGCTCTACAATTTTCTCATTGACACTTTTCATCTAATTATAATATTTGAGAAGTTGATGAATTAATTAAAACTAATTGTCTAATTAGGCAGAATGAAAAGAAATTATCTGAGTATCTTCAAGCGACGGGAAACGACATTACCTTGGTTCGGTCCAGCTATGTGGCATTTGCATATTTTAAAATTTTGGTGCATGATAGTTGGGACACCCTGTATATTCAGACTTCAAGTGAAGCCGCACAGGGTGATATGGGCTGGACAAGTTTTGAAGTGAGGAAGTGAGGGAAGTAAAATGGATTTCGAAGAACGACTGAGGATTATGAAAGAAAGTAAATGGGTTGCGAGAGTGTTCAAGTACTTGTGCAGGAAAAATATGACCCAGTGGAGGAAAAGAACTAGGGAGCTTACCAGCAAGCATGCGGCCCGTATTGTGAGCAACACAGCAACAAAGAACGTCAAGAGGAAAGTCAGAGAGGCTAAGATAATCTGATGGGTGGCGGCAATGGAAAAGAAACATGTCATGAGTAACTAAAGAGGAAAAAAACGAAATCAGGAAAGAAACAATATATGATAACTCAAAGGGAAGCTCCTTCCTTTTCGAAGTGAGATCAGGATGCCTTAAAATGCGTAGTTATAAAGCGAGGTACACCAAGCAAGAAGAAGCATGTGATTGCTTGCGTTAAAGCTAGGGAAACGATGGAACATGTTTTATTACAATGCGAAGATATCTACCCAGCTGTCGGTTTAGGCTCCGCTGGCCTCCTTGAAGCCCTTGGTTTCAGGGATAGCAGGGGGAAAGTAAACATGTACACAACAGGCATTAGTAAAAGGCGGTTGGAGGTTTTGATGGCAGGAAAGTAGGGAGACCACAAACAACGGAGACGTACAAAAACAAAGTTCCCAATAATAGTTCAGAAAGTTTGATGCTGGAAATTTTTGTCTGTTAAAAAGAAAAAAAATATATATAGGTAAGACATTAGGCAAAATAAGAAAAAGAGTTTGGTGGCGCAACCCACCGCCCCGTTTCAAAGAAGACGCGCACATAGTGTCCGTCCGTCCGTCCGACCGTCCGTCCGTCCGTCCGTCCATCCATCCATCCATCCATCCATCCATCCCAGGCTGCACCACGGCGGGCTGCACACACGCCTCATACATGTCGCTTGTCGGCGGTGTTACTATGTTGTCTTGCTACGTTCCTTCAATGCTAATGTTTGGTTATTTGGCTGGTTATTCTACTTGCACTCAATTAGTCCAAACTGTACATGACTTTGCTAACTCTATTAATAATGGGAACCAAACATGTCATATTTATGGATTTCGCAAAGGCATTTGATAAAGTTTCTCACAAAAAGCTGCTTTCCAAAATTATAATAGCACAATAAAAAATAACAAGATTACTAATTAGATTTCAGCATACTTGAGTAACCGTTAACAATATGTCACCTTTCATGATCATTAATCTCAGTCTCTTTCTACTCACTCTGGCGTCCCTCAGGGTTCGGTGCTTGGGCCACTTCTAGTCATCATTTATATAAACGACATCGTAAAAGACATTCCAGTTCATATTAAATTATACGCGGATGATTGCGTGCTCTACTCAGAAATTAAAACCATATCAGATCAAACAACACTGAACGAGGCCTTCCAAAAGATTACTGAATGGTGTGATGCCTGTCAGATGCCGATAAGTTTTCAAAAAACCGTTTACATGAGAATAACCCGCAAGAAAAATCCCCTCATATTCCAATATTCCTTTGCTAACAATATCCTTTCCGAAGTTGCACAATACAAATATCTAGGATTATGGATTACTAACGACATTGACTGGACTAAACACATTCATCAGGTTATAAGCAATGCTAACCGTAAAGTTGTTTTTTTCTTAGGCGAGCGCTAAGACTCTTTACACCCAGAGTCCGGCTCCTAGCTTACAAATCGGTTGTCCTTCCAATATTAGATTATGCGGCGATAACTTGGGATCCATTCACTAAAACGAACATTAATATAATTGAAAAAGTACAAAAGAAAGCAGTTCGTTTTGTTTACAATAACTATGGACGAACATCAGTAACGGATCTGTTTAATAGGGCTGGTTTGATATCTGTATCCGAAAGAAATCGCGTTTCCCGACTTAAGTTCTTATACCAATTAATCAAATGTCATATTAAGATTAATAGTGACGGACTAATATCCTTCTCTTCAGGTTACAGTACAAGACAGCGTCATAATCTCACAATCATCCCTTTTCGTCAGCCTAATAACTGCTTTATATATTCATTTTTTCCAAAAACAGTAACGGAATGGAATCGACTTACTAACGATCACGTACTACAGCAATCTCTGACGTCATTCACCAGAAGCCTCAGTGTCCATTAACATCTATTTTCTGTTGTATTCATTCGCTGTTGCCCATATAGTTACTAATTTCTTATTGTTATCAACTTTATGCCCCTTACATTTTGTATTACTGTATTACTCAATATTTTATGTTCCTCAATAATTAGATATGCCATAAACCTCACAGTGCTGCTATGTCTACTCCTATGTTACACTGCCATCATTGAACTTTGTTCTCTCAAATGCTGATCCTTTTTGTTTGTTTACTAATCATTTGCGGCCTTTGTTCTTTCTGGCTTCTTTTGTAAATATTTGATCAGTGCTTGTATCTGCACGCCCACCCTGCGAAAATCCCTTCCTGGGATTGCAGTATCACTAAATAAAAAAAAAATCGCATTAACGTCGTCGACATCCATCCTGATGGGTTGTGCCGGAATTTTTTAAGATGGGATTAGCTTTCTTAGGGTGCTTGATGCACTTTCCCGGGCAGGACTGCCTGCCTGCCTGCCTGCCTGCCTGCCTGCCTGCCTGCCTGCCTGCCTGCCTCGCCTCGCCTCGCCTCGCCTCGCCTCGCCTCGCCTCGCCACTCCTCGCCTCTCCTCGCCTCGCCTCGCCTCGCCACTCCTCGCCTCGCCTTGCCTTGCCTTGCCTCGCTTCTCTATAACCATTTTCCCCCCAATATGGGTCACTGGATAGTCCATGGTCTAATGTGTAGCGCATCGGGCTGCTGGCAACCCTCGCACATCGTGGCAACCCACGCGGATGAAAAACAAACAAACAAATAAACAAACAAACAAAAAGAAACAACATAGGGAAGGGAGCTGCAGACCAGATCTGTGCATATGAAATGCAGTGATGGGAGACACAGCCTCGTGAGCGTCGCCTCAATCTGTCAAGCTTTGCAGAATTTTTTGCTCCAAGGAAATAAGCGTTTACATCAAGCTGGGTGCCTGTCTAGATTCAGCTAGCCAGCCGAATGTCGTCGTCGTCCTGCCTGCCGTGTTGACTGTCCCACTTCTTGATGGGGCGTAAACGCAAAAGGCCACATAGGGCTGTCACATTTCTCTCCGCAAAAGCGAAGCCCGCCGGACAAGTCAAGCACCCTCTTGAGAGCTACAGGGCTTTAAAAGGGCGACATACGTAACTTCATTCTTTGCAGAGCGTCGACCATTCGAAGTGAGGCGGGCTGTCCTGTATAGTTCAGTTCGCTTACGCGGTCATGCAATCATAACATACGGTCCAGCATGGTGGGCCAGCAGTTTTTCACGTAACCCACCTTTTCTTAGCGGTGTCCATAACCACACTAAGGCATTAGAGTCATTAGGATGTTGGAGGCGGCGGTCGATAGCGTGCCATCGAACAATCTTGTGCCTGCCTTCGAACAATCAAGCAAACGTACAAGTAGTCAAGCCTCCTTTATCTGTAAGACAGAAGGGTCTCGGATATGCAAATATTATCGTGGATGTAATAATATGAGAAGGTTGTGTCTAGTGTGTAAGAAGGCGGGCGAGCGTAAAAAAGAAAAAAAAAAGAAGGGGTGGGGGGGGAGGCACTCTAACACATTTTCTTGTGTTGAGCTGTACTAAATGTGTAAATGCGTTCATAATTAAATGTACAATGCTACGCGATCTATACATGGAAAGCGTGTTCGTAAGAGTTTTTTGTTGATGCTTTCTGTAAACCCATTTATTTGTCGGTGATATCGGAGAGGGTCGAAAACATGAAGCCTGTAGAGCATGCATAGTACGAGGGGGGTTCAATAAAGATTTCCCCTGACCCACTTCCTGTGGACAGAGAGCAATGAAACTTTGCAGATTTATTAGTCCTTCTCTACATAGGTGCCACCCAGGGACACGCACTTCTCTCATCTTTTTATGCAACTGTAAACACATCGCTTGTAGAAGTCGACAGGTTGCTCCAAAAGCCACATTGTGACTTCAGAAATCAGTCTCATCACTGGAAAATGCTTGCCCTTCAAATATGACTTCATTGTTGGAAAGAGGTGGAAGTCCGATGGTGCAAGGTCGAGGGAATAAGGGGGATGTGGTAGAATTTCAAAGCCGCAGCAGCGTGCCTTCATCTGGGCAACATGTGAGTTGTGAACTGGGGCATTCTCTTGCAGAAGGCGGACACCTTTGGTGAGCATGCCACGTCTCTTGCTTTTGATCGGCTCCCGCAATTTCCACAGCAGTGAAGCATAGTATGCCCCAGTAATCGTGGCACCCTTTGCTAGGAAATCCATCAAGACTACTCCGTGCTGGTCCCAAAAGACTGTGAGCATGACCTTGCCCGCCGAGGGCTGGGCGCGTGCCTTCTTTGGAGGCGGTGAGTCCAAGTGCTTCCATTGCATCAACTGGACTTTAGTCTCCGGGTCATAGTGATGGACCCAGCTTTCATCCTGTGTAATCAGTCTGTTGAAAAAGTCCTCCTGGTTTCCATGGCACATGGCCAAAAGAGCCTGGGAGCATTCGACTCGTTCCTGCTTTTGGAAAGGTGTGAGCAGCCGGGGAACCCAGCGAGCGGATACCTTACGCATGTGAAGATGGTCCTGAATGATTTTTTACACGGACCCCATACTAATCTTGACATTTCGGGCTAGGTCTCGAACGGTTACGCGGAGATTCTCCAAAACGGCGGCCTCCACTTGCTGGATGGTGTGTTCATCGATAGCGGAGTGTGGTCGCCCTGCAATCGGAGCCGTTTCCACCGAAGTCCGACCACATTTGAATTGACGATGCCAGTTCTTCACTACATCATATGATGGGGAATCCTCCCCATAAACCTCTTTTACCTCATCGAACGTCTCCCTTGGAGTGCGGCCTTTCAAGTACAGGAACTTGATGACTGCTCTATATTCCACTGCATCCATTTTCACACCTCACACCACTTCAGCACCTGTAAAAGAAAGACCGTTATTAGTTCGGAGTTGCACATGTATTGGCACGTGACCTATAGTGACTTATGTCATTACACATGCGCAGTTTCAGCATCCTGCAATAAATAGAAGTGAGTCAGGGGAAATCTTTATTGAACGCCCCTCGTATATGTTTGTATTTGAAACTTGAAGACAATCGCATTCGAGGGCAGCTTTATTTTGTTTGATTTTTCCGGAGCGCTTGTGTTCCGAGATATTCATAATCAAATCTGCCATTCAATACGCTAATTTCGCATTCAGAGGCGGGAGCCTAGATGCTCTCCACACAAAGACAAAGTCCTCATGCGACGTCGCTGATTGTGGGGAAAGGGGTAAAGTAAGTCTTGCTCTTGCGAGCCGATAGCAAGTGCGCAGCTGTTATCAGCTCCGCCCGGCTCCTGGACGGGCGTGCTACACGCAATAAGCTACGTTACATATGGGGGTTCGTCATTGTGTTGAGAATATCGCCTCTGAACGCGAAACTGGCGTACTGAGAGTCAGATTTGATGCTCAATATCTCGAAACACAAAGCGGTCTAGAAGAATCAAACAAATTGTATTTGTCTTCAAATACGATTGTCTTCCACATTTAATATAAACACATACTATAAGCGCGATGCTAAAACATATATTTAACATCTTTTAACTATGTATTCACTGACTCGTTCGCGAAAGTGGCGTCCGCTGAAGCGCATAAACCGTCTGCGTATATGTATAGCATTTGCATAGCTAGCATTAACTTTGAAGGCACTGTTTACGAATCAATTGAAAAGCATACTTATACTGCCGTGTATATCACGGCGCCGCTTCAAGGATAAAAGCTGTCGTGTCATTCATCGCAACTAAATATATAAAGGGCCACTGCAGGTGTTAAACGTAAATTTGTTTTGAAAACAAATTCGGGTGGAGCAAGACATGAGAAGCACGAACAAACCTTGCTCTCAAGTCGCGACTAGAAGGATAAATTGCCGTATTAACGCTGCATTCAGAACTCCGCATTTCTAAACACGATACTCTAAAAAAAAGCGTAAGTGAATGCAATTATATATATATATATATATATATATATATATATATATATATATATATATATATATATATATATATATATATATATATATATTTACACAGCACGCGTCGCAATTCCGAGAAAAAAATGTAGGGTGCAAATGAATGCAACCTTTTTCTATTCTGAACTCTGCACTTATAGTTTATAATTTAGTTGTTATGGCGGCGGGGAAATGGGGGCTTGTGTGTGTCTCTTAATTGTGTTCGTCTCGATGGGAGCGAAAGCACCCGTGTACTTGAATTGAGGTGCACGTTAAAGAACCCCGGGTGGTCCAAATTATTCCCGAGCCCGCCACTGCGGCGTGCCTCATAATCAGGTCGTGATTTTGGCACGTAAAACGTCATATTTTTTTTGTGTCTTGGATTTTTTGCATTTTACATTCAAAGTATGCATCAGCTCACCCAGCAAGCACTATTAAGCTGATCTTACTTTCTGCGTGATAGTAGTATTATCTACTACGTATTTAGCAGTCATAATTCTGCAGCGGTTGTTTGGAGCAAAAAAATGTCGTGCGTGCTTTCTTTTTTTGTTCTTTTTTTTTACTTCCAGAGAGTGTTTGTGCCTGTTGTGAACTCGTAGTCATATCATGGGAAGTGTTACAGACATAAGAATACAGACAACCAGTTAACAGTGAAGCGGTGCACCTCTAGAGCGCACATTATTATAATTAATCATGTAAACATGTATAACTACCGTACACACTGCGATAGAAACAGAAGTAGGTTAGCAATTGTCTCCTGAAACGGATACGACGTCCACCCGCTTAAAAAAAGGGAGAGGAAACAAGGCAATGAGGAAGGCGCCACACAACACGTCACACATAGCTAGAGGATTAGCATTACAGACGAGAGTCCAGCTCCGTAGTTGATAATAAATCTAGTACAGCTTTGTAAGCCTCTTTATATAAAAAGAAGGCATAAATGCAAATTGAGCATATTTTGTATAAAAACTAGAGATTTTTTGAGGCCAGAAGTTAGCGACACTGGTGCCTGCTCTGGTCTTCCCTAAGGAGGTTACAAAAATAACTTTCAAAAACTTTTGGAGTGTCAACTGTAGCGAAATTTATTTAATCTAAACCTGTTCTTCCTTACGTGCGATTATTTCTCGATTCCTATTACGGGTCAGACGTGGTTGTGACTTCGCGATTCGCAGCTTGAATTTCACTGTTACAATCGCTCCACGTGTCAGCTTAACTATACTCGTATTTCGCAAACGTCCCAGTACACAGCATCGCAGTAAATTTTCTAAAGCGCTCATAGCTTTCTCTGGCTCTTTCGGCCGCTTTCATGGACTGTGGTCGGAGGCTGGGCCGCCGATGCAACGGCGCCCGCGCAAAGGGAGCGTGCGCTCGTGCAACCAAATTGCGGGCGCATTCGTTGCCGAACGCTAACTATTACAGATTTCTTGAGGCGCATACGCTGCACACCTGCACTTACACTACACACGGGCTGGTTAACGGCTTTCGTTCTGTGTGGAAGTATGCAGTGAAGCAACAATCGCTGCCCATGTATCCTCACTGCAACAAATGTACGTCGTCAAGCGTATTCATTTAATTCCTTTAATAAAGCGAATATATTTGTTGAAGCATTCGCCCATTTGCTTACATTGACAATTAGCGTCGATGGCTTCCGCACATTTCTTTTTTTGTATTTGCAGAGAAGCGTATCTCACGATCTTTGACAAATGACCGCATGATATAGTTCGGTTCCTGTGCCTTTTGGCGCCATCCATTGGTTGTTCGGTGCCCGGTGCCGCTGAAGTGGACGGTAGTGAGGAATAACATGACTCCACATGAAAGACCGCAATTTATTTATTTATTTATTTATTTATTTATTTATTTATTTATTTATTTATTTATTTATTTATTTATTTATTTCAATAGTACTGCCGGCCTCTGATGGGAGGTGTTAAGCAGGAATAGTTACAAACGTACATGAGGAACAATACACTGAATACAAGGTGCGAAGCTTGAGCAAAATGAAATAGCGCTCTATTGAAAAAAAAAAAAAAACATGAACAGCGTGTCATTTGCGAAAGCGTAGCATTTAGCGCTGACAATGTGGAACCATTAAAAAAAAAACGCTCACTGCTCTCAGCGATAAGTTCATGAACATTCATCATCATCATCATCATCATCATCATCATCATCATCATCATCATCATACTATTTTATGTCCACTGCAAGACGAAATGCAGCTCCATGCGATCTTCAATTACCCCTGTCCTGCGCCAACCGATTCCAACTAGCGCCAGCGAATTTCGTAATTTCACCGCCCCACCTAGCCTTCTGCCGTCCTCGACTGCGCTTCCCTTCTCTTGGTACCCATTCTGCAACCCTAATGGTTCACCGGTTATCTAAGCTATGCGTTACATGACCTGCCCAGCTCCATTTTTTTTCTCTTAATGTCAATTAGAACATCTGCTATACTCGTTTGCTCTCTGATCCAAACCGCTCTCCTTCTGTCTCTTAACGTTATGCCTAGCATTCTTCGTTCCATCGCTCTGTGCGCGGTCCTTAACTTGTTCTCAAGCTTCTTTGTCAGTCTCCAAGTTTCTGTCCCATATGTCAGCACCGCTAGAATGCACTGATTGTACACCTTTCTTTTCAATGATAATGGTAAGCTTCCAGCCCGGACCTGACAATGTCTGCCGTATGCGCTCCAACCCATTTTTATTCTTCTGTAAATTTTCTTCTCATGATCAGGGTTCCCTGTGAGTGATTGACCTAGGTAAACGTGCTCCTTCACAGACTCTAGAGGCTGACTGGCGATCCTGAACTCTTGTTCCCTTACCCGGCTATTCATGATTATCTTTGTTTTCTGCATATTAATTTTCAACCCCACTCTTACACTTTCTCTGTTAATTAAGATACAGAAAAACATAAAAATAGAATATTATATGTATACGAAGCGTGGCAAACGGTTTCACAACGTACATCCTATCATACAAACGTAATGAAACGGGGTATGTAAAAAATGCTTAGCAGTGGCAGACGCATCAAAAAACACATGCGTGCAATCACGTGGAAAGGCATGCTGTAAAATAAGGAAAGAAAAGGAGGGTGGGCAGCCGATGTACCCCGCGCATTTATAGAATTATTTTAAGCAGTTTTAAGAATGATTCAATGGTGTCGCAGGCAGTCGCCGCAGCAGGAAGTGCATTCCATTCCCTGATGGTTTGGGGAAAATGTGAATTTCTAAATACTTCAGTTTTGCAGTAGTAATATTTTAGCTGCTTAGCGTGGCTAGACCGAGTGGATCGACGAGTGAGAGGCTCAGTATACGTGTCCTTCTCTATCCATAGTTCTCCATGAGCTCCTACATGAACCTTCATCGTCGTTTCAGTGGCTGCCAAGTCACTGCGGCGTCACTGGAAACGAAGACGCCGATAATGCCGCTCGGGCAGCTCTTGAAGACGCACATGAAGAGGCCATACCGCTTTCACGATCCGACGCAGCTAGCAGACTTCGAGTGCTTGCACAGGAGATCACGCTCTCTCTATGGTGCACTCCAAACAGCCAGACCAACCAGAGCAACCGTCAATACCACCTGCCCTCTTTGATGCATCTCTATATGTCAACTGGACTCCGCCGAAGTGAGGCCACCCTACTTTATCGCTTATGGCTAGGGGTGGCCTTCACGAAATTTTACTCTTTTCGCATTGGAATGGCCGACAACGCTCTCTGCAATGCCTGTCTTTGCGAGGAGACGCTGGAACACATTCTGTGCGACTATCCTGAATATCATGTTCAGAGACAGTCCCTGGCGTCCGTTCTAGCGCACCTTGACAATAGACCATTGTCAGTTGCAACTATTATCACATATCGCCGACAGAAAACATCGCAGCAGAAGGCTACGAAGGGGCTACTTCGGTTTTTTAAAGAGACGGGATTGGACAAGCGGCTGTGACAGTGATATCACATACCATGCCAGATTGATGGACTCTAACGGACGATGTGTGTGTGCTGTGCTATGTGCTCTCTCTCTCTCTCCCACTTCCCCATCTTTCATCGCCCCATCCCTCTCCCATGTGTAGGGTAGCAAACCGGTTAAGCAAAACTGGTTAACCTCCCTGCCTTTCCTTCTCCACTTTTTCCTTCCTTCCTTCATAGTCGGATGGGCAAATCAAGGCAATGCTTGCACAGTTGATTCGTTCCTTGCGAATGCTGCTCATAGGAGTTAAGACGCCCGTTGCCAAGGCTGCGGTGCAAATTCTCGACGCACTAGAACCAGTGCTTGCTGCTGTATAAAAGCTAGCAAACGCCATGGCATCATCAACTTCAAGGTTGTCACTACAGGAAAGAATAAGCGGTTCCGTAATATTCCAGTGAAACGCGCGAGGCCTACGGGGTCGCCTGGGAGATTTTAGACAGAGTGCTCAAGCATCGATTTACATTTATCGTAATATGCGAGCCGAATATGACATCGCCATTTAGACTCTCTGGATACGAACAATTCGCGTCTGGGATAAGTGGAAATCCTAGCAAAGTTTTACTATGTGTGCGATGTGACCTTACGTATTCGCTAAACCAAGTTCCGGTGCATAACAGCAACGAGTACGTCTCTATAACACTGAAGCTAAAGCGCCAGATAATCTCGATCATTGTTGGCTATATTTCTCCCTGCGGAAGATTTGACTCTGGACACCTGAAACTTGTTCTTGACTCCTGCCAAGGACCTCATATTATCGTAGGTGATTTCAACGCGCACCACCATCTTTGGGGTACTAGGATCACAAATCTTCGAGGAACACAACATCTTAACTCCACAAGCAGCAATGGTCTTGACATGCTGAACGACGGCTCACCAACATTTCTTCGTGGCACAACGTACAGCGGCTGTCTCAATTCAGTTATCGCTTCACGATGTTCACGAATTCAGTTATCGCTTCACGAGAAAATTTGTTACTGACTTGCACGCGAAAAAGAAATCGGTTGGCCACATTGCGTATCCGATACCAGCTGAGTTGCCCACTGACTGAGAGCGGGTGCGATGGGCTTCTTATATGCGCATCCGCCGTAGTAGAGTGTGCTGTGTGCCGTGACGTCCAGGCTTCTTCATAGAAATCCGGTGCGCATTCGTTGTCTCGAGCGTCATGCGCGAAGTTGCCGAAGCTTGTCGAACCTTGCGATTTGCTGGCCTTCGTTGCGCATGAAACAAAAGTATCCGCAAGCAAAAAAAAAGAGAAAAAAAAAGAAATAGGTTGGCTATATTGCGGATCCGATGCCAGCTGACGTGCCTACTTGTACATACTCGGTGGCTAACTTTTGTATACCCTATTTTGTGCATTGTAAAAAATTCTCCACTTTTGTAGAATAAATACTACAAATTCGAGAGGCACCTCTATATTGACGCGCGTACATTGCCTAATAAAGAGTTAGAGTCCTGACTCACTGTTTTGGCACTGTCTAGTTCTTCACCGTCACTACAACGTGACAATATTGTACAATGACGGTCATTAGCAGCGTCAAGAAATAGACTGCTCCACAATGTTCGGTCATGGATGGCGGTGCTTTGGTATAGGGAATATCAAAAGTGCTGTCGAAAAAGGGGGGGGGGGGGGAGGGTTTAGTGGGTGTCGGGCGCTGCCACGGAGGTCAAGTAAATAGGTCAACAAAGCGACTATTCTTATGAGGAGGTTACATTATGTTTATTCAAAAATCTACAAAAGAACGCCTATAGGGTAATTTACACAGTAAACAACCGCGCTGTGACCTACGAAGTACCCCCTATACCTCCGCTTTGATTACACTATATGCAGAATCGGCCCAGCTTATCGAATTTTGTCTATACACAATCTAAAGAGCACCAGTAGACCTTAAAATAATGCTTACAGCACAGGCTATTAATTAGCTCATCCATGCTTTGCCGCAACCGCCTTCCGTGCGACTCGCTCTAGTGAACGTTGGTGATGTCCCACCTATATAGGCTTCTCCAGAGTTTATACCGAAAACCGTACAACATAATCCCAACTGCAGAGATGTCCATCACGATGAAACACGAAAAATACTAATGAGGCTAGAACCTTAAACATCGTCTGGTAAAATACTAATGACAGTAACTGACCGACAAAAGAAAGAGTCCTCGACTGTAAGCGCCCGTATACGCCGCCTATGGACAGTGAATTAAATCATAAAAAATAAAACAGGATCACTCTTCTTTATACAATGTATAGACCAATAATAGACTAGAAGAACTAGGCAGTTTAACTACTTGTGTCCATAAACTTTATATAAACAGAATATACTAATAGAAATAGACAATGACTTTGTAATTAGACTGTCTAAAGACAAGCAATCGACTAAAATAAAATAGACAACTTAATAAATTTTGTCTATAGACAGTCTGTATATTTTCATAGAAAAAAATGTTAAAAATTGAAATACGAAAAGTCTATATTAAGTCCATAGATAGTCTATAGCCTGCCTAAATATATTTTTGTAAAAGTAATTGCATGCTTAGTGGCAAAGCTGTGAGACATAGAACATGCGCGCTCCGAAATCTTTTGCAGTCGAGTGTGCATTGCTCGAAAGCTGATGTAAGCTACGTTTTTCGCTGTTTTATACGCAGCGTGACGGCCCACTGGAAACCCTAGACAGTTGCCATGGATGCGGTTTGCAAATTTAAATGCACCACGACCTTCACAATGCTGTTTTTATTTTATCGAAGTCATACAAGTTCTTGCACGGGCTAAGGCAGGGTGTAGCACTCACTTGACGATATGCGTTCCTTGCCCCAATTGAGGCTTCTTGGATAGACTATGCAACCGGCCTGTGGTTGTTCCGGGACAATATGAACCCTATGCTTCTGTCTCAGTGATACACTTCACTCTTAAAACGGTTGCACCATTTGGGGTGTATATTTGTCCCACAACAATAATCGTCATCTGCATTGCTTGCGTTTCCTTTCTTGAAAACTCGGCGCTCGTTACTTTCCTTTCAAGTATTCTGTGAAGGCACCTTGGGCTTTAGGCTGCTACCCTTGCCAGTTTGACAGGTCGGGGATGGCCTTGACCGACTATTTAGGTTGCACAGCTCATATGATATCGCATCTTTGGAAAAGACCACCGGTCATCAGTACCCATTACAGCGGTTAGTTTCTGGAGCGCAGACGAGATGGCGCTACCGGCTCCGACGCCATACGACGTCTTCTGAGTGCAGCCGAGTGCCTTAATCGCCGAAAGAGAGGAATGGGCTTATGCTAACTCTGCTGACTATATAGGATAACATATTGCACGTATGAAGCATAGTGTTGCGTGGTACACCTATGCGATATATCAGCGTACCCTGCAGTACCAATAAGGGGAAACGCGAGTTCCTGTGTTGTTTTTCAGCAATATTTATTTCAGCAACCATTTATTTCAGCAAATAAATGGTTGTCTATTATGAATGAATGAGTATATTTACAGATTAGGCTACTCAACTTTGAAAAACGGATGTCTACCTCCAATATAATGCGATGTCAACAGTTACGAGCGTGCGTGAGCTATACAAACTATTGAATGAGGGCTCGCACACCTGCTTGAAATCATGAAAAACCATCCAATTTCGAAAAAAATATTCAAGGGCCCTTAAAGGTTCTCAAAAATAAATGTGCTCCTTGAATTCCTGGATAACTTTTTTCAGTGTTTGCATACGAATAAAGTTTGTTCCTCTTCCCCTCCTTGAATTTTGGCCTTTGGCATTCTTGAAGTTCTTGGATTGAACTTAAATGTTGAATTGAATGTTTCGTACAAACCATGTGAATCTCATTTCGTACACTTTTGATATTGCCACGCTGTGATGCTTCTTAAGGAAAATTTTGTGTTCGGTAATACGCATTTTATTAACAGCAGGGGACCACTACTCAGCGCTCGTACTATATCGCGTAATCGCATTGAATTGCGCGTGCAGTCACGATAGTGAACCCAGAGCGTCTCCCGTATAAACATATTTTGCTATGTTGTGGCAAGTACAGGAATTAAAAAAAAGGTGTTGTTTCAATACAAGTTTTTTTCTGAGCATGTAAAACAAAACCAAATATCCTTAACCGACTGCAGTGAAGCACAAAACACCAAGGCACTTTGGAAGCAAAACTTTAATTACTTCTTTTTTTTCCGAATTACTAATTCAGTGATTGATAAGCTAATGTAATAACAGCGTAAATAAGTGGGCAGACCTTCATGTACAGCTCATGACTTTTCTCGCTGCTTATGCATCTGCGGGGACTATCAGTCTCTTGAATATTCAGTAGAACCGATGGTTGTGAGAGGAAGTGATTGCAAAGATACATTTTTAATGGCCTGAAAATAATATTGTGAGCATGACACATGCCTGACTTTCATCTTCATCATCTTTGCATATTATCATCCATTTACAACTTCCTCACTGTATATATGATTGTCACGACTCAGCGTCGATGCGTTAGCTCCTCCTGAGTAGTGGCATAAGGGGGTGGAGTCTGGTGCCTGGCTTTCGCCAATTACCGTCGTGAACGAGACAAAGGCCTGATGAAGTCAAGCAAAAGCAGTAATTTAATGTGATTGCTCAGCAACAAAAGAAACTGGCGTTATTAAGTATAGTGGATATGCATATGTTAGTCGGAAACAGTAAAGTGACAATTCCAAAGAACAGGTGTAAACAAGTTAAACAATTACTATGTGCAATCGCAACATGAACAATGAACATCAGTTCCAACTAGATTCCTAAACAGTAATCGAGAAGGCAAATATTTAGAGTCCACAGTCCACAGAATCAAAAGCGACATACAGTCAACCGGGCGCGCCGGCAGTCCGTCCCAACCGATGCGGCCCGTAAGTGACCCTCGAAGTCGGCGCCTCGACGTCGGCGGCTGGCTTCCACGGCGACTGGCGGTGTTCGGTGTCGGGGCGTGATGTCGGCAGCTCATTCGCCCGGGAGTTGCTCGGCGTTCGTTTATCGTCCCCGGAGCAGACTGGTGAAGTGTAGGATCGGCGCGTTTTTATAAACCTCTCGAGGCGCCAGCGTTCACCTCTTGTCGTCTAGACATGGATCACACACGCGCACACTGGTCCTCGCCGTAGTTCGGGCTCCACTGGCGGTCACCTTCACCGGCAGTCAATTTAATAACACATAAAACAATAGCTGCGGACGAAGACGGCTTCACGTAGGCCGGGCTTGCTTCCACCGTGGTTTAGACTCTGCTTGCGGTCACCTTCACTAGCAAGCAATCTAATAACACACAAAACAACAGCCACGGATGCACCCAGCCTCACGTAGCCCGGGTGTGTAGCCACCAAGGTTTCAACCCTACCAGCGGTCACCTTCTCCGATGAACAAATTAATCGCACACATTACAGCAGTCACGAACACGCGTAGCTCAACGTGCTCTGGATGCACCCAAGATCACGTTCTCCACCGTTTGCGAAACTGTGCGGCACGTAGGCTTGCGGCCCATTCTTTAAGAAGCGATGCTTAATAGGCGTGTATACATAGGATGCGGGGGCGGAGAATTGAAGAAATAACGCGACTTTTGTGACACTGCCCCCCACTTCTAGAATATTATTTTATAATATTCATCATACCACAAAAGTCGTTTGGTATCAACACAGAATGGTTACACATTCCAATCTATGGTTGCCGAATATCTGTTTCACAATCTGCTCAGATAATCCGCTCCCACATTTTCTTTTCCCTTTATGTGTTTTATGGTGAACTGGTACTCTTGGAGTAACAAACTCCATCGAAGCACTCTACTGTTCAGTTGTCGCGCCTGTCTCAAGTAGCTTAAAGGTTGATGGTCCGTCTGGACGACGAAGGGGGCCCCATAGAGATACACCGAGAATTTCTGTATCCCCCACACGAGCGCTAGACATTCTCTTTCAATCGTACTATAGGCTTTCTCTCTAGGCAGCAGTTTCCTGCTAGCATAGGCTATGGGGTGAAGTGTTCCGTCGTGGTCTTGCATTAAGACTGCTCCGAGACTCGTGTCGGAGGCGTCTGTGCGTAGCACGAACGGCCTACTGAAATCTGGAAGCCGCAAAATGGGAGCGCTGGAGATTTTGTTCTTCAGTTCTTGGAAAGCCTTCTCGTGCATCTGCGTCCAATTTACTATGTTTCTCTCGCCCTTTTTGGTTAGCTCCGTAAGCGGTGCGCTGATCTCGGCGTAACTCGGGATAAAATCTCTGTAGTAGCCAGTCAGTCCAAGGAAGGCGCGCACTTGTCTCTTCGTTTTCGGCCGTGAAGCTGCTTCTATCTTGTTTAAAGTCTTTCCCAATGGTTCTAGCTTTCCTCCTCCGACTCGATGTCCAAGGAAATCAATTTCCTCCAAGCCCAATTCGCATTTACTCGGGCGCACAGTCAGACCGGCGGCCTGGATCCGCTCGAAAAGTTGACTCAACGAGGCAAGGTGGTCTTCCCACGTTGCGCTGGCGACGAGCACGTCGTCGTAGTAATGCTCCACGTCTGGTATCCCTTCCACGACTCGACGCATCAATCTGGCGAAAACAGCGGGTGCGGTCTTTATACCAAAGGGCATGAAACTAAATTGATAAAGTCCCGCTGTGGTGGAAAATGCTGTTTTGGGCTTCGAGTCCTCCGACAGAGGAATTTGCCAGTATCCTTTCGTAAAATCCATCTTCGAGAAAAATTTCTTGTCTCCGACTGTGGCGAAAACAGCGTCAGCCCTAGGCATGGGCTCTGCATCTGCCACTAATACATCATTCAAGCGGCGGAAGTCTATGCATAGCCGGTTTGTCTGGTCCGGCTTCCTCACCAGCAACACTGGCGAATTGTAAGGCGATTCTGATTTTTCGATTATCCCGAGCCTTTCCATTTCCTTTACCTCTTTTTCTATATCTTCTCGAGTAGCAAACGGCAGCGGATATTGCTTGACATTTACTGGGGCCTCGGTCGTGGTTTCTAAGTGGCATACGGCCCAGTCTGTCTTCCCTGGGACATTGGAGAAGATCGGTGCTCTCCTTTTCATTTCGTCTAGAAGTTCTTGTCGCTGTGTCGCAGTCAGGCGGGGCGCGAGCTTCACGTCTTTGAAAGTCTCATTTTCCACGAATTCTGGCACTGGAATGCTTTTCCCTTCTTCTTCTGTGACGCTAACTATTGCGTTACTCTGTTTTGACGTTTGTGTGCCGTCTCTGTTTTCGTATTTTTTTAACAGGTTGGCATGAAAAACTTTGGGCCCTCCTGCAGTCTCGATGGTATAGTCGACATCACCTTTCTTTGCTTTTACTTCGAAAGGTCCCTTCCACTGCAGAAGCAGCTTGTTTTGTTCTGTCGGTAGCAGGACTAGGACTTTGTCTCCCGGCTGAAACGATCTCTGCTTTGCTTGGCGGTTGTACAGCTTCGCGTATCGAGCGCCGGCCCTCTCGAGCTCTTCGTGTGCCAATCGACACGTTTCCTCTAAACGGTTGCGAAGGTCGATCACGTGTTGGTATGTGGTCTTTGCTTCTTCATCTAGGGAATGGTTCGTCCAAACCTCCTTTAGAATGGTTAGGGGACCTCTGATGTGTCGACCATACAAGAGCTCGAAGGGGGAAAACCCAAGGCTTGCTTGAGGTACCTCCCTGTCGGCGAATAGCAAAGGGGCCAGGTAGCGGTCCCATTCTCTCGGCTTCTCTGCACACATTCGTTTTAACATAAGCTTTAGGGTCCCATTAAATTTTTCCACCAAGCCGTTGGCCATGGGATGGTACGGCGTTGTGTGCAACTGTCGGACGGATAAGAGGCGGGCGACCTCTTTTATCAGTTCTGATGTAAAGTTAGATCCACGATCGCTAAGTATTTCGTTAGGCACTCCCACACGGGAGAACATTTCTACCAAGGCCTCAGCCACACGCTCTGTCTCGATGCTCGGTAGGGCGACCGCATCCGGATATCTTGTCGCGTAGTCCATAAGAGTCAATATATAGCGATTCCCGCTTCTGGATGGTGGCTGTATAGGCCCCACAATGTCGATTGCGACCCGCTTAAATGGGGTGTCTATGATCGGTACCTTCCCCAGCGGCACATGCGGTACTCTTCCTTTAGGCGTCGTGCGTTGGCAGATATCGCAAGAGGCCACAAACCTCTTAACGTCGGCGGTAAGGCCTGGCCAAAAAAATTCTTCCATGATGCGATCTTTTGTTTTCTGAGCTCCCAGATGCCCGGACATGATCCCATCATGGGCCATTTTTAGTACGGCTTCTCGATGTTCCTTCGGAACGACTAGTTGCTGAACGTTCCTTCCATTTGGCTCTGTGTATGTGCGATACAGAAGCCCGTTTTCTTGCCTAAACTCGATCGTGCTCTGCTGATCTCGGCAGGTTAGCCTTTTGCCGACCTGCAAAAAGCAGTGTCGCAACGACTCGTCTCTTTCTTGTGCCTCGGCGTATGTTCCCGCTGTTCCGGGGGTAGCTTCTACGTCGGGCGTTTTCAGCCTCTCAAATTTCTTTCCAGCGCTCTTCGCCTGGGCTCTTGTTACGGCCGCAGCGGTCGCCTCCTTCCTCGCCGGTAAATCATCCGTCTCCTTCGTTGCCTCGCTAGACGGCTCGTCCGGTGCTTTAACACCCTCTATGTTCCCTAGTATCACATCATACAAGGGCTCCTGCATACAAAGGGCGGTGATGTTGCCGCAGAAATAGGGGGTCTCGACGTGGATTCGAGCTTCAGGTAGCATCTTCACGGTACCATCAACTAAATAAACTGGACTACTTTCCCCTGTGAGCTGGTCGTCGTTGACAAGGCTTCTTCTTACTATTACCGTGTTGCTTCCCGTATCGCGTAGTACAGTGACAGGTTTCCCACCTATATTGCCGGCAACAACAGGCATTCCCTCGACTAGGAATTGCGGCCGTGTCATCATTACAGCGTTTACCACAGGAATTTTGTTGCCATTCTTTAGCTCAACGTATCCGTCGCGGATACATTCCTAGTTGTCTGCCTTGTCAGGTGCATAAACACATGAAGCCTGAGGCTTTTCCTTCCATCTCTGTTGGCAAGTGTCTGCCTTGTGCCCTTTCCTACCGCATTTAAAGCAAACGGGACCATTCCCGCCCACAACGTTGCTCTTGCACTGTGCTGCATGGTGCCCCGTCCTACCACAAAGGTAACATTTTGGTGGCACCCTTTGGCTGGCTCTCCTGTCGTCAGTTTCAATTCTCGCGGCGTCTTCTCGTCCGTCTCTCTTCACCTTTCCCAAGTTAGTGCCTCCTTGTGCTTCAAGAAATCGATCGGCCAGTCCCAGCATTTCATCAAGTGACTCAGCTTTCCTCTCCTTAAGGTAAAGCGACAAGTTTGGGTGGCAACTACTAAGAAATTGTTCCTTAATCAAAATCTCGCGAAGCGAAGTGTAGTCCTTCCCTATCTCGGCCATCTCTATCCATCGGTCAAAATAATGGCTCAGCCTTGCCGAAAATTGCGCAGCGGTCTCGCCGTCTGCTGATCTTGCGTTCCTGAATTTTTCTCTGAAGCCCTCAATGGTGAATCGAAAACGCCTCAAGAGAGCGGCCTTGACCTTGGGGTAGCTTGACGCATCTTCCGGTGACAATCTCCCAAAGACACTTAGCGCTTCCCCGCTCAGACATGTGCTCAATACTGTAGCCCACTGATCCTCCGGCCACCTCTGGCTCCTAGCGAGACCTTCAAAACGGCGTATATATGCATCAAGGTCATCCTTTCTTTCGTCGAATGCGATGAGAAGCTTGCTCGCATTAAGTCTCAAACCGTTGTCGGCATCCCTCTCTTGAGTGCTGCTAACATTACTCGGATTCTCCCTCTCCAGCTTTCGAAGCTCCAGCTTAAGACGCAACGCTTCCACCTCACGCTCACTTGCTTTAAGTGCTGCGGCGTGTTCTCTCTCCGCTACTTCTCGTTCTCTTTCTGACGCCTCTCGAGCCAAAGCCCTTTCCTGTCGTTGTCTCGCCTGCTCCTCCTCTATCCACTTCTTCAGCTCCGCTCCTGAGAGACCGAACTGAGTGCCGATAGATACCAGCTTTTCTAACTCCATGGTAGAACAGAAAGTTAGGGTATGCAAAGAAGCGTTAAAAAAAATTCCTTTTGAAAAATATTTCCTTTTCTTTTCAACTAGAACTGTCCCTCCTAATGAAAGGGATCATTCACCAAGGTCCTCACCCCGTTCAAGGCGGCTACTTTGCACCAGAAGTCCTGTCGCGGACGCCAGATAATGTCACGACTCAGCGTCGATGCGTTAGCTCCTCCTGAGTAGTGGCATAAGGGGGTGGAGTCTGGTGCCTGGCTTTCGCCAATTACCGTCGTGAACGAGACAAAGGCCTGATGAAGTCAAGCAAAAGCAGTAATTTAATGTGATTGCTCAGCAACAAAAGAAACTGGCGTTATTAAGTATAGTGGATATGCATATGTTAGTCGGAAACAGTTAAGTGACAATTCCAAAGAACAGGTGTAAACAAGTTAAACAATTACTATGTGCAATCGCAACATGAACAATGAACATCAGTTCCAACTAGATTCCTAAACAGTAATCGAGAAGGCAAATATTTAGAGTCCACAGTCCACAGAATCAAAAGCGACATACAGTCAACCGGGCGCGCCGGCAGTCCGTCCCAACCGATGCGGCCCGTAAGTGACCCTCGAAGTCGGCGCCTCGACGTCGGCGGCTGGCTTCCACGGCGACTGGCGGGGTTCGGTGTCGGGGCGTGATGTCGGCAGCTCATTCGCCCGGGAGTTGCTCGGCGTTCGTTTATCGTCCCCGGAGCAGACTGGTGAAGTGTAGGATCGGCGCGTTTTTATAAACCTCTCGAGGCGCCAGCGTTCACCTCTTGTCGTCTAGACATGGATCACACACGCGCACACTGGTCCTCGCCGTAGTTCGGGCTCCACTGGCGGTCACCTTCACCGGCAGTCAATTTAATAACACATAAAACAATAGCTGCGGACGAAGACGGCTTCACGTAGGCCGAGCTTGCTTCCACCGTGGTTTAGACTCTGCTTGCGGTCACCTTCACTGGCAAGCAATCTAATAACACACAAAACAACAGCCACGGATGCACCCAGCCTCACGTAGCCCGGGTGTGTAGCCACCAAGATTTCAACCCTACCAGCGGTCACCTTCTCCGATGAACAAATTAATCTCACACATGACAGCAGTCACGAACACGCGTAGCTCAACGTGCTCTGGATGCACCCAAGATCACGTTCTCCACCGTTTGCGAAACTGTGCGGCACGTAGGCTTGCGGCCCATTCTTTAAGAAGCGATGCTTAATAGGCGTGTATACATAGGATGCGGGGGCGGAGAATTGAAGAAATAACGCGACTTTTGTGACAATGATCATCAGCTGCATAGCATGATCTTCGTGGTGGCAGCACGAGATTGGCTGGAATAAAGCGGTTCCTTATAACATCATCACCCGCCGTGGTGGCTTAGCTGTTATGGTGTTGCGCTCCGAAGCACGAGGTCACGGGATCGAATCCCGGACGCGGTGGCCGCATTTTAATGGGGGCTGAATGCAAAGAACGCCCGTGTGTCGTGCATTGCGTGCACATTAAGGATCCCCAGGTGGTCAAAATTAATCCGGAGTCCCCCACTACGGCGTGCCTCGAATCGTGGTTTTGGCACGTAAAACGCCATAATTTAATATATTTTTAAAGCAATATCGACAGACTGCTCGCAGATCACTACCGTCACGAATGATGTACAATACTGAGGCGGTAAGAGCTATCTGCTGTTACGAGGAAAGAGAAAAAAAGTGCACGCAATCGGGGTATGGCTTCATCGGAGGACACATATCAACTTAGAATATTTGCTCATCACCACCCTGGCTAAAATGACGCCGTGCGTAAACCAGCACTAACGTTCCGTTTGCGCTTTCGGTTGAAAGCGTTGCATTACTGGGGAATAATAATTGATCACCTAGAATGCGAAAAGAGCGCTTTGCTGAATTTACTCAGCATGACGTCCGCAATGGGGAAGGGGAAGCCAGAAGACGCTCAATGGCGGCGCGGTCACGTTTTTAAGGATGGCAACACCCATGCAGCGGCGCTGTAAACGGCCTATACAAGTCCGCGCCTCTACCTCTATTATCCGTGGCCAATCTTCATTACCATCTTGGTTCTCTTTCCATTCTCTCAGTTCAGCTAGAATATCGCACCATAGAAAATTGCTTCGGGGCGAAGTGAAACGCTCATGCTGGCCGTTATGCCCTTTGTCCGTAAATTCGGCCTTCCTGAGTCAAAAACGTGTCGCAATATGCTGAAAAGAGAATTGTTCATGGTTATGAGCACATTTCGTACCGCCATTATTTCATTTTATCCCTAGTATTGTGTAGATGCGTTGATTTGTGTGTCTTTGCAATATGTCTTGACCTCAGCATAAAACGAAGCTTGTTGCCGTAATTATATAAGACACTTTCCAGAATGTTGATTGGGCCGAACTATTCCAAACTGCTCACTGGTCTCTGGGTGCGTCTTTAATAGCCTACAACTGACTTTTGCTCATTCTTTACTCAACTCATGACTTTACACGAGCGGCACAATGGTTTCGCCTTAATAAAATGCGACTAGCGCAGAAGTCTGCGATCACGCATTTTTTCTTTGTATTTTTCGCGAATTTCCTGATCTCAGTGTTATGAGTAGCGGTAATGAAAATACAAAACACAAGCGGCAGCGAGGAAGAAAATAATAAAAATATAACGGTGGGTGCATTACGTGGCAGTTTCTCAGTTATGCTGAAGAATGAAATCTTTTTCCTCCCGGAAATTGTTTTGACCGGGTGCTCAGCGTCGCCTCCGTGTTTCTAAAGGATATCGCCTTTCTTTCCTCCTTACATCGGGCGCGATATTAAATCTTGGGGTTCCGAAGGCGTTAGCTCTATAAGGATACACCGACGGTTACATTTTGCGCTCGGAATAGAGCACCGTCGCAGGTAATTTCAACAGCGGTGAGCTAACGGTAAAGAAACGCTTTTATGGCGCGCTTTTCTCTCTTGCTGCACGCGTGGCGTTGCGGCCAAGCAAAGCACTCGGATTCGGCGCTTTCGTGCGCACGAGCTCGACAGGGAAGGGGAGGGAGCGGCTCGCAGCGAGCCGTGGCCACGAGCCCGTGCGTGCGGCAGCGATTAGGGCGGCCAGCAGGAGCGCGCCTCTTTGTGCGGGACCCACGCCATGGGAGTGTCCGCACGGACTAGCAGCTGGGGCCTCGTCGCTGGGCGCGCACCTCGCGCATTATGCGGCCGCGATCAGCACCCCCATCCGCTCCCGACTCTTTTATCCTCCACGCGCATTAGCGCTGCCGCGACTGCGCTCGCTCGGCTTTTCTTCGGGCTGCGGGAGAACAAAATGGCTCTGCAGCGACCACGCCGCGCTGCTCCACCACGGGCTTCCCACAACGGGGTCGACGGAGAGCTGACAACGCCGTCCACTTTTGTGAATCACTTCTTGAAGCTATTCAACAGAGTGTAGAACACTCTGTCGGTGTGCTGGACACCCTACCGTAATTTGGTGACGCTTTTCAATCACCAGATGCCAAAACATTGATCTAAGTATAACGTTATATGGCTCGGCCGGTGTATGTACTCGCGGACGTTGCGTTACGTCAAGCGCGTGTAGTTTTCACGGCGATATGTTTCCGATCGTCAGAGAATTCACCATTAAATATAATATAGATGATTTTGAAAGACAGATCAGTTGTAGAGGAAATATGGGGGCACAAAGGAAGCGGACGGACTGAGGAACTTCTTCCGTTATGCTACCATACTCTTTTGACTCATCAAATAGCTAATCGATCGGTTGTATGTTGATCCGGCGTATGCACGCTTTTAACGCGCCGACTTACGCCACCGCCTGTTGAATAATGCAGGAGGCCACGTCGGCTGCGGTTACTTCCCACTTTTTTCTTGCTTAGGCGAAATATGGCTAAGCGCGCTGGCTGCAACACTCGCTACTAAAGAGGCGAGCCTGTTTTACTTTGATAGTCTCGCAATAGTTTGTCCAGTCAGTGAAGATGCAAGAGCCGTAATTGTTACTTTCACATTTTGTTTTGTTCCCATAAAAAGATAAGTGTGTTCCCTTCGCGTTTTCTCTCGCATCAACGACGCAACACGAGGTACTTCTGACGCTCACCTGGACATTCAGAGATGTCTACCGAACTTTACACAACCTTGCAGTCAAGCAACAGCCAAGCGCAATTGCAGCGATTTCGCTGTGTGCCATCATTTGTCAAACCCCCTTTTTTGGACATCGTTGAGAGATTTCACTATAGTTTCAGTGCGTACCGAGGAATTCGAAATTTAAATTTATTTGGCTTGCGCGCATATCCGATAACTTCACATATTCGACCAGATAGTATGCTGTTCGATATTTGGTTCGATTCAAATTTCATTGTTCGAAGATTTTGAAGTATTCGAAACGACCGAATTTGCACATTTTTTTCCGCGTATAAGCTCTCGACCCCCCCCCCCCCCCCCCCCAAATGACGGTACCCCGTTAGAGAAAAAAAGATTCCGCGCGTATAACCGGCAGAAATCACTGCATACAACGCCCAAATATTTGCAACAAGTCTCAATTCGTCGAAGCCCGAATCACCCACGTCGTATCTTCGTCCAGCGGTTCTGTTACCCATCTCTTCGGCGACGTTGATGGCGGAGAGCATTGCCCTAAAGGTGGTTTCACGGTAGTATAGCCTACGTGCCGTGAAATTCACATCTCGAGGCGGAATTCGTACTGCCGTGAAGCCACATCTCAAGTCGAAATTCACATGCAACTCGCATCCCGATTTTACTGCTAAAATTTCAACACTCTTCGCGCGTGCTAATGGTAAATTTTAAAACACAACAGCTTCGGTTTCAGTGAGCAAGTAGTGGCACTCAGCCGTAACTATTGTGGCCAGCAACCGGCGAAACAGCGCTGGTTAAGCCTAATAGCCAAGGCAGGCACTGTGGTGGACGGCAAATTGCCGCGGGAAGTTTGCCGCTGATCGGTGATTGGGCTTCAGATAATGTGCGCGGGAAAGACTGAGTACCGCAAAAGCGGCGAGCGTGCCTGCCATGTCCGTCTGTGCGCTTATACAAAATCTGAATTTGCGCAACACACAATAAACGGCCGGCGTCGCGCAGTCGAGGTCGCACTTCACAGCACTGCGAGAACGCATCATTGTCGAACGCGAAACGCTCCCGCGGCCTCTACTATACCACAAAATTTTAAGAATACTGAAGCGCAACAGTGAGCAAATGACTGTAAACAAATTTTCTCTGCTGCTGTCGTTGTAAGGAATCTTGAACTAGCGTTGTTGGGGGCATGAAATAACTGAATAATGGCACTTCGAAGATAAACTGACTCTGGAGATGAACCTGTTTCCTTTTTTGCAAAAGACCAACTTTTTTTTAGATTTGTCAACATAGGTAAAGAACGCCTTGGGAGCTATGCAAAGGGGGAAGGCAGCTGGGGAGGATCAGGTAACAGCAGATTTGTTGAAGGATGGTGGGAACACTGCCCTAGAAAGATTGGCCGCCCTATACACACAATGCCTCATGACCTCGAACGTACCGGAATCTTGGAAGAACGCTAACATAATCCTACATAACATAACGCTAACATAACCCTACAGCTAGAATAGAACTGGCAGAACTTTCCAAGTTAATCAACAAGCGTAAGACAGCTGACATAAGGAAGTATAATATGGATAGAATTGAGCATGCGCTCAGGAACGGAAGAAGCCTAAAAGCAGTGAAGAAGAAACTAGGAATAGGCAAGAATCAGATGTATGCGTTAAGAGACAAAGCCGGCAATATCATTACTAATATGGATGAGATAGTTCAAGTGGCTGAGGAGTTCTATAGAAATTTATACAGTACCAGTGGCACCCACGAAGATAATGGAAGAGGGAATAGGCTAGAAGAATTTTACATCCCACAAGTGACGCCGGAAGAAGTAAAGAAGGCCTTGGGAGCTATGCAAAGGGGGAAGGCAGCTGGGGAGGATCAGGTAACAGCACATTTGTTGAAGGATGGTGGACAGATTGTTCTAGAAAAACTGGCCACCCTGTATACGCCATGCCTCATGACTTCGAGCGTACCGGAATCTTGGAAAAACGCTAACATAATCCTAATCAATAAGAAAGGGGACGCCAATGACTTGAAAAATTATAGACCGATCAGCTTACTGTCCGTTGCCTACAAGGTATTTACTAAGGTAATCGCAAATAGAATCCGGAATACCTTAGACTTCTGTCAACCAAAGGACCAGGCAGGATTCCGTAAAGGCTACTCAACAATAGACCATATTCACACTATCAATCAGGTGATAGAGAAATGTGCGGAATATAACCAACCTTTATATATAGCCTTCATTGATTACGAAAAAGCATTTGATTCAGTCGAAACCTCAGCAGTCATGAAGGCACTACGGAATCAGGGTGTAGATGAGCCATATGTAAAGATACTGGAAGATATCTATAGCGGTTCCACAGCCATCGTAGTCCTCCACAAAGAAAGCAACAGAATCCCAATAAAGAAAAGCGTCAGACAGGGAGATACGATCTCTCCAATGCTATTCACAGCATGTTTACAGGAGGTATTCAGAGACCTGGAGTGGGAAGAATTGGGGATAAATGTTGATGGAGAATACCTTAGCAACTTGCGATTCGCTGATGATATTGCCTTGCTTAGTAACTCAGGAGACCAATTGCAATGCATGCTGACTGACCTGGAGAGGCAAAGCAGAAGGGTGGGTCTGAAAATTAATCTACAGAAAACTAAAGTAATGTTTAACAGTCTCGGAAGAGAACAGCAGTTTACGATAGGTAGCGAGGCACTGGAAGTGGTAAGGGAATACATCTACTTAGGGCAGGTAGTGACCACGGATCCGGATCATGAGACTGAAATAACCAGAAGAATAAGAATGGGCTGGGGTGCGTTTGGTAGGCATTCTCAAATCATGAACAGCAGGTTGCCACTATCCCTCAAGAGGAAAGTGTATAACAGCTGTGTGTTACCAGTACTCACGTATGGGGCAGAAACCTGGAGGCTTACGAAAAGGGTTCTGCTGAAATTGAGGACGACGCAACGAGCTATGGAAAGAAGAATGATAGGTGTAACGTTAAGGGATAAGAAAAGAGCAGATTGGGTGAGGGAACAAACGCGGGTAAATGACATCTTAGTTGAAATCAAGAAAAAGAAATGGGCATGGGCCGGACATGTAATGAGGAGGGAAGATAACCGATGGTCATTAAGGGTTACGGACTGGATTCCAAGGGAAGGGAAGCGTAGTAGGGGGCGGCAGAAAGTTAGGTGGGCGGATGACATTAAGACGTTTGCAGGGACATGGCCACAATTAGTACATGACCGGAGTAGTTGGAGAAGTATGGGAGAGGCCTTTGCCCTGCAGTGGGCGTAACTAGGCTGATGATGATGATGATGATGATGATGATGATGATGATGATGAAGGGTGGCACTTGTATCGAGGTTTTGTGCAAATTCCACAACTATTTGAACTACGTGCTTCGAAATTATTCGACGCTAATTACTATTTGCTTCGACGTCGCTTCGAACCAAAAAAGTGATATTGGCACAGGCTTAAACTTTACGAATTGGTTGGGGGTAAAAACTGAATACCACCAGCCGTGAGGGCTCAGTGGCGAGCATTCTGTAAGTGCCGGCCGCGGCAGCCGCAGTCAAATGGGGGCAAATATAGAAATGATGCATTTCAGCAAAAAACAACTAGTCCAGCCCTTACAGAACTGATCGTGCACTTCGAATTTGTGTGTGCGATAAGGAAACCCAATTGGCAAAAAGAAAAAAAGAACCGGTGCTCTCCACTATATGCCGGCCCTCATGCTAGGAATTTGGGACATCGACTACGAGGCGCCATCGGTGGCTACCTGTCATTCAATGGGAAACGTCTTTTAAGGAATGACTACAGCGCAACCACTTCTTCATGTAGTGCTACGTCTCAAAACGGCAAGGGCATTCTTGGGTGTGCCTCCCACGAAGCGCCTAGACGACAATGGGGCCCGGCGCTGACTATTGAAGGGCAAGGAAGCTCCCTTCGGAGTGACAGCAACCGCCGCATTCTCTGAAAGCGGTGATGACCGTCTAGGCCAGGCTCCTCAAATTGCTACAAGCTGACCGTCACGAAGAGCCCACTAATTGATGCAAGCAGCCAACGCCGACGACAGGCGTGTTAATAGCGTTGAACCCTGATTCCCGACTGCCTCGTCATTGTATCATAGGTGGGGGTGATTGCGCAACATCATGGGTGGAATGCCGCTAACACTTCGACCCATCTAATTGGCCGGGACAGAGTAATCAAATATCCTCATTTGGTGACCTAGTTTTGGAAAACGACGGCGTAAAAAGCCGATCTTGGGTGCTGTGTGCAGTGTGTGCTCAGACATGTAGTGTGATCAGACATGTACTAAAGTGTTCCGACATGCAGTGTGCTCCTATATTCATGGAGCCAATTGTGAGTTGTATATATCTAAAATAAACCAATGTCTTTCCTTCAACCTCCCGACCGCCTCTCCTCACCAACAAGCAACTCTTGGCGATATAGAGACGCACGACGGCGTAGGCCAGCTACCGTGTCTCAGGCGCTCAGGCGGCGTGGGCAAGCGACCCTATTACTGATGCTTGAATCCTAGCCACGAACCCCAGAACGGGATTACAACACTACTCAGATTGCTTCACTGCCGTAACTTATAGGACGTTTTCTCAGCTGTCGCAAAGTCTGGTTTTATTCCAGAATATTATAGCGATATGTTTAGAAAGTTGATATCAATGTAATGCGCATTCATTTGCCTAAATCATTGTACTGACATAGTCAATGCGACACACTCTTGATACATGCCAGGTTTGGCTTCAATTCGAAAACTCACCGAGGTTCGAAAGATCCTTTTGTAGAAAAACATTGCACTTTGTAGAAAGGCAGTATATTAAAAAAAGACTCGTGAAGCGGTATTACAGGGTCTTGTTCCTTTATGGGAACGTCAATCGCCCGGGAACAGATACACTAGTTTTTTTTGAGAAAGAGCGCGCAACTTATAACTAAAATAGTGCGGAGAAAATAGCTTTCAAACGAGATGCAAGATCAAAGCGTCTACTTTCCTTGTGATGTTTATACAGAAATCGTTTTCTGTAAAACTTCGCTTCCGCGTCGCGTACAAGCGTGAATGAGATGGCGTCGAATAGCCCAATAAGCTGTGGCCTAAATAAAGCCAAAAGAAAAGAAACAACTGATATTGTGAGCTCATTTTTTTCCCAGCTGCACAAGAGAAACGCAGAGCCACCACAAGATTGCGAAGGAGAGCAATGGTATTAATCGGTCGCCACAGACCTCAAGGATATATTGAACATGATCATAACCTGACTGACTTGCAAATCCTTGTAAGCATAAATAAGAAAAACGTGTGTCGAATGCCAATTTTTTTCTCTTTTTTAATTAAAGGTACCCCAGAACCATGCCTTTCTGGTGAAATCACGCTCGCCGTTACGATCAATCACACACAGACAAATAACATGGCCTGCTTACAGTTAAAGAAAAAAACGAACAATGAAAAAAAGAAACGATAAAGACGTTACAGTAAGTTACAGTATTGGGCTCCACACGCAAAAAAAATAAAAAATAAATAATAGAAAACAGTCAGTAAAAGTGAGTTTTGAAGCCAGTAACGAAAACTCACTTCCAACTCTGACCAATGCAGAAGCTTGCCACTGAAGCGCAAACAATTTTCACAGTGCAGTGAAAGCAACGCATAGGAGCGAGCTGCGAACCAACGAGGCGAAATAACTTTTGGAGGGATAATGACAAAAAAAAAGTATTTCCGGAGAGTACATTCAAGGGATGGAATGACTTTCAAGAAGTCGAGAGAAATGTTCTAGTGACAGATGGTGGCGGAACAAGTGAGCTGAACTGGACATCCTAAATTCCTGCGTGTGTATAGCCCAGGTGTCGATTTATGGCGCTCAATATAAATAAATAAATAAATAAATAAATAAATACGCTGAACCTGGTTAACCTTCAATGAAAAGAATTGATGTACTGCAATCATGTGTCTATATATGTCATGCTCCTCCTCACATATCTGAAAGAAATCATCTGCGCGGTATACTATGTGACCCTACCGTCTCACCAGTCACCAGTGGCTGAAACGCGACCTGTGCTAAAGCATGTTACAGAATAGTATGTGCCAGTAGCGAGAGAACAGAGGTATACGAGGTTGACTGTTTTCCAATACTGTGGTTTGGAGCCCTCGCTGCTGCGTTTATTTAAACAATGGTGCAGTTCTCCTACACCGTCACATTTGGTGGAGGTGCTCGCTAACGTAACATGGTGGCTGTAGAGAACGGCCAGAACAGTATATGCCACGTAGTCTCCGTCAGGGAGGGCAGGGAAGGGCGCCCAATGGTGCACCATTGAGACGTATGTCGCGGCACGGGGCGGCAGACGAACCAATTGGCTGCACCTAAGGCGGGGCTCGTCTGCGGCGTCGTCGGCAGCACATTGGGGTAGATCTAAGCGCAGAACGACGGAAGAGCAGTCGATAAGCGCAGAGTGCAGAGTACATTCAAAAAGTCAATACTTAGAATCGGATCATAAGTGCAGTGGTCGATGACAGCAAAGACGATAGACGTAACACGGCTGGCAATGTTAATACGGGCCGTACGTAGGCCGAGTACGGCAATTGTGCTGCCATTAGCAACTCGAATGGCAGGGGAGGCGGCAGGTGTGAGCACTTTTTTTAAAGATGTCGGCGCAGGGCAGAGCTCATTACGGATATCTGGGCACCTGTGTCTATTAGAGCGGTTATGGACAGACCACCAATGAGAACTTCGATGCGGTTGCGTCGAGGAGCAGTGGTCAAGAGAGGATTTTCGGTCCGGGTCGTCAATGCAGCGTCACCTCAGGACGCTGCATTGTTTGTTTTCCGAATTGCGGCGGGGGTACGACAGAGACGGCGTACGTCGACGCGGCGGTGAGCGGGACTGTCGAGGTTGAGGCGAGGGTGAACGGCTGGGATTGTACGACGGAGCGGGGACGTCACCACTTGGAGAATGGGAGCGAGCATAAGATGGGCCACGTGGGTTATATGCCGAATTACGATCAAAAGTGAGGTTGGGACGCGGAGATTAGTACCAGCGGCTGCAGCAGTACCGAGAGATGTGGCCGAAAAAGACAGCACGTGAAACAGATGGGCCGGTGCTCTGACGTTCACCATTCAGCTAAGTTTCGATAACGCACTGGTGGGTGCCGCAGACTCGGTGCAGCTGAAGCGACCACTGGAGCGTTTGGGAGCGGACGGCTTCTTTCCTGACTGGGGAGACCCATGTTGGCAATCTTTTGTCGGACGACAGACTGAATGAGTGATACGGTCGTCACGTCATTGTCGAGCGGTCGAGAATAACGGATCGCTAGAGCTATGGCCTCCAGTTCCCGACGGACGATCTCTGTCACAGTAGGTGTACTTGACGGCTTACGAAACGCTGGAACCCGCCAGGTTACGTTACAGTTTGGAATAATCAGGCGTGCCTTCTCATTCTGAACTTCAGTTCATCGACGCAAGTTCTTCCGATGAATATTTCCCTAGCGACGCTGCATTCCTTGCAGCACAGTACTGTTTCGACACTGGCTACTGATCCTCAGCTTGACTTGACTCCTGCAGAGTCAATTTCAACTTTCACGTATGAGGACCCATTACACCGAATGATTTCCCCTGAGCTGCGATCTGATTACGCTGATGCTCTCCGCTCCCTCATAGCTTCGTACCAAGATACTTTCGATACTGATGGGCGTCCGTTGGGTCAGACTACCCTAGTTTCGCATCGCATAAACACAGGCAATGCCCTTCTCATTCACCGGAGACCTTACCATGAGTCAGCACCCGAACGTGCCTTCATACAAAACGAGGTCGACAAAATGCTTGAGAAGAACATTGTAGAGCCTTCTTCCAGTCATTGGGCCTCCCCAGTCGTATTGGTGAAGAAAAGGAACAATACTTGGAGGTTTTGCGTGAATTATCGCTATCTCAGCAAGGTCACCAAGAAGGACGTGCACCCTCTTCCACGGATCGACGACGCGTTAGACTGTTTGCACGGCGCCCGTGACTTCTCCTCCATTGGCCTCCGCTCTCGGTATTGGAAAATTGCTGTGGAAGAACACCATCGCGAGAAAACAGCCTTCGTTACACCTGATGGCCTCTACCAATTTGATGTCATGCCGCTTGGGCTCTGCAATGCCCCTGCCACCTTCGGACGCATGACGGACTCTCTTCTTCGAAGTCTTAAGTGGTCCATATGCCTCTGCTACCTTGATGATTTTCTTGTTTATTCGCCCAGATTCGAAAGCCGCCTCCATCGCCTATCCGCCGTTTTCCGAAAAGCCTTTCTACAGCTCAACTCTGCTAAATGCCATTTCGGGCGCCGTCACATCAAAGTCATTGGCCACCTCGTCGACGCTGCCGGCATGCAGCCTTTACGGGTGACACTTCTCTGTTGTTACGGATCACCATGCCCTCTGTTGGCTATCTTCGCTGAAAGACCCCAGGGCCGCCTCGGCCGCTGGGCATTACGGTTACAGAAGTACTCCTTTTCGGTGACATATAGATCAGGACGACTGCACGAGGATGCCGACTGCTTTTCTCGACATCCGGCTCGCCCACCTGATCTCACCGACGACGACATTGATGCATGTGTTCTATCCATTACGGACTTTCTCAACTTCGCCATCGAGCAGCGTCGTGACCTCTCCTTACGATCTATCATCGATCGCCTCACCGCACAACCCTCGGACCCCTCACTCCGGCTCTTTGTTTTAAAAGGCAGTGTGTTGTACAGGCCAACTGTGATCCCAATGGCGCCGAGGTTCTTCTTGTCGTTCCGGAACACCTACGCTCGGACGTGCTAGCGCAGCTTCACGATGCCCCTACCGCTGGACACTTAGGCGTCGCTCGCACTTATGACCGCTTCCGTCGGCGCTCCTGGCCTGCCTTTCACCGTTCCGTTCGACGATACGTCGCAACCTGCGAGAGCTGTCAACGCCGCAGGAGACCCTCCTCACGTCCAGCTAGCCTACTGCAGCCGATCGACATTCCTGGCGAGCCGTTTTTCCGTGTTGGCTTGGACCTACTTTGACATTTCCCTGTGTCAGGATTTGGCAACTGATGGATTGCGGTCGCCAGAGATTACGCGACTCGCTTCGCTATCACGCAAGCTCCCTCCACGAGCTGCGCCATCGATGTCGCCGATTTTCTCCTTCAATATGTTCTACAACACGGTGCTCCTTGTCAGCTCCTTAGAGATCACGGCCGTTGCTTCCTCGCCAAAGTCGTTGACGATCTTCTACAATCCTGCGCCACTCATCATCAGTTCACAACTTACCACCCCCAAAGAAATGGACCGACTGAGCGCCTCAACCATACGCTTACCGAGATGCTCGCTATGTAGGCGTCGGAAGATCATCGGGATTGGGACTGTGCATTGCCCTATAACTCTTCGCGCCATGACACTGGGGGTTATTCATCTTTCTCTCCTTTGTATGGCCGCAACGCACTCGTGCCATTTCATTCCTTGCTTCCCACAGATTCATCTGCGACTTGCTTCTACGCCCTGGATGCCATTGCCCGTGCCGAAACTGCCCGCTGCATTGCCCGTGACCGTCTTGTAACATCTCAGACTGTTCAAAAATCGGTTTACGATCGCCACTACCGAGATGCCCACATCGATCCTGGCTCACTGGTCCTCCTCTGGCGGCGTTTTCGTCGTGTGGGCCTCTGCGAAAAGCTGCTACCCCGTTACGTTGGACCCTGTCGCGTGGTGCGCCAAGTGACTGACTTGACATACGAGGTCTCCCATGCGGTTGCCCCCACTGTGTCGGCGGCCCCGGCTACAGAAGTTGCGCACATATCGAGGCTCAAGCCCTATAGACCACTCGGACTAGCATTATATACCTTAGCCGGCACCGGGGCGATGCTTTTGCCCCCGGAGGTTTATGCTGCAGAATGGTATGTGGGTAGTAGCGCGAGAACGGAAGAAGACGAAGTTGACTGTTTTCCGATACTGTGGTTTGGAGCACTCGCTGCTGCGTTCATTGAAACATTGGTGCAGACCTCCTACACCGCCACAATATAAAGCATTTCTCATTCTTCTCGCTCATTGCATAGTCAGGGCCTCGATCTTGTCAGTCTTGGTGTAATGAGGTAGTATATACGAGGAGAAAACAACTTTACTCAAGGGAAATTTCAGCCAGATACCTGCTCCTAAGCTCACGTTATACTTAGCGCCTGCGCTTAAAATGATGTTTCACATCCACCGCCATGGCCGTGAGGGGTCGCTGGCTAACACTGCCAAGGCTAATCTTGTACATACACAAATACCAAAGAAAGTGGACGCGAGAATGGCCATCGCGGTAGCCTAATTGGTAAAGCACCGCACGCGTAATGTAGAAGATGTGGGTTCGGCTGTCACCAGCAGCAAGTTATCTCTTCCATTCTTCATTTTCATTTAGCGTATTATTTCTACATTTCAATTGAGCATAACAATTAATTATCCTGTGCTTTCTCTGGATTCATTGTCTGTTTAATCGCATGATTGTGATTACAAGATTAAGTTGTACACACTTGGAATAAATTGACTGTAGAATTTTTCTCATAAGCTAATTGCGGGCATAATCATCTCCTCGCGACTGGACTAAACCCGAGTTGCGTAAAGACAGCGTCTGCCCGTCTGCGCTTGTTTCTTCCTGTCCGCAGCCGCACCGGAGCGTGGCCGCAGTCTGGGCCGTTGTTCGAAGTGCAAAATATTTCATTTTCACAGCGGGCCTGTTATTAAGGCCTGCATATTGAATGTCTACTCCTTGATACAAGTATCGTATAATCAAGCATAAGTACGAACCTTATTACAATACAAGGTGTAAATCTGTCGCCGCGGAAAGGAAGACAAAAAAAATATATTCTGTATGTAAAACGAATAAACAATTGTGCAAATCGATCACATATGTAGCAATCTAGGTGAATGAAGCTGAATGCTATAAATGCTATAATGGGTAACTAAATGTTATAAAACTAAATGCGATGCATAGAATGGTCATTATTGTGATCTTGTGCAACGTGTAATTTTATGCAACGTTTGTGCACCGCACAAGCCACAACTTCAATGTCGTGCAGTTTTTCTATATACAAAAAAAAAGTTTTGTCAAATATTTTGTCACGTTGGTCGGCGCCTGTTCCTTTGTTTCGCAGTGTTTATACTTATGAACTACGCCGTTCACAAGCAATGCTGAAATGCAAACAGCAGTTCCATGCGAATGCACACTGTGAAACGTCGACGCAGTGACGTCACGAAGACGAAGGCGGTGTTTGTCGAGGGAAGAAGGGTGAGTAGAGGTGTATGCATAGAGAATTAAGTACGGCGCGGAAGGCTGTGGTAAGGTTGACTATTATTTGCCTGTTTTATTTCAGCGTGGCCGAAGCGTCTGCATGAAGAATGCATAATGACGACGGCACGACGACGACGACTGCATTACTAAGTGCATGTGGAGGAGACAAAGGCCCAGAACAAGTGTCGAGCAGAGCCGGAACGTCTTCGATACGCAGCGAAGTGGGGGTGAAAACGCGAGCGCATGCTGACTCATAAACGCGAAGTGGAGCGGCTTCGAGTGGCGACGGTTCACCGGATTGAAGAGCGCGGTGAACGTTTCTCGCAGAAACACGAAACGGAGCAGCTTCGATGTTTCATGGAGTATTCGCTCGCGTTCCAAGTGAATGGCTTGGATAACAGCGGCACTGCACTGTGGCGTTTAAGCGTGCAAACAAGTACTTTGAGAAACACTTCGTGCAAGACGAGTTCGTTTCGGCGTGCAGTGTGCGCGATAGACTCTGCATGGTTTCTGTCGGACATGTCTGCGCCGTCGGAGCGCCACAAGTTTACGTCGAGCAAGGCGTTTTCCGCTGAAAATACGTCCAACTGGACCGTGTGTTTTATAGTTGCAAAGAGCCACTGAACAAGTGTAGCGTTCCTCTCAAGCACCTATGAAAGCTTCGCTTAAAGCCATTCCTACAGCGCGCGGGATCCGCATATATTTTTCATCACATGAGACAAAAAAAAAAGCACTTAAGAACATTGGTGCCTGAATGTAATACACGAAGCAATTTCGACCTGCCGAAATTCAGAACAATATTTCGTATTATATTCAGAGTTTTATGTAATTAATTTCGCGGTTGAAGTCTTCGAACGAGACGATGGTTATATATTGTAACGTGGTAGTGACGGGTGAGGACACAGCAACAAAACTGTGAATGGCGAAGCTAACTTTATTGGGCGAACCTGTGCCCAGAAAAAACAGGCGACACTCAATGATCCACGAAAACGGCGAACACAGTCAGTGATCGTTGAAAATCTGATCAGCGAGTCAAGCGCGTCGGCTTTTATACATCAGTCGTCGAATGTTCCAGAGTAACCCCTGGGACCCGCGTGCCTTCCACAAAGTTCTACACTATTCGCGTCGTGCATACATGCAATCAGATTACACAAGGTTCGGTGACAGACATCGGATGGAACCATCGATAACATTCCAGAAACTTCCGATACATGCAGGCACGTCCTGCGCTGTGCGATAACATTTGTTAGGCGGTGAAACGTGGTCGCCCGATAAAGATAGGCAAGTACACGTGTCAGTACCCCCTTCTTAAAAAGCATTGACCCGATGCTGCAAACAAACGAAAGTAATAAAGAAAAACACCCGTAGCAAAGAAACAACAAAATAAGGAAGTTCGTCAGCGTGCGTAAAATAGTTTAATACACAGCACGTGGACCACTTCAGATCGTGCGCGGCGCCGCTGTGAATACGAAATGCCGTCTGGCACGACCTCATAGTCCAGTGCACCAATACGTCGGATGACCTTGTAGGGTCCGAAATAGCATCGCAATATTCCAATAGGACTTCTTCTTGGGCAAGTTGGTGCTTAGATTGACCCAGAGCCCACTGTACGAGAAAGATATTCCAATAGGACTTCTTCTTGGGCAAGTTGGTGCTTAGGCTGCCATTAAACAGTTGGTAGTTTGGCGCTTCGCTGTCTTCCTTTCTTCTGTCCCTTTTCAAGAAATGTATTTTGCGCCACAAGGTATACCTAGAAAGCGTCGCAATAGTTTCTCACTGAGTCCTCGTCGGCATATCGGGGTCCAAACACAAACACGGTCGCCGGGCTGGTACTCGACGAAGCGTCGTCGCAGGTTGTAGTGTCGGCTGTCGGTACGCTGCTGGTTCTTGATTCGTAGGCGGGCGAGCTGTCGGCCTTTTTCGGCGCGCTGGAGATAAGTAGCGACGTCTAGATTCTCTTCGTCAGTGACGTGCGGCAGCATGGCGTCGAGCGTCGTCGTCGGGTTCCTGCCGTAAACCAACTTGAACGGCGTGATCTGTGTTGTTTCTTGCACCGCCATGTTGTAAGCGAAGGTTACGTACGGCTGGACGGCATCCCAGGTGTTGTGTTCGATGTCAACGTACATTGCTAGCATGTCGTCGAAGGTCTTGTTCAGGTGCTCCCTAAGACCATTCGTCTGTGGGTGGTAGGCAGTTGTCCTCCTGTCCTTGTCTGACTGTGCTGCAGAATGGCTTGGGTTAGCTCCGCTGTAAAGGCCGTTCCTCTGTCGGTGATAAGGACTTCTCGGGCGCCATGTCGCAGCAGGATGTTCTCGATGAAGAATTTCGCCACTTCGGCTGCGCTACCTTTCGGCAGAGCTTTCGTTTCAGCGAAGCGGGTGAGGTAGTCCGTCGGCATGACGATCCACTTATTTCCGGTTGTTGACGACGGAAAGGGTCCCAACAAGTCCATCCCGATCTGCTGAAATGGTCGGCAAGGATGCTCGATTGGCTATAGCAATCCCGCTGGCCTTGTCGGTGGTGTCTTGCGTCGCTGATAATCTCGGCATGTCCTGACATACCGGGCGACATCGGCGGTCAGACGCGGCCAGTAATACCTTTCATGTATCCTCGACAGCGTCCGGGAGAATCCGAGGTGCCCAGCAGTTGGATCGTCGTGTAAGGCGTGCAGTACTTCTGGACGCAGCGCCGACGGAACAACAAGAAGGTAGTTGGCGCGGTCTGGTGAGAAGTTCTTCACGAGCAGGTTATTGTTTTGTAGCGTGAACGAAGACAATCCTCGTTTAAATGCCCTAGGGACAACGTCGGTGTGGCCTTCCAAATACTCGACGAGGTTTTTCAACTCCGGGTTTGCTGCTGTTCAGTGAGGTCTCCCGCGTTAAATATTCCAAGGAAGGCGTCGTCATCCTCGTCAGCTTGTGGCGGCGAGTCAATGGGGGCGCGTGATAGGCAATCGGCATCAGAGTGTTTTCGTCCGGACTTGTAGGTTACAGTGATATCAGATTCTTGTATTCTTGCAGTCTTAGGCTTCACCGCGCCAGCCATCCTGAAGGGTTCTTTAATTTCGCTAGCCAACACAAGGCGTGATGGTCGCTGACGACTTTGAATGGCCTGCCATACAGGTAAGGGCGAAATTTTGCTGTAGCCCAAACGAAGGCGAGGCATTCCTTTTCAGTTGTAGAATAATTGTCTTCCGCTTTTGACGACGACCTGCTAGCGTAAGCTATCGCACGTTCAAGTCCGTCTTTTCTCTGGACTAGGACGGCACCGAGGCCTAGGCTACTGGCGTCAGTGTGGATTTCGGTATCGGCGTCCTCGTCGAACTGCGCAAGTACTGGGGCTGACTGCATGCGTCGTTTGAGTTCTTGAAAGGCGTCCGATTGCGGCGTTTCCCACTTGAACTCGACATCACATTTATATGTGTCAGCGGCTCAGCGATGCGTGAAAAGTCCTTGACGAAGCGCCTGTAGTCGGCACACATGCCAAGGAATCGACGCACTGCCTTCTTGTCGATGGGCTGTGGGAACTTTGCGATGGCAGCAGTCTTCTGCGGGTCGGGGCGGACTCTAGACTTGCTGATGACGTGGCCTAGGAACAGACGCTCATCGTAAGCGAAGCGGCACTTTTCTGGGTTCAGAGTGAGCCCTGATGACTTGATGGCCTCTAGTACTGTCGCAAGCCGCCGGTGATCGTTCCGGCGAAGACGACGACGTCATTCAAGTAAACAAGACAGGTCTGCCACTTCAATCCTGCTAACACCGTGCCTATGACGCGCTGGAACGTTGCAGGCGCCGAGCAGAGTCCGAATGGCATGACCTTGAACTCGTAGAGGCCGTCTGGCGTGATGAAGGCGGGCTTTTCGCGATCTCTCTCGTCGATTTCTATTTGCCAGTAGCCAGACTTGAGATCCATCGACGAAAAGAATTTTGCGTTGCAGAGCCGATCTAATGTGTCATCTATCCGTGGTAGGGGGTATACATCCTTCTTTGTGATCTTGTTCAGTCGACGATAACCGACGCAGAAACGTAAGGTTCGGTCCTTTTTCTTCACCAAGACAACAGGGGATGCCCACGGGCTTTTCGACGGCTGGATGATGTCGCTGCGCAGCATTTCGTTGACTTGTTCTCTTATAGCTTCACGTTCTCGCGTCGAAACTCGGTAGGGGCTCTGGCGGAGTGGTCGAGCGCACTTTTCGGTGATTTTGCGATGCTTTGCGACTGCTGTTTGTTGAATCCTCGATGACGTCGAAAAGCAGCCTTTGTATCGTCGGAGCAGACTTCTGAGCTGTTGCTGCTTAATCATGGAGAGACTTGGATTTATGTCGAAGTCTGGTTCGGGAACTATGGTCGTCGGGGTAGATGCGGCAGAATCCGAGAGGAGAAACGCATTTCTGGTTTCCAGAATTTCCTCGATCTACGCGATCGTCGAGCCCTTGTTGATGTGCTTGAACTCCTGGCTGAAGTTGGTCAGCAACACCTTCGTTTTTCCTCCGTGCAGTCGGGTGATCCCTCTTGCGACGCAAATTTCACGGTCTAGCAGTAGACGATGGTCACCCTCGATGACGCCTTCTACGTCAGCAGGTGTTTTGGTGCCGACGGAAATGACAATGCTGGAGCGGGGCGGGATACTGACTTGACTTTCGAGCACGCTCAAGGCATGGTGACTACGAGAGCTCTCCGGGGGTATCGCTCAATCTTCCGACAGCGTTATCGACTTCGACTTCAGGTCGATGATTGCGCCGTGTTGGTTCAGGAAGTCCATGCCGAGAATGACGTCTCGTGAACAGTATTGGAGGATAACGAAGGCGGCAGGGTAAGCCTGGTCATGAACGGTAATTCTTGCCGTGCAGATTTCAGTCGGCGTGATGAGGTGTCCTCCAGGGGTCTGAATTTGAGGGCCATCCCATGCAGTCTTAACTTTCTTCAACTGGGCGGCGATGGGTCCACTCATGACGGAGTAATCAGCTCCTGTGTCTACTAGGCGGTAACTGCATGGCCGTCGAGAAGCACGTCGAGGTCGGTGGTTCATTGTCTTGTGTTACAGTTAGGTTTTGGCGTCGGATCAGGGCTGCGTCGCGTTGACCTGTGGCTGGTACATGGTGTCGTCAAGTCGTGTCTCGTCGGCGTATTCTTTGCTTCCAGACTTCGTCGGGACAGCGGTGTGTCGTTGTTATGCCGTCGAGGTAGTCTCTTCGGCGTCTTCGTCAGTTCGACGAACAGCAACTGCACCTCCATCGGTAGCTGCCTTTAGTTTTCCGGATATGGGGCTCACAGAGCGGCCCCGGGCTGGGCCGGTGTATGGTCGGCGCTGCGGCGACAGGTAGCGGCCTGATGACGGCGAACGGGATGGTCGTCGAGGGCTCCACTGAGTGGCAGCGAGGTAGTCGGCGATATCGCGAGGTCGTTCGCCAAGCTGTGGTCGCGGCGCGTTAACGGCGAACCCTCGCAGTCCCATCTCCCGGTATGGGCATCGTCGGTAGACATGATCCGCTTCTCCGCAGTGGTAACAGAGCGGGTGGTGGTCAGGAGCACGCCAAATGTCCGTCTTCCTCGCGTAGCTGCGTTGGGCGACGGGTGGGCGTGCTGGCGGCGGTGGACGACGGAATTGTGGCGTTAAAGGGCCCTAGCGTGGTCGCGCAGGGGGCCTTGACGGTGGGCGACGGCGGCGTAGGTCATCGCTTCCGGCTGGGGCTGCGGTGATTTTGGTTGCACCTCAGGAACTCCAAGGGATCGCTGAACCTCATCTTTGACGATTTCGACGATTGAGGCCACTTGAGGCTGTGACCTCGGGTACAACTTCTGCAGCTCTTCACGTACGACCGCTCTGATAGTCTCGCATAGATCGTCAGTGGCCAGTGATTGAATTTTTGCGTAGTTTGTAGAGTTTGTGCGGCGGTTGAATTGCCGGTTACGTATTTCGAGTGTCTTCTCGATGCTGGTGGCCTCGCGAAGGAACTCTTCTACGGTCTTCGGTGGGCTTCGATCGTATTGCGCCGAAAAGTTCTTCCTTCACACCCCGCATGAGTAGGCGGACTTTCTTCTCCTCGGGCATATCCGGGTCGGCGTGGCGGAACAGACAGCTCATTTCTTCCGTGAAGATGGCAACGTTCTCGTTAGGTAGCTGCACTCGGGCGTCCAGCATAGCTTCGGCCCTTTCCTTGCGCACGACGCTCGTAAAGGTGCGCGGGAAGCCGCTATGGAACAGGTCCCATGTTGTAAAGGTCAATCACCTCCCGGTTCTCAAACCACGTTCTGGAGGCGTCTTCTCAGGCGAAGTATACATGCCACAGCTTGTCGTCGGAGTACCAGTTGTTGAAAGTCGCGATTCGTTCGAAGGTCTCCAGCCAGGATTCCGTGTCTTCAGTCGCTGCTCCATGGAAGGTCGGTGTGTCCCGAGGTTGTTGCACGATAACGGGGGACGCTGGGACAGCCATTGGGGTTGTCTTGGCCACGATATTCTTGGTCGTCTCAGCTAGAAGTCCGTATTCTGGGGGTAGCTGTTGCAGTCGGCGACTTGCTCGATGATCCGGGACGACGTAGGTTTTACCTTTGCGGTCCGGGCTTGGATCACGGTTTTGTAGGGGCGTCCGGTATATGAACGCAAAACACCTCCACCATTTGTCACGTGGTAGTGACGGGTGAGGACACAGAAACAAAACTGTGAATGGCGAAACTAACTTTACTGGGCGAACCAGTGCCCAGAAAACACAGGCTACACTCAATGCTCAACGAAAACGGCGAACACAGTCGGCGATCGTCGAAAATCTGATCAGCGGTTCAAGCCCGTCGGGTTTTATACATCAGTCATCGAATGTTGCAGAGTAATCCCTGGGACCCGCGTGTCTTCCACAAAGTTTTACACTATTCGCGTCGTGCATACATGCAATCAGATTACGCAAGGTTTGGTGACAGACATCGGATGGAACCATCGATAACATTCCAGAAACTTCCGATACATGCAGGCGCGTCCTGCGCTGTGTGATAACATTTGTTAAAGGGAAGCTGAAACGGTTTTCAATTTCCATGAATTGCTGGGATTGGGACGAACAGACCTAATAATTTACGGTTCCGTAATTTTTTTCTTCATTTTATTAATATAAGGGGCGGAAATCGCTTTCTAAATCACCCCCGCGGACACGCCCCCATCGCTTCCCGGAGCGCCGGGTGAGGTGGTTGCCAGAGGAGAGAACCGGCGAGAGTGACGTCACTGGCGGGGACCGAGCTGCCGGACCGGCGTGCTGGCATGTGCTGGCATGCCTCTTTCCGTCCTGCGCTTTACTGAACGACGCTATGAGAGATCTGCTGCCGCCGCCGCTCACCTTTGTTTTCTTTTGCGATTTTCGTAAACTGTTCTTTCCTTCTGTGCTGCGTGAGTGCCTACAGCCAAGGGCGCCCAACATGCCCTCGTTCTGTGCAGCATTCTGCTGCGCGAACACAGGCGGGCGAGACGATGTGGTGTTTCACAGGTTCCCGAAGGACAAGAAGCTTGCAGCGCAGTGGGTCCGTGCGGTGAGGAGAGATAAGTTCGTGCCGATGAAATCAACTGTGCTGTGCTCTTCATCTTCCATCAATACGCAGCACATGCAGGTGCACCTAGTTGAATGAAAGCCTGATTAGGCCCACATTGATGCACTCGAGAAATGCGAACATTCGCAGCCATTAACGTCTGGTAACACAGTTTTAGCGTAGCCGGATAGCCTTACGACAAATGCGGAAACGCGTTGTTGCTAGCGTTGCTATACTCCGTTTCATACATCAGGTGCAACGCTGTGGAGGCTTGAGATACTTCTTGCAGTGGCTGTGTTCGCACTTAGAAAAAGTTCGGTGTTGCTTGACCCGATCTTTGAGAAAATGTTCCATATATAAGCTCAGTTCTGAATGAAAAAAAGAAAGAATTTACCCATAGAAACAATCCGTGTACTTATACGGCTGCTAACACGTTCTTTTAAATCAATTTTCTTTTCGGTATTTTTTAATTGCAGCCCGTCGCGGCAGCTTCACGTGCATGCTCGCGCGAGCAAACGCCGCTGGCACCCTGCGAAGCATAGACGGAAACGCGCGCAGTAATAAATTTTGGTGACCGGACTTCGTGCGTAGCTTCCACAGCGTTGCACCTGAGGTATGAAATGGAGTATAGGCTTGCCTAGTGACATTCGACGTACGGTTGCAGTTATCGTGTTTACCACACGGCGGTGCTAAAACTGCCTAATATCTTTATGTCAACACTAGCATGGAGCACGCATACCGATTCTTGATCGAGCCACAATCGCAAAGGCGTCGAACAATAGTACGAATATTGCACATATAATACCTCTGGCCATCTCTGGATTTGTATGATAAGCAACTTCCATGACTGTACCCCGCAGCACTGCATGTGCGCGCTTCGAAACGCGGCACTTATGTTCGCGATCGTATATCAACACTCAAAAAACCACGGGACTACTTTAGACAAGCAGCGGCAAGGTGCTTGTCATCGCGGAATTGCACCCGTGTTTACAATCTAATGAGAAGTTAGTGTTTCGGCATTCTTCCAGCAGCAAGTTCCCAGTGACACTTTAGCGCATTTTTTCTCCCGGCATTGGAACCTGCAGCTACATGAAAAAAAAAAAAAAAACATAAGTACCAGCTAAGATTTCCAACGCGCGAGGAGGTGCACACATCGCTCTCGCTGTTGGCACACTCAACATCGTCGTTGCCGCCGCTGCCGCCGTTGCCGCCATCGTTTTCCGTATCGGCTGTCGGTTCGAACATGTACGGCGAAAATACAAGCTGTCCGAGACAGCGAGAACGTTCCATAATGCTTACAACTCAGCTATGAAGCCAGAACAGAACAGCGTGCTACGCTCTGAAACGCCGGCGCCGACCGGAGACTGCCGCGAAAGACGTCACAGCGGCCCCGACCAATCACGGGCAACAGCGGCGTTCGCGCGATGCCCTGAGGCGCTGGTGCGCGGTTTCTTGGAAAAACAGCCGCTTGCGTTTGTTTCCGCCCTTTTTGAACCAGATATTCGTGTTCAGGGGACTCAAAACTGTAGAATGCCGCAGAGAACTCATTTTTTTCGAAAAGTGTTTCAGCTTCCCTTTAAGCGGTGAAGCGTGGTCGCCCGATAAAGATAGGCAAGTATATATAGACGTGTCAATATGTAAACACAAACAACGCGAAGGCCGCCCTTTTTCATACGCGACAGCAGAGTGTCATCAGGCGTAATGCTACGACCGATTGTTTGATTAATGGTTTTAACGTCCCAAAGCGGCGACATATATAGTGGAGGGCTTGTGGTCAATTTTCACCTCCTGGCGTGGACCCCCCTCCTGGGGTTCATTTAACGAACGCACAAAGCTCGGTGCACGAGCGTTCTTGCACTCGACTCCCATCGGAATGCTGCCGCTGCGGCTAGGGATCGAATCTGCGACTTCGGACTCAGCTCCAGAACATCGTATACACTGAACCAACACAGTGGGTCGTAGCGATGTATGAAAGCCGCATCCATACGGAGCCGAAACACAACAAAGTTTGTGAATTGTCCGCGAAGTCTGCTCAGTGAAGTTCGTTGTCCTGTTGGCTTCATATATTTTATTTATTTATTCATACATACTGCAGTCCTAGAGCGCTATTGCAGGAGTAGGTACAAGGTATAAAAGAAGAAGGTACCATAAAAGAAAAAAAAAGCACCTAATAATACATGCTAAACAGACAAGAGTCATAAATACGGCAAAAGAAGCAAAATGGAAGCATGCGACTATGTAATAATCAGTTCTGCAAGGAACTTTTCTAAAGAAAGAGAACGAATATAGCCTGGTTGCGAATTACAGCCCTCTATTGTACAGGGTAAGTAACTTTATTTGAACATATCAGTGTGTGCATGAAAGGGTGTCAGATTTAGTTAGTGGTAACTACGCGTGGAAGGAAGTTTCGCAAACGTCATAAAATCATGTGATAGGAGACACGATCTGTTAGCGATGCAATGAAGGATCTTTAAACCTTCAATATCGCGACGCGTCCAAAGAGCAGAAGAAGACGAAAATTCTCTGTCATATCGGCGACAGATAAGACGGACAGATTTCTTTGGATGGCTTCAATTTTACTCACATGAGATTGGCTGTGAGGGCACCAAATAATAGCAGCGTAGTCTTTAATAGGGTGAATGAGTGTTTTATACAACAATAGTTGAGTTTCTGTTGGAGCGGTAGCCAATTTTCGACGTAAATATCCCAGTCTTTTTAGAGCTTCTTTTTCCTACTGAATCGATAAGCTTGGACCATGATAAGTTCGAGGCAAAAGTGACGCCTAGGTACTTGTACTGAAAAAAAAAAGCGATTTAAGCACGAACCATTAAATAAGTAATAAAAAATGACGGCGATGTGCTTTTAGTGAATGACATTATGACAGTTTTTTAGTAAAATTAATACTTATCTGCAACGTTTCACACCTACCACAAAACGCAGCAAAGGAATTGTTTAGACGCTGGTGGTCTTCCGGAGAGTTCGAGATCATATCATCATCATCAGCCTAGTTACGCCCACTGCAGGGCAAAGGCCTCTCCCATACTTCTCCAACTACCCCGGTCATGTACTAATTGTGGCCATGTTGTCCCTGCAAACGTCTTAATGTCATCTGCCCACCTAACTCTCTGCCGCCCCCTGCTACGCTTCCCTTCTCTTGGAATCCAGTCCGTAGCTCTTAGTGACCATCGGTTATCTTCCCTCCTCATTACATGTCCGGCCCATGCCCATTTCTTTTTCTTGATTTCAACTAAGATGTCGTTTACCCGCGTTTGTTGCCTCACCCAATCTGCTCTTTTCTTATCCCTTAACGTTACACCCATCATTCTTCTTTCCATAGCTCGTTGCATCGTTCTCAATTTCAGCAGAACCCTTTTCGTAAGCCTCCAGGTTTCTGCCCCATATGTGAGTACTGGTAACACACAGCTGTTGTACACTTTCCTTTTGAGGGATAGTGGCAACCTACTGTTCATGATTTGAGAATGCCTGCCAAACGCACCCCAACCCATTCTTATTCTTCTGGTTATTTCAGTCTCATGATCCGGATCCGTGGTCACTACCTGCCCTAAGTAGATGTATTCCCTTACTACTTCCAGTGTTTCGCTACCTATCGTAAACTGCTGTTCTCTTCCGAGACTGTTAAACAGTACTTTAGTTTTCTGCAGATTAATTTTCAGACCCACCCTTCTGCTTTGCCTCTCCAGGTCAGTGAGCATGCATTGCAATTGGTCTCCTGAGTTACTAAGGAAGGCAATATCATCAGCGAATCGCAAGTTGCTAAGGTATTCTCCATCAACTTTTATCCCCAATTCTTCCCACTCCAGGCCTCTGAATACCTCCTGTAAACATGCTGTGAATAGCATTGGAGATATCGTATCTCCCTGTCTGACGCCTTTCTTTATAGGGATTTTGTTGCTTTCTTTGTGGAGGACTACGGTGGCTGTGGAGCCGCTATAGATATCTTCCAGTATTTTTACATATGGCTCATCTACACCCTGATTCCGTAATGCCTCCATGACTGCCGAGGTTTCGACTGATCAATGAAAGTGTAATCAATGAAAGCTATATATAAGGGTTGGTTATATTCTGCACATTTCTCTATCACTTGATTGATAGTGTGAATATGGTCTATTGTTGAGTAGCCTTTACGGAATCCTGCCTGGTCCTTTGGTTGACAGAAGTCTAAGGTGTTCCTGATTCTATTTGCGATTACCTTAGTAAATGCTTTGTAGGCAACGGACAGTAAGCTGATCGGTCTATAATTTTTCAAGTCTTTGGCGTCCCCTTTCTTATGGATTAGGATTATGTTAGCGTTCTTCCAAGATTCCGGTACGCTCGAGGTTATGAGGCATTGCGTATACAGGGTGGCCAGTTTCTCTAGAACAATCTGACCACCATCCTTCAACAAATCTGCTGTTACCTGATCCTCCCCAGCTGCCTTCCCCCTTTGCATAGCTCCTAAGGCTTTCTTTACTTCTTCTGGCGTTACCTGTGGGATTTCGAATTCCTCTAGGCTATTCTCTCTTCCACTATCGTCGTGGGTGCCACTGGTACTGTATAAATCTCTATAGAACTCCTCAGCCACTTGAACTATCTCGTCCATATTAGTAACGATATTGCCGGCTTTGTCTCTTAACGCACACATCTGATTCTTGCCTATTCCTAGTTTCTTCTTCACTGTTTTTAGGCTTCCTCCGTTCCTGAGAGCCTGTTCAATTCTATCCATATTATAGTTCCTGATGTCCGCTGTCTTACGCTTGTTGATTAACTTAGAAAGTTCTGCCAGTTCTATTCTAGCTGTAGGATTAGAGGCTTTCATACATTGGCGTTTCTTGATCAGATCTTTCGTCTCCTGCGATAGCTTACTGGTTTCCTGTCTAACGGCGTTACCACCGACTTCTATTGCGCACTCCTTAATGATGCCCATGAGATTGTCGTTCATTGCTTCAACACTAAGGTCCTCTTCCTGAGTTAAAGCCGAATACCTGTTCTGTAGTTTGATCCGGAATTCCTCTAGTTTCCCTCTTACCGCTAACTCATTGATTGGCTTCTTGTGTACCAGTTTCTTTCGTTCCCTCCTCAAGTCTAGGCTAATTCGAGTTCTTACCATCCTGTGGTCACTGCAGCGTACCTTGCCGAGCACGTCTACATCTTGAATGATGCCAGGGTTCGCGCAGAGTATGAAGTCGATTTCATTTCTAGTCTCACCATTCGGGCTCCTCCACGTCCACTTTCGGCTAACCCGCTTGCGGAAAAAGGTATTCATTATACGCATATTATTCTGTTCTGCAAACTCTACTAATAATTCTCCTCTGCTATTCCTAGAGCCTATGCCATATTCCCCCCCTGACTTGTCTCCAGCCTGCTTCTTGCCTACCCTGGCATTGAAGTCGCCCATCAGTATAGTGTATTTTGTTTTGACTTTACCCATCGCCGATTCTACGTCTTCATAAAAGCTTTCGACTTCCTGGTCATCATGACTAGATGTAGGAGCGTAGACCTGTACAACCTTCATTTTGTACCTCTTATTAAGTTTCACAACAAGACATGCCACCCTCTCGTTAATGCTATAGAATTCCTGTATGTTACCAGCTATTTCCTTATTAATCAGGAATCCGACTCCTAGTTCTCGTCTCTCCGCTAAGCCCCGGTAACACAGTACATGCCCGCTTTTTAGCACTGTATATGCTTCTTTTGTCCTCCTAACCTCACTGAGCCCTATTATATCCCATTTACTACCCTCTAATTCCTCCAATAACACTGCTAGACTCGCCTCACTAGATAGCGTTCTAACGTTAAACGTTGCCAGGTTCAGATTCCAATGGCGGCCTGTCCGGAGCCAGGTATTCTTAGCACCCTCTGCAGCGTCACAGATCTGACCGCCGCCGTGGTCAGTTGCTTCGCGGCTGCTGGGGACTGAGGGCCGGGGTTCGATTGTTGTATTCATATAGGAGGTTGTGGCCACGTACTGCACCAGGGTGGCCAATCCTGCTCTGGTGAGAGAGTGCGTTACCGGTTCTGGTCACCGGGATCAGGCCGCACTCCAGGCCTGTTTGTGCAATTTTCTCAACACACGGTTTTTTTTTTTTGTATTTTCCGGTGGAGAATAGCGCGGCACCGGGATTTGAATCACGGTCCTCTTGCACTGGAGACGGATACTCTACCGTCCCCGTAGGAGTTAAATTAAAAATTTAATTTATGGGGTTTTACGTGACAAAACCACTTTCTGATTATGCACGCCGTAGTGGAGGACTCCGAAAATTTCGACCACCTGGGGTTCTTTAACGTGCACCTAATTCTAAGTACACGGGTGTTTTCGCATTTCGCCCCCATCGAAATGCGGCCGCCGTGGTCGGGGTCCGATCCCGCGACCTCGTGCTCAGCAGTCTAACACCATAACCACTGAGCAACCACGGCGGGTCCCGCAGGAGTTGTACGCCTCATTTAACCTACAGTGGTGCCCTACTTGGTCAGTCAAGGTGGACCAATCTGAGCTCGGTTATACCGCATGGATGGCACTCGGCTAGAGAACCTGGTATTTATGACCTGCACATGCGAGTTTGAGGCCATACATATTTGAAGATATATATCTTCTCTCTTTTTTTTTTGTTTTAGGAGGGTTCCCGTACAGTGATAAAATAAAGGAAAAGACATTAAAAGAAAGAAAAAAAAAGAAAGAAAAAGGGGCGGAAAAAAAAGGAACATAACAGGTGATTTGAACTCGTGACCCTTCGATGTTGCCCGGAAAGATAGCTCAGTCGGTTGGTTCGTCAGGCACCAGGCTATTTTCAAGCGCCACAGCTCCTGCTCCGAGCCTCACACTTACGTGGAAAGAGACTCATGTTGTCCGCGATAGTCTGTTAGCACGGCAATCAGCACTCGAATATAATTATAACCCTAATACTAATTGTAAATATTCATCTCATCTATGGGATCTAATGCGCGCGCTGTTGCTTTGTCTCTGCGTGTAGTAGTTGAGAGAGCCAGTTTAAGGGCGGAGTAGTTGGAAGGCATACTTTCTAGGAAAAATGGCGAACTCTAGAAGAGCGAACTCGAGCGGCTTTAGAGGCTAGGAAAACTGCCTTAAAATATTTAGACTTGAGGGAAAGCTTCGTTAACAAACTATAACACGGCAATCAGCACTCGAATACGACGAGAGAAATTACTGAGACGTGGAAAATTCCCTTGAAAAAAAAAATCTGGTTTGCTAGACAAATGCTTGTATGTATTGAACCTCTTAAAAGATGAGGGGTGAAATATGCGCTCACCGAGAGGGCATCTTCAGCACGAGACATCCACAAGGCACCTTACAGAGATGTGGAGAGCTTCGCGGCCGGAACGAAGCCTCCCTTCTCCGCCGGCCAAGAGGGGGAAACGCGCTTTCCGATCGCTCAAGGTTGCGCGGACAAAGCATAACTCTAGCGTCTAGGAAAAGCTTAACCAGGTGCGATGGCGGCACGCATAGCGTGGGAAGCTAGCCGCCAGAATAACTATACCAAGGACTGCTGCTCATGAGGGCGAAATACCTTCGTGTAATTATAATAACCCTAATAGGACTACTTTCGAAAAAAAAGGAAACGGCCCAGAGGGCTATACTACGAGAGCTATGACTGATAGTTTTCTATATATATATATATATATATATATATATATTCATCTCATCTATGGGATCGCATGCGCGCGCTGTTTCTTTGTCTCTGCGTGTAGTACAGTTAAGAGAGCCAGTTTAAGGGCGGAGAAGAAGAAAGAAGAGAAAAGCAAAAACTGCAGCGCCGTGGTTTTAAAGCGCACCCGTGGTAGAGAAACGGAATGCGATATAAGCGTGCGTAGCCATGATACGCACACGACAAACTGCCTTAAAATATTTAGACTTGAGGGAAAGCTTCGGTAACAAACGATAGCACAGCAATCAGCACTCGAATATAATTATAACCCTAATACTAATTGTAAATATTCATCTCATCTATGGGATCTAATGCGCGCGCTGTTGCTTTGTTCTGTGTGTAGTAGTTAAAGGAGCACTGACACAAAAATTTGAAGTCGAGATAACTTGCGAGATCGATTTAGTTGGTCACACGCACATCGTCTATAAAATATCAGCGGCGAATATCGCTTAGAACATATTTAAAATCAATTTTAAAGTACGTGCGCGCAGCCAACCGCAAAACAGAGCACCTCGCGACATTGACATCAACCGGGATTGTAAATAGCCAAGAAAACGCTACGTCATGTGGCTACGTCACGAATTTTCGTTGGCTGCCATGCGGCTTACATGTGCTCTTCTTCTCTGTTGTTGCTTGTTCTAGCTGTTGTACTTGTAGTGGGACGCTCTCCGTGTCGCTGCAACTGCAGTTTTTGTCGTGTCCATCGGGATATTTCCCACACTATCAGCTTGACTGCGCTGCCACAACGTTCAACGCCGATTTGTTGTGTCTTACCATTGATTGTGGCTGATGCGAGGGTTTTGTTGAGGTTCGTCCTCGCCATCGCCGGCCGCAATATCTGAGTCGCTAAGTGATTGGCCACGTCTAAAGCGCGAGACACATGGCGCGATTTTCCGTGCGATCTGTAGTACGGCGCGTCGTGTGCGACTTGCCGCATGCGGCGATTCGGGACACATGGTACGAATGAGCGAGCGACGGCCCAGAACCGGCGCCCCTGCGTGGAAGTTCGGAATGCTGCGTAACTTCGAACAGAAAGTGAAAGCAACCGTATTTGCACAGCTATCTTGTTTGGAACAAACGATGACAATATAAACACGTCTATGCGAGCACTGTAGACGTGTTTCCGCAAGGCCGCGTTTGCAGTATCGGATCCGTTGACAGCCGCCGATAGCCAGCAGTCGTCAGGCATAGCTCGCTGGGCCATCGAATCCTCGTATCGAATCCGACACCGGTTGCGCTTGTGACACGATCGCTTGCAGCTCGTATAACGAAGCGCCTATGTTAGTCGGCACAACGTGTACACAGTAATGTCACGCTTAAATTGCAGCACATTCGATTTCATTGGCGCCGACAGAAGCGAACGAGCATGCCAAGCGAGCTTGCGATCGCTGGGAGAGGATGTTGGCCTAGCTCGCCGGCCGTCTATCCGGGGCCGAGGGTCCTTGCGATGTGTCCGCAGCTCGTAATAATGCGCCTAAATTCGCCAGCACAATCAATGCCTGAACATTTATGTTTCTCTTAAGTGAAAATACGGTTAGTTTTCCCGGTGCCGTTAGTAGTGATGAGTAAACAGGCCAGTCAGGCGAGCCGCTTCGTGTACAGACGATTGCTGGCGAGTCTGCGCTTGCCGTGTCCGAGTAGAAATCGCGCCAACGATTTACTATTTCGCACAACGTTTTATAACTCGCACTCTTTCGAGGTCACTTTATTCTAGAAGTTATTTCGTGTCAGAAACAAATTGTAGCCCATTTATATGCCGCCGTCAGCGGTGAAAGAGGCCAGCGTTTCGACCAGGGAGAGAAAAAAAACCAGTCGGAGAGGCGCCCGCTCGCCGGCCCCAGTCAGTATAGTAACTCTATGGCCGGCCCCACCCCGCCGGCTCTACCAAGTGACCATGACGTTCACGCTACCGGCGCTGTCATTGGCTGCGGTCGCCCGACCGATGCGGCAGTCGCACGACAATGTTCAGCAAGTTGGTCGCGCACGCTGGCTGCGCGTCAGAGCATACGTCATGGTTTTTTGCGAACACGTGACCACTTTGTTTACATTCCCGTTGGTCCCGTCTCGTTGCTCTCTGGAACCGAAACTTCGACTGGTCGCTACAAAAAAGACTGCAAACAATTACCTGTCGCGCTCTGAAGTAAATGAGGTTGCGTGCCGTGATTATTGGGTCATTAACTACTTATTAAAGCAGAAAAAACCACGTGGATTTTTTTTGTGTCAGTACTCCTTTAAGAGAGCCAGTTTAAGGGTGGAGAAGAAGGGAGGGAAGGAAAGTCTCTGAAGCAAAATTACAGCGCCGTGGTTTTAAAGCGCATCCCGTGGTAGAGAAACGGAAGGCGATATAAGCGTGCGTGGCCATGATACGCACACGACAAACTGCCTTAAAATATTTAGACTTGAGGGAAAGCTTCGTTAGCAAACGATAGCACGGCAATCAGCACTCGAATATAATTATAACTCTAATAATAATTGTAAATATTCATCTCATCTATGGGATCTAATGCGCGCGCTGTTTCTTTGTCTCTGCGTGTAGTACAGTTAAGAGAGCCAGTTTAAGGGCGGAGAAGAAGAAAGAAGAGAAAAGCAAAAACTGCAGCACCGTGGTTTTAAAGCGCACCCGTGGTAGAGAAACGGAATGCGATATAAGCGTGCGTAGCCATGATACGCACACGACAAACTGCCTTAGAATATTTAGACTTGAGGGAAAGCTTCGTTAGCAAACGATAGCACGGCAATCAGCACTCGAATATAATTATAACCCTAATACTAATTGTAAATATTCATCTCATCTATGGGATCTAATGCGCGCGCTGTTGCTTTGTCTCTGCGTGTAGTAGTTGAGAGAGCCAGTTTAAGGGCGGAGTAGTTGGAAGGCATACTTTCTAGGAAAAATGGCCGCTCAAGGAGAAGAGCGAACTCGAGCGGCTTTAGAGGCTAGGAAAAGTGCCTTAAAATATTTAGACTTGAGGGAAAGCTTCGTTAACAAACTATAACACGGCAATCAGCACTCGAATACGACGAGAGAAATTACTGAGACGTGGAAAATTCCCTTGAAAAAAAAAAAAAATCTGGTTTGCTAGACAAATGCTTGTATGTATTGAACCTCTTAAAAGATGAGGGGTGAAATATGCGCTCACCGAGAGGGCATCTTCAGCACGAGGCATCCACAAGGCACCTTACAGAGATGTGGAGAGCTTCGCGGCCGGAACGAAGCCTCCCTTCTCCGCCGGCCAAGAGGGGGAAACGCGCGTTCCGATCGCTCAAGGTTGCGCGGACAAAGCATAACTCTAGCGTCTAGGAAAAGCTTAACCAGGTGCGATGGCGGCACGCATAGCGTGGGAAGCTAGCCGCCAGAATAACTATACCAAGGACTGCTGCTCATGAGGGCGAAATACCTTCGTGTAATTATAATAACCCTAATAGGACTACTTTCGAAAAAAAAGGAAACGGCCCAGAGGGCTATACTACGAGAGCTATGACTGATAGTTTTCTATATATATATATATATATATATATATATTCATCTCATCTATGGGATCGCATGCGCGCGCTGTTTCTTTGTCTCTGCGTGTAGTACAGTTAAGAGAGCCAGTTTAAGGGCGGAGAAGAAGAAAGAAGAGAAAAGCAAGAACTGCAGCACCGTGGTTTTAAAGCGCACCCGTGGTAGAGAAACGGAATGCGATATAAGCGTGCGTAGCCATGATACGCACACGACAAACTGCCTTAGAATATTTAGACTTGAGGGAAAGCTTCGTTAGCAAACGATAGCACGGCAATCAGCACTCGAATATAATTATAACTCTAATAATAATTGTAAATATTCATCTCATCTATGGGATCTAATGCGCGCGCTGTTTCTTTGTCTCTGCGTGTAGTACAGTTAAGAGAGCCAGTTTAAGGGCGGAGAAGAAGAAAGAAGAGAAAAGCAAGAACTGCAGCACCGTGGTTTTAAAGCGCACCCGTGGTAGAGAAACGGAATGCGATATAAGCGTGCGTAGCCATGATACGCACACGACAAACTGCCTTAGAATATTTAACAAACTATAACACGGCAATCAGCACTCGAATACGACGAGAGAAATTACTGAGACGTGGAAAATTCCCTTGAAAAAAAAAATCTGGTTTGCTAGACAAATGCTTGTATGTATTGAACCTCTTAAAAGATGAGGGGTGAAATATGCGCTCACCGAGAGGGCATCTTCAGCACGAGACATCCACAAGGCACCTTACAGAGATGTCCGAGATCATATAAAGCACAGTAATTATCGTAAAGCTCAATGTTAGACTCAGGCAAGTCATTTATGTACATTACAAATAGCAGTGGCCTAAGGGCAATCCGTCGACCATCACCGACTTTTCTCACTCGCAAAATTGCTGGGCCCATGACCATAAAAAATATCACAGTGAAAAGTATTGAACGCACTTGAACATCTTTACGAAGACACAGGCATCATCAACAAGTACTAGATATCGGACTGAATAGTCACACGATGTAATTACAAATTACTTATATTATTTGTAATTATTAGCGCTTCTATATTACGTGTTATACTCTTTTGTATTCTGTGTTTCCTCATCTCTTTACATGCTCATCTTAGTCTCAGTTAATTGCTTTACTGTGCTGTAACCACGTTTAAAACCATGCTGAGCGTTAGATAGCAATTTATTTGATTCTAGAAACTCAGTGATATGTTTATGGATTATGTGCTGAAGCATTTAACATGAGTAGGGCGTTAAAGGAGTACTGACGCACAATTTTTGATCTTGTTTTTTCTGCTGCAATATGTAGCTAATGACCCAGTAATCACGGCACGCGAAACATCATTGGCTTCAGAGCGCCACATGTAATTATTTGGGGTCTTGTTTTTACCGACCAGTCTAAGTTTTGGTTTCAGAGAGCAACGAGTTGGGCCAAAGAAAGAATGTAAACACAACTGGGCACGTGATCGCACAAAACTGTGACGTGCGCACGCCAGCGCGCTCGCCGGCGCGCGAGCTTCGTGTTGCTAGTTCGTCTGCTACGTCTGCACGTGCTTTGCGATGGTCCTCGCTATCATCGTCGCCCTCGTTTTCGTCCTCCAGCGGCGACTATTTCCTGCATGCGGGAGTCACCGCTGTGTTAGACGTGGCCAACCGCTTTTGATTGGATCCACTAAAAAGCAGCGACTTGGAAAGTGCGGCCAGCGACAGCTATCAATATGCGTAGTACGAACCATTCATCGAGGGCGCTTTGGGAATGAAGCATGTTTCGGAGCAGGACGCAAGGCGGGGTAAAAGTCGGCACAGCATCAGTCTTGGTTGTACGTAGTCTTGGTGGAAGATCATCGGACTGCTTTATAAGCTGCTCTATACGGGCACGCTCGAATTGAAACGAGCAAATATGGCTTGTCTTCAACGGGGTCCATTCTAAGCGTCCACTGGCGCGCGCGAACTCGGACCACTTCTGCCGCTTATCGACGCCGACGGTAGCGAACAAGCAAGCCAGGCGAGCTGGCGATAGCTGGGAAACGGTATAGGTCTAGATAGCTGGCCGTCGGATCCGAGGCCGACGGCCCTTGCGATTCGTCCGCAGCTCATAATAAAACACCTATATGCGTCAACACAATAAACTTTTGCACATTTACGTCGCTCATGATTGACAATACATTAGTTTTCCCGACGCCGTCGGTAGCGATGAGAAAACACGTTAGCCAGGCGAGCCGCTTCGCAGAGACGATTGCTGCGGCGGCTGCGTTTACCGCTTGCGAGTCAAAATCACCCCAACAATTTACTATATTGCGCACTGTTTTATAACATACACACTTTCGAGGTCACTTTATGAATTATTTAGTGTCAGATACAAATTTTAGCCGATTTCTGTGCCGCCGTCAGCGGCAAAAGAGGTCAGCGTCACGACCAACATATCCCCTGGGCGCCGGGGGTCAGAGCTGCGCGATTATTGGCTCTCGCCGCAGGCCACTTTCGCTAGCATGGCGGCCTCCGAGATTTAAGCCCAGGGGTGCGCCAAGGTTCCCTTCAGTTACGGCCTTAGCAGGAGGCGGTGCACAAGATTGTGTACGTTCTCATGGCAACAGGTACAGCAGCCGCGCGGCGCCTCCTCACCCTAGCGCTCATTGTTCTTTTTTCTTTTCGTTTTTATTATGACGACCCGCTCCAATCCCTCTCAACCCTTCCCCACGCCCAGCGCACCTTCACTTTTGCTTTATTTTTGCCTGTCCGCGGCGCGTATGTTTCATTTATTTTTTATCGCGCGCGCTACCCCAGGTATTGTTTGTGAACTGGCGCGTGGTGCGCCGTGGGTTCTTTATGCGTTAGCATGCACGCAGCCTTGTTCATACTTTGAGTGGGCCAACATATACCAGAACATATATAAGTTCCACTTCCAACACAACAGATCTTTGGCCTCCTTTATTGAGTTCCGTTTCCGAAAACAAATATTTTCGCATAACTTGGTATGATACACCCTCAGAAAATAAACAAAAGTGAAAAATACATGACATGTACATGACTACTAAACAACACAAAAGTTCATACAGTGAAATAAAAAAAAATTAACTCAAGAAAACACGAAGGCCGTTTCATGTACACACATAAAAGATTTTTATATACTGCCGAAGAGCTTCTGATATGCGCACTCAGAGCTTCTGATATAATGACAGATATTGCACAAAACTGGACGACATGTATGACATAGTCATGACAACTAAAGAAAGGGAAAATTCACTGGTAATGGCAAAAACACGACACGCATGATACCTAAAAAATGGAATGAAAAGCTAAGATTGTTTTATTGACAGCCATACCAAGAAAAAAGATTATACAAGAGCTTACTTATAAGCCTGCACAAAAGTATATGAAATGCATTACTACTGAACAAAATCAAAAAGACATGGCAGTACAAAAATAACATTGTACTAAAAACGGAAACACACATTATCACATTATTTTGCACTTCGCCACAACTTGAGTAACGGTGGCAAGAGGCAGCAGAAGGTAGTCAACTTCTGCAGCAGCACATAGAAAACATTCGCAGAAAGGCCTATTCTTCAATCAAACACCAGGTGAAATAAGCCAACAACACGACTTTTCTTTCCCCACGAATGCAATGCTTAGCAGTAAACTCACGTCACTTAAGGCACTAAGCCATACCTACCGGGCACTCCTTTGTGTAATAACCACGAATTGCGAAAATCTGTATATAGGACACTTGCAAAGTTCATGCTTTCCAGAAAAGAAAATGCGTATCATGCCTACACATGAAGGTCGTTTGCGCGGTTTTCCCATTGGCAATTACTGAGATAATACATAAACACGAACAGTAATTTTTCAGCTGTCAGTACGTTTGTAGAACGGTAACACACAGAAAAGCACTGAGGGCGGAATGGAGAGGCGTATCTGTTCGCCAGCAATGAGGATAATTATGAATATACTGCTCGGTTTTTAACCAATTTCCTTGCTCTTTCAGTTTGATTATTATTTTGTCATTTGCATCAAATACTTGTAAGCCCTCTAAATTAGGAATTTCTTTAGTGAATTTACCGCTATTATCAACAGGACAAACAAGCTCAATACCTTTCGATTCACAAAGTATTTGGTCATCTTCACCAAAGCCTGGAGCCATATGTACGACTCCCGTGCCGTCACCCTCAACCACGAAATCGCCTGCAAATATCTTGAAGCTGTTTGGATGATTCTCGAAATAGTCGAATAAAGATTTATAGTGCAATCCTTGAAGTTCTGAGCCTTTAATTATCTCAAAATTTTCTTCACCGCTAAGTCCTAATTCTTTAGCATATTTAGAGACGGAATAAGCAGCTATTATATAACAAACATCATTTTTAGGGACTAATGCATAATCTATATCACTACCGACTGCTAAGGCTAAATTTGACGGCAATGTCCAAGGTGTTGTCGTCCAAGCGAGTATACGGTATTCTTTAAAAGATCCTGTGGTCGTAGCCACGGGATGAGATAGTACAAAACTCACCGTTACAGCTTTATCGGCTCGCTCACGATAAGAATTATCAAGTCTTGTTTCAAAATTAGAAAGCGGTGTTTCGCATGCCCAAGAATCGCCTTCTTCGCCTTCTTAGCTGGGCGAGTTACTGAAGTTGCAGAATGAGACTTGGCACAGAAAAACAAGTCATAGACCAGGTGACAATGAGGAGGAACATCTATTTGTCAGCTTTCTCTACTGATAGGAGGGAAGTGTAGCACAATCAAGGCGCAACGACGTCCGGAGACTCATGGAGCACGCACATGCACAGTGCCGTGTACGTGTACATGCGCCTTCTTATGTCCTTGGGTCTGCGCGCTCACCTGTTCTATTTAGGCACCCGGAAGCACCTTGCAGGACTTGTTTTTGAGGTATTCGTGCACCACTGCACCATGCACGAGCGGTGCGAGTCGTGAAACGGGTGAAACATCGCGGAGCACAAGCACACAGCCATCGAGGACCACGAAACTGACGAAACTGCCCACGCCGGTCAACGCACAGCAGCGAACGCTTCCCTATAACAGCAGATAACGAAAGATGAAACTTCATGCAGCGGGCTAAACTGGCACCGGGCTGGCGGGCGCGCGCGGAGACAGTCGAAAGTGAGGGAGTTGCGAGGGAGGGCAAGGGGAGAGGAGTTGTGTGGAGGCACGAAAGGACACGGCCTCCTGGATCGGCGCGTACCCGCGCGCGCCGATCTAGGAGGCCGTGCAAGGGAAGCGGAATTGCTTTTTCGCCCTCATGATAGATGGCGCCAATTACTTCCGCCACCGAAGCGGCGGAGTTTCCGAGGCTCCGGATTTAAGTTTGTTTACGCTCCGACGCTGGACTGCCCGCGCGGTGAACGCGATGCAGCAGTGGGCACTGACGCCCATTTGGTGATAGGAGCACGCATCACTTGCATTGCGGTTGTATCCGAGGCACGTGAAGCAACTTGAAATGCTTCAAGAAAGACCTGTGCAACGTTGCACAAGGGCTGTGTATAGGCATTCGACAACGCTACGCATCGCTGCCTGAAACCGCGTCGCTCCGTTTTCAACGACGCTGAAAAAGCATTCATGTGGCGCCGCATGAATCAACTCCCGGCGCCAGAAATCATTCTGGATTTTGTCTAGAACGTCTTTTTCACTTTCGAAAAGACATTTCAGCGCGAACATTGCGAACTCAGGCTGGATTTCGTGCCAACGCCCATGCACCGCGAGGAGCCTCATCCTAGCACGAAGTTTCAAGGGCGTTTTGATGGCCAGCGGGCTTGTCGCGGCATCTCGCGGAGACCGCGGAATCTGCGGAGCGCATGGATTTCAATTCTGAAACCTTATGGGTATAAAGTTCTCATAAACTTTTAATGCGAAAGGTGCATTGACATTTCCAAAGTCGTGCTTTAGATTTTCAATTTGGAAACTTGGTGGGTTTAATGTTGTTATTAACAGTGGGCGCCAAATGTGCATTGACTTTTCTAAAGTCGTGCAACGAACTGTTCATACAACGAGACAAGCGAAATCAACATACTATCAGACAAGTTGACAAAGCACGCAGCGAGGTCCGATGAGACGAAGTGTTGTGGTGGTTCATTTGTACCGTCATGTCACAGAAAAGAATATCATTTTTTTCACCTGCGCCAAAACACCTATGTCAAGACATTAAAGCCAGCAAAGGTAATTACATTCTTATGTTTATTTTTTGTACTTTGACTTTTATTCGGGAGGACACATTGAGCCTCTTCAATTTTCTTGTTCTCGCTACCAGCGGGCTGCCAGAGTCAGTCAGAGCGCATGCGTTTTTCTACTGTTGCCCCGACCACCGCTCGGCGCACTTTGGTGCGCGTTCGTTTTTCTCTGGCCGAGTGGATATTCGTCTGGTAGAGTTTTAGTTGCTTTCCGGCTAGCAGACGAGAAAAAGAAGCACTGGTCGCTCGCCGCCATTACTGCAGGGACTCGATGGATTGCAACGCGTTCCATCGAGCGCAACCTCTCCGGAAAGTCTTGTCTCGCCGGTGTAGGCTACCGAACAGTATCCGTATGCTTCTCTGTGGACCAAGCGTCTCACGTTTTTTTCTATATTCCTTCGGTAGCCACATTAGGTGCCCAAAGTAGGCATTCAATTGTGGCCAACGTCCTTTCCTTCGGGTTCTTTTATTTCGGTGCCCCCGCCCCACAAAAGAAAAAAAGAAGACATTGTTGCAGCGCAGCGAATTGTCGCATCGTTTGATTTTATTACCTCTTTTGGGCAAAGTGATGAGCCGCGGGACGCTTCAGTCGCCGGATACACTTATTATATTATTGCGATAGCAATTATATGGAGACTCCAGGCGCATTCCTGCCGTCGCTATCATGTTCCGTATAAAGTCCAAGGGCGATAACATGGTGACCGCGCGCCTCATGCTGTATGTGTGAGTGAAAGCGTAGGACGGGGGTGGGGGGTGCCGCCTTCAGTCGCGTGTGTTACGTCAAGGGGAGTGGAGGGAGGGGGGCGGGCCTTACGATTCTGTGATCTGTGAATGTGTGATTACGCAACATGTTTATTTGGCTTGTTTGACGCATGATATACAGTAACCTTTTCTTATATACGTAGCTTTACTGGAGAATTATACGTATATTTAAAAATCTTGTTGCGAGGTTTCGTGTATACGTGCATGAACTTTGTTTCCATAGACACTTTTTTGCCATTTATCAAGCTGTATCTTCGCATTTGTATATTTCATTGTATCTTCGCATTTCTAATGTACGAGGGCGAGTTAAATGAAAGTGAGCCAACCAACGCCGCGCTATAATAGTTTTGTTCATTATCTGCGAGGCATGCGCGTAGCATACAGACATCTCTAATTTACAAAAGTGACACGCAGGTGTGAGGATAAATGTTCTTTAATTCTCTCATACACTGGGTTGAACATGGTTGCGTGACGTAATGGACACTCCAAAAGTAGAACAGCGTGGTGTCGTCAGGTTTTTGACAGGTGAAGGTGTTTCCCAAAAAGAAATTAGTCGTCGCATGGCTGCCGTATGCGTTGAACATTGCATTTCATTCGCCACTGTGAAGCATTGGAGCAAACGGTTCAAAGAAGGACGCGAAAGTTGCAAAGACGATCCAAGACCGGGACAAAGCCACGGTGCAATCACCCCCAACACAACTTGAAAGGTTGATGAGCTGATTAGACAAGAACGGAGGATAAGGATCAATGAACTGACAGAGCGTGCAAACACCAGCCACGATTCGGTTCACACCATAATTCATGAGCATCTCGGTTATCCGCTCTTGTATGTGCAATGGATGCCCAAGATTTTGAACAACCGCCAGAAGATGGAGAGGTTTAGCGCTGCCTTGACTCATCTGATCCGGTATCACAATGAGGGTGACGACTTCTTGCCTGCAATTGTGACCGGGGACGAATCATTGTGCCACTACTACGAGCCTAAAACACCACGGCAAAGCTTACAGCGGAAACATTTGAATTCACCACCCCCAAAGAAAGCAAAAGCCGTCATTTTCGCCGGAAAGGTGTGGTTGACTTGTTTTTCGATCATCAGGGGCCATTACTGATCGAATTTGCTAAACCTTGAGAGACTATCAATTGTTTTCAATATTGTGAAACGCCGGATCGGCTGCGTGTCACAGTCAAGAACAAACGACATGGAAAATTGACGAATGGGGTCATCTTGCTCCACGACAATGCCCATCCCCACGGCGCTGATGTGGTTAACACAAAACTGGCAAAGTGGGAAACGCTGCAACATCCACCATACAGCCCAGACCCGTCGCCTTGCGACTTCCACATTTTGGGGCAATTGAAAAAAACAGCTCAAGGGAACCAGATTCGTGTCGGACAATGGCGTGATAGAGTCAGTTACAGACTTTTTGAAGCAGCAACTCAAGGAGTTTTATGAAACTGGAATCACGCGACTCGATAGTCAGTGGGACAAATGTATACATGGTCATGGACACTACATTTAAATAAAGTACGCCGTTTGTCACATATTCGCATTGGCTCACTTTAATTTGGCTCGCCCTCGTATATTTTGCAGAACTCCTGCTTTTTATATGTGCCTCTCTGTTGCGACTATAATTTGGTTGCAATTACTCACAATACACGACGGGTGACAGCTGCTCCTGCGCAATACATCGGAATAAAGGACAGCGTCATTGATATTTTTCCCTGGCTGTTGCATTTGTACAAAAATGTAAACAAGGTTCTTGAATGACAAAGCTTCATTATAATATTTGTCCTGAACTTGTTCATTTCATGGCCTTTACATTTTTCATATAAGCGGCATGCACTGATTTGCTGGTTTCGAACTGATATAGTTCTAAAGTTCGTGTGATATTTTCTTTACTTATTAAATAGAGAGAGAGAAAGCATGCAAGCATTGATATCAGTTATTTCGGGTACAATTTTTGGGACGTACGAGTATATTCTTTTCATGAAAAAATACATATTTCAATTGTCTTCACAGTGCATAGCATTCAAGATATCGTTTGCAGCAGTTTTGGCAATGGCAATGCAGCTATTATTCATGTATTTGATCCCTCGACAAATTCTATAAGGAGGAGGCCGAGCTGCAACGTGACCCCCCCCCCCCCCCCCCTCCCGAACGAAGTTTCTGGCTACGTCACTAGTTGTCACTGTTCCTTATGTTACTAAAAACTTGGGAAAAGTCTTGTGTTGCTTAACGCGTCATCTGTATCGAGGCACTGCGAGTGTAAAATGTAGTCTCGGAGCCGGCATACTTAATCGCCCGCGTGCATCATAGAAGCGCGGCTACTTTTCGGCGGACGAGATAGCTCAGTGGCTCATTTGAGGCGGGCGGGGCACCAGTCGCTACTTTCACGCTTGACTGAGCTCCTTTTAAAGTCGTCCATCATTCAGGCGGCGGCGGTGAGCGTGGCCTTCAACTGAGCTGATATAAAAGCGGTTGAGAAATATATGAGTCGAACCTCTTGCTTTCCTTGCCATTCTCCCACATTAAAAAATAGAACAAATAAAGTGACGGTGGGCAAACATAACCTTATTTGATATGTCTAGCGCTTTTAAGAAAGATGAAGACGACACGATAACACTATTTTTGTCTTCGACTGACTTTAGTTGCAAAAGCTGCGGACCGCTTTGGACAGATAAAAATACCATGAGAGAGGATGTATATTGCTATTCATCATGTATGTATAGCCCGTATACCCACAGAGATAATCTAATTTGATTAACCGCTTCACAAAAACTTCGCTTCACATAGATTCCAAGATTAGCGTTGGATCTGCATAATTTTTTCTTTTTTCGTTTGATCACCCATGGCGGCGCTTGGTTATGCGCTTGTGCAGACCATGAACTGTCCTTTTACTTCTTCCAAAAATAAATCAATTGGTAGTGAGCACGTGTGCTGTTCCTTGTCTTGTCCGTGTTTTTCCCTCTTTATTTTGCGCTTTTTAAAATTTCATAGTATCATGGACCAACTCAACCCACAACACGTCTTGTCAACTAACTATTTTCCTGGTAAAATCAGTTTAACGCCAGCGTTCATAGTGCTAAATACCAACGTTACACGGGCATTACGTGGCAACCCGCGGCCTTATGCTCAGCAGCGCAGCGCCTTAGCCTCAAGCTACCGCGGCGGCTTTATCCACTAATATCAAGTTTCCAATTAGTCCAACTTTCTGCATTAACTACCATACATTATCAATTACTTTATGCCTTTAGTTATACATTGGAACAAGGGCGAGAAAAAATTTATTTAGAGAAAGACTGAGAAGTCAGCTCGATCTTGTGCGTTCTAACCATGGTGCTCAATCGATGTCAAAATGCTGGTCGTTAACGCAGTGGCACTGAAGTCTAAAAAGATTGCTGGTAATCGAGAGTAGATGTAAGGATGAAATGGCAATTGGCAAAGCAGATTGGTCGGAGATGATACTAGCCACAATCTTAAAATGGGTGTAGTGCATTTTCGCAACGGCACGTCACACCACACCACACGACACCACACTGCACCACGGCGTAGTGTCCACTGGTCCATATGGATGCTGCCTAGCTAGAAGAACAAAACCGGCTGAAGGCCACACGAAAGGCAGCGAAAGACGCCAGGGAGAAGAGTGCGCTGCCGAGCTAGAAGAAAAGCGCATGAAGGAGGCGCCACGCAGCGTGGCGCCATCTCTCGAAGCGACGCAAGACCCGCGCTGCGGAACTCACGGACCGCTGGCGCCCAAAAGAGCACAGGCAACTCTGTCTCAGCGCCAAAAGACGACCATGAAATGTATGGTGCCCTATATCTGCCTTTTGAACGTCACTATTGGAAATAACAAATAAAACTGCAGCGTACTAGAAGTTACAGCATGACGGGTATTGTGCACAAACAGTAGGAAGAACTCGGAAGCAATAATTTTTTTAACTTGTTTGGGCAGTAACTAGCGTATGTAATGCGGTCCTGTACAAAGGGTTGGGGGTGACCGTATTTTCTTATGTTTTGACTGGTTGCCCGGATTATCTCGTTTTGTTCTCGCAACTTGCCCGGATAACGGCTCTGGCTTATGGCTCAAGGTCACTTGAAGGTCGCCGACAACGGGAGCTAAAAGCATTTCTTGCTTAATACAGTCTTGTGTTGCACAAAAAACTGTAGCATGACCCGCACTGTTATTCGAACTCATCTCGACTGAAGTGCAGGACCAAAAATGAAGTCCTCTAAGAATGGTACGCCTGGCATTGATCTTTGCCAGAGAAGAGGCCAGAATCCGCCGTTCCTGCGTGTACGCCAAATGGCCAGATGCAAAATTTGTGGGTTAGCACTTCCGGTACATGGCAGTGGTCGTCATCTGAGCTGCTCTCACGGGCAGTTAGGTGCGCATAGCGCCAGGTTAATGTCACACTAAGTCGCATGAGCAATAACAATAATCGGAATCTCGAGGGACTCGTTTATTTGTTGGTTATAACCACATTAAACCAAGGAATACATAGGGGAAATTTTAAATGTAGGAATGATAAGGTAAATGCAAGTGAAAATGGACGAAAAAACAACTTACCGCAGGTGGGAGCTGAACACATATCTTTTTCATGACATCTTTGCGCAGGTAGCGCGCTAAATATGGGCTCGTATAATGTAGCGGCTCCCTCCGCTCAGTTCTATGCCACTCTTGTCACCTACCGTTCACGGTCGGCTGATCCCGTTTATAATGCGGTCGGAGCGTCGCTTTGACCACTGACGAAGCGCGAAAATCGCGAAAAAGAATAGCACTGGAAAAGGCATTGTTACAAAATGGCGGCCATTCCATCATTCTGTTGTGCATCCTTACTCCGCCGCGGTAAGTTTTAGGCTGTCAGCGTTGACCGCTACGGGCATTAAAGCTGTATGCTGCTTTCCGTCGAAAAAAAAATAAAGGAAAAGTCGCAGTTTGGCCCTAAAGGCAAATCATTGATCTATAGCGATAGCAAGGTATTAGACAACCAGACGAAGTAAGGTTTGTAGTTTTATCGGCCTTATGAATTGCAGTAACCATTACCTTAATAATTTAAAAAAAACAGACAAGCAGGGTCTTGCGCATGCACAGGCAAACATGAACACATCTCGCTCGATCACCGCGACAGTCGCTGTCACAACGCATAAAGAGCGCAGACAGAGGGGAGAGATTGCTTCGGGATGCCCCTCGCGTCAACATGTGTCCGACACTTGAGATGTCACGACCTCTAACCATAGGAGCGCGGGAAGCCAGCGTACGGGAAGTGACCAGTCATCTAGGCTCACCCTCAGTTTTGCGCCCACCGCAGATTACCTCGAAGATACGGCATGTGGCCCGCGTATGCTGTCAGTTGCGAGGACAGCCAGGCACAGACAAGGCTGGGGTAGAAAAGGGGACGCATGCTCAGCTGCCCCCCTACCCCTAGCGCGCGCTTGATCACGTTGCCGCACGCCCAACTCCCCCTCCTCCTCGACCTCCTTGCTCGATCGCGTTTGATCACGTGACTTCCAACATTGAGCACGCGTGAGTATGACGCGCATCAATCCACCATCCTTCTCGGCTCAGTCTGGCATGCTTTCCGTCCCACTCACAGCAAACGACGGCGATCAGATCGCACTTGGACTTATACGGAACCTCACGGCGGCGCCGACGCCCTAAAGTTCGCCTGGAGTGTTCATATAACTGTTATAGTAATAAAACGAAAGCGTGCCGCAGGCGGAAGGCGCACCCTCGAGGAGTCCTGCCAGTGGTAACGATGCGAACGTGACGAAATGCGGGGGTGGCGAGATCGACGTCATAGGGCATTTTTTCCGATCAGTTTCGCTTTCAGTTAGCCTCTGAAGGTGAAATATTGAAATATTTGTTTGTGTAGCTTTCACAAGACCCACTGTGGTGGCTTAGTGGCTACGGTGTTGCGCTGCTAAGCACGAGGTCGTGGGATCAAATCGTAGCCGCGGCGGCCGCACTTCGATGGGGGCGAAATGTAAAAACGCCCGTGTCCCGTGCATTGGAGGCACGTTAAAGATCGCCTGGTGGTTCAAATTAAGTCGGAGTCCCGCACTACGAGGTGCCTCATAATCAAATCGTGTTTTTGGGATGTAAAACGCCAGAATTCAATTCGAGCTTTCAGAAGAGCTTGTTCACTAAAAATTTCATCGTTCGGTCAGATAATGCTGAGGACGGGCTTCACACTGCACGAATGCATCACCCTAAGGTGAATCATTAAGCAGTTAATCAATGCAAATCGTTAATTACGCATATAAATTCGCAAATACTTATCTGTAGGCTGTCAATCTGGACAGTGTAGTGATAAATATAACGTCACAGTGATTTATATCGCTCTAAATAAAAAATATATTACCGGCTTAAATTTTTGAGGGCAACAGAATTGGACAAGCGGCTGTAGCCTGAACAGATGTTTATAGTGCTGCAAGTGCTACAGTGACGGTATGCGGTGACAATGACCGATTGTGATTGTATGTCTATGTTCCTTTCTTTCTTTATCTCTACTTTGCTATCACTTTATCTCCCCCTCCCCTCTCTCCCCAGCGTAGGGTAGCAAACCAGATCTTCCAATCTGGTTAACCTCCCTGCCTCTCCCCTTTCTTCGCTCTCTCTCTCTACCAGATGTTTTGTTTTCTGCTTTATTGCCATTGTTTTTTTAGAACTAACTAACTTAGGTTCACGTTTGTAGCATGAACATTCAACATTCTGTAGTAGCGTGACCTTCAGTGGCCGACTCTACTGTGTGTGATCAGTACTGTACCCTAACGCTTCTTCCTTCGAAGATGGGAGGTGGCGGGTTCAAACACCTTATAGTGTACATTGTGAACCGACTACCGGTGAAACGGTGATTACGTGCAGCTTTACTTGGCGTCTCATCGTGGAGAACACAATTAGCCGCATAGCGAACTATAGCCATGAACTATAGCCACTCACTATAGCGTCACTTTAACTCCGGCTGCAGAGTTCTACTTTAGTCTTTAGATTTGACCTGTTGCAGTGTTCTACTTTGGTCTTTAGATTTGCTGTTGCTCTCCTTTCCTCTTTCCTTTTCCTCCCCTCCTTCCTATCTTCCATTTCTGTGTTGCTGTCACCTCCCTTCAGAGGAGTAGGCAGGCGTTGTGCCCCTTCCGGTGGCAGTTGCCAGCCTGCACCTCGCTTTCCCTTTCCTGATACCTGTGTATATGTGTATATGTGTTCAAAACAAATAATAATAATAATAATTAGGTTGCACAAAATTGTAAAAAATCGCATTTGAAAGATAATTTTCCGCTTTTTCAGATGAATAAAGAGGCGGAAATTACTTCCACGACAAGTCACAATCTTCCGGTAACTGATTAGAATAATTTACCAATCAATTTTCTAAATAATTTGCTTAAGGGTAACATGACACACTGAAAGTGAAGCCGAGAATGTTGAAGTTATGTCTGCTTAGCAGAGGTATGCGAATAGCATCACGTTTGAAATATCTATCTCCGCAATCTGTTAAAAGATGCGTTGGCGTTCCAGTTACGATTGTCTCGAACTGAGAGAAAGATTCTTTGGCAGGGAAGACTTCACAAGTTTGGGCTGATCGCACCGTAACTGTGTAAACCGCCATAACCCCCTTCCCCTTCCCCCTGAGGCCTTGAGGGTGGTGAAGACGGTGCGCAATTCCCCCCGATTTCCTCCCTTGCGCGCGAGATCGAGCCATGTACTTCTCGGCTCGCCATTGAACGTCTCCACTCGCATTTACTACATACGGCGCAAGACCACAATGTTATCGCACTTGGACTTTATACGAAATATCACGGCGACGACGACGGCAGAAATGCATCTGGAGTGTCAATATAATTGCTATCGCAATAATAGTGTTGTGTGCTGTGTAACAGACCGAAGATGTTAAAGTCTCCGCGTTATATGCAGGGTGTCCCATGTAACTTGAGCCAAGATTTAAAAAATGAAAGGCGCGTCGGAAGTGAATTGAACCGAACGCATACTATTCGCACGGGTCTATAGTAACTCGGGCAATTTTTTGTTTTCCCCGTAACTCACTAATTAAGTTCAGTTACCCAACTTTTTAATTATTAGCTGAGGACTCCAAGTGTGATAGGCATACTTGTAGAGCACCTTCAGAAACCAGCCATCAAGTTATTTGCTGTACGATAATCTCACGTAGTCCTTTATTGCGGGTTGCAAAGAAAGCCCGGGAAATAATAAAAAAAAAGCCACGGAGCAGTTGGGGGCGCCGTGGTATCGCGCCGCTCTCAAGCGTGCGTCCGGTGAACAAGGTCGGCTGCATCGTGACTGGCGACGGGGAAGCGGCAGGGCTTTCTTTATCCCGTCGGCAGCTCTCGGCCAGCAGCATGTATTGGCACCGTCATCCGACGAGAGCCGACCTTGTTCACAGAACGCACGCTTGAGAGCAGCACGATACCACTGCGCAACCGCTTTGTCACGTGGCTTTTTTTCATATTTCGCCGGCTTTCTTTGCAACCTGGAAAAAAGGACTACGTGAGACGTATCGTACAGGGGAATAACTCGATCGGTGGTTCCTGAAGGTACTCTAGAAATCTGCGTATCATACTTGGGGTCCTCAGCCAATATTTAAAAAGTTGGGTAATTAAACTTAATTAATTAGTGAGTAAGCGGAAAACAAAAAAGTTACCTGAGTTACTGTAGGCCAGCGCGAATAGTATGCGTTCGGTTCGATTCGCTTCCAACGCGCCTTTCATTTTTAAAATCTTGGCTCAAGTTGCTTTGGACACCCTGTATACGAGTGCGCCTGGAAGTACCGGGAGCGTCTATCAGAGAGTTTATCACTGTACATATCATAATCATCACCCAGCACCTGGAGTAGCATGTCAGGCGAACATCTCCAGCGAATCACTAAAGCGTTTCTCTCTCCCCCTCTTCCCCCCCTCTCTCTCTCTCTCTCTCTCTCTCGAACATTTCCACATTTTCAAGTGACGGAGAACAGCTGTCATCACCGTGGTGTGTCCCTATCTCCTTTCTTTTTAATTTGCCTACCGAAAAAAAGAAAGGCTTTTGTGAAATCACGTCGCAGTATGATCACGTGGCTTGACATGTAAGAAATTCTGAGGTGAACCGCAATTTTTCTTACACTACATATAAACGTATAGAAGTGTAGACCGCGCAGCCATCAAGAATGCACGAAAAGTCAAGTTTCCCGCCCGATGCATGCTAGCAAAATCGGACTTCTTTCCGTATGAATGACTTTTCAGAATGTAATTTCATTTCTACGCGTCAGTTTCTGCATGAATGTGACATTTTCTGCGCTACTACCATGGCGAAGGTCTACCGCCTACAATATACCACAACGCGTGCGTTGTCTCGCGCTCTGTCCTTTCTTTCTCCCTCTCCCTTGTTAAAGAAGAAAAAAGTATCTGGCTAGGCTCAAACTAGCGAAAAGTGCGATACCATTGATAGGGCTGGCTGCTTGCCAAATGGGGTCTGGTCACTTTGCAACCAACTCTGGCGGCACGCTACTCTCCTTCGCTTTCTTAGCGCAACTGCTGCGGCGCGCGCGCCGATCGGCAGCGAGTTGAGTTTTATGTGTGGCTTTCAGGAATGGTTGCCTTTGACTTTGCATTCAGCAACGCGAACCGTAGCCTCCGATGAGCTCTCAACAAAGACGTTTTGTCCTGCTGCTGCTTCATTATAGAATTATCTGCAATGAAACTTAGAGAATCGGAAAAGTACAAGGAATAATGGAAGAACGAAAAAAAAATATTTAGTGCAGTTAGTAATAGATACGCGGATTTCTCTGAAGGACTCCAGTGTTCAGTTTGAAAACATTTATGACTGCTCACTGTGGTTTGTTTACTTTGTTATTTGAAGCGATTTGCGCTATTCTCCGTCTCCAGACATGCAGAACTAAGATAGTAGGCCCTGAAGCCGTTCTTAAAGTTCTGGCCTGATTATTCTACGGTTAAAGAAAATTATGATGAGGTCCTGTGTCGACAATGTCGAGCCCTCTTAACCTTCTTCGTAGCTATAGTTGTTAGCCGTATAATGTCCTTTACTTGCAGCCCTTTTAACGATGACGTCGTTTTGCAGATCTTTGCAAGACCTTTATCGAATCGAGAATGAGATATTGTTACTTCCTTCTTCTTATTACTTCCTCGCCCTTGATTCCAAAAATACGAGCTGGAAATTGTTAATCTACCGTAACGTGACGCTTAATGCTAACGGGAAAGCTTTTGTAAGGCGCTCGTTGCATGCTCAGTGCGTAGTATTGCAGCAGTCGATTGCTGATTTTCAGAAGAGCTTGTTTAGAATACACTGAAATAAAATTGATTAGCTGATCGAGCTGCCTTGCTTTGCAGGGCTGAGCCTTTTTCGGTGGCCGCTTTTAAGCCCTGTTATGGGAGTTTCACTAGCTGTGTTTACCTTCGAGACATCGTCCACGCCTGAAAAGATGGAGACGACGTATCAAAGTTATTCAAGCTGCTGAGCTTGCACGTGCGATCACTATGCCAAATGTGTCATAATCGCTTGGTTAAACAAATCATAAAGCATGAATTCCGATGTTTTGGGTGTGTACTTCGACGTGGTAAACAAGTGAATCAGATTTTATTGCTCCACAAGGATTTCTTTTTCTATTCTACAGGAAGTGTGAGAGTGGTGGAAGAGGGAGGCGGGGGGGGGGGGGGGGGGGGGGGCGTGCGGGCGTATAAATGTAGACAACATGATCATGCTGTCAGCTAACCGACCAATACAGGCTCATAACGACGATAATGAAGCTTTTTGCAGAAAGTTATCTGGAGTCTTATATCACCCTTTCAGCGAATCTTAGCGCATATTGGGCGCGGCTGAAATTCTTGCGTATGAGCGACATTCGTCTGTCGTGACACGTGTGTGAGTGTACACGGGAGGTTTGGATTTATTTTTGCGTGTGGCTGTTTTGGTTATCTGCGTTTGAAGTGCGTCCTATACATTTTAACTCTCCGCTTTTCTGGAATGTGCTTCAGGGTGGTATTTGTGGCGCAAATATTATACGAAAACAAAAATAAGCGTCTTCGTGTTCGACGACAAGCTTTTCCATTAATTTCCCTCGACCAGACAAGGCGTTTGGTTGCGATAATATTGTTGGTGCTGAGCTATGAAGGAGAAATTGAAGACACTATATTGAACACTAATTATATGTTGAACATACATCCATGTTTTCTCTGGTATACATGGCGTACGTACGGAAAACGTGCGGTATAATACTGTCAGTTTCATCTTTGGATTGTGCCAGGCAGGAATGTAGCCTACGGCTTTATACTGACAGAGAGAGAGAGAGATTTGATGGATATTTGCCTGGTGGCATGCCTAGCATGTTACAGACGGATAGGGTGAAAAATGAAATGATGCGGACAGTTTGCACTTCTCAATGCACTGCGAAAAGTTTGAGTGCCAAAGGAAATGTTTACAGACTTGAGGACCAGCGTAAGTAAAATAAAAAGGGAGTAAATGTCCAGCGATATGGGGAAGAGTTAATTGGGATGAATAGCATAGAAGATGAGGAATGGTGGATCTAATAGTTTATGCCGGAAGAAATTCCGCGAGCAATGTTGAAAGGCCAAGTGGGAAAGAAAGTGCTATGACTAGTAGTACTACATGAAATCGAAACTATTCCGACCAAGGTGTGTTACGTTCAAACGATGTCTAAATAAGATTCATGCCTTTTGCTAGAAACTCCGTGCCTTGCACCAGTTTCGTAAAGTACAGACTCAACATCTGCAGCGAAATGCATATGCTAATCCACTTAGCGGTTCTAATAGTACTGAAAGTTGGGCGAGTTGGTACCTATTCATTATGAAACTGCAGCGCGCACAACAAACGAGACACAAGGCGAAGGTAACACACAAGGGCTGACTCGCAACTCAGTATCGAAACTGAATTTTTCCGTACCGCACGTTTCCACTGTGCGGAAACAAATTTTCCGTGGAAATACGCAGACTAGAGGTTAGATACAAGTACTTCACAAGCACATACGCAGCACTTGCCAGAAGGCAACAGCAACTCTAGCTCAAAGGTGGCCATCGCCTTTTGAGACACCACTGGCATCATCGACCTCAGTGGTAGACTGGCCCATAATACTATGTCACCGGCAGCAGAAACGCCGTGCTGAAGGCAAACACAGAGGTTGGAAGCAGCTTGCTAGGAATTGAGCTTGTTTACATGAATGACGCCGTTGGACACCAGGGCAGGGCGGGACAAAGTTGAACTAACGATTGAACTAAATCAACATCGTGCGACACTGGTGTCACCTCTCGCCCCACGCAATAGGGGTCTCTGTAGCGGGAAAGGAGATTTTCTAAAAGCTTCACATAACTGGAGGGTGACCAGAAGAGCACAAGCGCACCAGACGAGAACTGTTCGTCGCGGTATTGGGCATCTTAGAGACGCCGTTGTGTGGTTTGCTAATCTGCTATGCTGTCAGCTGAAAACGGGCAAGCTGGCGTGCGTGGTCGACTAGGGCGACGGCGGCAGTGGCGTGACAAGATAGGCGAATGCGGTGTTAGGCAGGGCAATGTCCCAGTCATGGTGGCCTTTCGAAGCGTACATAGACAACGTATCTGTGTGTGTGCGTTTCAAAAGCTCCGTCAGACCGTTGGTTTGAGGATGGTCAACTTGTGTTCAGTGAACACAGGGTGTGTGCGGTAACTTTGGACAAAAGGTTACTAAGCCGGTCAATGAAAATTTGTCATGCAACAGAATGTCCGCGACATCAGTGGCGCAACTGCTTGGACGAGCCCGTGTAACGGCGTAGCGAGTGGTGTAATCGGTTGCGATGGCTACCCATTTATTCACAGAGGAGGATGTGGCAAAGTGCCGAGAAGGTTAAGTATAACGAAAAAAAGAGAAGTTTGGCGGAGATGACAAGCAGGTAGCGCCTGAAGTGTTTTCAGACGCTGACATGAAGCGCAAGTGTCAGCGTAGTGCTGGACGGAGCGAGCGAGACTGTGCCAGTAAGCGACAGCGGACGTGTTTGTACGTGCGAGCTACACGAAGGTACCCTGCATTGAATACATGATGAAGCTCTCAGGAAACAGTCGTGTACGTAGGTGTCAGCGGTTGACGAGAAGAAGGTCAGGGCCGTCAGAGTGGAAGTTACGATGGTATGGAATGCCATCCTGGAGGGCAAACCGGACAACCGAGGTGTCAGTAGGTGAACATTGCAGGCGGTCGATGAGGAACGAAAGGCCGCGATGCTGCTCGTCGCCGATGTGAGGGAAGGCAGTCACAGAGAAAGTGCAGCTGGCTGTACCACGGTCGGCGTCATCGGGTTTGTGGACAGGGTAACGAGACACGCAATGAGCGTCCTTGTGCAGGCGGTCATATTTGTGGACAACCGAATAGGAATATTCCTGTAAGCACGGTGCTCAGCGACCAAGTCGGCCTGTAGAATCTTACAGTGAGGAAAACCAACAGAGGGCGCGTGATGGTCGGTAAGATTGAAAATGTTCGTAAAGTTATCGGCGGAATTTCACACATACACTGTGTACTCTTTATTTCGCCCTTATTAACAGTCATTTAACATACTGTGTAGAATCATGGGGTTTGACATACAACACTTACCTCCATCCTATCCGGCGATTATAAAAACGGGATATCCGAATTATAACACAAAGTAAGTATACTGAACGAAGTAAACCAATTTTACAGTTATTAAATATCCTTCCTTTTGACCTTTTGCGGTCTTTAAAGATAGCGGTGTGTGTAAACAACATAGTAAAATATAATCAACCTTGCCCGCCGTGGTTGCTTAGTGGCTATGGTGTTGGGCTGCTAAGCACGAGGCCGCGGGATCGAATCCCGGCCACGGCGGCCGCATTTCGATGGGGGCGAAATGCGAAAACACCCGTCTACTTAGATTTAGGTGCACGTTAAAGAACCCCCAGCTGGTCAAAATTTCCGGACTCACCCGCTACGGCGTGCCTCATAATGAGATTGTGGTTTTGGCACGTAAAACCCCATAATTTAATTCTATAATCAACCTTTCAATGCCTTCCCGTTTCGCTCTCCTTCTCGACTCACAAGAAACCTCACACATAGTAACTTTAATCTGCCACCGAATAATAACATCTACAGTGAAGGATTGGTGCAGTTTTCAGGAGCCAAGGTTTGGAATGCTTTACCCCCAGAAATAAAACAGTCCCACGAAACAAATAAAACATTAAGAACATACTTTATGAGCCTTATTTGATCTATGTGGCAGTTGTTTTCAGTTTGTGTTTGTTGTACCGCGTTGTTCATGACAGATCTTTATTCATTTTGCTGTAAAATGCACATTATTTTATTTTCTCCTCATTGTATGCTGTACTTTGGTCTTTCGCCGTGATTTTGGGCTTTTTATTTTACACAAATGCTGTGTCATTGCCATCGTGTATTTTGTTTCTGAACCCCACACTAGCCTCTGGCTATGGGTTCAGTCAGTGTTTTGATAATTTGTATGGCAAGAGTAGCAATAAAATGAAAATGAAATGAAATGAAAAACCGCCTAAACTATACCCATACTCTCGCGCTCAGTGATGGAGTAGTTGCGAGTAGGCGGCTGGCGTAAGCTATAGCACGTTCGTTGCCGCGCTGGCGTTGTGATAGTACTGCATTGAATCAGTGGCCGCTGGCATCGGCATACGGACTTCGGTAGGTGTAGAAGAGTTAAAATGGGCTGGTATGTATGGCTGGCGATGTGACAATTCTGATTAGGTGAGAGAACGCAGAAGCCTTTTGCACGTCCCACGTAAAAAGGACGTATATCTTCAAAAGCTCAGTAAGTGACCGTGCTTTGGCTCATAGTCCCGGTGTAGTAATTGACTATGTGGCCCTCGTCTGTACATATTTATGTACACATTTTGTCTTCCTGAAACGTAATAATAAAGATTGAATGATGGAAAATTTTCACAAAGCAGTGAAATACGAGCAAAGGGTAGTGAAGAAGCGTACTGCTTCTTTGACACACTTGGACAGAAAAGTGGATGACAGCGCGGATTTCTACTGGGTTCGGCTAGCACTTGTTTGAACAAGCGAGATGGCCAAGGACGGTAATATGGTGACGGCTAAAGTGACACTTTGACGAGCTGAGTTGCAGACCGGCTCAGGGTGCCTACCAAGTTGAAATTTCCAAATTACCTGAGTTTTCCAAGTTTTCCTTGAGAGCCTTTGTAAAATTCCCTGAGTGACACAATAATTTGTTTTATGTCAAGACAGGCTGACGCAATGTCGCTAGATGCTGTCACTCTCTAGTGAGCATATTAAAAATTTAAAAAAAGACTTAATCCAGTTTGAATAGTAAGGAATAGTGTTTATTTTATACAAAAAGGAAACAGAATGGAGGGGTTAGTAAAATTCACAGCGAATCAAATAGCTTTGGAAAAAATGGTAAAGCCCATTGCAAATAGAGTCGAACGTCTTCAAATACGAATAAAAAGAGATGCATACAGAAGCAAAATATTTTTGAATATGAGCTATTTCTATCAACTGATAGCAAGCTCATTGGTATGATATGAGGCCCGACCTTTGTCACAAGTGAGATTCGCTCTCAGCAACTGGAAAGTCAATCTCAACTATCCTGACATACTCTCAGCCCGTGTATAACGCCTCAGTGTTGCCTTTCACTGCTTTAAAGAGTTTATTTTGGTTTGGATGAGGGACACCTGCATCTCGGCGTCAGTAAACACTTTGTTTTTCTGAGCTCACGCTCATTCAAAGAAGCGGCGGCACGCTCCCTTTCCCGTTCATTCCTCGTAGGTCCTTTGTGTTCTCGTCCTCCTTCCACTGCGCGTTCGCCCCACTGACCATTTGAAACACCCCATTGGTCAGCAGTGCAGTCAACGTCCGATTTGACTCCCTACGGGTGGCGAAAACATCCTAAAAATGGGGCAGTTAAAAAAAAAATGAATACATGTTTTTACCGCCCTTAAGGGCTCAAATCGCTACAGGCAGATCCGAAAAAAGCTCTGAAGGCCTGCCAGTACACTTATTAGGCATATCGATCCTCATACTGGGACAAGAGATGGTGGGTGCCAGCGTGTAATTAAGGATTCTTGCTTTTTTCCTAAACAGCAGGGCTTCCGGAAAGGTTTTTCTTTCGATGCGCAACTGCTAGAATTTACAACTGACTTGCATTTCAATATAGACGCTAACCTACAACTGACTATTTCTTTAGATTTCGGTAAAGCTTTCGACGCGTTGCACATTCCCGTTTGTTGTCAAAATTATCTGCCCTTTGCCTTGATTCTCTAACCCTGTCATGGCTTCGTAATTTTCTTTCTTTCCGCCAGCAGTTCACTATGGTTAGCAATTTCACCTCTTCGCTCTGCGACGTATAATATGGAGTACCTCAAGGCAGTGTTGTTGGCCCTTTATTGTTTTTAATATACATTAACGACTTGCCCGCTGATATATCTTCCTCCTTACCACTCTTTGCTGATGACTGCATAATTTACCACTCAATTTATTCTATAGATTATCACCTCTCTCTCCAAAGTGACCTTAACTACATTTCAAACTGGTGTACTAAATGGCAAATGATGCTTAACTCGACTAAATGCAAATTAATCTCAATCGCAAGCACACAAATTCTCACTTCTCGTACCTCATTGATAGCACAATAGTATCTCGGGCACCAACATACAAGTATTTAGGTGTTCACCTCACGCATAATCTTTCATGGGCCACGAGAATTCAGAACATTTCTGCCAAGGCTTCCAGATCACTTGGGTACCTACGCCGGAACTTGCGAAACTCCCCCAACAATGTAAGAAAATTGGCGCACCTAACAATTGTGTGACGGTAACCAGAATTTGCATCAACTATCTGGTCCCCATATCAAAACTACCGAACCAGAATGCTAGAATCTGTACAAAATAGAGCCGCTCGTTTCATTACACGGAACTACAGTCCCCATTCGAGCATAACGCAGATCAAACTTCATATCTCTCTCGAACCATTAGATTCTCGTCATTCCATTGCTCTTGTATGCTTATTTCATAAATATTATTACAGCACCAGGCCGTCTTCATTACCTCTGGAAGCACCTTCACGCATTTCGAGTCGACTACATAATCAATTTAGCATAAAGCTCATGCACGGTAGGACCCAGGCCTTGAATTCATCGCCACTTCCACGTGCCATTGCTCTTTGGAATGATCTTCCCGACTCTATCGCCTCCACCTGTGACCAGCAATCATTCCATGATCACCTGCGGAAAATTTTTTCTAAGGAGTGATGTCGTGACTTCGGTCTCTTCAGATGGTTTGCATTTCCATTCTCGTAGCTATTGCTATATGCCTTGTTATCCTGTGCGTCTTATATCAATGACATTTCTTGCATGACCACTGTTTTTATTACCATATATATTGGCCACATATGATGCATGCATGTTGCTCATGGTATAATGCGATGTTCCTTGCGCCTATGAATATTTATTTATTTATTTATTTATTTATTTATTTATTTATTTATTTATTGTACCTTCAAGGCCCGAAGGCGTTACAGAAGGGAGTGGAAATATACAGCATGTGCAGATAACAGGGTATAATAATAACAAGAAAAAAATGAGAAAGTGCGGATTAACAAAAGTATTCTTCAATAGTAGTTCTGAAAGCAGATGTATCGGTTATGTTAATAATTGAGGCCGGCAGATGATTCCATTCATTGGTAGTTTTAGGAATAAATGAATAAAAAAATAGGTTCGTGCGACAGTGTGGAACGCCCAATTTATGCCGATGGTCAGTACGAGATGATATATATGCAGGTTCGGACAAAAGTTCACATTTTAATTCCGGATTGTAATAATAAATTTTGTGCAGCAGTGATAAGCGTGCTAACTTCCTACGGGATGAGAGGAGAGGGAGGTTTAAAGTAGCCTTCATAGATGTTACGCTTGATGTCCGAGAATAGTTAGTAAGAATGAACCGCGCGCTACGATTTTGTATAGATTCTATGGCATTTGTTAAGTAATCCAAGCCAGGGTCCCATACAGAAGAGGCATATTCAAGCTTAGGACGTATTAGTGTTTTGTATAGAAGTAGCTTTAAGTTAGCGGGTGCCATAGAGAAATTGCGACGGAGGTAACCAAGCGTACGGTTAGCATTGTTAGTGATGTGGTTTATGTGTGTTTGCCAGGAAAGATTAGATGTTATGTGGACGCCTAAGTATTTATAGGAACTGACTTCTTCGAGTACAGAGTTCTTCAAGTGATAGTCGGATAGGTTAGACGAAGCATTATTGCGGGAAATCCTCATTAGTTTGCACTTTTGGCTGTTAAGTCGCATTTTCCAAGTGTCGCACCAGTTAGTTACCTTGTCTAAATCAGATTGTAGCGTTAAAGTGTCAGAATTTGATGATATTACTCTGTAAATTACACAATCGTCGGCAAATAACCTTATGGAGGACGCTACACAGTTAGGCAAATCATTAATATAAATGAGAAAAAGCAAAGGTCCGAGAACGGAACCTTGCGGCACCCCAGAACTGACAGAACAACGTGAAGAGTCAAAATTGTTAGCTGAGACAAATTGTGTTCTATTGGATAAGAAGTGTTCAATCCATGTGATAATGTTACGGTCAATGTTAAGTGTATTTAATTTTAGACAAAGTAATTGGTGAGAGACGAGATCAAATGCTTTAGAAAAGTCTAAGAAGATGGTGTCAATGCGAAATCCATTATCCAACGCGGCACAGATGTCATGTGTAAATGAAATAAGTTGGGTATCACAGGAAAATGATTTACGGAACCCATGCTGACGAGATGAAAAAAATGAATTTGTTTCTAGGAAGTTGATGAGATTAGAGTATATTATATGCTCTAGAATTTTGCATGGCACACTAGTTAGAGAAACTGGCCTGTAATTTAAAGGTGAATGCACGTCACCAGACTTAAATAATGGAATCACCTTGCCGACTTTAAAGTCCTTTGGTAGTGAGCACGACAGAATAGATTGCGAAAAAATGTTGCACAAAATTATGGATGAGTACACTTCAGTATTTTTCAAAAATTTAGAGTTAATATCGTCTATTCCTGACGATGACGAAATCTTTAACTTACGAATTAAGTTCACGACACCATCGTAATCAATTAACAAGGGCTCCATCGGAGGAAACTTCATCTTAACAATTTCAGGTAGAGAGGCACAGGGCAACACGTTATTCAAAAATGATTTAGAAAACACTTCATTGAGTACAGAACAACATTCTTCTTGTGGAACAACAGCACCATTTACATCAGTTAACGATATTGTGTTACACTCGGAACCCTTCACAGTTTTCCAAAATTTTTTAGTATTTTCAGTCAGCAGAGATGGAAGTGTATTGTAAAAGAACACGCGTTTAGCTTCTTTGACTGCGTTTTTAAACAGTGAAGCAACCTGCTGATACGCACGCCAGCTATCAATTGTGTTCCGTTTTTTAGTTTGGCGAAACAGCCGCTTCTTCCTGTTCAAGATACGTTTTAGGGATGCATTAAACCACGCTGCTCGATGGTTACACCGGACAACTCGGAGGGGTATGTATTTTTGTACTAATTCATTAACTTTATTTTTAAAGAGCGACCAGTTCTGTTCAACGCTCCGAGTGTAAAAGTCCGGCATATATTCTTCTACAAAAGCTTCAAGTTGTGTGTTCATTGATGCGTAATCGGCTTTACTGTAGTCTCGGATGTATTTTTGTTTGCTATTGGGACGGTTGACATTTTCTTTCAGCTGGAAATGAATAAAAGAATGATCACTAAGCCCTGGCAAAATACTTAAAGAATTGACAAGATCCGGAGCGGTAGTGAAAACCAAGTCAAGGATGTTAGCACTGGTTGCTGTAGTTCGAGTAGGTTGAGTAATCAGCTGAGTAAGATGGAAATCAAAACACAAATCGAGAAATGCCTTGCTATCACTGGATGAGTCGGATACAGTTGGCACAGGATAGGACCAGTTTATGTTGGGGTAATTGAAATCCCCCATTAGGAAAATGGGCGAGTGTGGAAACCTTGTTACGATGGTATTAAGCAGGTCATGAAGTTCAGCACAAAACGTAGAGGAAGCGCTCGGTGGCCTATAACATGCGCAAAAAATAACATCACGGTGGTTTATTCTAATTCCTGCACAAACTGCTTCTAAACCGGAAGAAAGAGGAATGTGAAACGAATTGAGCCTGTCGGCCACTGCGATAAGCACGCCACCACCTAATCTAGTACCACGGTCACACCGATAGATACAATATTGTTGTTGGCATTCGAATACTTCTTTGTTCGATATTTTTGACGATAGCCAGGTCTCTGTCAAAGTGACAATGTCGGCAGTGCATGTATCGATTAAGGAAGATATGTCATCACGTTTATTTACAACACTACGAATGTTAGAAAAGAGCAGATTAATATCAGGTGCAAGGCGGTGTGTGTTCGAGTTTAGCTATGCCGGAGGTGTGTCATGCGCGGAAGATCGAACAGCGGCTTGAGAAAGATGCAAGGATGATTCATCAGCCTCGATTCCGGACTCGATCTCACAGACACTGTTAGTAGATGGGTGGTACATATAAGCCTTCTTTTTGATTATCAATTTATTGTAGCGTACTGAAAATTGTTCACCGCTAGCTTTTCCAAACTCGATTAGTTTTTTGCGCGCTGTGCGGGTGGAAATGCAAAAATCTTCACTTACAGTGATACCTGTCGTTCTCATTTGGGATTTCGAGGAAAATATTTCGCTTTTTGTTTTAAAACTAGTGAACTTAGTTATTATCGGACGGCATTTATTTTGCGAAAACTTTCCCAGTCTGTGGGCACGAGATATGGCCTCATTCGACAGTTCCATGTTGAGCGCTGAAGAAATTATGTCCCGCACTTTTTTTTCAGAAGCAGCCCACGTTTCTGTCCGGTCATCAGCGACGCCATAAAATATCAAGTTATCGCGCCTTGACCGATCTTCGAATTCATCGAAACGACTGTAAATGCCGGCCGTCTCCCTACCCACAGCCTCAGTCACTGCTCGGGCAACTTCCACCTCGGCACAGCTTTCAGTTGCTTCTAATTTTTCTTCAACAGCTGTCAACCTGTCATTTAAATCTGTCATTTGCTTTTCCAGATTCATCTGAATTTCCTTTACTGTATAAAGTTCTGAGAGCACCTCTGCATGATTTTTGTCTATTTGAGCAGTAAGTGTCTTCATCAAAGAAAGAAGTTTTCTTTGTTACCATTTGCTCTGAACAATATTTCCCTTTTACTTCTTGTTTTGCATATTTCGTCGTTATTTGATACTTGTTCCTATACTATTTATGCTGTTTTTGTTCCCCTTACTCAATGCCTTTTCGCGCACTGTAAGATATTTTAAATAAATAAATAAATAAATAAATAAATAAATAAATAAATAAATAAATGCAAACTGGGTCCCGTGACAATTGCTCCTTCCCACACTTGTTAAGCTTCACCACAATACTTTGCGTATGCTTCACCGCGTAACATTTGTGTATTGAGGCGAAGCTTACTTTCGGACACCAGCATAATTCAACGCGTTGTGCTTTCCGAGCTTCGAAGCCATTGGCGAGGATTACAAAGCCCGAGTCAGCGTCATTGCTACCAGCGGCGAATTGCTAACGGTAGCGAACGTCGAAGCAGTAGGCCTAGCGTTGCCGCGGTGGTCGTTACGGCTGCCAGCAGATCTGCGTGCGAGGGCGCCGGTTCGATGCGGCGACATAATCAAAATGGCGGCGGTGATGGCTTTGACTAATGCCCTTTCGGACCTGCGGTCACGGGAAAAGGTCTGGAAAATCGGACGGCGAAGGTTTCTTTCGTCCGAAATTGAATACTTTCTTATGCATCGACTTATGGTGCACGTGGTGGTGCCTCGAAGCCGTTCGAATTATCTGGCACGTCCCAAAAATCGGGCGTCCGGAAAATCGGTCGTTGACTGTATACTGACTACTCATCCAGCCGACGACACGGCGTCAAAGACGATTCGTTATTATTCCTCTCCGTTACTCAAGCCAGCATTTGCACTACTGTTGTTCCCTTTCAATAAAATTACAGCTAATTTTCCCTGATAGAAGCACAAATTCCCTGAGTTTTCCCTGAGTATTTTCAGACTATCTGAAATCCCTAAGAATTCCCAGTTTTTTCCGGTTTCCCCGGTTTTCCCGATTGGTAGAAACCCTGCGGCTCGGCGAATAACGTCGAAGACCGCCAAGAGGGGCTGAAGTTCAGTTCCCAAGGAAGGTGCGATGACTATTACACCATTAAAGTAGCACAGGCATGTGGACTATTTGAAACTCGAAATGTGAGAGTCCATCATGCGTTCAAATGTAGCGGGTGCGTTGTATATAACTACTGGCATTACCTTGAATTTATGAAGGCCGATAAGCGTTACAAAAGTAGTTTTGTTACTGTCCAAGTCGTCCACAGCAATTTGCCGGTAGTTGAAGAAGTATATAGACGAGAAAGAGCGAGCACCATGGAGGCAGTCAAGGGCATCATCAATGGGAAGCGAAGGATAGAGGCCCTTTTTTGTAGCTCTATTAACTCTATTTTTGTAACTCTATCTACGTAGAATCTCCATGAGCCATCTTTATTTCTTCCAAGACAACAGATCGCGCCCTGGAATACAGGATGGTTCACTAACGTTAGCGGCGAACATTTTTTGAACTTGTGCTTGAATAACTGGACGCTCAGCCGGCAATTCTCGATTCGAGCACCGGTGAACAGGAACGATATTGCCGGTATTTATGCGATTGCCACAGCTGTCGATTGGTCCAAGGGACTGTCGGGTGGCTCCACTCATCGCCCCGACAAATCTTCTTTCGCTAACACAAAAAAATATTGCGATATAAAATGAAAGCCTCGTAAAGCTTTCCAGCGTGCTCAGGCGACGGGTCTGGCGCAATAATTTTCTTTAAGGCGGCGACGGCACTATAGTTGCTGACTGCGAAGGTCAGTTAGGGTCGTTTGAACCGCCGTGGTTTGCAGCAGACGCTGCTTAGTATTCCTCAAACGAGCTAAGGTGGGCAAGTGACATCTCGCGTGGCAACACTTGTGTCGTCACTCGTCAAGCAAGCATTCAACACGATGGAATCCAACAGAACCCAGCACAGGCTGGTCAAGGCGGAGAGTATTCAGGCTGAACAGTATGAGGGCAGACTGCGCAGACAGGACGTCTAGCCGGTGAATTACGTCGTGGGGACAGTGGGCGAGCACGTTAAATCGAACAGTGGAGCGATCGGTGATACAGGCACTGGCGGCACACATACCAATTACGGACGCTGTTCCGCCATTGGCTACACGGGCTACGCGCGTCGTTACGAGTCAGAATTTTCTGGCGAAGGTTAGCGCTCATAGCAGATAACTGTGGGCCAGTGTTAATCAGAACAGACACAGAAACGCCATTGACATGCTCGTCAAGAATGTTCACTTCAATGGGAAGCATTAATAGAGGATTTTGCGGCATAGGGCTCAATGCAGCGTCACCTCTATAGGGCCCTGTGCCGTCTAGATTTACGGTTCGAATCCATGAAAGATTGGAGAGGATGGGCGGGGGGGGGGGGGGGGGGGCTGGGGCTAGGGAGAGCGTCGGTGTTGGGGCGAAGGCGTCAAGGAAGTTCAGGGGCGGCGTCATCGAGGTGTGTTCCATTGGTATGAGAAGAGCCGTTTGTGCGATAGTAAGCGGGAAGGGTGATGTTGGTCGGGGTACTCGAGCAGCTGCGCCGTGACAAGATATGTACCCGATTCGATGGTGGTGGAAACAAATGGGCTTTTCGTCAGCAGTGTGCCATTCAGATAGTTTGCAGAAACATGCTTCGAAATACGATAAGGGACAGAGCGAAAGCGCCGAATGCGGGTGGACGTCAGGGCAGTGGGCCGAACCGTTGGAGTGAAGACCTATGTTGACGAACTCCTGGCGGAACTGCTTGAATGAGGGAGATCATGACTGCATGTTGGCTGGAGGAGCTAGATTCCAGCGTATCAGGATATGCGGCCTCGAGCTCACGTCCGACTGTTCGCATAACGCTTTCGCAGATGTTAGGACGAAGGACGTCCGCACAAGAAGACCGCCATGGTGTTAAGTAAACGGCCAAACTCTTATGCCCAACGTCGGCTTTCTTGCGAGTTTTAGGCGGCGAATTCTATAGTAACTGCGACCGTCGATACACTGTTAAAGACAATTGAGCAGGTTTAATGCGTCATCAGCGATTGCTTAAATATATAGACAAACTTGTCTGGCTCAGTCATGTGCGCGCCAGGTCGGCGGCAGAGACCCAAGACATCTTGGAGATACGTCACATATGGCTCAGTGGACGTCTGCACGCAGCCGGACAACACCTTCTTCACGGCATGCTGGGCCGGTATAGCTTAACGATTACTTGTGCTCGATTCAATTTATAGTTCTTTCTTGTTGGAATGGCTGACTACCACTGTAAATGTGATGAGAACATCGAGCACCTCCCGTGCCACTGCACTCGCTTTGACGTTCAACGTCAGCCTCTTCGGAGCGCTCTTGCTGCGAGCACACTACACAGGTGCATGCCCGACTGATAAAAGTGAGAACGCCCGCTTTTCTAGCTGATACTGAATAAAAGTTTTGCGCCTGAAAAGTACGCCTAAGCAATCGCGCCGTAATTCAGTTGAAGTCAAATATGCTGACCCCTAATTCCAGAGTACCAGCGGGACAAAACTCGCTGTGGTTGGGAGACCGCGTTTAGTGAAGCTTTCTTTGTAGCGTCTGAAGGTGCTGACGCTCTGGTCTGTAGTGGGGCTCTGGCGGATGCGTGTATCGATGTGATTAACATTCTTAGCCTAGTTCCCACACTACAGATTGTAAAAAAATGTGTCTGCATCAATGCGGTTCGGCGCTACATTTCCTGACTGCTAATCGCACTAACGTCGACAGTCATCGTGAAATAGGTTCTGCTGGAATTGTTTGTGCATGACTGACTTATTCGTCCTCATTCGTATCGGTCCGTAACAATAGAAACTAGAAGAGCAATGCATGTCACTGCAGATTTTTCGTAGTTATTTCTAAAACTGGTGCTACAGGCACATGATTTCTAGCCAGAGTTGTGCTTTGACTACAACATGCTTTCGATGCTGCAGTTGCAAAGTTCCCCGTAAAGTCATTGTTTATATGAAAATTAGTTAGATCAAGTTAATAATTTATTGGCAAACAGACGTGCAAATTTTGGTGTCGACTGCTGCTACGAAGCATGGGTAATAATATATATCAGTTCGTCCTGAATATTTTATTGTTAATAAAATTTCGCAGTTTCGCCGAAGGGCGAAGCACAGACAGCGACAGCAAAGTTTAGCGTTGCACTTGGACTCCACGGACGGTGTTCTAGCCGTGGTTCTAACCATACGCGGGGGCGACACGTTGGCATGACCCACAACGCAAGACAACGCCTGCTGGGCAGAAGGAACAAGTGCCTCAGAACGCTGGTGTCGTGAGCGCTGCCGGGGGCGTCGCAGGTGTCGCACCGCGACGCTGAACGAGATGAGACCGACGTCGGCCTTAGTCAGCGCCCGGTGGAATATTAGAAATATTGCATAACACTAGCGTTGCATTTTCCGCTCAGACCAGGGCATACGTACATCAGCTTAGCAGGAGCGACAGTGTGCTTGTATTGTGCTTGCTCTCATGCCTGCAGCAGAAGGCAGAACGCAGCACTTTCTCCGCCACAGAGGCGATTGAGCACAGCGTTGATGGTGCGTCCTCATCGCGTCGTCATTTCTGCAGTGAAACGCACCAGGCGTGTCAGAAGACGTTGCAATCTTGCACGTGCAATCCGCGCAGGCGCATGCTACGTCAGCTGGACAACACTACAACGCTAGCGGTGGCAACGACGGTGCGAACGCGCTTCTGGCGACTGTATTGTTGTTATTATGTTCACTTGGGTAACGACGTCAAGCTTATTCAATGGAATTTACTGGGTCAATTTCTGTCGCCATAAAAAGTTGAAGCGCCACATTTGTGGCACCCTCGACAGCTTTAGCACGCCGTGTAAGGTCTGTAACAGCATCGCGCAAGCTTCTTTGCGCTGCCCGTAAAGGGAACTACAGCACTGATTGCAGTGAAGTTACGTCACTTTCAGAATTTGAGATCTAGTATTGTTATGCAAATGTTGCCTCAGACGCTTTAAGCTAAAGAGCATACGCTGTGAATGTTTCATGACTGTTCTTTGCCGGTGCAATTATCAAAGTTGTGAGAAAGAATTCAGTCAAGACCCTAAGACCTGGTCAGAGTAACCTTGGCATTTGAATAATATAGCATCTATCCTAGCATTGCGGAGCATCCATACGGACCACCACGCCGACGCCTATGCCAACGGCAACGACGACGGCTAAAATTTGCTTGAAGCGTGCACATAATTACCATCGCAATAATATCAGACAATCGTCACAGAAACACGCAGTATACAATATTCAGCAAGTGTGAGGAGAGCGCTTCCTTTGATTGCATCAATCTATGTTTCACTCTAGCTCTATTGCTTAAGTTAAGGGCTGGCTGTGTCCTGGTGTCTGAACGTTTATACAGGCAAGGATGTGTAGACAGTCCGTCGTGTGCTTCTTGCGGTTCCTGCGAGACCATTGTGCGCCTTATATTAGAGTGCCCTGCTTTCCTTTCGCAGAGCACGTCGCTACTAAGCAGCCTACAGCCTACTTGGCGTGCAGTGTATGACCCATTGTAATTGCCTGCATCCGAATGGCTGGCCTTCTCGACGCGACCAGGTTCATCGCACGCTGCTTACCTTTCTACACTGGCTCGGTGCTTCCAGTTCGTAAGAGAGTTGGCAAGGGACGAAATATTTTTTTCTAACTTTGTCTTTTTAGATCCTTCTGAGATTAGTGCGACCTGCGTGTTTTTTTTCTTTTTCTGTTCCTGTGTGAATGCTCTTGCCTTACTTTAGTCTTTGGGGCTTGTCATCTTGCTGATTCTTTGTTTTTCAGTTCCCTTTCTCCTTATCTTCAACGCCATTTTCTGTCCCCTTCTTACCTAAAGAGTAGGCAGGTTTTGTGCCCCTCTCGCTGACAGTTGCCAGCCTGCTCCGCTAAGTGGCGTTAAGCGTGAAGTGGCTCCTACCCCGATGGTCTGGAAAACGCGGCGTGGGGTACAGAAAGTCATGTGAGCTCGCCTCGCGCAGACACGCGCTCGTGCCACTGTTCGCGCGTTCGTCGTCGTCGTCTTCGACCATAGTTGGCTGTGAAATGCCGCTCATCATGCAAAAAGGCCTAATTAATTAAGATAAAGTTAATTCAGGCACTCGAACCCAAGACCTTCGGTGGGAGTCGAACCCTCGAGCTTATTTGGGAGAAAACAGGTAATAAGAAGTAACAAGGTATTCGAATAGGAATGTCAAGTAATTTAATGATTGTCTCTTGAGCGCGCAGGTTTTCGCCTTCACCCACTTTGGCCTATACTAAACTGACTGTGAATTTATTTCCCTCTGTGTGTGTATATGTGTTTTCATATAATAATAATAATAATAATAATAATAATAATAATAATAATAATAATAATAATAATAATAATAATAATAATAATCTTTTCGCTAAATGTTAGGCAAACGTTTGACTAATTCATGTGAGACGGAAGCTTAGGCAGCGCATGTCCCTTTTTCTGGTGTTGCTAAATTCGGAAAATGCGCGTACACTGCTACTGTTGCATCGAGGCTGTTGACTGAAGTGTTGTCTTTCTGCTATTGTATACGCACACAGGTCATATGTCATAGTACAGATGCTGCTGAAAAGACTACATGCTGGCTACTTGCCAGGCTGGAGAGAATGAACAAAAATTAAGAGTCGACCACGCGATGGAACAGCTATTAGGTTTGACCAAGTGAAGGGAGCAAAAAAGAAAAGAAAAAAAAAACTACAAGACTGTTTGCTATATAGCGCTAACAAGCCGTCTTGATGTATTTTCGATGACCAAGGAGCGTACGGGCACTCTAATAAATGCACTTTCACAGGCACTTCACAATGCGTTTATGTAATTTACAATGTGCTGACACCATATCACGATGTGTGAAGATCTTCGGTTCACTGAAATTTTTCTCCGAGAAGTGTTTCAGGTTTGTTATTCATCACACGAGAAATCTGGCTGCACGGACAAATAGATCTGCCTTTTCAAGCGTTCCAATGCTTGCCGGGGCAGGGTGTTGTCCTCCACGAAACACAAGCAAAGTGGACCATCTCGCTGTCTGGCTACACGTGCTTCGAGCTCCGTTACATGCTCCTATCGTTTTGTCACTAGAACGGAACTTTGCCTAACTCAGTTGTTTCTTCTGTTTCTTTTGCACCTTCTGTGGAGACGTATGCACGAAGTCTGCTTCGCGGTTCATTTTATGACAGTTTGGTTTTCTAACGAGTATTCTGTTATGATTGGGGGCTCAATCCCATCGCTCGTGATCCGTTGTCAAGATTGGAGTCCGGCATGAATTCGAAGGTAGCTGGCCCATGCCGTCGTCCAACTTATCCACGCTGAGGATGTTGATGAAGGGAAGGACTGCTTCTCACCGAGAACGAGGAATATGGGTTTATTTACAGTATTTATATCAGTCTAACATGACTATTTGAGAAAGTACATCAGTCTAACATGACTGCTTGAGAGAGAGTGTCTCAGTCCAACATGACTGCTTAAGAAAAGTGTGTCGAGCATCCGCACAACAGCAGTTTTTAAACACTCGGTCCTCCCGCGATACAAGGCGGCGCGAACGTTCGTTTGGTGATCGCAAACTAGCCGCCTCTCCGCAGGACGGTCTACACGCACAAATGCACACACGTTCGAATGTCCGGAGCCGACGTCAGAGGGGCCCCGTAGAACTCGGAGCCGTTCCGGGTAGCGCGTTGGGGAGTTTGGGAACAATAGTTGGCCCGCCGAACTCATTCCGTCACAAAGTCGATTTAGTCACGCTGTGGCTAGAAGTTGGCGGCGACGCTCCCGGAATGTTGCCGTCATAGTCGTAAGTGGGTGGCAATCTTGCACTGCAGCTGGCCGTTCTTAACAATTCGTACTCACTGTCGCGCAAAACACTTAAAAAGCATTTCTTATCCACGCTCTTTCCGCACCCGTTTTACGACTGACTGCACCTCTTGCGATGTATACTAAAGCGAGTTCGTAAAATGTATATCTCTCCTTTCTCCGAAACATGATTTCACAAACGCGATAACTTGCTGTAGAAACGCGGTTACAAGGAAAAGGTATTTTCGTTACTTCTGTTAAATACCGTCTTTTTGAAGCGCCGGGAGTATTGTAACATGGTTTTGTTAGCTGCAAAGACACCTATCTGTTTGTAATTTTGTGTTTGTCCAGGGATGTCGTTTATAGAGATAAGAGAGATAAAATAATGAAGAGAAAGGCAGGGAGGTTAACCAGAGGTAGTTCCGGTTGGCTACCCGGCGTAGGGGGAAGGGTTAAGGGGGATAAAAAGAGAAGCAGTGTGGAAGGGGGAGATAGAAAGAAAGAGAGATAAGCACGAACAAGGCGCGTACACTACAGAGCGGTAGGGGGTGGCATTCTTAGAGTCTGTCGTGAAGCCCCGTAGACCGCAGGAACCTTAATAACGCGAGTGAGGCCTTCAACGCGGATGTTCTTTCGGAACATTGGCCTAAAGCTTTTAGTTCTGATAGTGGACGATTGTCCAACTGGTCCAATACTCTGCACATCACTTTACAGAACTCTAAAGACTTCAATACAATATTCACACTATGTGATACCTGCTACCACCTCGTCATAATGATATATCGTTCGATATGTTTCTTTTTTTTTTTAATGGGAATGTACAGCGTGTGGGAAACGTGTATGTTGGGCCGTATAACGCTCAACTGATTGTTTCTGCAAGGATGCATTTGACTTAAATGGCTGCCTATCTGAAAGATGAACCATATATGGCGTAAGTAACAAAATTGAACTGGTAACCCATCTTTGTGAAGTGCTTAACCTTGTCACTCTTTTAGAGTAGGGTATGTACGTATACATCTCAATTTATTCACTCTAATCAATAGCATGCAAGACAATTACAAAGAAAGCAACTGCCGCTATGCAATGGTTAGAAGACCACTTGGCTCGCAACCGAACAGTCACGAATTCTAATTTCGAAAAGCAAATATCCGCCAAAACCAACCCTTTCTTTTTTTTTACAGCCGGACTGACAGAATCCGGCGAATACTTGTTTGGGATCCACAGAACGGCTGTCGTCATTAATAGGCACTATAGTTTTGTTATACGCCTGTGCGAAGAAAGGATGACAAGTATGAGGGAGCGCAGTCGCCGCACTGCTTGGAAAAAGGCAGCCTAATTGTGACCACTATGATCAAGTTTTAAGCATGTGCCACAGGCGTAGCGCTGGCGTCTTGCTATAAATAGACTGTGGGTCCAGATTTTGTAAGGGTTATTTCTTTTATTCATTCATTTGCCTCACCGTCGTTCACTCGCGCGGCCGTCTTTTCCAGGACCGGCTACTCGGCGCGACAGACGATAACGAAATAATAGAATAGACGGAAAAATAATTGTTACAAAGTATGGCGCCTGGTAAACACACTAACGTTCCAGAAGCGGCAGACGACGGAAAAAGGAAATGTATTCCACCTTACTTCCACAAAATCTAGCATAACTTGAAAAGGATGGCCAGAGCGCGCCTGCGCAGAAGTGTTGTTTCGGCTCCGTCAAAGTTGGCAAGGGTCTTTAAAGTGAGCAGCTATCACTGCATTGTGTGAAGTAGCGTTGAAAGAAACGACGCATTATGCGCCGTATGTGAATTGCAAAGAAGCCTGTGGCTTATCAGATGCTTCTTTCACGCGAAAAGCAGTTTTGTACAGTGCAGAGTGACTAATTAAAGGAGCATTGCAATGATGACAAGTACGTCATTGGTGGTTGGTACTACTTGCAGCATTCGTGGATGCGAATCGGTTTTCGAAAGGTCCTTTGTTTTGCCGAGAGAAAATGATGAGCTGACGAGATTAATAATTGAATCAGCAAGAATTTCAAGGTTGTACTCTGAGTTCGTAAGCACTTTGTTCCTCTCCGCATTGGCAAAAGAGTTATCATTTTTGAGTGGCACGGTTAAGCGGCACGGTTGTTTCTAAGAGTACGGTTGACGTGCGTTTTCTGGAGCGAAGGAATGTATAAATTTAAAGTTAAATCTGAACTCTGCATATATAGCGGGTGATCTATTTTAATGGAAACAGATTTTTTATTTAAAATGATGGCTGCGATGACGCTTTCCTTAGCTATTCGTTCTTTCAGCACGGCAGACACTAGATGGTCGAGAGCCGTCGCAGTCCGCTCGCTATTCAACCAAGATTGGTTGATTAACTTTTCATTTACTGGTTTTAACACCAACGGAGTAACGGTAGCATTGGAGGATAATGCCACAGGAGGCAAAAATAATTTATGCGGTTTTAAAGACGCCACCCGTTGTTGGCCATATATTGCAAATTTTGTTTATACACTGGAAGCTGTAAAGCGCTAAGGGGCGTTTTACCGAAGAATATTTCAAATCGGTTGATTACTGAAGGAGATAGAAGAAATTAACGGCGAGTGTCACTACCACTTTCTCCTTCTGCTTCTAGTACCGTTCCCATGCGCTGTTCCTTCCCTGCCTTTTCCCATACCGGAGCCGAGGGACATCTCAGCTTACAATCCAGCGTATAACGGGCGCCTTCGCAACCATCAGCAGTTGCGCTGCGCTTGTACCTCACACTGAGCTTGGGCCCCCCGCTCTTGGACCCCTCCTGCCTATTCGTCGACGTTCCCGTGGTGGTAGATCCCACGGCCGTGAGTATCACGACGACCGCACCGTCTGCGCTCCCTGGCTCCTCGGGCAGCTGGGGAGGCAGCCTGGCGATCACGCGTTGCGGCTTACTGCAGCCGGCTGTCCTGGAACTGTCGGCTTTTCGCGGATTTCAAGATGACCCCACCCTTTAAGTGGGTGCAATCAATGTAGTGGGTGCAGTCAATGTAGTGGGTGAATGCCATGCAAGGCGAGGCCACAAAAGATGGCTGGTCTAAGAAATGATCTTAGCCAGCAGCTTCAGCTTCGAGCTGTCTGTGTTTTCTATTCTATTATCCGTGATTTCCGCAATCAGTGTGACAAGAACACTGCCGTCCTCTGCAATGAGGGACTCAAACCCCGCCCAGCAATTGGGTCCTGAACGACCACTTCGCTATGCCTCCAACGTGAGTGACCGCTTCGACCCCAGTGTGGTCCCAATTGACATCAGATGGCTCCTCCACAGAAGATATGGGCTCGTACAGCGGACAGCGTCTCAAAATAAAGATAAGGACATCACCGACCAGTCGTCCGGCGTAGAAAAAGGCGAGTAGCAGGCAGTCATACACTATCGCATACGTACCAACAATGACATCAGACAACCTCAATTCACTGAATAGGCAGAGCATGTCGGAATATATTGAATAAACTGCCCCTGTTCAAGTTGAAGAAATGCGCATAAACGCTCGAAAGAGCATCCTTTCAGTGGAAGTCAACACACAGACCATACTGGAAACACTGAAAGCAATCACTAAGTTGGGAAGTATCGCTGTTCACGTATTCTACACGTACAAGGAAGCGACAACAGGCGTCACCTACGACGTGGGCATTGAGATTATAGACACTGACTTCGCGAAACTACTGTCGTCGTCGGCTCCTGTGTTCAACTTTCACCGCTTTGGACAGTCCCGATGTGCGAAACTAGTGTTTCAGTCGGAAAATTTGCGAACACACGTGTCAAGGTTGGAGATATATATATATATATATATATATATATATATATATATATATATATCTTGTGACGCAGCAATTATCACAACGTTTAGTAGGCATCGGAGATACGTAATAAACGATTCTTCACAAGGTTCTTCACAGGAGGATGGACATCGATTGACAGTTGGCGCGAAGAAAGAGACGTCAAAACAGGAAGAGGGCGAACGACCGTAGACAAGGTGGAATGATGAGTAACCAGTCGTGCGTTGAACGGCGGTAATATTTCCGCAAAAGTCACAAATGGCAAAATTGCGTCCCAGTTTCTGTGATCTGGTTCGATGTACATGGCTATCATGTCTGACAGCGTGCGACGAAATCGCTTGGCTAGGCCGTTGGTTTGCGGATGGTAACTGGAGGTAGTCTTGTGGGTGGTTCCGGAGGCTCTGAGTACTTCGTGAACTAGTTGCGAGAGGAATGCTTTTCCACGGTCGCTCAGGGTGACGCGAGCAGCACCGTGACGCAGTATTAAGGCTTGAAGTATGAATGCAGCAACTTCAGAGGCTGAAGCAGAACTCACACAATCTGTTTCGGCGTAGCGTGTCAAGTGGTCAACGGCTGTCACAATCCATCGTTTACCGGTGAGAGTCACAGGAAGAGGACCATACAGGTCAATGACAACGACTTCAAATGGTTGCGACAGACGCGGAACCGGTTGCAGTTGCCCGCTTGGAGATGATGCAGGGAGCTTTCGACGCTGACATAGGGCGCAGGAAGCGCATACCTCGCTACACTGGCGGGCAAGCCAGGCCAGTAGAAGCGACCTTTGATGTGGTCATAGGTTTTCTGGAAACCAAGGTGACCAGCAGTCATGTCGTCGTGAGAATTAAGCCTGCAGGACATGAGCACGTAGAGAGCGTGGCAGGACAGGAACCCAGCGGTGACCCTCAGGGTGATAGACATGGCGGTGCAGAACGCGGTTGTCATTCTTAAATTGCGTCAGCTGTCGACGAAGGCGGGCGTTAGGCGGGCGCGAAGCTCTTTTCTTTGAAGGCGGTCTATGATGCGCCGACAGTAAGAGTCAGCAAGTTGGTGAGATTGGAATAATCTGTTGTCGTGTGGAGGCATCTCGTGTACAGTGTCCAACGAGAAAGCATGTGAAGAGAGATCGTGCGAAAGCTTGTCACGGAAGGTAGTTGGAGGCCCATTGCATAGTGTCGTAGGAAGCGGACAGCGAGAAAGCGCGTCTGCATCCTAGTGTTTTTTACCGCACTTGAAGGTAATAGTAAAGTCGTATTGTTGTAGACGAAGAACCCACCGATCAAGTCGCCTAGGCAAGTTCTTCAGCGTTGAAAGCCAGCATAATGCATGATATTCTGTAACGATGGTAAAAGGACGGCCGTGAAGATAAGGTCGAAACTTCTGCACAGACCATACGATAGCTAGGCATTCCTGCTCCATGATGGCGTAATTCTTCTCAGCGTTTGTCAGAACGCGACTTGCGTACGCGACGACCCTCTCACCTAGAGAGTCGTCTCGCTGTAGGAGAATGCCACCAATGCCGTGACCACTAGCATCCGTATACAGAAGGGTAGAAGCAGCTTCAGCAAAATGGCGAAGTACTGGTTCAGAAGTGAGAGCGCGCTTCAGATGGGCGAACGCTGATTCACATTCGGGAGACCACTCAAAGGGAACACCAGAACCCAGTAATTTGTGCAGAGGTGACGCTTGTTGTAATCGCACCGCTGGCACGAGTTGTTGGGGTCTCGGTGCTGACGCCCGTTATTGCCAATGGGTCGCAAGCCCCAAGGGTAGCGTTGGCCTGGCGGCCTGGGGCACTGGAAGCATCCGAAGGTCCCGGCAAAGCAAGAGAAGACTGGTAACAGAACAACTTGTTTATTCTAACATAGCAAAAGAGCGGCCGGTCAGGTCGACCGAAGTGGAGAGACGGGAGAGCACGTAACTCAACAGTACAAATCGGAGCCTCTCTCCTGGCGTCCGGGGGCAGCTGCTCTTATACTCTCGGCGTCGCGGTCCAAAAGGGAAGGTCACGGGATGAAGGTCACGGGATGAAGGTCACGGGACGGCGGAGCATGAGCCCACGACGGCGCGCACGGTCGAGCCGAGAGACCTGCTGAACCGAGTGCAGTGACGCATCGCCAACCCGCCCACACGACGGCGCGAACGGTTGAGCCGAGAGACCTCCAGGCTCCTCATTCGGGGAACTCCGCTCCCCGGCTGCCGCGCTTTGACAAGCGAGGGCACACACACACACACGCACACACGAAGACACGTGGCACTGAAACACGCCTGGACACGCTTGGCGGGGAAGCGTTGCGGCGGCGTCGAACGGGCCAAAATGTCCGCCGCTTTGAACGAAGCCCCGGCGTCCGTTGCATCCGCGCCGGCATTACCGCGCGTTGTAGGCGAAACGTAACAGACCGCCCCGCCGGGGGAAGGAGATCCCGATGGTCAGGGGACTGCATCCGCTGTCCGGAGGGATGTCGCTCGATGATGCTCATAACCGTAGTCGGGCGTCCTTTGGCGTTTCTTGAGCGCAGCGCACAGAGAAGGCCTCGTTCTCACGTTCAGGTGCACACAGGACACTGCAAAGTGACTTCGGGAGAGTTGACATTTTTGTTCTCGTTTCCGGCAAGCGTTAGAACTACGCCGAAAGTCAACCGCTCAGTCAGCAAGCACGGCACAACCCTCACTAAGCCCTGCCAGGCTCTTTCCCCTTTTATACTGCTGCCTAGTTCCTTACAGTAGTTTAGCAGCACTCAGAACGCGTCCACAAATCGGAAAAATTGCACTAAAAAGCACATCATCACTTTGAAACACTACACAAAAGCAATAGGTTAAAAATCCTGCCTCAGGAAGAAAAACATCAGTAACAAGCAATTTTGAGGCTGATTCCCACGTTAGGGGCTTCGACTTAAGCCATCGGCGTTACCGTTGAGACTCCCCTTTTTGTAACGCACCTCAAAGGAATATTGTTGCAAAGCGAGGCTCCAGCGCAGGAGGCGGCCATTTTTGGGAGAGATGGTCTGCAGCCATTGGAGAGGGCAGTGATCCGTTTCAATGATAAACCTCGAGCCAGCTAGGTAACATGACAATTTCTGAACGGCCCACACGATACACGCACACTCTTTCTCGGTGGCGCTATACGCCTGCTCACGACTCGTCAGCTTACGACTAGCATACAGGACGGGGTGTTCTACTTCTCCATTTTCCCGTTGGCACAGTACAACGCCCATGCCTCGCTCACTAGCATCACACTGAACAACGAACCCTTTTGTGTAGTCGGGCGATCGTAGCACAGGCTGGCTTGTTAGGGCGCTTTTTAGGGCGCTAAAAGCTCTTTCCTTCGTCTCATCCCAGACGACTGTTTGCGGCTCTGTCTTTCTTAGAGCATCCGTCAAGGGAGCCGCGATATCAGAGTACCTGGGGATGTACCTCTGATAGTAGCCGGCGACACCTAAGAACGACCGAATATCGGTCTTCGTGCGCGGTTGCGGGAAGTCTCGCACAGCGGCCACCTTTATTTCAGAGGGGCGGCGACGACCCCGACCAATCACGTGTCCGAGGTAGACAACCTCGGCCTGTGCTAACTGGCACTTGGGAGCCTTGACTGTCAAGCCCGCATCGCGCAGGCGGGTTAGCACTGCCCGCAAGTGCGCCATATGCTCAGGCCAGGATGCGGAGAATATCGCTACGTCGTCTAGATACGGTAAAGCGAATTCTTGCTGTCCCCGCAACACTTTATCCATGAGGCTTGAAAAGCAGTATGGCGCGTTCTTCAAACCAAAACTCAAAACTTTAGGACGGAATGTCCCCATTGGTGAAATGAACGCCGCATACCTACTAGCCTCTTCTGTAAGTGGAACCTGCCAATAACCCCTGACAAGATCTAGGGTGGAAATAAACTGAGCGCTACTCACTCTCTCAAGGCGCTCCTCGATGTTAGGGATCGGATAAATTTGATCCTTAGTGATGGAATTAAGCCTGCGGTAGTCGACGCAAGGACGAGGTTCCTTGCCCGGTACCTCAACTAAAATCAAAGGGGAGGTATAATCACTCTCACCCGCTTCAATAACACCGAGCTGTAGCATTTTCTTTACCTCAGCCTCCATAATATCGCTCTGGCGGGGTGACACCCGGTACGCCTTGGATCGTACTGGCTCTGGGGAGGTAAGTTCTATGTCATGAGTAAGGACAGAAGTCCTACCAGGCCTCTCAGAGAACAGACCTTGAAACTCTTGTAAGAGCTGGTGTAGTTCGGTTTTCTGCTCAGGCGACAGCGATGCTTTACTTATTAAGTCACTAATGACTTGATCGGTGTCTTTCCTGTTTGTCACTGAGCCTAGTCCCGGAAGCTCGACCGGAAGCTCTTCTAACTTTCCCGCATCGGGAATTTTCTCTCCAGTATCTGGTGCCTTTAACGCTACAGGCTCAATTTTATCCCGTTCGGGCGTGCTCTGAATACCAGCTTGCTGCGCCTCTGACCCTTTCTCATCGTTCAACAACGTCGGCCCCGCAACTACCGCCTTTGCAGCGAGCTCCCTAACCTTCGATCTGGTTAAGGCCTGAACGCTAGCCTCACCAAACAAAAGCCCCTTCTCGCGCAGGAGGTGATCGGACCTGTTCGAAAATAAGTACGGGTACTGGGGGGGCAGCATAGATGACACTGCGGCCTCCGTCTCAAGTGCTCCGAAAGGTCCTTCAATAAGCACTTTTGCTACCGGCAGACACACGCTATGAGCTTCCACTGCTTGCTTGATCCATGCGCACTCGCCCGTGAACATATCGGGTTCTACGTAAGAGGGGTGAACGACATCCATCGTAGCTGCGGTATCGCGAAGCACTCGGCACTCATTCCCGTTCACGAGGAGGTCTCGCATGTAAGGCTCGAGAAGCTTTATGTTCTCGTCAGTGCTGCCTAATGAAAAAAACACGACTTTTGGTTTTGTTTCTGGGCACTGCGCCGAAAAGTGACCCGGCTTCTGGCACGTATAACAAACGCGCGCTTGCCTCGTCTCGAACCGCTTTCTGCGTTCGGCTTCGGTTGCCGCCGTCTCCTTACGTTCGGTCGGACTGCTTTCACTCGCATCCGAACTACGTGTGTCCCCCTTTGCTCTCATGGGCGTGAACTTTGGCCTCTCAAACTTGGAGCCAAATTCACCCTTTTGACCGTCCTTAGCTCCACGAGCCCGACGCGTCACAAACTCCTCGGCTAACTCAGCGGCTCTAGCCACCGTACTAACGTCTGGCCTATCCAAGACCCAGTACCGCACGTTCTCAGGTAACCGACTATAAAACTGTTCTAGCCCGAAACACTGCAGAACTTTCTCGTGGTCACCAAACGCTTTCTCATCTTTGAGCCACTCCTGCATGTTTGACATAAGCCTGTACGCAAACTCTGTATATGACTCACTTCTGCCTTTCTCATTTTCCCGAAACTTCCGACGGAACGCCTCCGCTGACAGCCGGTACTTTTTTAGCAGACTCGATTTCACTTTGTCGAAATCCTCTGCCTCCTCTCTCTCCAAGCGAGCGACTACGTCGGCCGCCTCGCCGGGTAGCAAAGTGAGCAAGCGCTGTGGCCACGTTTCCCGAGAGAACCCCTGCTTCTCGCACGTTCGCTCAAAGTTAACCAGGAACAAACCAATGTCCTCTCCAAGCTTAAACGGCCGCATCAGGTCAGTCATTTTGAACAATACTCGTTCTCCTGCACCGTGTGCCTGACTTCCATTACGAGCGCGTTCCATCTCTAACTCGAGACGCTTCATTTCCAAAGCGTGTTGACGGTCGCGCTCTTCTTTTTCTTTCTCTTTTTGTTCTTTAAGTTCGCGCTCATCTTTCTCTTTCTGTTCTTTACGTTCGCGCTCATCTTTCTCTTTCTGTTCTTTAAGTTCGCGCTCCTGTTTCTCTTTTTGCTCCTCCCTCTCCTCAATGGTCTCAAGGCATTCCGACAGCTCGTCATCGTCAGCTTCTAACTCAAGAATAGCCCTTAGCAGTTCTGGTTTTCTGAGTTTGTCTGAGACATCCAGACCCAACTCTCTTGCAAGCTCCAGCAATTTCGGTTTGCGCAACGACTTCAAATCCATGGCTGCTCTGAATGCTGCTTTCTCTACTGCCTACTATTGTCTTGCCGCAAACTAACCCGGCAGCAACGACAACCCCAATTACCAGCTCTGTTTCTAACACTAACAAAAGCCTGGCAAAACTCAGAAGAAGAAAGTCCCGCACTCACCAAACCTCGCAGCCAAGAATTCAGCGCAGTCGTTCCGCTGCAGGCAACCAGTCGTCACACAGGGCTCGTTGCACTGCTCCCGGATGGTCGTTGTGCTGCTCAGCATACAGTCAACCGCATCTCTTCGCTGCTGGCCTCCGTTGTCGCGATCTCACCGCTGGCAACCAGATGTAGGAATCGCACCGCTGGCACGAGTTGTTGGGGTCTCGGTGCTGACGCCCGTTATTGCCAATGGGTCGCAAGCCCCAAGGGTAGCGTTGGCCTGGCGGCCTGGGGCACTGGAAGCATCCGAAGGTCCCGGCAAAGCAAGAGAAGACTGGTAACAGAACAACTTGTTTATTCTAACATAGCAAAAGAGCGGCCGGTCAGGTCGACCGAAGTGGAGAGACGGGAGAGCACGTAACTCAACAGTACAAATCGGAGCCTCTCTCCTGGCGTCCGGGGGCAGCTGCTCTTATACTCTCGGCGTCGCGGTCCAAAAGGGAAGGTCACGGGATGAAGGTCACGGGATGAAGGTCACGGGACGGCGGAGCATGAGCCCACGACGCCGCGCACGGTCGAGCCGAGAGACCTGCTGAACCGAGTGCAGTGACGCATCGCCAACCCGCCCACACGACGGCGCGAACGGTTGAGCCGAGAGACCTCCAGGCTCCTCATTCGGGGAACTCCGCTCCCCGGCTGCCGCGCTTTGACAAGCGAGGGCACACACACACACACGCACACACGAAGACACGTGGCACTGAAACACGCCTGGACACGCTTGGCGGGGAAGCGTTGCGGCGGCGTCGCACGGGCCAAAATGTCCGCCGCTTTGAACGAAGCCCCGGCGTCCGTTGCATCCGCGCCGGCATTACCGCGCGTTGTAGGCGAAACATAACACGCTATTGAGGCGAAGTCTTGTATGAACCGGCGCAAATAGGAAGCGAGGCCTAGGAAACTATGCAAATATTTGGTCTTTTCGGTAAGAGGGAAGTGCCGAACTGCCGAAATCTTGTCAGGATCAGGACGAATGCCGTCTTTGCTCGCAATGTGACCTAGCACCTTAATTGTCTTGCTCGCAAAATGGCATTTCTTCGTGTTTAGCTGAAGTCCAGCGTTGGCAAGGCACGTGAGAACTTCGTCCAGATGTTTCAAGTGCTGAGAGAAAATTTACGAGAAAACAACGATATTGTCCAGACAGCACAAGCAAGTCTTCCACTTCAGGCCACGAAGAACGGTGTCAATCATGCGCTCGAACGTTGCGTGCGCACTGCAGAGGCCGAATAGCATGACATTAAACTCGTAGAGCATATCTGGTGTTTGAAATGCTGTTTTCTCTTTATTGTCCTCATGCATACGTATCTGACAGTAGCCGGAACGCAGGTCGAGACTCGAGAGGTACTCGAAGAATAGAGAAGTATATATATATATATATATAAGATAGCTGTGTGCGTGTGTTGTGTGTGTGTGTGTGTGTGGCCTGGTTTCCAATAAGCTATTTGCTGAAAGTTAGCTTTCTGTTTTCTCCCTGACCGTCCTTGCATGTTTCCTTTTTCTTTTTCGTTTTAAACTTGTGAAGAGGCCCGCTATGAATGATGGCGCTGGTGTCTGGGAGCCTGCGTCCCTGCGTGCTGCACAGATGTGCGCGCGAACATACTCAGAAGCTAGGGGATAGAGTGGGCCGCTGAATAAGATAACGACGGTGAGCTGGAAAAGGCGAGCTGATAGCGCACCCTCTCGGCCATAAAATTACATCATTCAAAATTTGTAATAGTGGCATATCTTACATAAATGTCACTAAATAGTTCGTGTATCAAAGTCAACGTGCCGTGACTTTAGTGGTAACGACGATGTACGAAAACGCGAACTCGAAATTACGCGTTATAATCGTTTATTTCGCATTTAGGGCCTATGTCATTGCGGTAGGATCCACATAATTTAGTTCCATATGGAGACATGCCTCGACGAACAGGGAGCAAGAGCTCCAAAATCCGCGAAAAGTACTGCCACGTGTTTATTTTCCTGCCGCTCCGTGTCTCGCACACGTATACGCGACTTGAATATTTATTATAGCGTTGTTCCGGCTGCCTTCATTTTACGGCCAATGATTCAAGCAACCGTGAAAGATAAAAGGCGCACAGAACGTTTTATCTGAAAGGGCAGTCTGTGTTCCGAAACAACAACAAAGAAAGAAGCAGTTCTCGGCGATCGGAAGTGCTCATGCGGTCGGACCGTTATACCAGCATTAGGCCGTAAAAAGAAGCTCACCCTTGTATATTCTGAGCCAGGGAGTATATTACGCTGCATTCGCATTTCAGATAGCATTGTTGCACTCATACTGCTCTGGAGTGTGTCGTTAGACGCCGTTTTATTGCTGGAAACGCCAGGAAATGAGTATTTTGAAAACAAGAATACGACTGGCCTGACATATTTTTAAGCGTTGTAGATTAGCATACTAATGGCACATTTCGTTCCTGAAAGGGACAGTGGACTACGATCGCGTCCGATGGAGAGCGTCAGAAACAGAATGTGTTTGAAACATATTTGTGAGAAGAAAAAAAAAGAGCAGAAAAGAGGGACTGTCCGTCAAGTCGAAAAGCGCGCGAGATTACTTTTCCCTTGAATAGTTAACTTCCTCAAGTTGCGCAACACGGTCATTTTGCATTCCAAAAAACTATACTATAAGTGGGCGAAGCGCCTGAAAATTTTCAAAGGTGGTAACAAAGAAAATAAAAAGATCGACGTAGTATCAGGAGTTGAAATGAAACTACCAGACTGACACAGAGTGCGGTCCCATAATGAAATAGTGCTCCCAGATAAATTAAAAGTTAACTTTGTATAAGGTAGACATACCCGCTTTCGTGGAAGCGCAGTACTTGCCCGTGTACCTTGTAACGGAAACGGAGCGAAGAGGCTCCAACGGAAGAAGAGGTCGACTTGCTCAAGCAATGCACTATTACAGAATCTAGCGGTATTTATGAAATGACATCAGACAACCGCCCAGCGATGCCTTCACTAAGCCGGTGAGTCTTCGATCTCACTTAAACTGATTCCCGCTGAAATTTCCATGGAGGCTGTTCTTTCTTCCCTGACAAGATGCAATATCCTGTCAGTAGACCCTATAACAATCATAAATTTGGTATACAGAATGCACATAGATTGAGCTCTTTCGCTAGATCATTTCCAAAGGAGAAATTTGTCTGATGGCATCCAGAAAGATTCAGAGGAAAAGAATCGAAAGAAGTGCGCGCGAGAAACGAGTGGCCACTGGAAACGTATGGCATTTGAAGCTCGACAAACGAGTATGCGCTTGTGCATGATTTACGGATTGTGCCTCCAGCAGCTTCCTATGACGCGCAGAAAGTGTGCGCTTCAAGTATCGCTACCGTGTCGCCTTTCTTAGCTCGTCAAAATATCATGTTTCGAATTACTGAGCACCGTCTGGACTCGAAATCATCCAATACTTGACACCTCCTATAGACGCTAAAATAGACTCGGCATGTTGCCCGCGATCTCATAAATGTACGTATACGCTAAGGCTCCTCATACGCTGTGAAAAAACTAAAGACTAAAACCTTGTACGCGCCATGTGTCTCTATACTTCCTTGCTGGCGCCCCACTTTGAATGCACAGGTCGTCGCCCTACGTTTGGCACGCCGCAGCCGAAAACGCTTAGGTTATGCGTTTCTAAACGGCTCCCCGTTGTTTCACTCCGCACCGCTGCTCCAGTCTGTGTGTTCCGACAGACTTCGCACGGCAGTGACGCAGCTCTTAGTTCAGTCACTGGCGCTCGTGTCATTTCCCATCATCGCGAGCACTGGTCCCGGCGCTCCGGCACTGCAGCCCCTTCCTATGTTTTACCCGAACGCCGACCGGGGCAATCGTCCTTTAAAGGCAGGTCGCGTTGTGAGCGGCCGAGGTGAGCGGCGGTGCGTGGCGGGCGGCTAGTGCTTGCCACGCTGGCCATAAGGCCATTAGCTCTACTTCATTACGGGACCGCACTCCGTGTCTCCTGGTGATCGATCTCCGACAGCGCGTGCGAGTCCCATTTGCAGCGTATTGGCTGGGTGCGTTGTTAATCCGCGCGCGGTTATATATATATATATAATACGCGTTGCGGTTGATGAAAAGTTTCATAGATACAGTATTCGTTCGAAGGCTGTTAATCGTTAATTAAAATTAATTAATTAAATGCTGGGGTTTTAGGTGCGAAAACCGCGATTTCATCAGGAAACAGGCGGTAGCGGGAGACTCCGATTTATTTTGATCACCTGGAGCTTTTTAACGTTCACTTAAACCTAAGTACACGAGCTGTTTTGCATTTCGCCCCTGTCGAAATGCGGCCGTCGCGGCCGGGATTGAACCTGCAACCTCGAACTCAGCAGCGCAACGCCTATAGCGGCTAGGCTACCACGGCGGGCCAGTTGAGGAAGGTCGGATACGTCCATTATCACAGTATTAATTGGCACCGGACTAATTGTATGCGTAGTTAATGACGTTGTTCCATGACCATGTCCGATTGCGCTCCTCAAATGCGCACTGCATCTCGACAGCGGGCTTTTCTCAGCACTCAGCAACAAAGGCTGACGATTGCCCCCCGGACGCGTAGGGGAGTAAGCCCCCGCTGCGTACATGCAGCACGTGGTCAGTATTGCTAGGCCCTTCTGAACCTCGGCGGCGTCTCCAGCCAGCCAGGGACTCGGGAGCCGGCGCCACAACACCGCGTATAGCAGTCCCATTCAAGGTTTGTCTGTGCGGGCCTATTATGGTCGTCGGCGGAATGCCAACTCAATGCGCACAATACCGTCTTCTCCGAATCCACACCGCGCCCCCCTGGTGTGCGCCGTGACTCGTCACCCGACACCACGTGGGCCTTGTAACCCCTCATAAAACAAACGGTTGCCCCGCGGACGTCGAGGGCAGTGGACCCCCCTCAATACAAAAAGCACGTGGGCGACTTGCGACACTTAGGAAGTACACAAAACAATCAATGAAGCCTTACAGGCCCTATAATGTAAAGCTATTCCAATATGCTTTTATTCCAATCTCCTGACGTCAAATTTACGTAACCGCCAATGCTAGCACAGGGCGGTGACTTGCAGCATTGTATATGAACAGCCCAATGAAACGCTCTGCTCGTTTACAGGAGGTCGCTTTTGTTTGCTTTCAAAACGAATTACATTGCGTACATTGAGCGGTTTTTCTTATCTAATTGGCTCACAAGCGGCGAGGAGCACGCTCAAGTATCGAGGGTTTCGATGGGGCCGAACTAGAGCACTTAAAATAGATGGGTGGTGCTGGCGTCTGCAATTGGTCCGCTTTCCCTTATTTAGGTTGCGGTGTCTTGTCTAAAATCGCGGGCGTGCAACGGACAGTTAAAAATGCCACTAAAGCGGATCCTCCGCAAAGGAGAGTTGGCAGAGCGATGTCGTATACGTGCCGAAAGGGCTCAATAACGTTATGCGGCCACGCGAAAAGTTTTGTTATACGCAAATGAACCCATGCTCTCCGGCAGGTGCGAGTAGCCGGTGCCCAAGCGATCGGTGGCAGCCATCTTCTGTTCCCTTCGGAACGGGGCAGTCTCAGGCTATTCAGAAAGAAACCCAGTTTTGTTCGGCATATTAATGCATCTTTAACGCGTACACGTCACTCTGGCGCTATAAGTTTTCGTGGTTTTGTGACGTCGAGTGACAGACAAGTGAAGTGGGTGCAGCCTGAAGCCTTTTGACCAATAGCAGAGGGTTAACGGCGAAAAGGTGTCTAATCAGAAATAATTATTTTTCTTTCGTTCGGTCGAATCATGCATAATCAGTGTGTACACGTCATGTCAGATTGGTAGCTGTCGCGGTTTTCGTGATGTCGCATGACAGAAAGGTAAAGTGGGGGTGGTCCAAAAAAGTTTTTGACCAATCGCGGAGGGCTGATTGCAGAATTGGAATAGAAAAGTTTGGAATAGCTCTATGTTATAGCGCCCTGGGTCACACTTTAGGTTCTCAAATTTTGGGTGATCAGAACCACTTTTCACACAAAATGCTGAAACGATTTGCCTAATGGGTGCAGCCAGAAATGCACTTCTACACAGAAACACCGAACGCATGGTAACATCGATGCATACGTACCAAAGCGAACGCATCATTATGACTAGGTTTTTCCATATATATCACCGAAAGCAGGTGGAAAGCATATATATGCAAGTACAGGATATGCGTTATTTTCTGGGCACAATCGTCAGAATCTTATTCGCACGTACAACGTTCCAGCATTACGACCAATACGCTTTGCGCTAATTCCAAATATATTTCTCTGAGTCCACAAATTTTTGAAGGAAAACTAAGTGCGCGTATCGCTCAGCTCTGCGAGAATTTTGTTGATCACGCAACCACGCTCTTTACCTGGAACCGAGACTTACAGGGCCTCGCAGTTTTGCCGCTCTTTGCGGCATGTATCGTATTTTTGCAGTGTAAAACCATATTATCTACGTCTTCATCAAATCAGATCCCGAACAACAACAAACTGCGCTCTCAGCTTTGCCTACAAGAAGCACGTCGCGTAAAACCCATGAATTCGTAATCGATGTGCTAGGACCTACCTGATTTTATTTTTCCGCGTCATTAACAACGCAAACTTCTGTGATCTATTCAGGCGTTTTGCTTTAAGAGAGACAGAGAGAGAGAACCCGCATCACTTGGTAACATGGACATCAGTGATAGCCTCACCATGTTGAAGAGCTTTGTTCTCCATGGCATCAACTGTAACGCGCCGCGGTGGGTTCAACTTAGTATTATGATACAATGTCAGGATGAAAACCTGTGCTATGGCGTAAGCCTTTTGTACCCCACGCACTGATGTACTGTTAGCTTTTCCCGAGGTGAAGCGCTTTAAGTTATGCAGCAATGCAAGCAAATGCATTCGTGAAAGACACTCCTAGCCATAGTCGGCAGAGAACAGTTGTCTCGATTCGGGATATTCCAGATGGAATGCGTAGTAGCAGGGATGGGTCCAGGCGGTGCAGTCGAGTATTTAGGAAAGCTGGCGTTTTCCACATGGATCGTGTGGCAACACACGCTAGTATTCGAAGCTTTGCTGCTGCGTCAGTTCTTGATAGCGGGATACGTTCCTTCCCGGCATCTTCGTGAGCCCTCCTAGCAGCTTCACCGGCGTTTTCCTCGCCCTTGACGCCGCAGTGGCCTGGGAGCCACTGAAAAGTGATTTCATGTCCATTCTCTGCTAGCTGGTATATACATAGCTGCCTTACTTCTAGCACAAGTTGGCCCTGTGGTCCACGATGTAGAGCGGATAGCAAACAATGCAGGGCTGCTTTCGAGTCGGTGAATATGTTCCATCTTCGAGGAAGGTCTTCATGAACCATGCGAAGTGCGCTGCGAAGCGCAGCAAGCTGCGCAGCAGTCGACGTTGCCCGGTGAGATGTCTTGAACTGAATGGTCATGGCTTTTTCGGGAAAGATCACAGCTCCTGGAGATCCGTCCACTGTTGTCGAGCCATCAGTGTAAATCTGGAGATCGTCCTTATACGTCTCGTGCAGCATGAGTAGAGATAGCTGCTTGAGAGCTGGTGACGAAAGCCCTGCTTTCGTTCGTATTCCCGGTACTGAGAGTCGAACTTGTGGGCTAGCCAAACACCAAGGAGGTGCAAGGAGCCTCTCGGCCGGCGTAAGGAGGCAGTCAGGGTCACAACTTATATGACATTGGAAGTGTTCAGAGCACACATCAGTCGCGTTGTCCGCGCCCCTTTCCACCACGTCACCGCGCTGCGGAAAGACCGACCCGGTGCCTCTTTTTGCCAGGAGACATCAGCGTACCGTGACTGGTGGCGATGAAATAATACAATGCGCCATACGCAGTGTTCAATATGAGGCATGCTCACTACGTGCACAATATGCAGGGTCTACGTATGCCCGCAGAAAAGGAACTCATGAGCATACGTCTCGCCGCAGCCCCACAAGCCTACAAACGTGCATACGTTGTACCACTATACATGGAAACGTGTTCATGTCACCCGTGTGTTATAGTCGAGCGTCCGAGTGCGTTAAACACGGAAACCCCGACAATGCTTTTATCGTGCATTGGGCGTGCTCAACATCTTTCTGTGCGCCCAAGATCTCCGAAAGGGAAGGGAGTTCAACTGGTAAACGGCAAAACCATAAAGTGCCCTCCACTCGGCCGCACATTGGGGTCACACGCTAATCATGTGCCATATAATTTATACACATAGAAATCGGAGCTTCGTTCATATCCAATCTTGTGACGGTGTCGGCGGGTGTACACAGCACCGAGCCGTAATCGATGTATTAAAGGGAGTTTCGGAAGTACTGTCTCTAAGCGCGGCATACAATGTACCCAAAAACACAAACCGTGTTTGCGTTCTTTTCTACTTCCTTTGCAAATTGTTTCTTACACCCGGCTGATAGTGTCTCAGAACTTCGGATCCCCTATTTATAAAACTCCCATGTGATGCTTAGCCTCTCCGGAGCCCAAGAAGCCGTAAGTACAATTTGTATGCGTCGTCTCTAAAGGCGCTCCTGCCGATGGTCGGGGTCATTCTATTGACGGCCGTAAAAGTCTGGATGTGATTGGAAAAAAAGGTATTAAATTCGTAATGGCAGAAGTTCATTCTTGTAAGCAACTGTGGGCCATTTTCTCTTCTGCGTCAGCATGCTTATTGCCAGCAATTCGACTTGGAGTCCACTCTAGCGCAATAATATCCCCTGATCCACACGCCTCGGCAAGCAGAGTAATGATATCATGCCTCAGTGGGCCGGTCGCCGTTCCTTGCGTCACACAAGTGCTGTCGTGCAGTTGCAATGCTGGCCTGGAATATTGGCCACTGAGCGAGGGTTTGCGCTGTAATATTTATTTATTTATTTATTTATTTTATTTCCATGTACCTTACAGGCCTTCGAGAAGGCATAGTGTAAGGGGGGAAATACGGTAACATATTAGTATGGAGTCGGGAAAGAAATAAACATCAGCAACAGAACATGGAAAATTAATACGTTAGCAAATACAATATGTAGAGCAATAACAATAAATGGTAAACAATAACATAATAGCATAATAACATCGTAAACGTTTTTGCATGTTATACAGTAGTAAGTATTGTAAAAAAAAAAAAATGTGAGCACTGAAATTCTTTAACATTGCAGAAAAAATGCAAGAAAATTAGAAAAGACATGACGTGTTTAGACGGTTGAAACGGCATATTGATTGGTTAGTAGATTGCGAAATGCAGTGTGTTTAGTTTGGCATGCAATGGTATCTGGCAGTGCGTTCCATAAGCGGACCGCATGAGGCAAAGCTGAAAAATTAAAAGCATGCGTGTTGCCATAAATTCGGGTGTAGCTGAACTGATTGTTCAGTCGTTGTGACGTCGAGGATGCTTTCTTCAGGTTTGATAATGTTAGGCCAACTGTGTGAACAAATCTATGAAATAATAATAGAAGGGAAATATCACGGCGAGTAGTTAGTGGTTGCAACGAAAGATCGATTTTTATTTGGGTTACACTTGACTGGTTACTATAATTTTTAGAAATGAAACGGCTCGCTCTATTCTGGATGCTCTCCAGGAGTTCGATGAGGTAATTTTGATGAGGAGACCATATACAAGAGGCGTACTCAATTTGTGGCCGTACAATAGTTACGTAAGCTAGTTTTCGTAGCGGTGAAGGCGCACTTCTTAAGTTGCGGCGCAGATATCCCAATGATCTGGAGGCGTTAGCTGAAATGGAGGTGATGTGTTTAGTCCATGAAAGATTGTGTGTAAGGAGCACTCCTAAGTACTTATATTCTGTGGTGTGGTCAACTATGTTAGAATCCAGATGATAAGAAAAGTGAGAGTTAACAGTTTTTCGAGAAAAGGAAACTACTTTGCACTTCGACACGTTTAGGGACATGAGCCACGTAGCACACCAATCACTGTATGTATGTATGTATGTATGTATGTATGTATGTATGTATGTATGTATGTATGTATGTATGTATGTATGTATGTGTGTGTGTGTGTGTGTATGTATGTATGTGTGTATGTATGTATGTATGTATGTATGTATGTATGTATGTATGTATGTATGTATGTATGTATGTATGTATGTATGTATGTATGTATGTATGTATGTATGTATGTATGTATGTATGCTTTACTGCTTCTCGCACATCGGTCAACTCAACTGGAGGTGGAGGGCGTTCTGTGCTCTGTCTCGAAAAGCTGGGTGATCCCCATTCCAGGTTCCATGAAAGGTACTGCGGATGGTGTCGCTGCTACAGAACCACCTGCAAAAAAGCTTTCGGTATATCTACAGGTGCAAGAAATGAACATAATTCTAACTGCTTGAATCCAGCAGGTAGTGCATAGTATCTCTGCGTTATGCCAAACGTCACACCATCAATTTTGCCACCGTCCGCAGCTGACTTAGCGTATGTCACGCCGTGAATATTGCAAAGACAGTAGGTTTTTTTTTCTTTTTTGAAACACAAAGGCTTCTGAGTAGAATGACTCACGCCAGGCACCGGGCACTAGGGGTACTTGTGAGTGAATGGTCCCTATAACTAATCAGTAGTCGCAGATGCGCTCCAAGCGCCTTCTATTGAAAGTAAACTCGGGATGTGCGAGCGCGTACCTTTGCAGTAGTGCTCCGTATAAGGAGAACAACAAGGTACTCCCAGGAAGAATCACTGTACGAGCCTGACGACCTTCAAGTCTCCGGCTAGCGGAATGTCTAAGCTCCAGGGGCACAGCTAAGGCGTCCAACAGAAATGGCCTAAGAGAGGTGCAGAAGAGACGATGTGGATGATGTGGATGGCGCCCAGGATTTCGTTACAGCCATGCATCGAATGATTGGACAAATCTGTCTAATTTCTTTCCTAAAGCGACAATTTAGAAGGTAAAGTTGTCGCTTCCAACCGAGTCACAACTTTCAACGTGTCGAGTATGGCTTATGTAGACATATCAATAGTGATTATGTTTCTTGTCGAATTAAATGCAGCGAACCTGCCTGACTTGTCCTGGAGTGAACCGAAAGAGATAAGAAGCATTTGTATGTTGAGGGTACTGAGGTTGTCCGTAGCTTAATTGGACGAAGGCGACTGTATATGTTCTTTTTCTCTCATATTTCGCATCCCTTTTCCCCTTCATCGGTACAGGGTAGCCAACCGGAGATATCCTCTGGTTAACCTCCCTTTATTTCCTTTGCCTATCTCTCTCTCTCTTGATAAGGAGATGACTTATTGCAGTCAAACTCACTCATGTTTGAAGTACGGCTGAACTACCTTTTCAAACGGCAATTTCTGGCGCCGATAGAGCCATCGTAGCATTTCATGTCGTCGACGTTAAAGCCGATAATAATGGCGGCTCCATGTCCATATGTTCAAACCGAGCTATTTGACTTGAAGCTTGAAGACCGCCACTCAAAACTGGCAGCAGATGTGGTAGAGCGTCCATCATCACGAAGGCGTCAGGACGCAGTAATTTAATAGAGAACCAGAGACAAGCAGCAACGACACCTGACCTCGAGCTCTTCTTTTCTTCAGCTTCAGTTCCGTTTCAACAAAGTTTCTGCACGGCTCTATAGACCATTTTATCGAGGCTGCTGCCATTCTGCGATCACAGCGCCGTCTATCGTCCGGCGCCATGCTGGTATACGTGGGAGCGCGCTGGAGAGTGCACAGCGAACGCGCTGTTGACGATGAGTGGTAAGTTCTGGCGTTTATTCTGAGGTCTCAGCAATCTTTTGCGATTGGGGAACTTCTTAGTATGTCGCTACTAAGCTTTGATCTTCGATATAGCTGAAATATCCAACAGTGATGGGTCTTGTTGCATTCTCCAGGGTAGCGTATCGTACTGCTGCCGAGTTGTAGCGACGCCTGCCTATCGAAGCTCGACCGACGTTACTATTGGGTAGCGTGGCATTGTCGGCGTGCTGCAGCCATCCGCTAGACCATGGCGACCAAGCAAGGTGAGACGATTTCTAGTGCGAAACTTGCACGGTTTATTCAAAGGTTGATGAAAGATGATGAGAAGAGCATGAAGTGATATTAAAAGTACATTTCGGAGCCCCTTAAATAGGCTCTCTACAATCGTGGGAGGGATCTCGCTTCCGTCGACGTCACGTGACCGGCACAGAAAGCCTGCTGAAGGAGGAGGTCGTCCCGCCTCCGGTTATACCAAGCCTCAGGTTCGGGAAGTGCAGACGCTTGTCCTTCTCTTTTGGGTGTTGCTGGTTCGCGGAAGTTCCCCTGTAGAGCTTGTCAGTTCGAGGAAAGGGTCCTTCTAAAGTCGCACACACACACACGAAAGGGGCCTGTAAACACTGCGGGGCTTGCGCCAGACCGGCAGACACTTGAAATGGTCATGGCGAATTAGGAAGTCACGCTTCATTTCGACGAGGCATGGTGGGCGAAGGTCGGGGTGAGAGAAAGTCCTTTCTGCACGAGGTGCGGGACGCCAACCGTAGCAGAAGTCACGCTTCACTTCGACGAAGAATGTCGGGTGAAATTCCTTTCTGCACGTGGTGCTGGATGCCAATCGTAGCAGTCTATAGGCCATGCCTCCGCTCTGCCCGCGATCGAACTAGGAACCCAGTCAAGTCTGAACATTGTCGAGGCGGAACATACGTGCAATGTGTTATTATTGTAGGTCTAGCCTTGAGCTCTATTAAGGTATCACTCAGGTGGCAACAATGAGAAGTGTCTCCGCGTACCACTCGGTGCACCGCATCAGCGTACATCCCAATCCAGGTAACTAGCGAAGCTCCGAGGAAACACTTATTGTTAGCTTTCATGCTCCTAAATCTTCGTGGTACGATTTTCTAAGCATTGTTTATCTCGCACCCTGGCATTTACCTTTACAACATAACGGGCTGTAAAATAAATCAAGCGAAAGGGCCGTTGACATGGAGTACTCGATAAAACGACCTAATGACAGCGCTCCCCTCCCCCTCCCCTTCCCTGCGAATATGCCGCAATCAACCAGACGCACGCGACGCGTTGAAAGAACATGCGCACTATCTCGAGTGGTGCCTGTGCAAGGGCACCTCACCGACTCGAGAGAGCGTAAAGACGAACTGCTCTCCTGCAACAGGAACTTTATTTTCTTAATTAATACAGCGCTCGATGCGCGGCGTCGGCCAGACAACTTGCCGGCGATATATATACGTAAGCACAGGAGAAGCCATGTGAATTATAGGCGGCCGGCGCATGGTAGGCATGGCTCTGGTTACAGAACGAAAAAGAATGAACCTTCACTTTCTTGCCGGCACGTACTGTCTTCATGTTCCGTTCCCGGTCAACGTACACCGGGACGTTGGTTGGCAAGCATGATAACCTTCGAACGCATTTGAACAGAATAATTTTAATGCGCGTGCACGAAGAAATAGCTGACTTTATACATTGGCAGCAGTTCACCGTCTCCGAATACGCACCTTTCGTTCATATCCCAGTTTGATGTTAGGTGCCGAGTTCGCCACCGTGCGCTTTCTGGAAACAAAATCTGAAGATACACGCGACGAAGCTGATGCCGTCAAGTGCTTTCTGTTTATGCTGGCAATCCAAAGCCGACGCTCGTCAGCAACCGCAGCGGCGGAGTCCACGGAGTCGCCGCGGCTGAAGATGCACTTCACATTCGTTTCCGAAAGTTATTTTTGCAGCCGAATACAGCACAGCGAAAGCCCGTTGACCTTGAGCCATCTGAAATCGCAGCAATCACAGAGGGAACACGTTAGAATCGCACTAATTTGCAATGACGCCGCTACCGTTCCAAACTGCCGCTGAGAAAAACGGCCATCCGCACATACCAGTGCCAGGAGGAGAACGGCGAGGGTGGGCTGGTTCGAAGCTGCATTTCTACTCGCCGAAACACTGCTCAAACGCTCCATTTCGTCCTTGAAGAGTAGATTAAAGAAGACGATTGGCATACTGAGTTGGCGGACAGTGGCGACTATAAAGAGAGGCAAACCAACCAACCAACCAAATTGTGGCGACGCGTCTCGTGTCCGAAACGGTAGATATGTCTGGACGAGATACGTCCGGAAGTATAGACGGCTTTTTGCGAGTGGTTGTTGGAGGGCTTCAGGGTCATGCCACAACATGCCTCTTTGTCCAGTCCACACAGAATGCCTATCAGAGAGAATGCACTACTTTCCCATGCATCTAAATGCCTACAAAGCAGCGAACGATATTAAGAAAAAATCAACTTGCTCTATTAACGGCTTTACTTGGGGAGTCTAGGACAGCCGGCTTTGAAGAAGAATGTCCAGAAACTTGTCGATTGTCATACAAGATGCAAGCACTTCGAATCTAGCACAAATTAGAACATTTTCAGCATTACCCGGTAAAAGAAAACGTTATTATTAATTACCTGCATAAAGCGCCTTAATTTCAAAATAAACAGTTTTTGCAGGTTTAACTAACCTACCTTTTGCCAAAGTTCTGACCAATCTTAAGTGCTATTACTGCTTATTGTAGAGATGCTAAGCTTTGAAGCTGTGGCGCATTGTTACGCACGGTGTCACAGCTAATTTCAGCCAAGGTTTAAAAAATATGCCGGTTGCTACAATATGGCAGCATGTGACTAGAGGCATGCTGTAAGCCATAGTGAGCGAGTCACTATTTCTTGTATTCTAATTAATTGCATAATGATACATGATTATTTAATGAACTTGGCAAGTATTATATAGAATATTGAAAAACTTTGTGGATCTAGGGGAAAATTTTATTCAGCACTTTTTAAATACCCACCTAACTTTTCTGCGTCATAAAAACAGTCCGCTAAATATTACAAAAAAAGGAAATAAAAGGAAATAAGAACAATTCCAGGATTACATAGCGATTCTATTCCTGCGCTATTTCTTTTCGCTCTTCGCCAGTGGTCCACAGTGGGGGACTCCGGATTAATTTTAACCATCTGGGGTTATTTAACGTGCACCTAGATCTAAGTACACGTTTTTTTCTTTTTTGGCATTTCATCCAGCCCTAAATGCGGATTGTGGTTTTTACACGTAAAACCCAATAACTTTTTCAGTGGTCCGAGTGGCGCTCCGCTCTCGTTATCATCGGATCGGCCGGCCGTGAACGGTGGATGATAAGAAATGAATGGAATGGAATAGAATCGTGTGAAAAGAATCTTTACTATACCAGCCTCGGCGACTATAGCTAAACGCGCCGTTAGTTCATGCGCGGATGTTGGAAAGCACTGCGATCATGGCGCGCATGCGCGTAATCACATGTTGCTTTCAACAGAAAAGTGTTCGGCGGGGCTTCGCCGAAAATATGTACCATGTACGTTCGTCACGCGATCGTCATCATGCCAATTCGCAAGATGGCGATACTTTACCATTTAGTGCCTTCCCAATGGTTAGGAAAGTAGGCGCACGAATTTTAGAAAGGGTTGCTTTAATAAAGTAATTGTGATCTTGACGTATATTTGTTGCAGTAAGGGTATTTGTGTGTCATTTGTTTTTATCATTGAGTAATTCCCTAAAAAACCAGGCTGACAGCCTGCACACCTGTAAGCGTAGTAAAGATGGTAGTGCTTGGATATGTCTTGCGATTGCGCAGTTGGCATCTACGGGTGATGGCGTTACCGACGCGTTCCTAAGGTGACTCCTGACAACCGTCACTGCTCGGTGGTGCCGCAGCTGCTCACTCCTTTTTGAGGCGTCTGCTCATGGATGGATGGATACAACTTTCTTGTATGTCCGGCAAGGTTTAACGCGACCCGGGCTCAGGTCTCCCACGGGGGAACGTCAAAGCCCTGCCTCAACGCCGCCTCACGGGCTTGCTGGACTGCCCACGTCTGGATTCCGAGGTCTGAGCTGCGCAGAGCGGCGGCCCACCTCGACGACAAGGTCTCCGGATTAACTGCCATCCCTCCTATAACTACATTGCGCTCCCACAGCATGTGTTTGAGCGTTGCTGGTCCTTCCCGGCACAATTTTCACGTGTCGTCCTGATGCTTATCTGCTCATCTTTGAAAACGTGTATGGGCATGCGCGCGATGCAGCCGAAGGGCGCAGTTTCACCGCATGCGCGCTCACGTTTGCGTCGGAAAAACCTCCGACGCTTGGTAGCCTCCGGGTGCTGTATACAGCATAGAACAGTCAACAGCACGCTTTTACTCGCGTCCTCCCGACGCCGGCATTGTTTTAAAGTGGCGGAAGATAGCTGGGATATGAAATATATCTAATAGCTTAAACGTAAATAAAGTTTTCACAGGAGGCTTTACCGCCATAAATTAATTTTAACGAAAGTACCCTTACATCGTTATCGCATGGTTTCTACGCACGTTCATGTTGAATGTTTTGTGAAGCCGATTTCATAAAAAAAGTGGCATACGTGACATGGAACCGAGAAAAAAAACACAGAATACTGTTGTCCGCATGACTTGTTCGTAGTTGAAGCTCAACTTTTGCTGGCGCCAAATCAAGTTACTGCACAATTCCAAGGCTACTTCCCATAAACTTTCATAAACTACGTAGCGGAAAGCGCCAAAGCTCGCGCGATAACGGTGGTTCACGCGAGCATGACATGTGTTGCAACGAGCGGGAGCATTGGGTCCATGGAGATTGCCGCTACGCTTTCCTTCATTCGCTAAATCCACAGCGGAGGACTTCCCTGATAGCCCTTCTCTCCCGGTGAGGACCTGTCCCGCGGTTCGCAGGCGAAGCGCGTGCACGGGACAATGTCGGCGGGGCAGAAGCGTAGCTAAAGGGAGTCGCAGGGCGTGGATTTTGCGAAGAAGGAAAGCGTAGCGAATAGAGCCCGTGTTATCCTGAAAGGGGACCTGAGGAACATTTTGCCGAAGCTGCCGCTCCTTTGTCTCTGCGGTTCTCGCCTTCCCTTCGCCGGCGTGAATTCCCTGGATGCTATACCGGGACGAGCTCGGTGCAGTGCCCGCGACGCTCGGCCAGTCATGCGTAACTATGCTGCGCCCTCTCAGCCTCCCTTTCCTCCTGCGCTCGGCGGGCTTTATTCCGCCGTTCGGGCTCTCGTCTTCAGAGACGCAACAGAAGGTATCGTGGCACAACCCCGACAAAAGATTGCGAGAGATTGAAACACGGGACACGGAGGACGAGAGAGTTTTGGGACAAGCAGGCGGGAAATGAAAGAAAGGGGCCTCGCGCGAATGAGTCGACGGAGCGACACTTGGGCGCACCGTTAGAAAAGTGCAGAGAAACATACAGAAAAAAAAAAAAAGAGAAAAAGAAAATGCCGTATCGGCTCATTGCACCGCTGTATATGCGCTATAGTCTAAACCACCTTGGTTTGCGCGTTGTAGGTTTCAAAGCTACTGTATTTGTTAATGCGAAATTGTGGGCGTTGAAGGGGAGAGGGGGGTGGCAGTCTTTTAGCTTAGTTTTAATCAGTTGTTTCGCCACGGAGCGTTTGATAGTTTTTTAAATCTGTACCAGATTGTAGCCAAAGTTTTGGATTTCAATGTAGCCTTTCTCAAATGCTAATGACTGTGCGATCATTTAATTTCGTAAGTTCCATGTGCAATTGCTTTCGAAAGAATCCTAATAAAATTGGGTTTCTACAAGCAGCTCGAAAAAAGAAAGAACAAAGAAAACACCGGTAACACTTGTCATGACCGATAAGATGATTTTCTGTTAAGTTTACAAAGATGACAACTCGTGTTACTTTTTTTTTCTAATTTAGTGTGGTCTCCTTCTTTCAGGGTATTCCTTTAAGTACGTTTAATATGTTTAATATTTAAAAGGTTTAATATGTTATTTTAAAATTCCTTTAAAATAATAACAGCAGCAAGAGACAACCACCACTCGCTTATACCTTTCCACTGCGTTAATATCAGTGCGGCCAGAGAGCATATCTGGTTTGTTGGTCGGTGTTCTTTTTACTGATGGCGCATATTTCAGTGCAGCGCTCCGTCTCCTGAGCGCCGTGGCACCTTCAGGTGACGTCCGGAAACTTGTCAAAACTACGTTCTCCGTAGCACCCTGCTGGTTCACTTAAAATGAAGAAAATAAAAATAAGGAACAGCTACGAGGAAAAGAAGAAAAAGGAAACTGATGCAGGAAGTGTTGAGCACTGCCTTCTTTTTAAGGGCCTTCTTGTTTTCTATATTGACACACTTATGCAGGCGCTTGCCAGAATGTGACAGTTGCTCTTTTTTACTTTCGTAGGTTATTTACTGAAGCACTTGACTAGATGGTATGAACTTGGTCGCTAAGCTGTAAATTTCGCTGGACAGTTCCATTTCTCTTTCGGTAATTCGTTTTCAAAGGCATTTTTATTATTCAAAGGGTCCATTAAGAAACCTCTTGCCACTGAAAAGCAAGTAAAACACGTTATTATTCCACGTACTGAGAATCGGAGGGTCGGGTTGGAGCAGAAAAAAAAGATGGCCGACTATCTCGGCTACACTTTCACCGAGCCGCTTTCCAGCACCCCTCCCCGCTTTCCGCAAAGAATTCGTCAGGCCCGATCCACGGAGCGTGGACGTGGGGGAGCGTGCTCGAGCTTCTTGGATTCGCAGCGTGAGCCTGCAAACGATCACACTTTCCCCGAGAAAGAGGCAAACACGAAATCCCTCGGGGGATAAAAATACAAAGCGATCTTCAGGTCTGAGCCATTAACTGCGAGAAAGATAAAGGAAACTGCGTTTCAAAAGCGATTTATCAGGCGAAGAAACGTTTCTCTTCGTGTGTATGGAAGAAAATCAATAACTCGAAGTGAGAGTTTCCCTGTCCGAGAAAAAGAAATATCGAGAGAGAGAGAGAGAGCAACTTTCGACGTTTTTTGAAAGAGTTGTCGCGAAGAGCGTTGCACGGCCTGCATTGGCTGCGCGCAGCCGTTATAAATCTATCCCATTCACGAGTGGGCTTTCTCGCGCGGGTTGAGCGGGGAAGAAGCAAACAGAGTAACGCAAACCGAAAACGCGCAAAGGTCGTATACGTGCGCACGCCAGTGCAACGGTGGCTTGCCTCAACAGGCCTCCGGGCTGAGCGAACTGCAATGAACGCATCGCCGCGCGGTTCCGCGCCAAGGAGTTTCTACACCGGGGGCACCATTTCGTGAACAGCTGTCTTTCAAGAACTGCGCTCGGCGGGGCACCGTCCGTGACCGGGCTGCTGCGCGCCGCACTGTCGGCACAGCCATCGACCACAGCGAGGCGAAAGAAGTGTTCGTTTTGAGACACGGCTGATCAGAGGGTGCCATCGCCGCGGACTCGCAGGCTGCACTTGGGGGCCGCGGCGAAAGCGTCTGCCTTCAGCGGTCGCCTATCGCAGGGTTCCCACTCCTTGCTCGGCGCTACTCCGTGGCGCTGCTCTGTCCTGACAGTTCGAAGCACCCAGTGGACGTTTGCCTCACTGCCACAATTTACATTGTTGCCTCCTGTGGCAACAGGCGTCTATTATTCTCGCCTAAACGCTCCTAACCGTTACTGTGATTATTTCTTTCGGCGAAACTACATCTTTTGGCGCAACGCGTGCACTTCTATGTGTCTGTATGGGTGTGCGCGCGTGCGAGCGCATATATATATATATATATATGCTTGTGTGTTTCTGTGTGTTTGTAAGTGCGAGTGTGTGTGTGTGTGTGTGTGTGTGTGTGTGTGTGTGTGTGTGTGTGTGTGTGTGTTAGCTTGCGCACACTTAGTTATAGCTTTCGCACCCTTCTTGTATTATTGCAGCACTTCAAGGTAATAATACTTATGAGTAATGGTTCATGGCTGACTTCATGCAAGGCTCTCGGATCCGTCTTTTATGCGTCTAGTGTAAACGTCCCAAATTAGCACTTAATGTGGTCGTAAAGCTCTTGGTTAGCTATCACTTTCCCACGTGCAGCCCCGACGGTGTCCAGAAATTGACCATGACGCTGGCCCCTGCTTCGTTCGTTACCGGGTGTTCAGTCTTCACTTCATTAAGAGCTACTTTTTCGAGTTGGTAAGACTCACGCATGTTGTCGATCGATGGTTGTGAGACCGCCTGTGAATGATTTTGGAATCGAGGAGCGCAGGTTAGATGCGATGCGGATGAAAGGATTACATCTCCGTTTAAAAGTACATGCGGAGTTTCTGTTCATGTTGTACAATTTCATTTCCTCTTGATGATTCTTTATATTATTCTTAATTAACTTTTTTAGTGAACACTTGATGCGCTTCATGAGCATTTCGGCCATCGATCTTGTGATGCGAAGTTAATGATGGACATTCATTTTTTAACGATTTCTCTAGACTTGGTATGTAAATTGTTTCCGACGAGTTCTGAAATATTTTATATACACTCTGGTGACTTTTTGCTTATCGCTTGCTTTAACCTCAGGAATATTCAAAATACTGAAGAAAATGAAAGTTCCGAAGAGGTTGAAGCAGAGCGATATTGCGTACGTGTAAGATAAGCGCAGCAGAGAATATTGAGGCTTCTTTAATGCTGTCTTATTTAATCTGAAATATGATTATTGGAAGTTCTACTACAAATATTTTTCACGCAGTAATTTCGCATTTGCGAAACAGAACGCTACCATCGCCGTCAACACGACTGCACCTTTTTTTCTTCTGAAAATGAGGTTTGTTGCGCAATGTGCTTCCAAAACTGTGCGACTCCTCAAGCGTGGCTTCACCGCGTTATCACCTGCATTTACATGTTCTCGACATTCGTCACCAAAAGATAATGCGTCACATAAAAACAAAAAAAAATCAATTCTCGAACGTCACTTAAAGACATCACACAATTTGAGGTAACATTAACTATAAATGCGTTTGAGTTCTGATTTAAGAAAACATATTACGTAGATTACTGCGAATATCTGAACAACCTCGCCCCGAAAGGCACGGTGTGATAAATTCTAATTGAGGCACTATTTGTGAAGTTTCCACGGCATTGCCTGATTCGTAGGAAATGGAGTGATTCCCGAGTGGCCGAGCCAATGCGCAGACTCGAAGCAACTAGAGCAGCTGCCATATCTAAACTAGGGCATGTTTTAGGATGCAATACGAACACACTCGGGTATAACGTTATCTGCTCAACATGGGCGCTGAAATTGCTTTGGGGCCGAATTCATGCAACTTTTCTTTTGCAAGTGCTGCTTGCCATTGGCCAGCCGCCTTTCCGAATAATATGTCCGTCATCACGATTGGACTGGCACCTGTTCTGCCGAGCAGTTCAAGCGTAATACCTGTTATTATTATTTTAGTATGCATATATATAAGCCCCGCTCTCTCGTAATTGCAATATGCACTTAGCAAATCGTCCGTGTGAATGTGCTTCAGTTATATGTCCTTGTTCGCTTTCATTATACGTAGTAACATTTACCTGTCATCCGTTTTACAGCTATAAATGCCAAGGCTGTGTTCCGTGGTGTTTTGTCCGCCCGGCGCGCGGTGCGACAAATTTCAGGTTTAGCAGGATGTGCAGTGTTTAAACAGTTACTACAGGAGGCAAGATATCGAAATGAAAATGACCGGAGTTTAAGAACAGTCCGTGTAACTACTCGCAGGGGTCGTAAAAGGTGTCTGGTTAAAATTTGGACGCCACAAGAAGTAGCTAAAGACTGAGAAATTGCAAAGTTGGCCTTTCGGAGAGCTCCGAAGTGCTTGCAAAATCATGAACAATCACTGTGAGATAGCGCCTGAAATTGCGCACAATGATGAAGTAGCCCCTCTAGATCCTCATGGTGGTTTTAAAGATTTGCTAAAGCAATTAGGAAATATATTACAGAGGTTCGAGCAGACCTTTTTCACGCATAGAAGCTCGAAGTGGGGAAGGAGCGCGGCTCGGAGTCGAGGACGACAATAGGGACGCGGAGAAGACATTGCGTCATGACGGCCTGTGAGGGAGCTTTTGTCACGGCGTCACGAAAGCCCGTCGCATGACGTCACACTTGGATTTTAAACGAGGCGTGTCCTTAACGGTCTCAATTTGTTCGCCATGGCTCTGACGCAGAGACAGGAAAAATATTCAGCGAAATGCATTGGTGTTCCTGTTACTACGATTCCGTACTTTGGAAGAATTCGGTACGAAGAACTGTTCAGTGGAACAGCAATGCATTTGGATCCAGATCTCGAGTCCCTATTTCTCAAATTGACGCATTTTCCCGTTCTTGTCTGATCGTTAAAGTAATAAGCATATTTAAGCTAAGCCAGCTGTGCGGAAGCTGTAGTTGCAGCCGGGTCACCCCAAGTGCGAACGTTAAAGGAACGAATATTTTCATGAACAACTAGGTGAGTAGCTATGTGTCACATCAAAGTATTTATTGGCTGGGCTACAAAGCTGGTGGTGACAGTTGAAACAAGGTATTTATTGTTTAACGTCAACCTACTTATTCCTACCTTATTGTTTATCCGTTGAAAAGACTACGTGTTCCGGTTCGCCATAGGGGACATTGTGCACGTACTGTAAAATGAAGACAACACAGCCAGACCACTGATCTAGCTTCACCATTTCACTCCAGAAAGCTTTTTCACTTCTCGTATTCGTTGTCTACGCTATATTATAAAAGAATCCTGACAGGTTACTTTGACTGTAAATAATTTCACTTCAAATATTTATTTTTGCAATGCCGAGTTCAATGCAAAAAAATAAGAAAAAGTTACGAAAGTTCGCGCATGAGAACGAAAGTTATTGATCTCCGAAATTAAGAAGAGCTGCAAAGGAAAAGACCATGAGGGTTTATGTCATGGTCTAGCCACGGATGTTACTTGTAGCGCCAGTGTACCCTAAATACAGGCAAAACGCACCATTGCAAGTGCCAAAAGTAAAGTTCCGTGTGCTAGTCCACTTGAATGCAGCATATCGAAACCACACGCTAGTCTACACAGACAGGTGGGCGCGCGTAAATGTACAGACAGCTGCGCAGCTGTGTTTGCACATATTTCCATGATGTGTCATGTCCTGTCATGTCATCCCTTAGTTTCGTCGTGCTCATAATCAGAAAGTGGTTTTGGCACGTAAAACCCCATAATTTAATTTTGTTTAGTTTCGTCTGCAATGGAAAGTGGTGCATCTACCGCTGCTCTGCGAAATCTGAGTGCCTTTCCTGCACAAAATGTCGTTATGCTCATGGACTCAGTGTCAGCGTTATGACCTGTCTAGTAATAAGTTTATTAGGCAATCTCTGGCACTATTTAAAGACCTCAGAAGCAGGGAAGTCAAGGTGAAATTTCAGTTGGTCCCGTCTCACGTTGTAATTGAAGGCAGTGATATAGCTGACGCTCTTTCGCGCGAAGCGCTATCATGTGCCCTGAAATTGAGAGCCCCGAAGAAAGAGAGACAGAAAGAAAGATACAGCAAGAATAGGGAAAGGGGCAGGGAGACAACCAGGCGAGCGTCCGGTTTGCTGCACTGCACTGGGGGCAAAGGGGAACAGAAAGAGGAAAAAAGCAAAGTGAGCACTGCCGATCACAGAAAAAGACGCAAAGCGTTAACAAACGGTCAGACCGGTGATCTTCAGAAACCGCAGTAGCTCGCGAACAGCTTTTTGCGCAATGGAGCGACGAATGTCGTCACGGTCCCAGTATTTTAGACTCAGAAAATGGCGTGGAGTCCATCCCGTTTAAAGTTGTCTGATAGAAGCGCTGGACATCGTACCGAGGACAGGTACATAATATGTGTCCGATGGTTTCCTCGCACCTACAGGAGTCGCACGTCGGACTGTATCAGCCATTCCCATATACAGTAAGAATAAGCGTTCGTAAACGCCACGCCCAGCCGTAAGCGATACGGCAATGTTGCTTGGCAGCGGGAGAAGTTAGGCGGCCCTTGTAACCGTAGCGAATGGTCCATATTAGCAGCCGGTTATTGGAGGCACTCGGAGAACTCCAGGAAGCTTGTGACTTTGTGCGAAAAGCAGACAAAGTTCCCTGGGAGCGTCCGTCCTCGCCCGGAAGAACCTGCAGCAGAGGACGCAATCCGCAACCATTTTCGAACGCTCCACAAGAATCCACATCAGCCCTGTACACTCAAAGGAATTGCTGGCGAAAAGGTGCTCGAGCGACTTTAACTGAAGTGTTATCCGTACACGTACCTACACCTTCTCTCTCCCTTCTTTCTCTTCCCCTTCTCCCTTCCCCCAGTGTAGGGTAGCCAACCAGACTATTGACTGGTTAACATCCCTGCCTTCCTGTATTCTTATCTCTCTCTCTCTCTCTGGCGAAAAGGCTTTGATGAGATTTATTCATTAACGCAAACATCGAACAACTTTTCAGTATCCGCTTTTGCATCTCACTCACCCAGTGACGCCATAAGCTGCTACCAATGGAAGCAGCGCTTTCATGAATTGTGTGGGGGAAACTTATTCGCCCCGGTCGCCTTGCCGCTCGAGCTGCTGCCCACGCTTTTTGACGGCGTCCTGTTGGCGTCGTCAGTACCACTACTACCGACGAAGTGGCCAGGTCGAACGAGCGCTGAGCTGGAGTTGCTGATCTCAGCTTACTCCTTGTGAGGAATAAAGAGTGAGCAGCTACCGAAGAAGAGCGAGATGGGTGACGTCGCATTTAGTACACAGGTACCAAACTAAGAGTAGGGTTATAGTGGAGTGGGGAGCAAGAGAAACCGAAGAGAGGGTTTATGGAGAGTCCAAAGAAATAAAAACCTGCTTCTACTTAAATTCGGCAGTACTCTCCGTCGCTGCCTCATTTGTACTTTTGGATATGTTAATGTGCAATAATTATACTTGCTTTTTAGATCAAAAGGCCGTCAAACTTCGGCACATTGCTGTTTTTTTTTTTCTTGCAGCCGATTTCCATGTCGAGTGTGCGCGAATAATACGCTAACAGCATGGCACCCAAGCAGTTCCTGCGAGCAGGTTGTACCTCACCATATGCGCTGCCAAAAATCAACGCCATATGCTGTTCTGCTGCAGTCGGCGATGAAAACGGAATTTAAAGCAGACTAAGATGCTAGATACTCCGATGGCGGCGCTGTAATGGAAACTGAGCATCGCCATGACCACGAAACAGCGAACACTGCATGCTTAATCAGCTTCGCAAGTCACGGCGAACCCAAACGTCGATACTGTGAAATGTACCTGGCTATTTGGTCTGATGGTTCACCCACTGGATTTCCAAAACAAGTGAACGGGACGCACCTCCTCGGAGTGACTCAGCACGGCGAAGGGCCATTGACGTCCGTACGATCATGCGAGAGCAGTAGACGCTATGTCCAACTGCGGCCTCATCTCGGCTTACATGCACGTAACTTATTTGGTTGCCGACTGCTGAAGGCGGTAAGCGCACGTTCAGGACGTCAGCTCTAAGAAATTCGCATATTTCTCGGCAGCTGGAAAACACGCGGATATTATGCGGACAAATGATGCTCTGAAGCAAAATAGCGCTTAAGGGAGAGCGGTGTCGTTTTCACCGTGGACGTCTAAGCGTAGTGTCATCGCTGTCACCCATGCGCTGCGTGTGATCAGCACCGTGTCGGGCCCTCAGAACACTTTTCTGCATGTGACACGGCTTGCCATTGCATGAGTTTTATTGGGCGGCGAGACATTTTCCTCAAGGCATACGTAAAGCTAGTAAAGGGAAGGTTGAATAAAATTGTGCTAACCTGTTTTATTCGTCGCATCAGTTGTTAATTGCGACCTTCATTCTTGTGTGGAAATAAGGACAAAATAAGCGCTTCAACCAAATTCTTCACATTACATCTATTATGCTACATTCCATGCACCTTACAAAATGGCAATGACATGAATCAAAGTAAAAAAAAAAGATTGCCTACAAAAAAAAAAGGCCTGCAAAATTCCCTCGAATTACGCCCCTACAAATGAATTATATACTCAGGCGAGCATTATTTTTAAGGACCAAAACAATTAACACACTAATTAAATTAGCTACATTAATTAACTTCTTAGTTACAAACTTCATGGCACATATTTATAATGGAAAGTAGAAGGGAACCGTTACAAAAGTCTAGTTACGGGTTTTTAAATTCCATAAGGGTCATTGTTATGATCGACCTGTCAAGTGTGAGAGACATTCAGGCGTGCGTTCCCACGACAAGATGATTTGCCTCGTCCCAGAAAAGGCTGTTAGGATAGGCCTGGACATCGACCTGCCAAGTGTGAGAAGCGTTCAAGCGGGCGTTCCCATATCTACATATTTGCCCTCTTCTCCGAAACAGCGTCACCCCTTTCTTTCCCCGAGCTGACACAAAGGGAAGGACGAAGAGAAGAAAATCCAAAGGTCAGGAGGTCGTCGACGGCAGAACCTGACGAAAGCACTAATGCTTCCACAGGCTTCCCAAGAAGACAGCCACGACCACAAGACCGCAAGGGGTTATTTAAGGCCGTCCTGGCTCCCGTGTTAATCAGAACCGCTCGAGACTCGGATAAGAGTCACAACCATGTACTAATGAAGTTAATGCAATCTTTTCTACTTTTTTTCATCATCACGATGCCCGACTTCGTCGTCGTTTCCTGATTCTTGCGGTGAAGACCCACCTCACCGGTCGAGGTCGTATCACCATGTAGGCCGAAAGAACTGGCGTCAGATTATTCGTTCAATTGACCTGATTACGCACGCGGCACCGTAAGGCGCGGCTCTTTGTTCAACCACTTTGTGACGTAAAAGTGTGGCGCAAAATGGAGCTGCCGTCGTACTTCCTTCTTCCCACGAGCTAATGGCGATTGGCGCTTTGAGCCGCTTCCAATTGTCACTTCAGCAGCATGGGCGAGACAGACTGGTTTATTGCGCGGTAAGACTCATTTTACGCCGCCTTTCTACGGCTCATGTGAGTTGCAGATCGAGCCGCTGTGCTGCGTGCGTGATCTCGCAAATTGAATGAATAGTTTGATTACAGCTATTTCGGTCTACATGGCCATATTTAACATGTAGAAATGCGGAACCACAGTTTTATGACGATTCACTTTCCATTGTAAACATGTACCAGAATGTTCGTAATTATAAAGTTAATTAATGTTATTAGTTTAATTAGTGAATGAATTGATTTGGTTTTTCTTGCAAATGATGACCGCCTGAGTATATAATTCATTTGCAGTGTCGTAATTCGAGGAAACATTGTAGGCCTTCATCTTTCGCCTTTTCTTTTTTTTTCTTTTCTTTAAGAATTTTACATAAAACGATACATCCCCTATAATCAGTGCTACGGGAAGACCCACACGGAACGCCATAATTCACGATGAGAGATGGGAGGAAGCGCACGACTTCTTTTTTTTTTTTTTTCTCTCCTCCGCTGCCTCTCGGCGCGAAAGCAAAACGCGGCGCCAGACACCTATCGCCCCCTGAACGCGCATTTGTAGGTGCCTGAAATACTCTGCTCAAGATACTGTATTTTAGATACTTTTGTGAGTATCTTCGTATACCACAAAAACGTTTGTAACGTAGTATTTAGTACAGTGTCATGAATACCTTTTGGTGGTATTTTGTACTTTTTAAGATTCAACCCGCCGCGGTGGCTTAGCAGCTATGGGGTTGCGCTGCTGAGCACGAGGTGGCGGGATCGAATCCCGGCCACGGCGGCCGCATTTCGATGGGGGTGAAATGCAAAAAACGCCCGTGTCCCGTGCATTGGGGGCACGTTAAAGATCCCTGTGTGGTCCAAATTAATTCGGAGTCCCCCACTACGGCGTGCCTCGCAATCAAATCGTCGTTTTGCCACGTAAAACCTCAGAATTCAATTCAGTTCAAGATTCAAGACACTTCAACCGGAGTTGACCGGTTGCAGATTTAGAAATGCTTTGCCTCGATACTGGACGACTCGTGGTCATTACTGGCATTTCAAGATCCACTACTGTAGCGTTATCGTGTGCCGCTTTTGTGAAAGATTTCACGAATCCGCCCACAAAAAGCAGGCACGCTGTCCTTTTATCCGTGAGATAGCAGCGTGTGGCTGTGTTGGCATTATTGTCTTTTGGGTGAAGCGGCAAGCTTTGCTCTGCAGCCCACGTCAGAATAAAATTTTATTACTACATACGAAGTTATTACAACATGTAATATACAGGAGGAGGTCCTGGAGTCGGAGACTGAATTGGGACCTCTTGTACATGATATATACGAAAGGAAAAGTAAACTTAGTTAACGCAGCAACAGTAATAAATAGAACTATAAAAACAAATTAGAAAGGCAGCAATTAAAGGAACAGTAGAACAGGAATTAAATCAATTAAGCAAAATATGGAAACATGAACAAATTGAACAGAAAATGGGCTTGTTTAAACAGTTTTATACGTGATTAATAAGCATGATATAAACTTCAGTAATAACCAATGAAAATGCAAACGCATGCATTATGCGACATATACAAAAAAATGTTATGTAAGGCTTGGTTAAAAAAGAACTTTTTGAATTCTGTAATAAATGAATCTAGTTTCATTAATTTTAAAACAAATGGTAGCGAGTTCCATAATAAAAAAGCGCTTAATTGAACAGATTGCTTGCCGTAGTTGGTTCGAACTTTAGGTAAGATGAGATTTTTCTTAAGAGCAAATCTAGTGCTGTTAGTGTTGTCTAGAAAAGAAGACGGAATGAAAGAAAAGGGGAATCGATTGTTGATATGTTTCTATAACCAGATACCTAAATTATATTTAATTATGTCGGATACTTTAAGGATATTATTGGCTTGTAATAATTGGTTGGCGTTGGTGTAGCATGAGCTAAAAGTTATTATTTTGATTGCTATATTCTGGACGATTTGTAGTGGCGCAAGATGAGTACCGTATGTATTACCCCATGTAATTATACAGCAGTTAATATGTGAATGAATGAATGCATAATACAATGATAACAGAATAGAATGCGGAAGAAAGGGACAAGCTCGATTGAGGATGCGTATACCATAGGACATCTTTTTTTTTTTTTACGTTTGAAATGTGGTGATGAAATTTTAAGTTTCTATCTAGTCTGACGCCCAGAGAGAGAGAGCAAATGATAAAGGAAAGGTAGGGAGGTTAACCAGGACTGAGCCCGGTTGGCTACCCTACACAGGGGAAAGTAAAAAGGGGACGGAAAGATTAAAAGAAGAAGAGAAAGTCTACTGGGTATATCGTTCGGTCACTCAGTCCGGGTCACAGACGCTGACTCAATCCAGTAGCCTTCAAATATCGCAGCAGAGCTTTTGTGGCCTTTTGTAGCTGCGATATGCGAGGCCATGGTCCCAAGATCTTCTTCAAGGTGAACGGTGTTCTATCTAGCTGATTGAGAGCTATGCAGAGGTCATGTCTTTCGTTTTGAAAAGATGGGCAGTAGCACAGTAGATGTTCTATAGTTTCCTCGGCACCGCAGGCATTACAGTCGGAGCTATCAGTCATTCCAATCAAAAACGTATATGCATTGGTGAATGCGACGCCCAAGCGTAAGCGGCACAGCATTGTTTCTTCATTTCGCAGAAGCCCTGGTAACAGCCGCAGCTGCATAGAGGGGTCGAGGGAATGCAATCGTTCTTGGGTGAATTCAGGTGTGTGCCACTTCTCTAATGTCATACGGTGTGCTACCTTGCCTAGGTGTTGGGCTGCGTCGGTGCGCGATAAAGGTACAGAAACAAGGGTTGCTCCTTCGTGTGCTGACGCCCAAATACATGCAGTCATCACTATCCTGGATCGAGTACTGTGGCGTGAAAATGGAAGGAACAAGAACTAATGACCGTTGATGTGAAGTAAAGACAATGAACTTAGTTTTAGCTGAATTAAATAGTAATCTGTTTAATTTACGCCAGTGTAATATGTTGAAAAGGTCCGCTTTAAGTTTGTCTACTATAGGCAGTTCATGCTTTTATCCGATTTAAATATTGTAGTATCGTCAGCATACAGCAAACAATTACAATTAGAGGTAGATCGTTAACATAAATTAAAAACAAAAGTGGGTCCAAAATGGACTCTTGTGGCACCGCTATATTAGTCATCTTTTGCTTCTATTAAGTCCCGGAAACACTGACCACCTGGTTTCTATTATGGAGGAAACTACGGATCATTAGCAAGGCAGGACCAGATATTCCCATTGCTTTTAATTTTAGAAAGAGTATCTGGTGATTTATGGTGCCAAAGGCTTTAGTTAGGTCAACAAAATAGATTTGGCATAGCTACCATCACCAATAGCTTTCTTTAGATAATCTGTGAGAAATATTAGAGCGAGATCTGTAGAATATCCTGATCGAAAACCGAACTGATAACGCGTAAGAATATTAAATTTGTTGAGATAATTTGTTAGGCGTTTCTCAGTTAGTTTCTCGATTATTTTACTGAAGAATGGCAGCACACAGATGGGTCGGTAGTTCGTTAATAATTCACGATCTCCCTTTTTAAATACTGGGGTAACTTTGGCACGCTTTAGTTCACGAGGAAACGTCCCTGTTTTAAATATTAACTTAATAACATCCGCAAGAATATTAGATATTGGACATGCAATTAATTTTATATGACATGGCCTAATATCGTCAAGACCGGAACTTTGACTTTTAGATCATTAATTACAGAGATGACTTCATCAGGAGTAGTAGGAAACATGTAAAAATATTGTGAGAGGCGTGTCAATTGATAATCAAAAAGCTTGTCCGAAGCCAAATTGCTCGAGAAAGAGAAGTCACTGAAGACACATCTGCTATGTCACGAGGGTTTGAATATTCATTGCCACAGTGGTTTATTCTAGTTACGGTTTCCTGGTTGCTGTTTCTATTTAGGAAATAATTTACTATTTTCCATTTTTTATCAGAGTTGTTCCCACACTCCAATATTTTCTGTTCAAATTAGCTTCTTTTTGCTCTTTTCAGCTGGGCGCAGATATGGTTGCAGTATTTGTTGTACCGGGCTATCAGTCTAACAATAAAGGCCTGCTTTTTTTTGTTTATATAAATTCTCTCGTCTTTGCATTGCTTTCAGTAATATATCAGTAAGCCACGGGTTTTGCGGCGACGCTAGTACCTTCTTGCATTTTTTCTTGTGGGAATGGAAATGGAATTTGTGTAAAAGTATAGACAAAAAGCGCAAAAAAGCTTGGTGAGGGTCGTTAGTTTCTTTTACTGTGAACCAGTCTACCTTTGTTACGGCTTCGAAAAATTTTTCTTTATCGAGAACAAGTTTGTAGTAGAATACGATACGGGAAGAAGGAATAGAATTGATCTTGAAAAAAATATGGGATAATGGTCTGTGATGTCACTAATAAGAATGCCTGCTTCATGTGGGACTAAAAGGTTAGATAATGCGCGATCAATCAATGAGCTTCCGCCATCGTGAGAGCAACGTGTTGATTCAGTAATTAGGCGTTCATACCCGAAACTATGATAGCAACTAGAATATGTCGTGTAGTTAACGGACGTTCTGTCAATCAAATTTATGTTCCTGTCACCCATAATTATCGCGTTCTTGTTTTTAGAAGATAATGATTCTAAGATATGATTATGATTATGACAACGATTATCTAAGACACTACAGAAATCGCTGATGGAAGTGGACGGTGAACGATAAATGCAACCCAAAATAAAATTAAATGTTAAGGAACGAATGATCGAATTCAATCCAAACAGTTTCGCAGTTAGTTAAATTTAGTGCGAGATCAAGTCGTCGTTTGAACTCTTAAAGTTTGCCGAAACATAGATGGCTGCTCCGCCATGGCTACTTGATTGTCTATGTGTGTATTCTGACGTGCAATCGGAGAAGCAGTATAGATCTTCGTCATCGTCACAGAGCCAAGTTTCTGTGACACAAATGACGGAAAATGATTTGTTCAACGTAGAAAGAAGATTCTGAATATCGTCATAATGCTTTCGCGTACTACGGGCATTGAAATGAATAAGCGAGCAAGAGCTGTAAGAAAGAAATTGTTCTAAATCAGTTGTTGTAAGGTACGATGACATACTGGCTCAATATCAGTAATAAACGAAGAAAAAAAAGGTGTCTAGATGATAAAAGAGAGGTCGGATTCGCTGGAAATGCGGTAAACTTGGCTATCGGTAGTTTTCCTGGCCTTGATTAGACAACGTTCAGTCCAGAGGAACTTCCAATTGTTGGCTTTCTTTAGAGCCAGAGCCTTGGTGAATAATGACTTGTTTTGAGGCGTCAAGTGGTCATTCACGTAGACTGGGGTGTTGATTGAAGCTGTGATGCCAAGACCGCCAAGAGACAGCTTAGCCTTACGCGCCTTACCAATGAATTCGTTTTTCTTTGAGCGCGAGCAGAACCGAGCAATGACCTTCTTTTTGTCCCTTACTTTCATTTTCGTTTAGTCCTCCGCATTATATATAAACGAAAAGAAGCAACAGCAAAGCAACAACAACAAGCAACTATATTGAAAGGTGCAGAGTCCATGTCCCGGATTCGGTGGAATTATGCCGCATGGGACAACCCTGGAGTCAGCGCAATTCCTTGTACGTACCGACTCACACCACTATCATCCCATGAATGTCACGTATACTGGTTCCATCAATTAAAAGAAAAGGAAAAGAGAACTCCGCGAGTTGCAGTCACTGCTGCACGTCGTGTCAATGCAGAGCACTGCGCGTGTCGTTGTAAGAGTCTGTCACCCAAAAGTGCACTTCTCCAAACTCTGTGGCGTCAGCCGCTGCGCCTTTAGGCCCACTGGTTGACTCCTTAATGGCCTTCCCGATTTCTTCTCCGAGGCGCTTACCAAAGTACGCAAAAACGCGGCGTGAGGAGCCGGCTGTTCACCTCTTTTCCCGTTGCTTCAGAACAGCGCGTCCCGCTCGTCTTGGACTGAAAGGTGTGTGAGCGCCACTCTGTTTCAATTTTTTTTTTTTTTATACCCGTGACGCCACCGAACACTGCTCTTGCGCAGTCCGCTCTAAAACCGACGTGTATCGAAGACAGCGGACAAGAGATATATCTCGAGTTGAAACATCGACCGCCTTTGCGCAACGGTTCACTGGTTTACTCGGAACAGCTTAAGAGCTCGCCAGCCGTGCACGCAGTGTCGAAAAGATTGAAAGCTGTCGAAGCTGGAGTACGGCGGCGCTTCGCATGCTGGAGGCGAGTGGCAAGGCGCGTTCGCTCGCAGAGCGGCACCGTCCATTAATAACACGATTGGGACACATCGGCAAAGAATTGAGTGATGAAAAAGTCGCCGGAGCCTGCGGGATACACCATAACGCGCTGTCTGTGGCGGCCAATCGTTTCTCCGTGCGCAAAGGTCTCAACAAGAAGCACTTCCAGCGTCTTCACGCGAAGCGTGGCAAGTAGCAGCAGCCCGCGTGGCAAACTGTGCGGGCGCGAGGGGTGGGGAAGTATCATAAAGTCGTCCTAATTTCTTTTGTTTCGGGAGAGGTGGGGGGACCTGTGGCCGGCCATGCGCGGCGTGTCGCCATCGGCCTCTGCGAAGCGCGGGAGGCTGGCCGGGGCGCGAGGGGAAAGGGGAAAACGCGCATCCCGGAGGCGCCTGATGGGGGCGACTGCAGCCCCCTGGCGGTGCGCTGCTCCGCGAGACGCCGCTGCGCGCGGGCGCAGCAGAACGCCAAGGCTGCCAGTGCGGCGAGGAGCTTGCCCGGTGCGCTGCTGCTTGGCGAGGGACTGTGCGCGCCAGTGATGCGCCTCCCCGGGCCCCGTCGGGACTGCACTCAGGTAAATGCGGCCCCCTAGGAGAGGACGCCTTGTCTGTGTCTGTGTCTGCCGGTAAGTGGCCCTCCTGGTCCCTCCTGACCCCCCCTCTTGGGGAATCGATGGCCGGGGATCAGTCATCGTTCCCTAATGGCCGCACCCCCGCCCCATCCGCGATCGATGCGCCCTCGCACGGCCCCACGTCCGGGCCGACCCCGCCCCAACCATCGTCTATAGATGCCCATCTATACACGATGGCCCCCCGCCGCACCGCCGGCCATCCTGGGAGCAAGCGCTGGCCGACGGACCCCCGTCGGCACTCCGGCCCCCCGCGTGGAGGATGCTGCTCGGTCCCTGTGCCGCCGGAGCACCCGACCCCGGGGCCCGCCATGAGCGCGCTCCGCCAGCAGCTGGGCTCGGTCCCATCCCTAGCGACAGACGGACCACGCTGAACGGACGCTGCCGTAGGACAGCCTACGCTGTGTAGGGTGTCCTACGACCGTAATACCGTGCCCCTTAGCGGCGGCCCCTAAGGTGCGCTCCAGTCCGCAAACCGCCTTGACTTCGGGGGTATACTTTGCCCCAACATTTCTCGCAAGGGCACGGGCTTCGCCTGCTATGTGCGTTCATCTCCGTCGTTAAGGAATCTAGCAGAAAGAACCGCGAGCGCTTGTGAACAAGGCGGTGCAATGCACGGGAAAAAGCAGCAACACATAAGGGGCGCTTACCAGTCGCGATTAAAGAAATAGCGTGAGGTGACCTCGATTCTCCATCCCACTTCGTATTCGCTTTCGTTGCGATTGAGCATCAGCTTTATTAGAAGAGCAGCGAATTGCGATGCAGAGATGCTGGGGAGCGCATCCGGCTTAACCCAGAGCAGGCGTCGCGAGGTCGATCCTTTTCGCGCGCTGCTGCAGCTTCGGCTGATGCGCCCGTCCCGCAAGCGCACGCGGTCAGCCGCACGCGCGCAAACCGGAGCGGGCTGGGGAGAGGTCGGGAGCTGCCGGGCGCGCGCGCCACGCGGGATCTCGAGGAGCGCGTTTGACGTCATCGATGGCCCAGCTTCGCCAGCGGGCTGCCCGGGTATGGAGCGCGCGGGCCGGGGTTGTTCGACAGGGGGCAGAGCGTGTCTTCCGCGCACGTTTCCGCCCTCGGGGGGCTCGGCGTGGGCCACTATTCCACCACGAACCGTGTTGGAACGGCACGATGGAGAACTTCGCTCGATGCTTGCCCAGGAATGAAGGGAAAAAAATGTGGACTTGCACGCATGCCATAGTGATAGTGATAAGACTGCTTTATTGAAACATTACTTTCGCAACTTTGTGGAGAAAAATGGAATGCCCATGTGGCTTTGGTAGTGTGTACGCTGAATGATACATGCGACAAGCAAATTGCGCTTGTAATGAGGCTTATTTGCTAAGTGTAGTGAACCTGGCAACCTTAAGCGTAGGGCAGTCCCAGCCAGGCGCGAGCTGTGGTCTCGAGGCAAGCGACAGCGCAAATGTTTGGGTTGTTATCTTTATTACAAGTGCTTAGCGGCAGCGTCTCTGTTGGGGCCCATCTCTTCCAATTATACTATTAACTAATCAGGGTCTCAACTCGCAAAAGCCGTTTGCGCACCCGCGTCTTACGATCGGCCGGTATCTCTTGCTGTCCTCTGTTCATCATTGCTACCGTGACTGAACTGCAGATGCTGGTTGGCTAATCATGAAATGTGTTCCGTGTGAATGGCTTTGTACATGTGGCTGCACTTCTAATTTTGCTAATAGTTGTCGTTGCCTAGCAGTATCCATGTACTGCAGGCACACAAACAAGAATAATACAGTTTTCGTATCATTGCCCTACAGAAATAAGCGCACATAACCCGGTAAGGCTAGGTCTAGCCACTGAAGCTATATCGCAAGTGCACGGATTCATAGTTGATGCATATTCCGTCACATTGGTTATGAGTCTCTGTAGTAGGCAAGATGCTCCATTTAGCTTAATGAGAAACCCTTTTCTAGCAATTCCTAGTGTGCTTAAAGTTCCATTCTGTGTACCTTACAATTATTCACAAACATACTTTGCTGTGACATTTAGCTATGGTCATTGAAGGACACTAAAATATGTGTTTCTGAAACGTTATAACTTAGTGCTAAATAATGTAATCCGAATGAATCAACTTAAAGGCACACTAAAGAGAAAAAAATAACTTGAGCTGTGTTAGCAAATTACCACTCTACAATACTGAAGAACGCATTCTTACCGTGAGAAGAGGCCTAGTGAACCAGAAAAGACGCAAAAATGAAAGACGGGTGGCGACGCCTCTTTGAAGTTCCCGCCTCAGCTCGCCGTGACGTCATCGACTTCGACGGCGACTGCTCGGGCCTAGTTAAATTGTTATCGGCATTTGTGGACTGCATTGTATTCTAAAAGAGCCAAACACTGCATTCTGCAAGTTTCAAGAACATTTACTGAGCCCACAGCGGCCAAAATACGAAAATATATCTTGAAATTAGTGACATCACACTGACGTATCAGCGCAACTGTTACGGCGCGAAATAAAAAAAAATAACTGATTTTCGTTTTCTATTATAATGTTCAATCTCCCACTGTGAAATAGACGAAGATATAGTTTTGAAAGAGCACTTTATCAGGCTAAACTGACTGAGTGTTTTGCTTTAGTGCCCTTTAAAACATAAGACGCGTGGTTAAAGCACGATGGACATCATATATCAGACCAGCCACAACGATAGCTTGAACCATGCAAATTATCACATTGTAATAACGCACAAAGACAAATTCTTTTTGCGCTACAAGCCAAGTGCAATGCTTTATAATCGTGTGCTCCGTAGACGGTCATAGAGTGAAGTTATGTTATAGTGCATAGGGCAACAATATATACGTGTACTCAGGGCATCCCCTGCTTGTTTTGTATGTTTCATTGTTTTTTTTTTTAATAAATGTGTGCCATGACTCACAAGCTGAAGTACGGACGTCACGATACCTTCTTGCTGCTTCATTGGCGTTAGAGGGAGCGTTAAGCTGTTGCTGTGTACTGACCTTATGACGTATTTCTCAACTCAGCTTTACACGAGGAAGAAACGAGTGGGAAAGCTCCACGTCCGATTTTGGAAAGCGATGCCAGCCGTATGCGTGGTCGAACATTTGCTTTCCAGTAAAGTTCGCAGTGCGTGAACGCGTAAATCGCTCTACCTTCTTCGCTCTGCTCTCGTTTCTGACCTCCTAATTTGATGGCTGGCCTAAAATTACCCTAGCACTTCTGCGCTTGATATTTATGCACTCCACTTCGTCGCTTCGTGAGGGAAAGATAAACTCTTGCCTTGGTTCGCGCTGACTAAAGCTAAAGAATATGGGTGGGGAAATGGCGCCGCCGTATCAGAAATGGAAGCGTGACGCAGAAGGCGACATGGCGTGCATTAACATATGGAAAGAGGTTGGACGTCCTTGATTGTGAAACTGAGGCGAGTAAACTGAGGCGTGAGGCGAGTAAATTATGTTTTGCTTCAATTTTCGTACAGAGGCTTATACGCAGGCGTGAGTGCAAGTCCCTTAGTTTTAATTTCCGGGTAGTATGCAGATTAGTATTATGTATCTTATTACAGTGCCCAAGCTTGCGCACAGCAGTTGGTGCATCCCGTAGTGGATTCAACGCTAACTCCCACATTGCATTTCCTTGTGGTGATGCTCGGTGCATCAGAGATGCCATTCCAGCGATTTGCGCCATAGAGTGTCGGCCTCGACACCAATTGGAGCTCGTGCGTGCTGTTACGAAAAAAATAAAATAAGAAATAATGGCGTGCATCGGCCCTGTCACTCCCGAGATGATATGCAGCACAAACGCTGTTTCCATTTGTCGAACGGAGAGGTGAGAAATGGACGTTGTTGGAGCGTGCGGTGTCTGCAATTTGGCGGGCGTGTAACTTTCTTCTGCCGCTGCCTCGTGCCTATGTGCTAAAACAGTATATCATAACTGCAGCTCCTGTCTCAGGCTTCCATAGCATTTCCTTCTCTGTCTTTCCTCTGCTCTTCTGTAGTTTCCCTTGTGCTTCTTTTTTACTGATCATTCATTGATCCTTGCCGCCTTTGGCGAAACGGCAGCTAGTGTGTGAACTAAGCGGCAACCCACCGAATACACAACAAGCGCAGGCTGCCGTTTCCTGTCGCGCGTGCACGAGTAAAAAGCGTGTATGAAATGAAAAAGTGTCCGCCAATGCCTGTCCTACTTTTGCGCGTTTGGAGCGAAACTCATTTCAACGCAGGAAATCGAAACCGCGATGCCGTGGCCGGATGTTTCAGCGCGCCCCCTATGTGTGGGAGCGTGTCACGGGCGCAATGTTTAACGCGAAAGGGTAAACAGGATGCGAGACAATGCAGTTCCGTTACGTATTGGTTATTTTCGTGAACTATTTACCTTTTTTAAAGTTTTTAAAGTTTACTGTTCCCATGAATAAGAAGTAAAAGAAAATCCATAACTTGTGTGACTCTGAAGAACAAATTTGGGCTTCCGCTAAGCAGATTTACGCAGACACGCCAAATCTTAGGCTGCTTTTTTAGAATGCGTGTGTAGAGGTCGCCCAGCCTATATAGAAAAATTCGCTCAATTGCTCGTTTGCTATTCACTTTCTTTAGCTGACTAACTGATCACGCAAATTTTGACAAAGGTAATAAGCAGTAACATTTGGTAGCAGAGCCCTGGAGCACCGAAGAGAACAGCCTCGTGGTGTTCAGCAGAGGCGAATGAAGTGACGAGAGCAAAGCTTATCACTAATTTCGGATAGACAATGTATAAAACGAGAGCGCGAAGGTTATCAAATTCTGCGATTTTAAGTACTCAAACTATGATCTGATTATGAGGCACGCCGTAGTGGACTACTCGGATTAATTCTGACCACCTGGGGCTCTTTAACGCGCACCCAGTGGACGGCGCACGAGCACTTCCGCATTTCGCCCCCATCGGAATGCGGCCACTCGCGGCTTGGATCGAAGCCGCGACGTCGTGCTTAGCAACGCAACGCCATAACCACTGAGCTACCGCGGCGGGTGTGAGTGCGAAGTCACCGCATCTTGAAAAACTGCAGCTTGAGAAAATATGGCAAGCACGCACGAACGTGAGCGGCGTATCGTGGGTAGTGAACACTGAGGCTTATGCGAGACGCTCTTTTCAGAGTGCGCAAATGAAAAAGAAAAACTATCGACTCAGTGTTTCAGTTTTGTTGCACGACTCACAGACTGGCTACGCTGCAAGCCGTGGCAAGGACAGCATCAAACGAGACAGAAAGTGTGTTAGTACGGCATAATTGAAACTGATACTGCGGTAATATACAATATACTGGGCACCATTTTAGGTAAGGCAAAACGAGAATGTTCAACCTGTTTAATGCTACCAAGCAATAGGCGCCTGAACTTGGCCTCTCAATTGAGTCCTATGTTGAAAATAGTTTATGATAGCGTTTTCTGAACTTTGTAGATTTCATTTGCATATCTGATATACCTGTTCAAGAATGCTAAGTGCTTTATGCACCGAAGTTGTAATTTGTTGATCAATAATCAGAAAATTTCTTGTCAGGCGTATTTCCTCAATTTAAGTAACGAGCGTCTGGGTCTCCAGTTAGCACATTTTCTCGCATTCTGATGTCATCCAGAGATTATAATTTATTATATTCTTGGTTATTTCTCTTCCGTTCATAGCTCATTTCTTTCTAGGCATACCATCATTTTTCTGCTCTTGGATTCACTTCCTCATCGCCGGCAAATATGAAGTTCCTTGAAACCCGTGTGATCGGTATTAGCCTGTTTAGGCGATTTTGTATCCTTGCCGTCAATGTCATATTTTCCAGTTCGACAGGCATTATAGAAAACTTTTATTCTCCTTCGCATTGCCGTTCGACTGAAATGCAAGCGACAGATTGAGCACGAACCTTACGATTCCGTCCAATGCATCCTAGATAACAGAAGGCTTGCTCGATTTGAGGCGTGGGGTCACGCGCGAAGACAAGAAACTCGTTGAAAACCATTTCCTTAAAGGACCGCTCATCAGGTCTGGCCATTTTGAGCTGACAAGCGTTGTGCATACAATGCGCACTGACAAGCGTGTCTGCTAAGAATTACATCGCTACGCGCCTTCGGAAAGAGCTGGAATTTCAAACAAAACGCCGTTTGCCCTTCTCGCGGGCGCCGCGCTCCAAGACGGGTTTATGACGTACCACATCAGCAAATGCGCTTACGTACATGCTGTGACGTCGCTTATAGTGAGCCGTGGCACATCGATAATTATTCAAGGCAACATCTGTTATTTGTGTAATCTGTTGCTTCAGTAGACGAATTAAAGTTTAGAGACATTATAAAACACACAAACCGAATGTCTGCGTGTTTTTGTTTTACTTCACACCGCAGCAAGAGGTACGTACTTTTGTCTCGTCTGCTTGTTTGCGCGCTGACAGCGAAATTTTGTCGTTTTCTACTGTGTTCCACCGCGTGATCATGCTCTGTGATTCGCTTGTGTCTGCCTCAGTATTCGTGTAGCACTGACTTACACAGCTAGTCAGGTGTCCTCATACACAGCGCGCAAAATCGTCCGCTGCGCGAAACGACACAAACGCAACAGCTCGCGCGCGCGAGTCAGCGTAAGTGCGCCGCGCAGCAAAAAGCTTAGAGGACGCTTAAGCTTCGCCTTCAAGAGTGGAACGCGATAGCTTTATCGCACCAAATTCGCACCGCCCACTCATTCACTCGGCACTCTTGAGTCACACAAAGACGAAACGTGCGCCTGAGCAAGCGGAACGAACCAAAGAACGCGGTGTCTCGGAGGGAGAAACGATCTACGCGAGCCAAACGTCGTGATCGGCACGGACAGCCGGGGCAGCAACGCGCCATGAAGGCGGACGCGATCATGGGGCTGACGCCTCGATGGGATCGTCCTCTATCTCGCTTGGGAGCACCACGCAGACGCATGACTCCTCGCCAGCAGTACGGCACACATCGCAGGGGACGCTTTCCCACCAGACGCGCTACGGCGCAGCGATCACGTCAGAGGCGTCCCGCGTCGGACGCTGCATCTAGGAATCGCGCTGTGAGCGGAAAGAGGAGCCGCGTCGCCTAAACACGAGGGTTCGAGTGACGCACGCTGGAAGTTGGAATGGGAGAGAGCGAGAAAACTTATTAAACGCAAGGGTATTGGGGCATCCTCGCACCGGTCCCCGCACGGCCCCAATGCGCTCAAACGAGACGAAGGGGAGAAGCGGGCGAGTGGCGCGCCACCTGTCGGGGCAGCGCCGTACATTGCGAGGAGGGGGTCTTCTGTGTTTGCCGCAAGATGGCTCTGCGTGTGCGCCTGTCGGGGCAGCGCCGTACATTGCGAGCAGGGGGTCTTCTGTGTTTGCCGCAAGATGGCTCTGCGTGTGCGCCAAGCGCAGAATAAATGTAGCGGAAGCGTACTTCGCTACGCGTTTAACTGCGACTTCTGTAATTTACATGCTCATAATTACCGCTATACACCACAGTATAACTTTCTACGACACGTTTCTAAGGTAACACCACATTCACTAGAGGCGCTTTTGTCCCGCTTTGAAGCATAGAACTCTTGGCTGAGTGGCAGCGTCTCCGTCTCACACTCCGGAGCAAGTTGTTTTTATTCATGAATTGCCTTCCGCCATTTTTCGCTCACGGCCAACGCCGACGACACCGGCTTTTCTGCGACACGAGCTCCTTAATGCTGTCGCGTTAATAAGTGACAGAGATAGAGAAAAAAACAAAGAAGGCAGGGCCCGTGACGTATGCGTCGCACGATCCTCCAGCTCCGGTATGGGAGAACGCCGGGAAGGAGTTTCGCTTGCGGAAGCTAGACGGGGCAAGTGGAGAGAGTGTCCTTGGCGGTGATGCTCACCTCCTGAAATTATGGGTTCGCGGTACTGAACTATTGTTACTGCTATTCATGAACCAATTTGAAAAAAAATTATTGCGGTAGAACGCTCCCAAGAGGGTATGTAACAACTTCCAGCCTATTATCGACATATTCTACGTGGCCTGCTGAGGGGCCCTTTAAGATAAAAAAGTTGAAATATGTTAGCGCTCAGCGTTGTCCTCGTACTCCATTGAAATGTATGGTCTGTCGCTCTTCCTGCGTGACGTAGGGCATAAAGCGCGCGGGCGCAGTTATCTATAGGAGGTGTAGTTACGCCTCGTTTAGTTGTGCAGTTGACGTTCTTGGTCCACCGGCATCAGCGCCTCCTTACGCTTTCACCCCAAATCTCAGCCAGCTCCGCTTCAGCCTTTCTTTCACTCATGCCGTCATTGGCTGGTCTCCATATTTTGTGCTCCAATATGAGCGCTCTCTTCCTCCTCCTCCTCCTCCTCCTCCTCCTCCTCCTTGACTCTCCCTTCGCCGCCAAATTGCGCGCCAAGGGACGAACGCCGCCAGCCGAGCTCCCCCCCATCGCTCCACGTTCTCGCCTAAGCCCACTTTGGTCCACTCGGCAGGAGCGCGCGTTGCGCAACACCACAGTGCAGGATAGCTGTGCGCGCCAGGGCTCCTACGCGCACTCCCATCTGTCATCATCGTTTAATCCACATTTTTCCTCTGCACACGCTGCGCAGCCGACTGATATTGTGCGAGACGCGGAAAGCACTGTCCCTCGTCTATCTTCTCACATAAAGGATGTCGCCTGCCATTGTTATCGTTCGTGGAAACATACACACCACATAAATGGAAAGAAAAGCAGGCTAGCTATTGCCCGCTGTAACGGACGCCTTGCCCATTAGCGCAAAGGGGGTAATAAAAGAAAGGAAAGAGAAGAGTGTGGCACAGCACAACACAACACATCGCATTGCAAACCGGGTGTGAGCTCCACAGACGACGGTCGACACCCTATAGCTGAAAACAACATTAGGACAGCTTTGTGGGCCTCCAATCGACTTTCTGGAAATAATAATTGGCAATTAATTGGCAAAGTACCTCACGCGAAATGCGTAGGATGTGGCTTCAGTCCTCACCTGCGACAAGTGATCATTTCGTCCACTTTAATAACCCTTTAAAGGATTATTTCTACATTTCAGTTAAACATAACATTTAGCTTCCTCTAGACTTTCCCTGGTTTTATTGTATGTCACTTCGTATGATACTGTAAAAAAAAAAAGAAGTCAGGCCTCGGATTCCCTTATTCTATTCGCTTTTTTAAAATAATATGTCAGTGATCGAGAATGAGAGAAGAAAAGAATAGGAAAGGGCAGGAATGTCAACCAGACTGACGTCCCGTTCGCTACCCTACACTGAGAGTAAGGGAAAGGGAAATAGAAAAAGGCAAATGAAGGAGAGAGTGAGAACTGCGCGCACAACAGAAGATACACTTCGAGGACAGTCACTCAGGCCGGTGCACTTCAATAACTGCACTAGTGCGCAAATAGGAAGGAAGGAAGGAAGGAAGGAAGGAAAAAGTGGAGAAGGAAAGGCAGGGAGGTTAACCAGTTTAGCTTAACCGGTTTGCTACTCTACACATGGGAGAGGGATGGGGGAGATGAAAGATGGGGAAGGGGGTGAGGGAGAGAGAGCACATAGCACAGTACACACACATCGTCCGTTGGAGTCCATCAATCTGGCATGGTACGTGATATCACTGTCACAGCCGCTTGTCCAATCCCGTCTCTTTCAAAAACCGAAGTAGTCCCTTCGTCGCCTTCACCTGCGATGTCTTCTGTCTGCGGCATGTGAAAATCGTGTCGAGGGACAATGGTCTAGTGTCAAGGTGCGCTAGAACAGATGCCAGGGACTGTCGCTGAACATTATATTCAGGACAGTCGCACAGAATGTGTTCCAGCGTCTCCTCGCAAAGACAGGCATTGCAGAGAGCGTTGTCGGCCATTCCAATGCGGAAGGAGTAAGATTTCGTGAAAGCCACCCCTAGCCATAAGCGATAAAGCAGAGTCGCCTCTCTTCGGCGGAGTCCAGTTGGCATATAGAGATGCATCAAAGAGGGCAGGTGGTATTGGCGGTTGCTCTGGTTCGTCTGGCTCTTCGGTGTGCACCATAGAGAGAGCGGGATCTCCTGTGCAAGCACTCGAAGTCTGCTAGCTGCGGCGGATCGTGAAAGCGGTATGGCCTCTTCTTGTGCGTCTTCAAGAGCTGCCCAAGCGGCATTATCGGCGTCTTCGTTTCCAGTGACGCCGCAGTGACTTGGCAGCCACTGAAACGTCACGTGGTGTCCTTTGTCCTGTGATATATGGAGTAGGCACCTAATATCGAATACGAGCTGTTCGAATGGCCCGCGACGCAGAGAAAGTTTGAGAAAGATCAAGCTGCTGGAGCTTATCGCCTGTAAGGTACACGACACATCCACAGTGTGACGAACTCTTATTTTGATCACTGTTGCCATCAGCCGGACTCCAAAATTAATCAGATCCAGAAAACAAAGTCACAGTTTCGCCAGAAAGCGAAGCATCGATTGCGATAGCAAATTAGCAGACAGCCATACAAGTAAGGATAGTACTTTTATCGGCCGTATCAACTTGTAAACATTCTCTTGCTAACTCAATTAACAGGCATGGTGTCATCGTGCCCAGCAAACATGAACACATCACACTCGATGACCACGGACACTCGCTGTCGAAACGCTGACGTGGGCAGGCGCGGCAGCAGCAGCGCGCGAAGTGACCTTCGTGCTTGTCTATTGCTTCAACGCAAGCTGAGCGCTGAGAACGCGCAGCACACGCAAAGGTATACGGGCTGTCGACGCACCTGGACTGTGGCGGCCGCGCGACCGCGCGCAGCCGCCACATACGCAGTTGCAGCCAGAGCAGAACTTCGCCGCCTCCCCCACTCCCCTTCCTCCGGCACCTCGCAACGTGCGACGCGCTTCTTACCCGCTCGCCTCTTTCGCGCGGGCGAGATTGAGCTGCGATCGTCGGCTCCCCTCGAACGCTTTTACTCGCACTTAAGAGCGTAGGGCGCGCGACGACGGTGTTATCATCCTTGGACTTTATACGAAACATCGCGCCGACGCCGACGGTGACTGCAGAAATGCGCCTGGAGTGTCCATATAACTGCTATAGCAATAAAATGTTTTTTATCTTTCATAGCTGCGGAGAGCTGGCGATGCAATAGGACTCATAGCAGGCAAAGAGTGCTAACTTGAGCTGGTCGTTGCATGTAGTAGCTGAATACAACAAAAGCGCATGAGACAGGATATATGAAAGGAACGGACGAAACCGCTCATCCATTACTTTCGTTTATTGTGTCCTGTGCGCCGTTACTTATCCTAGCAGGCGACTAGGAGAGAGACTTGGTCGCAGTCTTGGTGAGCCCCGCACATCGGACGAAGTCTGTGCTCTCCTAAAATCGCCCGTCGCCTGTGCTAGCAAGCACAAAAGGTGCGTCAGCTTCTCTTGTCTGTCCTCAGCGGCGTAGTCCATCGCAAGAGCTGGCTATGCGGCTTTCGTTAATGCTTGCGCAGTTAGCAAAGAAAAAAGAAAGGGAAGAAAATGCGGCTCGCGAACGGGCAAGCCTTCTTGCAGGGTTTCTTGGCTTTGATGTCCGAGCGCCACCACATCCCTCACATCCGAGAGGTGCAGGATGCAAGGGAAAGAGCCGTTGGGTGCAGACCGATTAGTGTGCTCCGCAGCCAATGGTTGGCGCCACCGGCGTTACCATCGAGCGCGAGAAACTGATTGAATCGGCACGGGCGGCGGTGATTCTACCCATAGGGATTTATCCCTAAATCTAGGGCCTTCCATTCCCTTTATATCTTTTGTTTCAGAAAATGGGGATCTGTAGGCCTTCTTTCTGCATTCTGTACGCGTTCGTTGAGTTGTAGATGCATATGTTTTGTAGTTCTGAAAAAAAAAACAGAGCAGGGTTGGTCGGGAAGAGAGGAAATATCGATTCATTGCCATACATTAAGAAATAGAGCATTGCGGTAGCATGTCTAAGCTCATCGTTACTTTTTTTTTAATTTTGTCTAGTCTGTTTTTGAGTATATTCAATCGTTGAAGCAATCAGTAATATAAATATGCAACGTTGTTGAACACTTCTAGTCACTTTGAGGAACAAGTGTCCTCACGCGGGGCACAAATCTTCTCGCACTGTACTCTAATGTTTATCTATTATGTTACTATCATAGCAATAATATGTAGCAAGCTTTCGAAACTAACAGTCTTATTTGTCGTTTTAAACTACTCGGCATCAAGGGTTGGCAACACTGCCTGCCGCGCCCCAATATTGTTGGAGCACTCTACGGAGAAATTTCACCTAATTATCAATTTATTGGCGATGAGCTCCGCGGGCGCCACTAACGCTGTTGAGAACGCCTGGCACACGGCGTTTACCGTATGGCTTCACTGATGTCGCCAGGGAGGGAAGATAGTTACGCTAATGTCCACGCAACATTATGAGCGAAATGTTTAGCTGAACGCGGTTGCCTACGTTGCTTATAAATCATTCTGGATATCCTGTCGTTGTGTAATATATAAATTCAAATAATCATTTCCGAGCAGTCCTGTGTACCAAAAATCTGAAGTCAAGGAACTCGGGCGTTGTGCCGACTGCGTACTCCGTCACCTGAAATGAGCTAATCATCGTATGACAAAGCAATTCGAGCCTGTTGCGCCGTATCTCTAATTTCCAGCGCTTATCACAGTACCACATATTTCTAATTCATAAATTCCTTCACGTAAACAGTGAGTGACACCGGCGTAGCCGTGCCACCCGTTGACCAGCTGCAAAATTCACGATCACTTGACTCGCGGTCCGCGAATAAGCTTTGATTGCTGATCGGTCCTTCGTGCGAATTCTGCGAGTTTTATTCAAGGGAATTAAACGGAAGCACAGTTTCTGATGCTACCAGGTCTTTGGCAGGAGGTGAATTCAGCCTTGTGCAAATTTAAAAAGCCCGATGCTGGACTTCGGTGTTTAAAACCTCGCAGCGTAAGTCGACCTTGCTTTCATTCGTGACATGGATTTTTCTCTTCAGTGCTAGAGCCACGTATACTCAGACAAACCATGAATACCTTCTTTAGCCATAATATTCCTTAGAAGCATAAGTTTACTTCGTAAAGTTCTAGCAGCCATTATTTTGAACTTTTGTCGGTAGTGGTAGTGGTAGTGGTAGTGGTGACCTAGGTCACCTAATCACAAGGAACCCTGACCATGAGAAGGAAATTCACAAAAGAATAAAAATGGGTTGGATCGCATACGGCAGACATTGTGAGCTCCTGACTGGGAGCTTACCGTTATCATTAAAAAGGAAAGTAAACAATCAATGCATTTTACCGGTGCTGGCATACGGCGCTGAGACTTGGAGGCTGACAAAGAAGATTGAGAACAAGTTAAGGACTCCGTAAAGAGCGATGGAACGAAGATTGCTGGGCACAACTTTAAGAGACAGAAAGAGAGCGGTTTGGATCAGAGAGCAAACGGGTATAGACGATATTCTAATAGACATTAAGAGAAAAAAATGGCGCTGGGCAGGTCACGTAATGCGCAGACTAGATAACCGTTGGACCATTAGGGTGACAGAATGGGTACCAAGAGAAGGGAAGCGCAGTAGAGGACGGCAGATGACTAGAAGGTGCGACGAAATTAGGAAATTTGCGGGTGCTAGTTGAAATCGGTTGCGAAATGCGAAAACACCGGTGTGCTTAGATTCAGGCGCACGTTAAAGAACCCCAGGGGGTCGAAATTTCCGGAGTCCTCCACTACGGCGTGCCTCATAATCAGAAAGTGGTTTTGGCACGTGAAACCCCATAATTTAATTTTTTGGGAATCGGTTGGCGCAGGATAGGGGTAACTGGAGATCGCAGGGAGAGGGCTTCGTCCTGCAGTGGACAGGAACAAAATGATGATGATGATGATGATGATGATGAATTGACCGTATCCACTTGTACGGCAAGAAAGAGGAAGTGAAGTTTGAGAATGAAGGCCTCCCAACGCATGCTGCAAGCGCAATCCGTCCATGCAGGCTGTGAAGCCAACAGAATTTTTGCGACGCCAGAAACAAGCGGTGAACAGTGCTTTATGCTTTGGCTTCGTCACCCCCCATAAATGGGTTGTTTCGACGGCACTTGCTGTAAAACGACCCCCGTTCCGAGCAGTGCCTGTTTGTGGCTCTCTTTGCGGATGTGGATAGCTCGATCATCACCATCTGGACTCAGCCGCTTGAAACGCCGCAATTGATTGGAACTTTAAAATGGCGGAGGAGTGTCTTGCCTTTGCAATCATTCTCAGTATTCATTACATTCGGCAAGTTTTTCCGACAACATTATAACGGTGACGGTAAAATACACATGCAAGGACACACAGGATAGCTCGCTGTGTTTGATAGTCATAGACATTCGACAATGGGATTAGACTGCCACTGCGAACATAACCCTAAACCCTAGAAAGAGGTAGCGATAATGAACGATTTCAAAAAGGAAAAGAAAATTATGAAGCATAAAAAAAAGATAAATTGTGGAGATGCAAGTTGAATAGAAAATTATCGTTGTGGCGAACATTCAAAAAGTGTGCTTTTGAACTCGGCTCTTGGCAAGAGCGCAGGCACAGAGCTGCGACCGCAGCGTAGCAAAATAAATAAAGGTCACCTGCCGACGTACTGCTGCTTGGTTTCATGTAGAGTCTGCTGGCAGTAACTGCAGCTCTTCTTCTCTGTGACGTTTCCTGCGTGCGTTCTGGGTACGGAACTCCAAGAGCGAGCACCAGCATCTCGTGTGCTGCATTGGAGCGGTCGAATGCGTTTCTTGCGTCGGTAGCTAATGGACCTTTCAAAGCCCACGGAAGACGGGCGAGGACGCTCGCGCGGCGTGCTCTTTCTCTCGCTGCATCGTCGTCGCCTGCACTGCGTCCCACTGCACGGAAGCACTTCGCATTCTAAACAGCTAGGCACGCCTTCGCTGTCATCTTCGGTTATTCTATACCGATGCTAAATTCCCGAATTTTCGAGCGAGAAGACTACGAGAACCATCTTCGTTGATGCACGCCGGACACGTCTGCCTCCTTCCTCGCTTGACTTCACTTTTCCTTTCCTTCGATCTGAGGCGATGGTCTAAAACCTGAGCAGGCAGACTGGCATGACATTTGTGCCTTCACGCGGCCAACAACTCAAAATTCGTGATGCTACATTCGTTATCAAATAAGGAGCAATGATAGGGAGAGAAATGTCTTATATGCAAAATATGAAGCAATTTACCACCGTAAACCAAAGCGCATTGCAGGGTTTTTGTTGAAGCTCATATGAAGGAGTAAGCCATGCACGTATAGCAGAGCTGGCACCTCCAGCTTTTATGAAACTCTCTCTCTCTCCCCGTAAAAGGTCATTGGGTTATCGGGATTGGGCAGCGCGCGAGTGTTCGCCTACAACGAATCGTTCTCACAAGCGCACGGCTACGTGAAGTCGTTGCAAGATTGCGAACACTTTCTTTAGGGCAGTACAAAAATCCCGTCCGTGAATTAAACAAACAATGGTTCCCATGGCTTAATCTTGTTAGAACTGGTAGTATAAGTGGACGCACTCCGAGAAGAAACCACGCACTGCCGAACTGATCAAACAGGAGAAGCAAAATACGAGCGCTTCTTTGGTGGCACAAAAATATGGGGGACGCTTAAGCTTCGCCTTTAAGAGTGGAACTCGATAGCATTCAAAGATCCCTGACTGCTTCTCACGCTTCCCGGCAACTGGAGCGTATGTAACCGTAATGTTTACTGGGAAACGCTGGCCGCAAGCGCTATGCACGAAGGCGGGCTTTCTGGTAGAAGCGCGGCCTAATGCGTGGGCCCCGATGCGGTGGAGGCGAGCGCTACCTGGAGGTATTGCAAGGAAACGGGCGTGCCGCTCTGTGGCCCCCGAGATACTCACGCGCCGGCGCGCGCAAATGGCGGACGCCATGACCGGTCTATGTATGGAAGAAACGCCGGAAAATGGGTTTCTTTGAGTTTCCGCGTATAAGAATTATATTTTCTCGTACAGTCAAATTACAATCCGACGCTATCATGTCTGTAAGTTGCGTGTAAGTCGTACTTTACGATTTTTCTACGTGTTTTACCTTGAGAAGTTCAATTAGTTCAGTAGCTTCCTTGGTTCGGAGGGCGGGTATGGGTGGTTCGAAGATCTTTTTTTACCGAAACGACTTCCGACGCTGGATTTTCTGCGACACGGGGCCCTTAACGCCGTCGGGTTAAAACAGAACTATTGTGAATAAAAAACTGCTCTTCCGAAAGGCGCGGGCACGCACGTTACTGCAAGAAAAGGAAGGGGGGGGGGGCAGAATGGGACGCTGGAGGGAGTGTTCTCTCTGATATTGATTAAAGCAGACGACCGTTACGTTTAATAATATAATCCAGAAAAAGATTCGCATGTTGAGTAAGGCGATCACCGCGAGATATTTAGACGGCAGAGTCCATGAATTCCTAATACACGCAGTACGACAGACACGAAAGCGAGCGACGTTTAGCCTCCGAGAGCTGCTATATACCGTGATCACAGCCTGAAAACGATGTGAGACTGGGGCGCGCACCTACGCTGGCACCGTGTAAGAAAAATGCACCCTACATCACGCGGTTATATAGCTACTCTATAAGCCCTAGCGTCGATCCACCGCCGCCGTTCCGGCAACAATAACGGCCTATTCGAGCCTCGTCGTTCGCGGCATCGCTTCCGGCGGTTGGACTGTTTGTCAGCGGCCCCGCGACGCGTTCCGTGCCTGTTTGTGGTTGCGCTGCGCACGGCTCAGTTTTGCTCCCAGCAGCACGCTCAAACAGCGAACTTTGAGCTGCATCCCAACTACTGGAAAAGGAGGGGGAGAAACAAGAACAGGAAGAAAACTCCGAGCGAGAGGAACGAATGCTCGACCCATGGCGTGCACGGAGCCGTAGCATAAACACTGAGCCCCGACGCACGGTGAAAGTCTGAACGCGACAGTTTGGAATGTAAATAGGTGCTCGAACGGCGCGAGCATCGTTCAGCGCACGCCCGCCGAGGCCGGCGAACGCGGGCCATTCGCTGAGCAGCGTGCGATCCGGAGCATCGTTGGCGAATCGCCGCTGGCACGGCGCCACCAGCAAATGGAGCAGCGCGGCGGAATGCAGCGCGCAATCGGGGGGAGCGGTCGGACGTGCGCGGCCGCCTGGGCGCGGTCGGGCGCCGCTCGGCCGGCCGCTCGGAGAAGAGAGGGAGGAGCGCCATTGCTTGTGCTCACCACGGAACAGGCTGGCGGCACGCCATGGCTGCGCTGCTGGACGCTGGAACAACTCTATTGATCCCCGCGAGCGTCCACTGGCGCTTGGCTGCATGCGGGCAACGCGCGTGAGCTGCTGACGGGTCTGGCAGCAACGCTTCTTGTGTTAAGCGAAAACTCGGCCAACGAGGCAAGAGCTTCGCTGTGCGCCCACAGCCGCCCCTTGCTGAGATGCCGCGACCTGATCCTGCTGTAGAAATGCTCCTAATAGTGCGGCACGCCGCCGCAATGGCTGATACCGCATACTGATTGTGATGGTGCAGCGCAGACCCTCTGGCCCTTTGCCAAGAAAATAGAAGCCTCTTTCTTTTTACTTCTTCTTTTGGTGGTGGTGGTGCCGGGAACTAGGGAGTGATTCGCAAGACTTTTCATTAGCAAAAACTGTTTGTCATTGGCGAGCCAGCTATTACGACAGCCTGGTGGCTGTTCTTACGATTTAGTCAAGCTTACGAACTCCGTCGGGAATACGAGACCAGGGCCGCTATTCATAAAAAAAAAGGGGTCTTACGTTGGAATTATTCATAAGATAAATTTCCAACGAATCGTCATGCTGGGCATACTATTAGTAAAGGCGGCCGGTCAATCACAAACATTACTTAGGAACGAAAAGCTTTGTGAACTCATCTTCAAGTTCCTTGAGGTGCACCCAGAAACGCAGAAGAAATTCTCCAAAAGAAAGCTTTCCGCTGCACCCTGTGTTGTACCTGTCCGTGTAGCGAGTACGGACGACAGCACCTCGTCTGGAATGCAGCACGCTTAATTGGCTGATGCACTGAGCTGTCTGAAGATTCTAGAATTACACTCTAAGAAAAGTTTGAACCCTGTAGGGCTTATCTTTTCACAAAACAATAATCGTAATACATCTTGCATCAGTTTTGTTCATTTAATATAGCGTACTTGACGGGAAAGTGTAGGACGCAATATTTTAAAGAAAGTAACTGCTATCAAGACAGATAACGATTGTTGTTTGGGGACAACATAAACCCCAAATGGATTTTTAAGGTTCATAGTTAACAAAAAAAGCGAAAGACAAGTAACATCGGAAATTAACCTTGCAGAAATAAATAAATACAACAAAGGGACGCAGCACTGCAAAACATACGAGCCAAATATTAAAACGGATCAAGAGCTCCGCGAGATTTTTCGTTTTTTTACCCAGCCTCGTGCGTTAGACACTGCAGAAGTGCATTGTCGTTCCTATTTAACGAATCTTGCTTGTCAGCAAGATGCATTGTCAACATCTTACTGATAGGCCGAGTCACTTTCCTGATCGATGAATACAGAAACCATGGTCTTGATGATGTAACGATTCTATTCCAACGGCCAGTATTCCTTATCACGCTTCTTCTGGGCTCCGAGCGGCGCTCTATAGCCCCGTTATCACCTGAATCAGTGGGTCGTGAGCAGGCGGATGATAAAAAATAAATGGAATATTACGAAAGGAATTCTTACATTACACCATCCCGTAATAATTTTGCAACGAATAAGGGAACAGAGAAGACAAAGAGTGAACGCAAGCCGTTGGCTATATAGATTCCTTCAAATATAGGAGCTTCTGTTGGCTACAGAAGCTGCCTCCAGCTACCTGTGTGGACACAGGTTATAAAAAAAGCTCAGAGACAATTTTAATACCATGCCTGCTACTCGCCCCCCTCCCTCTCCCTGATCCCCCCACACACACTTCTGCTGTTGTGATCTTAAATTACGGTTATCACGTTGAGCCTAAAAAATATATCTGGCTTCTCGGTCGTACGTGACTGAGCATATTAAAGCAGCAATGGACGCCGAAATTTTCCAGAAATACCAAATTCTTTAATATGTGCATTGCTGCTGTCGTAACGCGCCCAGACACTACTCAAGCATAAAACACTCAGATGAGGCGCCGAAGCAGTGCGCGCTACAGTTTGTGCGAGGGGTTAAAGCTTTATGTCCAAATCCATTGCTATGCATTATGGGCGCGATGAAACGATCTCCGCATGTTACGCTCATTAGAGTCGGTGCTTTATACACTTGGCCTTTTATGCTGGTTCCACCACATTTTTTAATCAAAAGTTAATTACACAAACGCACTCTCAATGCAAAGAAGAACGCTGAAGACAGGAAGCGGAGATTTGTCGGCCTCGATTCCCGCGCTCATCCTTTAGTGCTGTACGCAGCAAAACAACGGCAACGCCAAGTTCGCAACAATTTAAAGTGGATTAAGCCGAGAGCTTCGGTCCCTATTGTATGTGGCACGTCGTGCACCCAAACTCTCGCTACATTCTAACGTTAAAAAGAAGAAAGGAAAACAGTGCCATGGGTTGACGGTCGTGACCGGCTGTCAGGGGGCGCGTTTAAGGTCGGCAGAGGCGGTGCGCGGGCACTAATGTGCGGGAGCTTACACTGTCCGGCCGCGCGGGTAGATTTTATTCCGCTCGGTGTTTGCAGAACGAAGACGAGGAGCATGAAACCTCGGCCCGGCATGATAATGAGCCCCCTCGCAGACATTAGGGCCTAAGCTAGGGCTTTATTCCGGGGCGGCGGCTTAAGGCCTTTCAGTCAAGCTTAAAACATACCAGAATCGATGTTTTAAAAAAAGAAAAACTGCGAAAGGTGGCAACCAACGGAAGTCTTGATTGATTAAAATAATCGATAGGACACGAGCGGACCAGCACTTAAGAGAGGATCGTGGACTACATCAATCGTTAGTACGGTCCTTAAGGGTTTATTACTGAAAAAAAGGAGAAAAAAGAAGAAAGGCCGGTCAAGTCATTGCTTTTCATTTAACGGGGCTCGAACATTAACGTCTCACGTCGTAAAAAAAAAGGAAGACAGAAGAAAAATGGAATGAAACATTGTAAAATTATACAAGTTCCGCAGTGAAAATACCGCGACGCTTAAAAGTGACTTCTGTCCACCCTCTCGGGCACCACCGATCCCTGTTGGCTTCTTTGCAGTACGTCTGAGCTGCGTGGTGCAGCCGTGAACGCGTTACTACTGATCGAGCTCGGGAGAGTGCTCGTTCGGTTGGCACTGCCGCGGCAGCTGAGAGGCGGTGACCGCGTCGGGTCGGCGTGCCGCGTGTTCTTCCACAGAGGGCTCCCTGGGGTGAAATTCGAGCGGGCGCCGCGAAGAGAGAAAAGAACGCAGCGTGCCTCTGAGTCCTTTCCAGGAACTTAACTGCTAGCATTAGAACCTTTCCCCCCTTTTATTTAGGTCGTCATGGCATATAAAGAGAACCTTTTATCTCACATTTCAAGTGGATGGTTCGCCTCCTACGCGGTGAACCATTGCCACAAAATTGATGCGTTTGGTTACCCACGTTTTTCTATCGTCTACATCAGGAACGAGTAGGTAGCAATAAAGCTGGTCTTCTGCGAGATCTCCCACGTTTCCACTTGTGACTCCTTTGATTCTTATTAGATCACCGATAAACTCGGACCAAGTTGGTGTAAATTGCAGTACGCAGTATATGGCTTCTAAAGAATAAATATGTGCGAGGCGTGGCGCAGGCTGGTGTTGTTTTTCTTCATTCTCTTCTAAGGACAGGGGGTAAGGTGAAGGGGGGTAGGGGGTGGATGGGACTGATATCAGTGACAGCAAGTATGAAACATGTGCGCACGTGTTCGCCATTTAATGACCCCTTTAGCGACGAATAAGTCTGTTAAAAGTGCAGTATTGTGTACCTGTCAATGTCAATCGAGGGTGTAAATAGCGACGGGGGGTCCCCCACGCGAGTGGTGATGAAAGTGCAGGCAGGACCGTTTTCGTTGGTGTCTTGACTACACCTGTCCTTGCGGCACTGCAAAAGCGAAAAGTGGGAGAGGTGGGAAACGGAGAGAGATCGCAAGAAAGAAAGAAAGGGAGGTAGCACGAACGATCGAGCGCGACCCCCGACCTGACATGCCCCGTTGATAAAAGCCTAGTTTATTCTGTGGAAGGGCCAAGCGGGGGAGCGCCATATTCGCCCAATTTTCTCTGCTGCTTTACGAAAGCGTTTTACTGTTATTGGCCATCGTTGCTCGCCACGCACGACGACGAGGGCGATACTCCCGCTTCGGGCGGCCCCGCCCTGGCGAGCGCGGCGCGCAGGCAGCGCGGGCCGGAAACGACCGCTCGCCGCTGAACGGCATCGGGGCAGCTCCGAGCTGCGGACGCCGACCCTCCCCGCTTCGAGATTTACGATTCCGTATCTCGAACTCCTACGGCGGGAAAGTATTTTCGCTTCCCCTACCGTTGACGACCGCCTGGCCTTCTCTAAACCACGTGCGCGCGTAATACGTCCTCAGCTCCTAAAGCTTGGCGCGGAGCCGCACTTGACTCGCAGTCGCTCTTTTTTGTCAAGAAGCAGTAGTGGCCGAAAAAAAAAATATCTACGCTGCAACCATCTCTCGATGAATGAAACGTTCCTTTGCGACGACATTGTTTCCTCTTTGGTCGTCGATCGCTTCCTCGACGAAGACGGATCTAATCTCGTTCTTTATCTTTGGTTAGATTTCGAAGAAAGGCTTTCCAATTGCTTCCGACAGCCGCTCCGTCACTCCATCGCTCTCTCTGTCTCTCCGCTACTGCGAGCAGCGGTTTAGCGGGGTGCTCTGATAGTTAATCCCACGCACCACGGCACGCGACTTTCTTCCTCCAGCTGGTCGGGAGTCGAACGCGGGAGCAGAAGGGTGGATGCGTGTCCCGCGCCTCCTCCCGCGGACATCCCGGAAGAGGGAGCGCTCGCGCCGTCGTCGAGGGCGCTGGCGTCGGCCGGGATGCCAATCGATGGCCCGTCCGCCATGGTCACCACGTGCCGCCTCCGACACGGTCGTTTCTCTCCGGAGGAAAGAGGAGGGGGAAGAGCGCCGGCTAAAAATAGCTCTCCGGGAATGCCAGAGGCGGCCGCATCTGGGTCAGCGCCCAGCGCACGCGGCCGGCCGCCCCAGGGGGACGCAATTTACCACTCATCTCGGGCCGAGCCACTCGCGCCGCTTACCTGCATCCATCAAGGATTTAAGGCACGCGCCCAGGCCATCTCGCAACGGGATCTGGCGGGACGGTGGGCAAGCCCGTCAAAAGGTGCGGGCAAACGCCGTCGGCGGGGAGAACGAGGAAAAGGCCCCGTGATGGACGTTTATGAGAAGAGAGCAACGTCAGAGGGGCTCTATTGATCCTGGCCTCCGGAGATTGCGCTCTAGTTGCTCTATTCATCGGCACAGGACCCCACTTCTCTGTTTTGACTGCGGGGATACGAGCGCCGGAGAAATGATGCCCGCCAACAGATTTAGTAATGGGCCAACCTTTTAGCCAAGGCAGCGATGACGGGCCTGCTTTTGCTCGCTCTCCCTCTGTTCACGGGCACAAGTCGGGAAAACTCGTTATAAATATGTAATCATGTGGCACGGTGCTTCCCCGACATTGGAGGCGGCGCAAGTGAATGGGTGCGCTGATGTTGTAAGCCGGAGAAAAACATGAATGCGTTGGCAGGTAAACGGAAAAAGTTCGACAAAGGGCCCTCCAGAAGAAATGTGATGACAAGACGAGAGATGGTCGCGTAGCAGGGCGCTCAAATTACGTAACTTGCGCATGCCGTGAAATTGAGATCACTCGGCCCCTTTAGAAACTTCTCACACTCCGGTACTAAAACTTGCGCGTGCGTGCAACTGTCACAAAACTTTTCACTCCACTTCACCCTGTCAGACGGCGACCGAGTGTTCGCCGGGAGCCATCGTGCGCTTCCTTTGACACGTTTAGGAGCGACGAGCTCCCGCGTTGCCTGATGCTTTCTCGCTGAAAATTGATTCAAGGAAATAGTAGTCGCGTCTCGAATTTTGGCGCGTTCGCGTTGAAACGAATTCTCGGGCCTCTGGCTCACGCAGGGAACGACCGGCTGACTACCAAAGCATCGCCTATACCTTCGACGAGTTTTTCCTGATCAGATTTCACTTAGCAGATCAGCATCGTTCGTGTCCTGGCGACAGATGAAATTGCAGCGCCATCATTTAGCGGATTGGCGCCCTTTCCCGCGCTTGCACTACCCGTGTTTCTCTCTCTCTCTCTATCTGTCTCTCTCTCTCTCTCACACACACACACACATGCAGTTGCATCGGGCTACGTAAGCCAAGTGCCATCACCTCGCGAAGCAGTTTAGCAAAAGAGCATTTTAAAGTAAAAGTAATCATCGTGTCTGGGTTTCAGCGCTCGCGTTGCATAGGTTCAGGTGTGTTTACCAGCTAATATCATATTTAACTGCCCCACAGACACCACCTAATTTTCTCATAAACAGAAAATACGTGATAACTCGGTAATCTCAGTCTGGTCATAACTTTTTTTGGAACTGTCAACTAATCATTCAATTCAGATATATCTAACCTCGTACTGACACAAATAAACACTACTGCTATAATTTTATTTGGCAGCGAAGCCATTTCTTCAGAGCGCACCTCGCTGTAGTGAATTCGGAAACAGAAGCCTAACCATAGAGCGAACTGCTGATTACTTGAAGCTCTAGAAGCCCAGCATACTGTTGTGTTCGTATAAGCCAATATCTGCTCTTACACATACGAACGCCTTTTACGTGCGTTTATATAACATACGCGCATGAGTAATCAGCACCTTTTCCCTATATCTAATTTAGCTCGGCTTCGCATGTACTAAACAAAGGAAGATTCAGTGCAACATATCATCCGCGGTCCAGCGCTCCTAACTGCTGTCAGATGGACCCACCGCGAGCCTTTCTCACTACACTGCTGAGTTATCGCTTGACTGATTGATGCCGACCATCGCGGCGAATCTGGCTGCACACAACAGCCGGGGGCACGGAAAAAATTGCCTGCCGGGTCGTTCTGGCTCGAGGGAACTTTCGTGATTCTCGACATGCCAACGAGCAGAACACATTATGATAGACATTCCTTACAGGCCTCGCGCGCTGGCACGGGAGCGCTACCGCTATATCGCACACATCGCGCCGCCTGCCATGCGAGTTGGGCACATTCAGTACGTACCGCGAGCCGCGCGTACTGAGACGGTGGCGCCTGAACGTGAAGAGCTGCCGGCGTTTCAACGCTTCGGGACTATGGAAAGCGTTAGTATACTGTGCTTCGGCATAGCCGAACATTGCTTCCATCCCAGCTGCGTGTGCGCTAGCTTATCCGCGTAGCACTTGCCAGGTACGTGTGCTGCGCGGATCAGCTAGCGGCTGCAAAAGCTGACAAAATGGCAGGAAGGCGCCGATAATATACGGTTGCGTTTGAAATGCGCTAGGGAATGATTCATATAGTATAACACTTCTGTGCATGATGTTCACTTGGGCCGCAATTTTGTAGCGATGGCTTTTCCGATGCTATTCCTTTTTGCGCTTTGACAGTAGTCATAGCGACGCTCCACCCGCTTTGTCAATAGAATGGGCGGCGATTTTCTTGCGATGCCTTCTGCTAATTCTATGCCATTCTTATCATCCACCGTTCACGCCCGGCTGATCCACTTGATAAGGCGGGCGGAGCATCGCTCTGACAACTGACAAAGCGCGAAAAGTGAGAGACGGAATAGGATCCAGGGCCGCGATTTTTTAGCAATGCCTTTTCCGATGCTATTACTTTTAATGCTTAGAGGTTAAGCAAGGACGCACCTGATCGGCTACCCTACACTTGAGGAAGGGGAAAGAGGAAAAGATAGATGAGAAAATGGAAAGCTCAGAAAAGTAATAAATAATATTATTATTATTTGTTTTGAAAACGTATACATTTGACACGAAAGGGAAAGCGAGAAGCAGGCTGACAACTGCCACCGGAAGGGGCACAACGCCTGCCTACTCTTCAGAAAGGAGGTGACAGAAACACAGAAATGGAAGAGAGGAAAGAGGAATGAGAGAGCATCAGGACAAATCTAAAAGAATCAAGTAGAACACACAGTACAGGTCACACACAGTAGGGCCGGTCACTGAAGGTCACACTACTACAGAATGTTAAATAGAAGAAATAATGTCTGAGCTACAAACGTGAGCCTAAGTTAGTTCATTCTAGAAAATTAAGAAGAGCGCGATGAGCCTGAACGCGTCGAGATGCACAACTCGGATACAAACATTCGTCGAGTGTCGTACACCGTAGGCCAAGGAGGTGATAGTCCCTCACTAGCGACATGAGCTGCGCACTGAAAGCGGGACACTCTAATATCAGGTGCTGAAGTGTCTCGCAGCGACCGCAAGACGTACACGATGGACTGGCCACACGTCCTTGTCTGTATAAACGTTCAAACACGTTCACACAGCCAACCCACAGCTTAAGCACTTGCGCTCTAGCGCGACAAAGCAAGCCTCGACCGCTAACCCGAGGCGGGAACGTTCCATTTGCGATGCGCTGGTCTGGACGCTGCTTGAGTAGATAAGTCAGTGTGAATACACTCGTACGTTCGCTACCAGTAAAAAGCGTTCGTGCAGTCCACTCGCCTTCAAGAAGCGCAATAGGGCTCTGGATGTGGAAACATGAAATGGCCCACTCAAGGACAAAGGAATATCACGGCTTAAAATAAACTTGTGGTCCTTAACGTCCCGCAGAGAGACAACAGGTTACGAGGTGCGCCGTAGTGGTGGGCTCCGAATTAATTTTGACTGCCTGTTGTTTACGTGCTTTTTCCATTTCGCCGCCATCGAAATGCGACCGCCGCTTCCGGGAATTGAAACCGCGACCTCGTGATCTGCAGCAAAACGCCATAGACACTGAGCTACTGCGGGGAGCAAAAGCATGACTCACGTCCACTTGCGACAAGCGAAACATATGCGTCAGTTCCGATGCGAAAACATCAAATGGCCTATTGAGCGAAAACGCCGGCGTCTGCAGCAGCGAAACGGCACCTAAATTCCCATTGGCTGCGACGCCAATGTCACGTGCCCGCCTCGACGGAGCAGAGCGGGCGAAAGGGTACACGTGCTGCTGCGCTGGTGTGCCAGGTGTTGCGTAAAGGAAGAGGGCATCGCCGCGACGCCACGTCACCCTCACTCTCGCAAGCCTGTGTTATCGCGCGCACCTTGTCAGCCCAAGCTCTCGCCTGCGTTCTAACTTCGCCTTGGTAATCGCTATTAAAGAATTAATGTATAAAAAACAGAATAAATTCGAACGGAAGAACGTTGGTGGTAGCGAGTTTCGTACCTACGACCCCGCGCTCAAAAGCCTTACCAACCAACTGGGCTACTTACCAACTGGGGCTAAACCAGCGTCTTCTGGATAACAGACCCGTGTACTCTGCTTTATGAAATCATGCTACTTGAAGCGAAGTTTCCATTGCCAAGCCCCGCGTGACGAAAGCCGTGATCAAAATCACCGCGACTTATTCGGGAGCGTCCCCATAGATTCTATGGCAGTCGGGCAAGATACCATGACGTCACAAATTGAAGTGCACCGGCCTTGTGCTATGCGTCTTGCCCGCGAGGAGTTCGTAACTCGAAAGACCACTCAGCGGCGTTCAAATGGAACTTCACAACTCATTCATTCACAACTCATAAGAAATGCTTAGGGGTCTTAGGATTTTTCTAAATCAGTGCTTGTGGCTGAAAAAGCGCGTGCTGGCCAGCTATAATTCGGCCATGTACATTACGCCTCCATTCTTTTTATCGTATATCATATCCCGTATTACCATGTGCCCTGTGAGTCATCATTTCGTTGGCTATGGAGATACCGTTGGGCCAGTCTTGCTTGACGCGTCTGCACTTATTAGAAGCGGCGTGACCGAACGCTGGCAGGCTATCTTTAAGGATATACTTTGTCCTCAGTAGAGTGAGCATTGGGAAGACTCTTGTGAAGACAAATCAATTGCCAAACCGGCCACTTATACTAACCGGGAAGCTTCCTGCTGCTGTACCCTGGTGAGGAATCGGGAAGCACGAAGTATCGCCAAGTCCGTAGCCAATCGAGTCTCGGCCGAGCCGGTTGAGCGCGCGTCCGCTGCAAGGAACAAGTGACTGCAACGCGAAGAGTTGAAGCGGTTGAAGTGTTTGCCACGCTTTCCTTTCGTGCGATAAGCCTTCAGCCAGCTGTGTGACTTTTCAGACTAGCGTGCACTGGAGGCGTTTGCCGTTAAACGTTTGCTGCTCGCGCGTGCCGGTGTTTGACGCTCTTCGTCGTGTCGATAAATCGCGAAGTGGGCTCAGTGCATGTGGGCTTGCTTCGCAGCGCGTGTCCCCGGCGCTCCCATCGATCAAGTTGTTTCCTCTTATACTTGCAGTTGCCCAAGTCGAGCGGTGTTCGTGTCCTCCATCATTTTGGGGCTCAGATGGCAGTCACGCGACCGAATGACGAACTGCTTCCGGTGAGAGCTCGTGCGTCCGGAGATATCGCGAGCGTCTTTTCCGGGTTATACGGCAGCTCGTCTAGTCTGAACTAGACGAACACCGCTTTCATTAGGGGTGCGCCGTCATCGATCGCCGTCTGGCTATTGAAGAGGTTTATCCGTCTTCGTTTTTTTTCCTGGCACATTCTAACGTGAATCATTTATAGGGCAGTTCATTACGAGCAGCTCGAAACATAAATTTTATGTTTGGAGCACTTTAGCAGATACAACTTTTAGTTCCGCCTTCGTCACAATGTTGTCGCCCCGGCTGGTAATCCTCGCGCTTGACAGCAGAACGCCACAGGTACTGACTCTCGAATAAATGCTTTAAGCGAAATCAAGAACGAACAAATAAAGTAACATAAAATTTACGTAGAAAGAATCTTTCTTTGGCGTTAGCGAAAGGCGGCCGGGTATCCCTAGAAGTAGCAACGTCAGGTATACCTAATTGGAACTTTCTGACATTTGTGGATCATTACTGAAGATTAATAATGCAGAGTTCATAACACGGCCAAGCCGTGCATTGCCGACAGGACATCCTCCATCAGGAAATTTAAAAGAAATCGCCTTTCAATATGCCCAAACAGCGCGCCCTTTTTGAGCTATTTTAGAGGACATTTGTATACTCCGGCAGTTTATTCCAAAACGAGAGCGCTGCGAATACAACTTGTAGCAATAAAGATGTGCATGTACAGTTTAAGAAAAGCATAACCGCACAAGTACTGCGTTGCTTTCTAATGACCGAACAAGATCGCCTCGAGCTGCCGCAAATGTGCTTTTGCCAAGCCTCTGCCAGTCTATATAGGCGGCACCACATGCAGAGGCCCACGTCAACCATCGCGCAAGCACATACGGTGCATTAAACAACAAAAAAAAAATAGCTCCTGTGACTTTCGCCTGTACTATATAGGAGAGACAAGTGAGCCCATCCACCGCCTCAGCTTGCGAGGCGTTCGGCTGCTCAGCTTGAGGTCGCGTATTATTTCTCAGCCGCGGCGGCCACAACGGGGTTAGATATAAAGGAAAACGAAAAGGGGAAAGAGGGGGAATGGAACCTGCCTATGTATTTAGAATTCGGTGCACCTTAGAGAACCCCAGGTGGCCTTAGTCGAAACGAAGGTTTCCAACACGGCGTGCATCAGTATATAGCTTTGGGCACTACAATCACATACATTAATTCTTTATACAAGTGCCGGTATAAGTGCTGTGAGCACTTGTAGGGGTTCATCTGCGTCATCTGTAGATACTGGCACGGCCACGCCGATAGTAGCTGTTTTGTCGTCAGCTCTGGATTAACTGAATTTTGCGCGTCTTCCTATACGACAAAATGAAAACCTTGCCCTCCTTCAGGAGCTAACAGTGTAAAGAAGGCGACGAACAAAGGCCTGTATTCACAGAAAAGGCTAACACGCTAGAATGTTTCGTAAGAGCAAATTTCAGCCAATCCGGATGCTGGACATGTTATTGGCTATATAAGGCGACCGGCCAATGGCAAACAGCACTTACGAACGATAAGCAATTTGTCAATACGACCCCAGGGTCAGACAGACATCCTGGCGCTGAAGTGTTTCTAGAAGCGTTTATATAAGCTGTATTACTGTCAGGAAAAGTCACGCTGGGCATGGTGTAACCCTCAGGCAGCACATCAATAGCATGCGTGAAACCACCGCATTCTGTATGTAAAATAGCAAGCAGAGCTATTCCGAGAAAAGTGCGCGAAACAGTGATAAGGACGGTCTCGACGCATTGCGTCACCGTTCCTTCGCCCCGCGGAACGTCGTCTGGCGTGTAGTGCGCAATCGGATCCGCTCGGCATCGCGCAACCGTGCAGACGACCGTTATCGAAGATAGATGTCAAGTTGCCGTAACATTACGATTCACTCGCATTTTCTTTTCGCAGCGGCAAAGGGTATAATGGAATTGAATACGTGTTCATTTTCCTTTTACATTACGCGTGCTCAAACCATGTTCTGCTCGATTTTTGTGGGCCTTATTCTGTTTTTACTTCCTGTCTTTTTCTTTCTTTCAACACAATTCTGGAACGTGATTTAATATTATACTTTATCTGACCATAATAAAAATTAAAATTTGGTTGTACGTTTCTTTTTTCGCCCATAAAGAGGGTACATTTATCTTTGCGTAGAGCGGCCCGATGAAGAAGAGAGCGCGATTACGTCAATACCGGAGAAATTACAGAGACAGACTCTCGTGCGTCGCCTTGCTACCCACGCTGGCCTGTCCCCAGTATAACTTCTACGAGGACGTCCCAAATAGAGGCATGCATCGCCACTGACCTCTGCCCGCCATGACAAGTCATATACCTAGTTTGGGACTGACTGACACGCTCATACAGGTGTATATAAGAGATACCCCAATGTTGATGGGTGCTCCCACCTTCACACGACAAGGCGGTCGTCGTTCTTCGGTGGACGAACTCGCTGACTTCGCGAAGACCTCAATGGCACCCGGCGGCGGCCACAAGTCGTTCGCAGCACTGTGGAAGCTGCAGGGCTCCTGAGCCAATAGGAAGGCCGATTAACCCTCGAGATGTGTTCATCTGCACCGCGTCGTTTGCTCACCGCTACAGTAATTCGCGATATACGCCGTGCATGCGCAAAGGTCCTAACATGTCCCGTATCGATGTACGGTATCATTTACCAAGCAAAAATAAAACTCTCTAATCCGGCCAATAATCAGACAGTTACGCCCTGAACTTTATTCCGCTGCGCAATGATGTTACGCTCAGGATATTCCGCTGCTCAAGGATACGCCTCGTATACCATCGGAAGTGTTGCAAACGACTTGTGAGGTGGCGTTTTCAAACAAACATATATACAGCACCAGCATGGCGTTTGCTAAGTGTTTCTGCGAGCGCCACGCCCACAGGCCCTATACACATATTCTCCTTATAGTTCTCAGTGCACACACAATCGCAGAAAGCTAGCTGCTAGGAAGTATATACAGTGAAAGAAACAGAAATTTACTCTTCCGTGTGACAGCTTGTTGTTGCGCGCAGTGCCGGCTGGGAGAGTTCAGTCGTCGTAGTGGGGACATTTCAGATATTTCGTTGACAATTATTCCCACGAGTTATGGCGTGAGCGTTCATATATGTCAGTAATTTCGGCGTCACGTCCGTAATAAGTCAGCCTCCTATTCTCGGCAATGAAGAGAGCACGCGTAGCGGGAGACGAAACACACAAGACGAGAAATTGTGTTTGGTCTCGCGTCACGCGCTGATCGTATTAACGCAGAACGAACAAAGCTACACCTTACTGAGCGAAGAGTTGTCATGCTACCACCGTTAGGTTCCTTCGAGAGTGAACATCTGTGCATATATTTTTTCTGGGGCACGCGTCAAGAGTCCTGGGCTTGCTTTCTTTTTCTTTCTGCCACAGTGCGACATCTCTCGCGGCATTCAGTGCTTGGGTTGTTCTTTCAGTCTCCCTTGTATCCGCGTCTATCGCACCTGCTTTTAAAATTCTGAGATTGCTTAGCACACTCGGCGTACTGCGAAAGCTGGCATGAAAATGAAGGTGAGAAAAGAAGCCAGAGTGCAATTTAAGAAGAGAGAGCACAAAGGAGGATAGTTACTCAGTGACTATTACCCTATCGATGGCCCGGTGGTAAACGAAGTGTGCGAATATAAATATTTGGGAGTGACGATTACGAATGGCGCTTTCGTGGCCTAAACGCATCTGCACCATGCGCATCTGCTTCACGTCAGCTCAGGTTCTTGAGACACAAATCCAAAGCCAGCATTACTGGTTTATTGCATTTGGAATATAGGAGTCTTACTTAACCAAAATTCGGTACCATAGTGTGCCACATAAGACCCTATTGAACTAAAGGAGAAGCAAGCAACTTGTGTTACGAAGAAACGATGCTTGTCTTCACCTTGACGAAAACAAATCCCCTTGCCGATACGTTGGCTCCAAACAGAGGCTTGCCTTGTCCAGCCACTCTTAACTACATCGTCTCCATCTTCCTGTGAACCTCTATGCTGTTTGAAAGACAAGCAGAAACAGCCAAATGTCCAAATTCTTCCGGCCCGCTGCACCTTTAATAGGTATAGGTCAACTGATCAACCTTCTAAACTCACGGTTGACAGTGGTATCCATAAACGAGAGACAATAAGAAAAAATTCGAAACAAGTTTTTGTATTCACTCTACACGCACTCATTAAAACTTGTGGCAAAGATTGATGCAAGCGCTTCATATAAATCTGGACTTGGTGGGTCATGCATGAGTTGCACAGACGGAGGGATTGCGCCCACGACGCGCTCGCATGTCATGGCGTGCGCCTTGACGTTCACAGCTTCCTATGTTCCGGTTGGTGCATCACTGAATTAGGAACGAACAGCGCACAAGATGGCATATTCTAATCCTTAACGCGTCTGCTGTGCTATTTCTTCTTTATTCAACTGGCTAAGCCAATTGGCTGCAGTGTAGTTATTGCTGCCGTGCTCGTTCGCAAAATAATTCGACTCGAATTTGGGCTTGTGTACATCACGCGTTTTTACTGAAGGCGTAGAACCTTAGAGCAGATTTAAAGGACGGATCGGCATGGACCCAGTGCTGAGCTCATATTTACATAGGCCACAGTTTTACTCAGGTTCCGTAAACAGATGCCTCGCTATCGAGAAAGAATCTTTTCGCCAACACCTATACCGGAAGGCGCTCACTCGCGCACGGTGACACGGCACAGGAAGCGAGAGCGGTTGGGCACGCCCGGGCCGACGTGGTCATCACACTAATCCAACTCGGCGAGCGAATCGCTGGAGATTGGACGCGACCAGAGCACCCGTAGCGACAAAACGTGCTTCACACTTGCAGCCTGGCGCCAGGCGATAATGCAGACGCTGCAGAGCTCCGGAGCCGTTGAGCTCACAAGTGGCCGCTCAGAACGCGCGGCTGCCGGAACGCTCGTCCCTCTGAGTTGTGCGCACGCACGCCTCCCCGTGACACTGACATACGACCACGGCGAGCTGCCAGCGGCTCTCTCTCTCTCGAGGGAGAGAGGCGCTCCCGAGGACTGCATGAAAAATCTGCGAGGGCGTTGCCGCGAGCCGTTCGCTCGGAGTACCGCTTGAAACGTTTTGGTCATTCCCCCCCCCCCCCCCCCCCCCCTTCTTTTCCTTGCGTGATCATCGCACGGAAACTGCGAAGACTTGAGGGAACGTAAAGGCGTGACAGGCCCGAATAAACTTCGTGTAAGACAGCATGCAAGTACCAATCAGTTGTGGGAAAATCCAGGTGAGAAAGAACGAGGCCCATTAGCGGCGATAGAACATGTGCTACTTTTCATCCGAATGCAATTATGGAGGTTATAAGAAGAGGCTACACTTGAAGCGACATACGTAACGGAAGCTTGTACTTCCTAAGCGTGCGCATGAATTAGCGCTGGCGTGTGTCCGCGCTCTTTGTCCAACGAAATGCGGCTGCATTTGGCCGGACCGGTGCAAGAACAGCCGGTACTTCGCCACGTGCGCCGTGTTTTCACTACGCTGCATATGGAAGAAGCAGGCCAAGGGACGCTTGCGTGAGGAAGTACGCAGACTATAGCGATTATGTGATGTTAATACACCCGATTGATCAGAGCGTACAAACGGAATAAAAGATTGCAACGTATACTTGGTACGGGCTGTGGAGAACTGCGTTTATACTGCCGACTAACGAAAGGCCTATACTCCACGACCTGATGTAATATATCAGCGCCCTGATTCCTGGCAGCTATTGGGAAAGCGCTAAGTGCACCGAAATATGCATTAATAGAGCAGTTTTTATATATATAACTTCGTGAAATCTTATGGCTGAAAAATATCCTTTATCCCGGTCGAGGCTCCAGGAAATTCTGATTTTCATAGCTATTATTATTATTATTATTATTATTATTATTATTATTATTATTATTATTATTATTATTACCACCACCGCCGAATTTGGATGGAGGTATCCCTGCGTATACTTTAGGTCTTGTCAATTGCTCACCTGTAACAGCTTTTTTCCCCACCGCAGAGATACGTTCCTTTAATGTGACAGCACTTTGTGAGAACGCGGTATGTTGGAATGTTGCACGCGGTGCTATTTGTCGTCAAATTTCAGTCTCAATAGATGTGGGTACATATATCTGGAACGTCAGAATAGAACGCGATACGATTTCCAGACAACGAAGAGCAACGCGCATTCGCCTTCTTAAACCTCCTTGGAAAACTGGCTTCGATCACCCGTGGTTGGTTTCCGAGAGGGATAAAGCAGTCGCCACTTTAGCTGTGGGAAGCGCCAGTTGAGGAGGGGAAGGGGGGGGGGGGGGCATGAATTAACTCTGCTGTAGATTTAGTCACGTTATTTTTCTATTTATTTAAGTACTTTGTAACGAAATGCTTCATGACCAATGTTGGAATAGCCGACTTTCTCGCAGACTCCTCGTATGGATATGAAACACACAGAGAAGCAAAACACAGCGTCGAGCCGTGCGGGGGCTTCCCCTTTTGCTTTACCCTCCTGTCCTCTCTGCCCTGACCTCTTCCCACCGACCTCGTTACTATCAAGCGTTAGGCTACAAGAAAGGATAAAGTAAGGTCAGTAGCTAGCGCCAACGAGCTGCGTACGTATATATACAGAAGACGCGCTTCTTCCTTCTGCGTCATAAACTTGCCAGAATCTGCGCTATATATACGAACGACTTGCCTTGTTCGTCTCATTTGTCGCCGACGGGGCCCTTTCCCTTTTTGTCGCCGGCGGCTTTAAGCCGAAGGTTTCAAGACCGGACTGCCGTTCACCGATCGGTGTCGCCGATGGTAATACCACTCTTGCATTCCTGGCTTTCGTAAAGGCAATGCATAAGAGGTCTAGGGAAACAAAACAAATACAAATAAATAAAAGATAACTAAGCCGTCTAGAATATATATATATATATATATATATATATATATATATATATATATATATATATATATATATATATATATATATATATATATATGTACCTTTCGGAATGCCGCGGGGGTTTCCCTTCTGCCAACTGCTTGCTCCCCAATTTTCCCCTGAACCTTCGATGTCCCTGTTCTCCGGCATGTTGCACTTGCTCCTTTCCGCGCTCTCGCATGGTGCTTTTTGACTCGTCTCTATTCTCTCGCACGATGTTTTTCAATCCTCTCTATTCTCTCGCATGCTACTTTCCTGGCTCTGTAGTGGTAGTTTGCTTGCCGGGTCTTGATGTTTTGTCTCGGTAACGGTGATCAGTGTGACCAGGGACACAAAATCGAATTCAGCATAAAAGAGGCGTAAGTTAATTTTTGTCGCAAACTCGTAGCTATTCCTAAATATAACATCTCTGGATATCACTGGCCTTTTGGTATGTTTGTCACGGGAATTTGCAATTTTTGCAGCTCCTGGGCGTGATTTTTATTTATTTGTCACACTGCAAAACGCTGTGCCCGAGTGGTTATACTACTGCGCGTTCCTGCGAAAGGCTGTCTAAGATTATTAAGAAAAATAAGGGATTAGGGACAAAGTGACTATCTTTACTGGCGCGGCTTCATGACAGCGCTGGGCATCGGAACTAGCGTGGTAATCGCCACCAAGATCTTTAAGTAATCAAATTTCAATAATTAACATTTTACTTGATGACTTTAGGGACGCGTTGCAATCAATCAATCAATCAATCAATCAATCAATCAATCAATCAATCAATCAATCAATCAATCAATCAATCAATCAATCAATCAATCGATTAATCAAACAATCAGTCAGCCACTACTGAAACCATTACCTTTCAAACTTTCTGCATTGCTACGGTACAAAAAAAAAAAAATTGGTGCTCAACATCTGCAGCGAAATGCATTGGTGATCTAGTTAATGCTTACGAACTCGGAAAAAATTGCGGTACGGTCAATTTTTCACTGATACGGCAATGCAGTTCGCGGCATATTTCGAGTCCGTTTTTTTGTTTTAATTGGTACAAGCCGCAAAATTTCCTGCAGAGAGTACTGACTGACTTCAATTCAGTAGTTATCGAACGTGTCCTATTAAGTACTTAATCAAAAAGTTATTTAGTAAAATTCTGTGAAATATTAAGCGCAAATTGTAGGTGCACCATTTTTACAAAGCCTGGTCAGCAAAAATTATTTTACCTACAATCCCCTATTCTTGACAATCACAGACAGTCGTCGCCAAAACATGCCGTATGTTCCGTAACGAGCGTTCCTTTGGCCTATTTTTTTTTTCTTCTGAAGCACCATATTTCCAATATGCTGAAAAAGAGGTCCTGAGACTGTGGTTCAGCTGCTGTCCACTTAATTAAAGAAACGTTCACTTCATGGTAACGAAGATGTTAGGCTTGAATAATTGTGCTTCGTACAGACGAGGTCTCACATTCCATGATATTAAAGCCGATAGCGCAGAGACGCTTGCTAAATGCTTTTGAATTATAGTAAGGGCTGTGTGTAGCATGCCGCTGGCATTTCGATGATTTGGTATACTAATGGTGTTCTTGCCAGTACGAATTTCCAATAAGAAAATGGTGGCCGCTGCGTAAGTTTTGCACTGTTGGGAGAACGCACTCAGTGTGGTGGAAGTCAGTCCTTTAATTGATTTTAATAAACGTACCGTCAACATTGACATAGAAGCGCATTATTTCAAGATTAGGCAGTTATATTTAGGCACTTCAACTACTTGACCAGGATGTGAAAACGGCGTACAAGACCAACGTTGAGATCAACACTGTTATGTGTGCCTCAGTCGGTTCTCTGAAAGTCTGCTGAGAATTACCTCGGAGGCAAATATGCTCATTACCTCCTTTTTAGTATATGCTTACCCTTTCAAACTCCGAGAAAACAGCCGCGAACACATGTGCGAGCGGCCTATCTGAAGTACAGAAGTTAATTAAGCAAAGCAAGCTTCTATTCAAACGCGCGCACCCGTAGATGCCGACTCAGCGATATGCCATTGGTGCAGACGACTGGCACGCACTGCGCGAGCTAGTCGCTTCTGTGTTGGTCGTCGATCTCGCGCAAGTACGACCGCAGGAATTTAGCAAACTTTTGATTAAAAAAAAATGTCCGGGAGATCTGCGCAACTTTCACAAGCTACACGTCTCAGATAGCGAATAGCTGCTACGCGGTAGGCCCCACTAATGACGCATAGTTATCACACTCGTGTATCGAAACATTTGCAGTCGAGAACATCGAAAGTCTGGCCCATACTATCAAGACATGCTGCAGGAGGAGGCCGACGCTTCCCTGCACTGCTTCATCCGCCGCCGAGACTACACGGCGCCGTCGCTTCCGTTCTAGCACCCAGTTGACGCTTAGCGCCTTTGTGCACTCTGGAACGAAACGCAATGGGTGTGCCGTGAGCCTTTGCTGCATTTAGTTGTGCTTCGTCGACGTTGTCTTGACACAGTTCGCTGGAGCGTCAATTATTGTAGTCATTGGTTGCGGTACATTCTTTTGTTCGAACCTTTATGTTTCGTTTTATCGTCGTCATGAGGACGTAATAATGTTTTTTATTGAGAGCAACGAACTCTGGCAGCAATAGCAGACTACACTACCGGCTTTGACAGCTGCTGGCCATATTTCTCCGACGAATGGGTGGATGAATTTTATGAGGACATCCTTTTAAATGGTTTGGTGTCTAGTGTCGTCAAGCTCGTTATATTTACTTTTGTGGAGCCTTCATATTATCGCACCCTAAGGTCCATTTCGTGTAAACAAACCGTCGAGTGTCAAAGTAGTTTATCGACATAAAAAGTAAAGTTTATCCTTGTTTTAGTCCTACATGTTCCCTACTTTTACGTCACATATTGTCCAACCGTGTTTTCTAACTTTTCACGGCCATGCGCATTCATCTTCCCTGTGCTGTCTTTGACACCCAAGGCTACGGGCACGGTAACCATGTCCTCATTTGTCTCTGTTTTGTTACCGCGGCATGCTAACTAAACGTACTCAATAGTTTCTGTGCTATATTTACACCCTCATTAGGCTTTGAACAGTAATGCACTACCTTATGAATTATCATAAATATTTTCTCTTTTGAGTTATTTCTATGCTGTTAGATCGGTTTCTTGGTCTGCTTCCTCTCCGTTGCGCCCATCCACTATGGTGTTCCTGAATCTCTGTTTATGCATTGAACGGTAATTTCCCTGTCGTTATCCACGCCCGTTGGCCTAGTGCTTACTAGTTAGCACCATGGGGACATATTCAAAACAACTTTAGTAATCCCAAGAACCGTTTGTTACGGATCAGCCACTTCAGCTTGTATTATACGTTCGCTGCCACTATTGGTGTACTTTTCTTTACGAACCGCTCTAGCGTATGAACTGCTTCGTAAATAAGGGCCGGAGTTACTATAACCTCCAATCTACGTAGACGTATATGAACGTTTCGCCATCCATCTATCTTATATTGCTCAGTCGGTTTTCAACACATACTTGGCCCTGAGCCTCGCTCGCTTCAGAAGACGTCCAGCTGATCTCTACCTGCATGTTCTACTTCGTTTGTAGTTTTCCTGCGGGCAGTTAAAGGCTAGTCTTTCCACAGCTATTTATATCATATCTAGTCCCAATTGCACTTATGATTTAACAGGCACGGAGTTTCGAAACGTAAGTCAACGAAGTACGACTCCTTTCCGCACGCCTTTAACCTCATACTTGTCGTGGACTCATAACGCTTTGGCGACCGCGCCGACGCCACCGCCATCCAGTGGAGTGCAGAAAACACGACTTTCTCGTATCGCAATGGCCGCGACCAGTCGATACGCCGACGAAGGCGAGTTGTGGAGCCGACGGCTTAGGGGCGGCGAAAATAAGTCAACGGGCGAGACTGTGATGCTGATGGTATATCTGGGGAAGACGAACGGGATAACTCGGGCGCCACTCGCCGCATTAGCAGCTATGCGTTGTAAAATACTGAAGGTCATTAATATGTGCTCCGAAAATGCACCACCAGCGAGTACAGTGCGTTTAAAATTCCGGTGACGCAGACAGGTTTATAACTGCGCAAACAAACGACCACAGAGAAAGAGCACACAATGACAGGCGCAGTTTATTTTCTTCTCTCTCTCTCTCTCTCTCTCTCTCTCTCTCTCTCTCTCTTTCTTTTTTTTTTTTTTTTGTTCGCGTCCGAACAACTCTCGACGTCCCGTTTACTCCTATAGACAGACTATGACGCAGTACTGCAGTCCAACTTCTCACACGACACAAATGACCAATTACTTTCCCACTCATCAAGTGTAGGTCACGGTGCCTACACTTGATCAGGGAGAAAGTAATTGTGCATTTACGTCGCGTGATAAGTAGGACTGCAGTACCGCGCGATTTTACGTAGCAGCCACCATTCCCTGCAAAGCGTACATATGCGGATTTGAAAACACTCGATAACGCCCACAGTGTTGCTTACTTCATGTAGGCTCCTGCGTGAAGAATAGCGATTTGCTCATACGGTCAAGTTCGAAATTACTGCTACAGTTATAAGGACAGACGAATTGTCATTTTAATTAACTAAAGCTTTATACTAATTTTAGATGACACTCATTGCCATGGGAGTGGGGCCATGACAGGCATTTAAAGGCTTTTGGTGGCACCTCCTCTTGAATATTCGAGAAAAGAAACTAAAGAACTTGAACGATAGAAATTACTGTGAATGTTTGAGAACCTGAACAGTACAATCACTTATCTGCCGTAACCCTTTGATATGCTACCAGGTTTAACCTAAAGTGCGATCCAAACTGGTGAAATCTTCACGAACAGTATGCCTCACCACAGTGTTGACCGGTTGGTTGTGAGCGCGAGCGGTCAGGCTCGGCTGGCACGGGCTAACAGTGTGCCGCGGTGCGCACGCGCGGTTGCAGGTGAGTGGGGCCATGGCGGCCGGGCAGCGCAGCGCCGCTCAGGCGGCCTGGCTGCTGCAGGTGGCATGCTAGCCCGGGCTGCCATGCGCCAGCGCAGCGGTCCCGGCAGCAGCAGCAGCAGCGTGAGAGCGGCGGCGGCGGCGGCGGTTGCGGCACCGGCGGTTGCGGCACCGGCGGCGGGGGCCCGGGCGACCCAGAGCGGCCAGCAGGCACCGCGGCGTTCGCGCAGCGCCCCGAAGCGTCACCACGGATCACGCGCAGGCGCCGCACGACCATCAGCCGGCTGGCGAAGGCAAGAGCATGTCCTTCCTGTTCCGCTTCCACGACCTGATCGGAGGCATCCATGTGCCCATCGACGACGGCGTGGACAAGCTGAACCGCAAGTACACCCTGGTGGTGTTCCTGTTCCTGGCGCTGCCCATCTTTACGCGCCAGTATATCGGCGACCCGATCGAGTGCTTCACGCCGACCTACTTCACGGACGCCCAGGCGCGCTTCGTCAACAGCTACTGCTGGACAGCCTCCACCTACTACCTGGTGAGCGACGCCGAGGGCGACGAGGCGGCCGAAGCTCCGCCGCGCGAGCCGCCGGACCCGCGTGTGCAGCCTGAGGAGCTGGACTACGCGGGCTTTGAGACCCCGCCGGCGGGTGGCGTCGAGCGTCTGCGGCGCGTGCACGTCTCGTACTACCAGTGGGCGCCGCTGATCCTGCTAGTGCAGGGCTGCTGCTTTCACCTGCCCTTCGTGCTATGGGGCGCGTGCGCGCACAGCGCGGGCGTCAAGCTGCGCCGGCTGCTCAAGCGGGCCTCGGACATCGCCAGCCTGCCGCCGGGCTGCCAGCAGCGCGAGGCCCTCCTGTCCGAGTTCGTGGACCAGTTCCACACGCTGGTGGCCGGCAGCGCGGGCTGCTGCACGGACCCGGCCTGCGGCCTCCCGCTCGCCTGCCGCTGTGTGGGCGGCCCCACGCGCTACCTCTGCCTACTCTACCTGCTGGTCAAGTCGCTCTACGTGCTCAACGTGGGCCTCCAGTTCCTGATGCTCACGGCCTTCCTGGGCCGCGGCTTCCTGCGCCACGGCCTCGAGCTGGCACGACGGCTGGCCGCCGACGGCGACTGGTGGAACTCGCCGCGGTTCCCGCTGCAGACGCTGTGCCAGGTGCGAGCCGCGCTCCAGGGCGGCCTGCGCACCTACCTCTGTCGCTGCGTACTGCCCATCAACGTGTTCAACGAGAAGATCTTCTCCGTCGTCTGGTTCTACCTGGCGCTCCTGCTGCCGCTGAACCTGGCCAGCCTGCTGCTCTGGCTGTGGCGCTGCTTCCGCTGCAACCGGTTCGCCTTCGTGCGGCTCTGCCTCTGGAGGACCCGCATGGTGAGCCTGGGCGAGCTGTCGCGCGTGTCGCGCAAGATCGCCGTCAACTACCTGGGCTGGGACGGCGTGTTCGTGCTGCGCCTCATCGAGAACAACCATGGCAGCGCCATGGCCACCGTCATCCTGGGCCGCCTGTACGACTTCTACGCCAACCAGATGAAGGCGCAGGACGACGGCTCCGACGTGGAGCTGGGCCCCATGCCGCCCTCGGTGGCCGCCCAACAGTCCGGCGCCATGCACCCATGCCACGGCGCGCCCTGCCACGGCGGCGCGGCCGCCCCCTGCGCCCACCAGTTCGGTGCCAGGCGGCCCGGGGGCTACTGGGGCAAGTGAGCGCGCAGCAGGGACCTAGCCAGTTACCGTAGCCGGCCCTAGCGGCCGCTAGGCTCGCCTAGAGCACACACATGTATCCCAGAGAGGGCCGCCCTCGCTATGCAAGCCCGGCGAGGCGGCTTCCACACCGCCTCGCGCGTGGCACCGTGTATCTCTATCGCCCCGGGCCCTGCTGCGGCCGCTGGCCCCAATGGCAGCCAGACCCCTTGGTACCGCCTGGGGGCGCCTCTCTCTTACGAGGGGGCCGCCCCGACTAGTAGCTCGCCAGGGGCCGCTTCCCGCCGGCGGTGCGAGGACCGCCGCCGCCGCACGAGGACCGCCGCTCTCCGGGCAGCCTGCGCGCAGGTGAGGCTCGCGTCTGCCGCGCCGGCGGCAACCACTCCACGCCTTGTCTCCCCGACGCAGGCAGAGCCTTCCAACCCGGACGACGACGACGGCCAGGACCACACGAGGTGAACACCGCACACCCTCTGCGCAGCGCTCGCGACCTGTCTGACCGTTGCGGACGCTGCGCTTTGGTTCCTCGGCTGCAACGGCTCCGGGCAGCGCCGAGCATATGTCCGCTGTGAACAAGCACGGCGTGTCACAAGCCGTTGACGCCGAGTGCCACAATTACTTGCATCTCGCTTTGCGCATGACAGTTCAAAGTGTTGCGCGCGACCGTCGACTTTATCCAGTTTATGAAGCTTCACACCACTGTATTCCTTGTCCACGTTAGTTGACGTCCGTGTACTACGTTAGGACCATCGCTGTAGCCACGTCAAGTCTGACCTGACGTGGGAGCAGCAATTTCGAATAGACCGCGGTGATGAAGAAACACTTTGCAGCGTCCTCATTTCGTGCGCTCTGCGCTAGCTTCGTCCGTGTCACGTTTTGCATCATTTATTGCATATGAATGTTGAATGCCGTACTAAGGCACGAAGTGCAACTTAAACTTAAGTGCTTCCTGTGGCTGTAAGCAGTGAATGTGACCAGCGCACTGCATTGCGCAGTCTACAATACCAGGTGGGCATGCAGAGAACCGGACTTAATAAACGGCGAAGAAATTGGTGACATAAGATTTACCTTTCCAAATCCGAACATATAGGCGTGGTGTTCTAGGCATATGTGTCAAATAAACTAGAAACACGTATCAAACAAAACTACACAGTTAAGTGCTCCCTGGCCAATGAAGTGCACTGGGTGCACGCCTTGTTGGTGCGATCGATATTGAACATTAATAATTATGTGCGCTGGCAAGCTCTCCTCGCGAGGCTTCTTTTAGCGAAGAACATCTTCCAGCGCGTAAGGAAAAGAACGGAAAAGAGCTCAGAGAAAGAAATACGAATGGACTGGTAGAACGCTGCTCTTCAACTCTATTAATCTTTTGAAAATAATGGTATGCCTTTGTCTAAATTTCAACTAGCCCAACTTACTGTCTTCAATTATGTTCTTTTAGCCCCTCATGAGTGTAAAACTATAGACGTAAGCCACGCATCTACGGTGATGGCGCAGAAGTAGTTAGTGTCGCATCTCATGCATGTCAGCATATATGCGGCATTGATTAAATTGTCTCAAGCACGATCACTGTCTTTCTACACTTCTATGAGACTAAGTCTAGCATATCTCTGCCTGTACGCAGAAATTTCTTTCCCTCTGCCAGTTGTTTTCAGTCTTTTATCATCATTATCTTCTCTTTACAACCTTGCAATACGATGCTTTCGCATCAAAATGTTTGTTAGGGCTACCCGAATTCTCGTGTCTCTTTTAATCATGTCTTGTGCAAAGCAGACGGCATGTTTCATTGCGCAGATGGGCGGTATTCGCTCTTTTTGCAGACTGGAAGCACACATGTAATATAGGCGGTCGACCAAAAGTGAAGATAACTATAAACGCTCGGCTAATACTATTTATCCCCTTATTCCTGGTACTGATGTGGTCAGTCACCGAATATGTGGTATAGGCGATGAAGAAAGAGTAAATATTGAACGCAGTTATGTACTCCTTCCGTGCCTTCAACAAGCTGGGTCCGTTCACGCGTTTTTGATTAAGAACGGTCTAAGACGAGCTATGCTCGTAGACAGTACTTCTCATTTTTTAGCAATACCACGGACGAGGAGGCTTCGCCTCACTGCTTGGTGGTGGTTGGTGGTGGTGGTGGCAACATTATTGTACCGCCGGATAAGTAGGCCCCTACTCCCCGTCCCCGGCACACAGGCCTTGGGGACGAGGGACGGAACCTCCGCGATTAGATACAAGCAAAGAGGTCTTGACTCTTCGCGGCTTCTTACGCCAGGCGGATGGCTTGTTGCTGTGGAGTAGGGTCCTCGCTCCGCAGCAGGGCTTCTCAGGCCTCTCTACAATTTATGTTTGCTTTAGCCCCTGGTGAGCTAGTGTGTCCCCTGGGGACGTCATTGCTTTTCTATTTTCGTACCAGAGATGTTTTTGATTACGGCTTGGTCAGAGCATATTTGACAAAAACCTAGCACTTTAATAAGAACGTCTTAACGAAATAACGAGCGACAGAGCGGTATAATGCAACGTGTAGATGCTAATTCGAGAAGTCGGGTCGTTTGTGCCTGTTTAGGGCATAGCACTAGATAGGAACAGTTTTCAATTTCTCCTTTTCTTTTCAAGTATAGTAGGATAATCTTAACAGCGCCCTTTTGACTGCTGCGGTTTCTATCCAAACACGTTACAAGCTGCGTGAGTCGAATGTGAACGAACAGAATGCAGCGGTCTAACTCCCGTGCTAACAAGAATATGATACTTAGAACTGAACTTAAATTCCATATTATGCATATTGTTCTTCAAACGCACTCGTGAAAGGACCCCCCGGAGGTCGCTTATAGGATTGCGGGTTGCTGAACTTCAAGGCCTGTATTCACAGAAGAAATTATTGCGCTAGAACTTTTCACAAGAGCAGATGCGGGCCAATCACGATGTTGAACATATTAGCGAAGGCGGCCGGCAAGTAGCAAAACAGTACTTACGAGCGAAAAGCATTGTGAATTCGGGCCGGCCGAATTCACAAAGCTTCTCGTTCGTAAGGGTTCTTCGCCATTGGCCCGTTTGCGCCACCCACACTCGTCGACCGGTGATAACTTTAAGTCGAGTAGCCCGTAGCGGTAGCCCAAAAGTTCCAATTCGAAGCCATGACGCACGAGTTTCTAAATAAGCCGGCAAAATGAGGCACATATCGCCTACTTGAACTCACTCGCAATAACTTGTTTCGGTGGCTCAACAACTCATTTGCCTTCTGCCCGCCACAGTGCGTCAGTGGCTCTGGCGTTATGCTGCTCAGCTCGAAATCGGGAGTTTGGTTCACGGCTCCGGCAGCCGCATTCCTATGGACGTAACGCAGACACGCTCGTGGGCCATGTTTTGGGTACACGTTAAAAAACTCCAGGTGGTAGACGTAACTCCGGCGCCCTACTATATATCCTCTCTTACAGCCAGTGTACAGCATTGCAACGATCAACTGTGTCCGGTGCGTACTAAAATATGCCCTAGAAAGCGTCGTAGCAGTATATCGTTTTTTTTTTTTTTTTTTTGCAGCTCCAGAAATATTGAAGCTAGCAGGGCTACGACAGGGACTATACAAATTGCGTTTACGTGCTTTCAATCTTGAGCATTAAAATATGGACATTAGGCAATGAATTGTTCATCGGTCAGCCAGGTCATAGCGGAGGTTATACTGCGTGTCATGCGCCCCACGGTTAAAGCCATTCCAGCAGCAATGGAAACATGTTAAGACGCAGCCTCAGCGAACGGCGCACTGGAATGCGCCGAGTGGCCTATAGGTGGCGGCGGTATACGGAAATCTTTTCAAGGCTCTGTGTCTCCCGCAAAATGAACGAGTAGGGCGTATTTTTGAACATTCAAAAACTATGCTACGCGTGCTTGAGGAAGTTATTTATTTAGAATGGAGATGTTGGGCTCTCCAAATGGAGAGGGATACTCTAAATAATTCCCTCTTACAAAGCAAATCAGCTGTGACAAGAAATGCAAGTGAGGCGCGGAATCTTGCAGAAAGTTTCATTAAAATTTTGCAAAACGCTTCAAATAAGAAAGCTGCTTTCTGGTCCGTGGACTGGTTGCACCATTTGTGGTTGTAATCATTGGACTAGATCAATCAACAAGTAACACCCAGCGACAGTCACATGTCCAAAACTTGCGCACGGGATGCGAGATGCTTTGTAGTGGAGGGCTCGGGATGGAGTTTGGCCATCTAAGATTGTGCACCGAGCACGAGCAACCTCTCATTCGGTTCTCTTGGAATATGGCCACCTTGGATAGAGGTGATAAGGTAAATACAAGGCTGAGCTCAGTTGGCTACCCTGCCCTTTGGATGGGGAAAGGGGGCATAGATACGAGAAAGAAAGTTCATAGCACTTGCACACACGCTGAAGGGTTCATCGTTGAGTCAGTCACAAGCGGTCACATAAACTGGTGGGTCACGAAAAGCGCAGCAGCCCCTTTGTGGCCCTGTGCATCGCTGTGAAACACTTGTAGCCTAATTTCCTGAAAGCGGCGCGAATGACAAGCCGTGTGATCATCGTGTGCAAGGCAGCCAAACAACAGATGGTCTATATGGTTTCCAATGTGTCACATGTGTCACACTTGGCACTATCTGTCATTCGAACTAAACATGAATAAGCGTTCGTTTCGCAAATGGACCCAGTAAGGTTGCTTCACGTTAAGCAAGTCCGGATAAGAGCTTTAGTTTCATGTGTGAGCAAATAAAAAAAAAAGAAAATTAACAAGCAGTAGAATACCATCATGGATCCATTGCGGCCGGTCGGATTAGGAACTTGGACTCACAGGCTGACTCTAAAGGGTCGCGTTCATTGACATGAATGAATGAATGAAACTACGTTTATTCCACATTAAAATGCGCCGAAGACGCTGCGGTGGAAAGGGGAGGCGTAAGGCTGCCTCCATTTTTTTAACGTGTTCATTGACAGGAACTTCCTGAGTGTTCTCGTTTTGGGTAGTCACTTAGGCGTCACAGACGCAACATGCGTGCGAGATTTAAATATTTTCGAAACACTGCTTGGAGTCAATAGAAACCTTCTGAAGGGCTTGAACAGTATTTTTTACAGCGAACAGCTGTTTTTGTTGCACTCCCGCTTTCTATCAGTGTCGCGAAGCTCCTCGCCACTCGCGCCTCGACTTCTTTACTGAAGTTAAGGAAGTGCAGTACAGCAAATTACTTGTGTTCATTGTATTTATACTTCAACTTCCAAGCTGTCAAGTGCCTTCGTTCTTATTCGTTTCTTTCAACCATCCTATTCATGGTCAATACCCCACTGGGGTTATGCGCCACGAACACTCAGGGCCGTAACAACAGCAACTACGACGATAACAACAACAGCCTCGGTGCATTAGGAAGACGTAAAAGAACAGTGATGTGAGAGGAAGTAAGCGGTACTAGTAGCTGTTATTCATCTATCATGTTTATTTGTTGAATTACGCAGATCCGGCCGATTAAAAAAAGTCATACACCACAATAATCGTCGTACACCGTTGCGTCACAGTCCGGACGCACCCATCCTGCTGCTCATACCAAACACACACTACGCAAAACGCACGTTGGAAGTGCGCAGAAGTCGGTGGCGAAGTTTGGTGGCGTAACGCCGCTTCCCTGCACTGGTGGAGATGACCGGCAGCCTTGGCTGCTTGACAAGATTGCTTCCGCAATTCGTGCACTTCAAACGTGCTCCAAGTGTTTTTGAATATGTTTTACTTATAATTAACGGGTACGACCTCCCCTCTCGGTGGTGACAATCTGGGATGGAAGGGCAGAGGATACTTCGACAGGGCAAGTTAATATCGCGCGGACAAAGACGTTGTTTATTCGCGATGGCTGCAATTCCTCTGTCATTGAATATATAAGACACACAGTACTGTTGAGCCGTCAACTGCCACAACCGCTTAGTAAACACGAATGGCTGAGAAAAAAAAAACCATCAACGTATAGACCAGCGGCCGAACTCGCAAAGCTTTTTGTCCACGCGTGTTCTTTTAATTTCGGCGGTCGCCTTCGCTAAAGATATGTTCAGCTCGAGGATTAGCTGAAATTTTCTCTTGCGAAGAATTTTAGCGTAAGAACTTTTTGTGAATACGGGCCCAGAATCAGCAGCGCTTGTAGGCGGAAGACATCATTTGCATAGGGCTGCGGGAACTGGCCGAACGAACGGCCCGATTGCGCTCAGCATGTTCTTACCGCAAGCTTGCTGCCAGTGCTCGCTTGTCGTGTGTTTGCCGTCGCCTGCCCCGTCACAAACCCGCAGTGCCAGTACGCGGGCCGTGCCTATACATGGCGACGGGGGTCGAGATTAGGTGCGCTTGCTCTGAACGCGTGTGCGAGAGTGAAAGATTCTGGGCCCTTATTCACAGAAAAACTCATAAGTTATAATTATTCGTAAGAGCAAATTGTAACGAATCCTTATGCCAGACATATTTGCAAAGGCGAAGGCCACTGGTGCCTGGTTTATATGCACTGCGAGACAAGTATATATAACACTAGAAGCAGGGGCTGAAATCACAAAGTTTCTTGTTCGAAACTACGCGTTGCTGTTGGTCAGCCGCCTTTGCTAATAATATGTCCAACATCACTATTGGCTTACATGGCATCTGCGTTCAGGAACAACTTTAGTGTAAGAAGCGTGTTGTGAATACGTTTCGAGATACTAAACAACGTTGTGCAAACTCCAGTTCTGAGACGCAGAGCACTGCTGTATTCATGTAAACGGCTTTGGCTTCTGTTCATTTCCTTATAGTCAAGTTCGAGGTCGCTTAAGCTGCCATGTCGTCAAGAAGGTCTCCGTCGATCCAGCGCAGATCCACTTTATCATCGCATGCTTCCTCGTAGGATGGGCGATTGACTGGCGGCGACGTGGCGACTTTAAATCGACTAGATTGGCGCGCTAATTCACGTTCATGAGTGCTTATTTACATTATTTTCGCGGTAAGTGAAATAATATACAGGCACAAAGGGGCAACACGCATCAATGAAAATATCCTTTTTCCAGGCATCATATATTGATGCGGAGTGGCAGTAAGTTATCCACGTCGATACGACGTGATGGTTTACAATGTGTCATCTTGCTAATTTAGGCGCAGCCACACAGCTACTGCAGCCCGCATAGTTCCGTTGTCAGCAGAGACATCAGTATGTTTGGAGTAACTAAACAAATCGCAAAAACTTGCCGCGACTACATTCCGGAACTGCATAGCGGAAGCGCTGAGTTGGACGACTGCTCCTTTAAACATGAAACTGAGTAGCCGCGACGCACACCCATCATAAACGCAAGTCCTGAATCTTAAGCACGCGAACAAACTGAAATCGCGCGACCCCACGCACAGTAGAAGCGATCAATCCTCGTTAAAATGCAGAAATACTCGGGTCCATCACTCAACAACTCGTAAGATCAAAACATGGCAAACTGAAATTCCGCGGCGAAGATGCGTTTACTATGCCATATCACACGAGCTTATTCATATATTCATACACTTGCATCGACATTCACGTCGCCGACGATCTGCCAACATATGGGAGAGATTTTATTTTCGCGAGCACAGGAGCTTCATCCAAGACTTTCTAACGTCTTAATTACGGCGGAGTAGCAATTCAACATTTTGCGATCTTTCAGTCTTGAAATGTCCCTACTTATCTTGAGTATTGTTAGAACAGCACAGTAGCCGATGTATAACTTGTAGTAAATCCGTGGATACGAAGGAAGGCGCCATGATCGAAGCTCAGGCACGCGTACCTTCGACACGATGAGCAGTTTGGAAGCTAGGGCTACAGTTGGTCCGACATTAGGAGTAGCAATCTAGCGCGAAGGACATGAGCGTAAAGAACACTTAACAAACACGCAGTTGATCTGTGTGTGTCGGTTATGTAAAATTATGTTAGGTTCGCGCTGCTTTACCGTTCCTAATGTCAACACGTGGCCACGCGAGAACATGGTAACGCGTTTCTATTCTCTTTCATAGGGCGCAACCGTAGCGCCACCTCGCCGAGCTGCCCTTTTGCCCCACTCAATCACATACAGCCCCCCCCCCCCCATCCATTCACACAAACAAAGAAGCTTAGATGTGCGTATGCTTAGATGACTTAGGTGTGCTTAGTTTCGGAATGTAGGTTCAAAACACCATAATGTAGAACCTTCTACTTCCTAGGAACTGCTTAGCAAGTACGCCTTCTTTACACAATCAATGCACAGGCACGAAACAATGAGTTTAAGGCTTAACGTACCTTGGCCCATGCGAAAGAGGTGAGACGCAGGATAAATCAAAGTAAATCCAATGAAGTGCAGCATACCGTAGCCTTTCAATAGGTACCAGAATATGGAATCAATGAACCGGAAATTGTGCATGGTGGGTCAGTGGCTGTGATATTCTGCTGCAGATGATGCGATCACGGTTTCAATTTCCGGCCGCTGCGGCCGCATTGCGATGGGGGCGAAACGCATGAAAGCCAGTGTACTTAAATTTAGGTGCACTTCAAGGAATCCTAGGTTGTCAAAATTAATCTGCAGCCTTCCACTACGGCGTCTCTCATAGCCCCAGTGTTACCTTAGGCAGTTAAAGCCTATGAATCAATCAGTAAAATTGCGCAGCTAATGCAGCAGCACTAGGGTACATCACAAAATCACAACGACTGGTGTCCCGAAAGGCAATGTAAAATACGTTGAATCATCGGAGGTACCGATCCGCTCCTAAAAGCAGATGAAGACGGTTTGATAAATATTATAAGCTTCGCATCTTCATTAGGCTGGCTTTCACATGTTAGTTGAACTGTACACATGTCTGGAAACATTTATTCACTGTTTGCGACTGGCTGCTACCTTACACGATACAGTTTTTACATTGCGCTGGACCCCTACAGCATACCCTTTCTGATCAACGCATATGAGCATGTCCAGCATCTTTTCTAATGCCGTAAATACGATGAGCCAAGGCACTGACGGCGTCATAGCTAATGAGACTTTATGAGACCTACAAGCATAAATAAGCCGTTGGACCTGTGGTGAACAAATGCATCTAAAAAATACTCACTTATTGCTATGAAAGAGATTTTAGAGGCGTTGTGCTGACAAAATAGCCTGTGCACAATGAATGTAACGTTCTATGCAGCCAGGGTGATATTGTATGCTGCTGTTCTCTCACTATTTTTTTATTTTTTATTTTTTATATCGCTTCGGTAATATCACTTCTTTTCTTGTGGCATCTTGTTTTTGTGAGGTTTCATGATGTGTTTTCTCTCTCTTTTTTCTTGTGATGCTCCGCGCCTTGTCTGGTGTTTTTAACTTTCTGTTTTGAAACACTTCGCATGTCCACTTTTCACGTGTGACAAGGTGCAGCCGCCGCCATTCCCTGGTTCCAACATCTCATTTTGTAGTCATGCCAATTAAAGAAAAAAATTATCGAAGGCAGTGGTCATCTTAATTTGTAGAACAGACGCGCTTTCTCGGGTTATGTCATCGCTGCTGCAATGTGAAGCCGTCAATTCTTATGTTGCTAACATCGACGCCTATTACATTTGGCATCACTAATACCAATTAAATTGTTAAGAAATCGCAGTTTCACCCGAAAAGTGAAGCACTGATATAGCGATAGCAAAGGAGACAACTACACGAAGCAAGGTTCGTAGTTCTATCGCCCGTATAAATCGCCGTGAAAATTAGCTTACTGATTAAATTAACAAACATGGTGTCACGCACGCACAGGCAAGCATATACTGAACATATCTTAGTCGATGACCACGAACACTTGATGTCACAATGCTGGCGTGATGAAAGGTGCCGGCAGCGGGGCGTAAACGCTTCGTGCTGCTTCTGGCTTCACCGCGCCTCAGGAACTCGAGATTACGTAACCTTTAACAGTAGATGCGCTCTACAGAGTGCATAAAGCGGCCAGCCATCTAAGTTCGCCCTTAGCGTTTGCACCCGCCGCATATTACCTCCGAGATACAGCGCGCAAGCCACGCATGCGCCCAGCCGCGCGAACAGCCATGCGTAGCCACGGCCGAGCTAGAAGAGGAGAGGCATGCTCACCCCGCCACCCCGTCACCTCGCCCCGCCACCCTCCTCACGCCAGCATTTTGACAGAGAGTGTCCGTGGTCATCGAGTGTGATGTGTTCATGTTTGAAGTGCGCGCTGACATCATGCTTGTTAATTGAGTTAGCAAGCGAATGTTTACAAGTTCATACGGCCGATAAAAGTGCTATCCTTACTTCGTATGGCTGCCTGCTAATTTGCTATCGCAATCAATGCTTCACCTTTCGGCCGAAGCTGCGACTTTTTTTACAAATTTCTGAAGACAGAAGCCCTAGTCTTACAAAAAGGAAAAAAAGAAATTCCCCATTTTTTTATGTTGAAGGATTTTTTGGAAGTACCGATCAGCGTTATTTCACTTTGAAAACTTCTTTTGAAGCTCACAATCAACCCGGATTTTCATAATTACGCCTGCCCATAATAGACGACGCCCGTCATCCACTGCAATAATTCTCCCAAATTTAATACGGAACCTTAGCGGCGACGCGGACACTTTTTGTGAAATCTAGCGCCGCGCGCAATGTGTTGAATTAGCCTGCTACGGTACCCATGCAGGAGTGTGAACTTATGGTATAACCACTTTTTCACGTGTTGACACACGTTCAGTTCATTACTGCGACGCGTCTGGTCTTCCTATTTTAATTTTACGCACCACCTTTGTCCTTAAGCGCATTGCCCTCTATGACAATGTCATGTATTAAAATATCCTAGGGAAAGCATGAGTTACAAAATTTTGTCATTCATTTCGAATAAAATGAGCTCTGTGCGGGAAAACCTGCGGCGAACGACGCAACTCGTTTGCAATACTCGAAAGCGCCGCCACAACGGGTTTTGGAAATGTTGCGGTAATGCTCACGGCTGAACACTACAGCGCGATGGATGACGTCACCCGCGCTCCGTCGGAGCTGAAACTGGGCAGCGCGGGCGCACGGAACCAGGTACGGCTTAATGCACAATGAGCGATGGTAGGTAATGTTATAGCAACAGGCTGTGCGTTTGGAAGTAGTTAGGGCGGCGAAATGTTGACGCAAACAGGGCACTAGAGATGAAGATAGTGTCTCGCCAGGCCTCGCTTCGGTATGAAGATGCGGAAAAAAGGCCGGCACACATTCAGCGTTATTACCGGCGTCGGCTGGCTTTGCGTCACTCAGGGTCGATGCGGAGTGAGGCTACAAGCCAAACGCCGAAATCCGGATATGGAAGTTATTATCATCGGGCCAATACTTGGCATGTTCTACAGCCGACAACGAGACTGGCTTGTCCAGCCCTCAGAGTTTCGTCTTGGTGTCTGGCTCGTCGTGGACGTCAAGCGATGCGACGGTATAGCCGATGCCGGTAGAAACGCTGAATGTGGGTTGGCCATAATTGACAGTGTCGGCAGGAAGAACGACATAAGGATAGCATCATCAAGGTAAAGAGCGGCCTAAATCCACTCGTGCAACGCATTTGTACTGTAACGTGAGGATTCCCCCAATATGCAAAGCATTCCTTACCTGCTACCTGGCACTTAGCGGTAAGCAGGTACGTTCCTGCCTCGCATCGTTTAGGGCCTCCTCAATAAAAATATATAAAAAAAGATTATGTCCGATGGTGGGACCGAAGCTCGATATACCAGCATAGCGGCGAGATGCTTTAACTAATAGGCCACAATCATAGGTGAACGCCAACTGGCTCTTTGAGACCACGTGCTGGCGCGTGCGTCACGTTGCATAGCACCACCCGTCATAGCTTTCACTTCGTTAGCGTCAACTGTGGCAGTAGAGAAGGTGGTAATCAGGTACATGGTGCTCAAGGTAACTGAGTTTCAATAAACATTTTTATAAAGCAATTATATGTATTGCTCATAGCTACGTTAGCGCAATGCTACAAACATCAACGGGTGCCTATACTACTCTCAAGAACGGATGCTGCGCGGCAACTTCAATCACTTGCTCGCCACATCACACTTCTACGATAGAATTCGCCGGGTTTCACCAACTCACGCTTGCACTTTCTCGACCCTAACTTGCGACTTCGCCTGCCACCTGGTCTCTCCCGTCGCGAAACTACTATGTCGCATCTGGTTGGGCGTCGCATTTACAAATGCCTATTCATTCCTAATAGGAATGGCCATCAGTGCGGTGTGCAATTTGTGAGGGTGCGATAAAACTGTAGAATACCTTCTGCGTCACTGCCCATCCTATGACGCTCAACAACGTACTCTACAAGCTAACCACAGCCTGTTGGATAATAGAGCGCTCTCGGAGGAAATGATCCTGGGACCATGGCCTATGCACTCTTGCATGCAAAGAGGCACAAATGCCCTTCTGCACTTCTTGAAGGATACTGGACTTACGAACGCGTGTGACAAAGGACATTCCTCTGCGACTGACTCTGCGAATGTCTGACACTTTATTATTTCTCTTCTCTTATCTATTCTTCCCCATTCACACTCCCCAAGTGTAGGGTAACCAACCGGGCACGTCCTTGATTAACCTCGCTACCTTTCTCTCTTCGTTCCTCTCTCTCATGTCATGCACTAACTTGGCCACTCTTGTCAGTTTTTTAGGTGATTCTGTGGCGATATAACGTAAAGCTATTCCACACTGATTTTATTAGATTCTCATGACGTCAATTTTAAGTAACCACCGACGCAAGCGTGGGCGGGTAGCTGCAACTCTGTTTGAACAGCCTATTTAAACGGTCTGCTTTTTTGAAGCAGTTCCTTTTGTTTGGTTTTAAAGCTAATAACATCGCCTGCAGTGGCTGGTTTTCCTTATCAAACTGGCTAAACAGAGGCGAGGAGCGCGAAGAGGTGGAGAGGGTTTCGGTGGGGCCTAGCCAGCGGAGCGAAGTAGTGTTACGACTTTGAGGTGGTCCCGTAGCGCTCGTCACCCGTTTCGTGACAGAGCGTTGGTAGCGAAGACTTCGAGGCAGGCGTCGGTGAGAATAACGAAAGGGACTTTATACACTATATACAGGTCATTATACAGGACAAGATCAGATCGGCACGGGGGCCGAGAGCTCACAGCAAACGCGACTGTTCCCGCACGGCGATGTCCGGCGAGACTCCAACGCGTAACACATCACTCCACTCGAGAGCGGCACTCGGCTCACGGTGGTTCGGTGGATCCGGTTCTCCCGGCGGCGGCGTCGGGGCTTATAAAGCCCCGAGAAACGATTGTCACTCAAACGGCCCAATACAAAGCTAGCACTCAACGGTCGTCCGTGAGGTCCAACCAGCGACAGCGCTGGCCACCCGCTCAAATTCGCCGCGCGCGGTGACCTCCAGGGAAAAGGAAATACGGCGCCGGGCTGTCTAGCACTTTGTTGCACGTTTGGACATGTCGCTCGCCGATGCTTCTCCTCAGGACGCCGCTGTCTGGCGGCTCAGCATCTTGACTTGTCAAGGGAGATGTAGGGCGCTGAGCCTTTCGGCGCAGCCCCGGGTTTGTCCAAAGGGCGTTCATAAATTCTGCATTGTGTAGATTCGGAACCCGGGCTGGTTGTACGGGCACAACAGTAGGTAACTGCGGAAAGAGGGTTGCGACGGCGTCACGTAGGAGAGGCCGGGATTAGGAAAATTGTGCCGGCGTCTCCGATTGGTCCGCATCCTCTTGCTTAGCTTGCGCCTCTACGATCGCAGCGGCGTGGAACGGTGAGCTAAAAATGCCGCCAAAACGAATATTTGGCGAAGAGTTGACAGAGCGGCGTCGTCTACGTGCCTTTTAAAAAAAATGTCGCCAAAACGATTATTTGGCGAAGAAGAGTTGATAGAGCGGCGTCGTCTACGAGCCTAAAAGGCTCGACAACGTAGTGAGGGGTTCGGAATGGCAGCAACGAATGGAGTTAAGCGTTCAGCGCTGGGAAGCGGAACGTCAGCATTAATTACGGACTGCTGCGCTAACAATTACTTCTAGAAGCATATCTTAATGGCTCTTTCTGGGCGATATGCGCGACCGGCTGTCATAAACTAATAAAAAATAAACTGACATAAACTGTCATCCTTGATTGCGCCACCAAACCTTTTGCCTTTACTCGTACAAACATTACACCACAAATAAATGCATGCATAATAAACCATCATTAAGTCCTTAAGCAGGATGCCTTCAGAATCCTGTTTGTACGTCCGTTTTGCAGTGATCCACGGAAATGCAACGGAAATCCACACGGTGGAATGACAAAGCTTTTTGGTTGAATAATAATCTTCGACGGTTTCTGCTTGATTTCTTTTTCTTAGAGGAGCCGTATCATAAAGTCATTTTGGACAGAAACGCTTAATAAACAGTTGCGTGCCATTGAAATCAAAATTGTTGTATAATCTTTCAATGCAAAACCAATTCGAATACATAGCAAAACAAACGCAAGTACTTCGATTTGCGAAGCCGTAGCGACAGCGCCGGCATTATTGCACCCGCTGTGGAAACAGCTGGTGGGTTCTTATACTTTTGCCTATAGCGCTGCCAGATCAATTGAGGTCTCAGCTACCGTACGGTGCACTTTCAATTGAGAAGTATTGTATTTGCTGCAGTAAAGCTGGAAACAATAAAAAAAATTAATTTGGGGTTTTACGTGCCAAAACCACGATCTAAATACTATGAGGCACGCCGTAGTGGGGGCACTGCGGAAACTTGGACCACTTGGGATTTTTTAACGTGCACCTAAATCTAAGTGCTTAGCAGCCCAACACCATAGCCACTAAGCAACCACGGCGGGTGAAGCCATGAAAGAGTAGAACAAGGTGAGCAGACACCGTTTTACGCAACTTCGTCACGCGCTGGCACTGGGTAAATAAGTGCGGGGTGTATCACTCAGAATATCCCCTAATTATCGCTGGATGTTCCGTTTCGAACTTTATTCATGTTACACACGAAGAAATATGTTATCACTGCTGACTCCGAGCAGCCACCACAAGAGCAATCGGCGGGTAGCCATCTTTTACTCAATTCGGAGCGGAGCACTCTCCGGCTACTTAAATTAAAAAAAGCAATTTTGCTCGCCATAAACATTTGGAGGGCGCTTAAGCTTCGCCTTTAAGAGTGGAATGCGATAGCATTCAAAGATCCCTGACTGCTTCTCATGCTTCCCGAAAACTGGAGCGTATGTAACCGTAATCTTCACCTGGAAGCGCTTGCCGCGAACCTATGTACGAAGGCGAGTTTTGTGGTGGAACCACGGCCTCTTGCGTGGGACGCGATGCGGCGGAGGCGAGCGCCAGCTGGAGCTAATGCAAAGAACCGCCGCAAGACACCCATCGCGCCGGCGCGTGCAAAATGGCGGGCGCCGCGGCCGTTTTGTGTGTGTGAAGGGGTTTCTTTGAGTTTTTGTGTAACAAAATTATGTTTTCTCGTATAGTCGAATTACAATCCGAGAGCTATCATGTCTGCAGGTTGTGTGCAAGTAGTTCTTTAGGATTTTTATAAGTATTTTAGTTTGTTAAATTCAATTAGTTCAGTCGATTCCTTGCATCATATGGAAGGCCTGGGTATAACTGGTTCAAAAAATCTTTTTGCCGCTGTGACGTCCGACGCGGGACGCAATATTCTTACTGCGTATACGTTACTTTGACGTGGGGAGTTTTGTAGATTTGTGGCGTTGCGTGGCAAACAGGCGACGTGGTTGCGGCGCTAAAAATTTCGACCAACAGCGGAGGGCTAATTGTGACAAAGGCGCACAACGGGGAAAGAAACTTTTTTTTTTTTTGTTCGGCTTAATCATGCATAATCATTGTCTACACGTCATTTTGAGAAGGCGAGTTCTCGCGGCTTTCTTGACGTTGAGTTACAGACAAACGAAGTAGGCGTGGCCCGAAAAATTCCGGTCAATCGCAGTGGGCTAATGGCGGAAATGGAATAGAAACAGATTGGAATAGCTTTACGTTATAGCGCCCCTGCACTGTAGGAAATGCGATAATGGCATTCAAGAGAATGACGTGCAGTCGAAGCGCGCTATTAACTGCGATATTCGTCGTCGTTCCTTTTTCCGACCACGTGGCGTGGCGCTAGTGTACTACACTTTTCCCACTTCTTCAGAAGGCCCAAATAAACGTACACTGTATATCCCTTTTATTGGTTTATCTAAACACAGCGTACTTCCGCAAGTTGGCTCTACATCTAAACTCACACTTTCTGTATGGGCTGAGAGAAGCTGACTTAAGAGCTTTCGCTCTTTTTGAAAGACGCAGGTTACGTTGAAACATTGGAGGAACCATTTTATGAGCCGATTACGTCACGCGTATGCTCAAAGGATATTACAATCTTATCTTGTCGGCAATATTTGGCTCATCCACGAATATTTTCAGTTTGAATCAGTTGGTTAGATCCCAAGTAATTTGGTCGTTTACCCAAATGCGCGTGCTGTTACAAGAAAGTGGCGACCCATATCGTTTCGTCAAAAAGACTCACACCCATCCATATAATGTGTCTGTGACATGGAGTTCATTGAACCGCACTTCATGATGGGCGCGGCAGTGTACATTCCGGAGTATCAGTTCAGTGTGTGTTATCAAGTACTTTTTGTTTCGCAGTGCTGTGTTTCCTAGCGCCGTGGGTTGGTCCATGCTGGTCATTGTAACGCGAGCTGAGCAAATGCCGGCAGGGGCACTGCAAGGTTGACACTGTCCAGAGTCATACCTGGGCATCGCGACGAAGCACAGACAAATAAGAAAAAAGAAAGGAAAAAATGAGACGACGAAAATAGGCAGCACGTGCACTGTCTTCGTCTCTCTCTTTTCTTCCTCTCTCTCTCTCTCTCTCTCTCTCTCTCTCTGTGTGTGTTCAGTCGCGCTGCGGAAGTACAGCTACCGAATCCGCACCAACTTTCCCGTCTTTCAATCTCCAGCCATGTTAAGAGCAACATAACCACCACAATGAACCCGAACTTTGCAAGGCAAAATAATATGAGCCATTCGGAAACTTGCACGGCACTGCTGACTCCTTTCGAACTGACTCCTTGCTGCATTGGCAGGCACTCGGAGCACTTCACACTGATTCTGAGAGCGTATTCGTCTTCATGACCACTCTCGATGAATGCCTGTATGCGAGTGGCTGTGCGGTTCGACGCAACCAGGCTCATCGCGTCCTATTTTGCTTACTATAAGCAACTGACTCTGCTGCCCGTTGCGTTTTTTTTTTCGCTCTCATGCGACTTCTGCAATGTCGATACCTCGGACATTTTTTTTCTTTTTTATTAGTATTGTTTCTTTATTTGTCGCACCAGCACCGTATTACTGCTGGCATTCAGCATCGGGCTGATCAACCTCGCCATTTGCCCCCATTTGAGTCACTGCTTGCTCCCTGACAGCGCTTGTTGACTGGTGCATCGCTTCGAACTCACACGAGTTCATTGCAGTTACCTCTCCGCGATGGTCCTCATATATTTCGTGCCTCGGTGAGCCTAATTTTAACAGCGGACTCAAGTGCACCTTCGCTTTCGCATAATGACGCCTGCGCTTGCGCGACACCGTATGTAACACACTGCCACTAAAGTATCAAGGAAAACACATTGCGATGAGCATGTTTTTTTACGATTTTTTCTTGTCTTCTTTGCATTCGATGAGGGTATTCTAAACATGCACTTATCACGTGACACAGAACTGACCCATTCACATCGCACTTGGTCATCATTGAATACAGACGAGAACGTTACTTTCTTTCTTTCCTTCTTCTTTCATTGCGGGAGAGGGTGGCTTCTTAACCATATATGCAGGGGCAGCGCCGTGTAGTTTTCATGCAGCAGTAAGGTCTGGCCAGTAAAAGCACTGGTGTGCCACGAATCACTGGATCTACAGAGTGTCCCAACCATCACGCACCAAGATTTAAAAATATCCAAATTCTACGTAGTTGGAAAGATCTGACCTCAGCCGGACCGCTCGTTTCGTACTATCCACTGGTCGCATCAGCTCTCACTTTCGCTTGTTTGGGTTGGTCTCGTTCGCGCTTGCTTCGATTGTCATCGTTTGAGATTGTTTTAGATCCCAGCTCTTTGGCGCCCGTTCCTGCGGCGAGCGTCGGCGTAACTGAGCGAACGAGCACAGCGAAAGATGGGCGCGAACGCGGCGCGCAGCGAGGACGAAAAAAAGCGGCGACAGGAAAGAGGCGTGCGGAGGAAAGTGGATTAGGAAATGTGGCGAAATGGTGAGGAGGAAAGCTGGCGGCGACCAGGCATGCGGCGAGCGCGGGAACAGCGCTGCCGTGGGCTTCGGGCCCACTGCGCATGCGCTACCTCGCCTGCGGCGCCGCCGCCGCAAGACCATGAGCTCCGCGGGAGCCGCGCGTTCACGCGTTCTGAACAATGAGCGATGCAAACGGTGGAAATGCTTCGTCTGCCCGAGCTCAGCACCGCCGCCAAGAGCACCCTCTCGTTCAGAAGCAAATTCTGCGCCACAACATATCGCAAATTTAAAACAACAGCTGTGCTCAAAATTCGCACTAAGGAGTACCGTGACCGTCGGTGAAGGTTTCTTTTTTCAATTTCCTTACCAAAACCTATTTTCGCCAGCTCTTCATGACTCCTACGCTCGTATTTCGAATGTCAAGGTTTTTGTGGAAGCTCCTCTATAGGTACGCTATCTTAAACTAGGCTTTCTACGCGGCTCAAGATTTCGTTGCGGTTGACCTTGAATCATGACAGTGTTTACGACCACAATCATGGCCTTTAAACAAACAGTCTACTATCAACATCACCATCATCCTAGTTTATGTCCGCTGAAGGACGAAGGCCTCTCCCTGCGATCTCCTGCGCCAACTGATCCCAACTTGCGCCTGCGAATTTCCCAATTTTATCACCCCACCTAGTTTTCAGCCGTCCTCGACTGCACTTCCCTTCTCTTGGCACCCCTTCTGTAACTCTAATGGTCCACCGGTTATCTATCCTACGCATTACGTGGCCTACCCAGCTCGTTGCGGTTGACCTTTAATCATGACGCAGTGTTTACGACCACGGTAATAGCTTTTAAACAAACAGTTTACTATATTATACATCTAAACGACGCCTATATGTCTTATATGTTACTAATATAAGTAACGGTGTTTTTGCGTGTTATTGTCTTCTGTTTTCCTTGCGCTACGCTATTCTTACTACTTTATCAGCTGCGCGTGCACACAAATGGTTATTGCTTGTCACGCGACTCAAATTATTCTCCTTTAAGGTTGATATCGACGAGAGTTATGTGGCCGCTATACCTGGCTTCTTTTTTTTTTTTTTTCTTTTTTTCTTGCTCCTGGCTTGACCGAGGTCTCGGCAGGCAGCATTTGTTCCAATAATGTACTTCTGTTTCAAGTCCGACAATATGCTGCGAACGCCAACTGTCAACGTATATGCTTGTTGATAGTTGCTGCCTTCAGTGCAGGTGCCTGGTATTTCGAGCTGCGTCGTGCACGCTTTGCTTCACGCAAGAACCGTAGACGTCAGCCACGCTGGTTTAGCGGTCACAGCGTTTCGCTAGTTACTTCGCATGAGCATCGAGTCGAGAAAAACGTTTGAATACTGCCTTTGCAGGACCTCAAGGCAACAACATACAGACGAAAGCGTGGCTATGAGATCACAAGATGATACCGCTTCGAACAGTTCACATTACCACACAACTTTAAGTTTCTACTCTTACTACTCCCCAAACTTGTGAAACATGAAATTAATACAAGTGGAAGCAACTATAGTAAAACGCCCTTACAACGCAGCGCGAGGGACCTCCAAAATCCTTCGTCATACAGGTGACTTGGTTGTAAAGGTCACGTACCGTATCGCTCACAATAGAGAGGCTAAGCACGTGCAGCAAAAAAAAGGCCTTTATTTAACATGAATTCAAGAGAAACTTAGTGAAATAATTTGCTAATTTATTTGCATCCACACTGTGGAAGGATGTGCGACTGTAGGCAGCCTTATTGCACTGAGGTTTGCAGCATCTAGCGAAACGCGGGAGCTATGCAAAGTTAAGCTGCAGATCGTCGAAAGCCTCAGTCGCCTCCCTTGCCGTCAAAATACTTGTTCGTTTACAGAATCTTGATCACGGTTGCCTTCGTTGAAATTTGCGTCTTTTCCTCCTTAAATAGCTTTGAAAACGCCACCGGTCGCCAGTTACGACTGCATCATGAAGTAGTCATTATCTGCAACGTATTTGTCAGCCGTCACACGCGCTGATGCGTTGCAATAAGCAGCCAATTAGATGAGAAAAACCGTTCAATGTAGGCAATGTTATTCGTTTCGAAAGCACACAGAAGTGACCTCCTATAAACGAGGAGAGCGTTTGATTGGGCTGTTCAGACAACGCTGCGGGTCACCGCCCGATGCTTGCGTTGGCGGTTACGTAAATTTGACGTCAGGAGATTGGAATAAAAAACACATTGGAATAGTTTTGCGTTATAGGGCCCGTGGTCTTCGTTGTAGAGGCGTTCACAATACGTATGAAAAATAGGAATTCGGCCGGTAAATAATCCTTCGCTATATAGGCCATTTCACCGTAGCCATCGTAGTAGAGGCGTTCGACTGTATTTCATCTAACTGTATGTGTTGTAGTTGAGCGATCAATCCAATTGCCTATGCCACAAGCGAGTCATGTGAATCCACAATATATATATTAAAAATTAAATTATGGGGTTTTACGTGCCAAAACCACTTTCTGATTATGAGGCACGCCGTAGTGGAGGACTCCGGAAGTTTTGACCACCTGAGGTTCTTTAACGTGCACCTAAATCTAAGCACACGGGTGTTTTCGCATTTGGCCCCCATCGAAATGCGGCCGCAACCATGGCGGGTTTTATATATATATATATATATATAAAGTGCTGCATTTCAAATGATGCTCGAACAACTGAAATTTTTTGCGTAGGAAATAAATTCTGTTCGTTTTTACGGCGCTTTCCCTCTGCCGACGTGTGCTGCGCGGCGATGTGTGACCAGTGATAGCCATAGCAAGTGCCGTTTGTCGCTCGACTGCTCCCGCCGAATCTCGTCGCATGCGAGCAATTGCACGCGGCGACGGTGCAGCGTCCTCGGCGCGCCCGGCGCGCAAGAACGCTTTCGGCGGGGCAAGCTTATTGATCGTTATTCTGCCGACTGTAGACGGCTGAGAGGGCATCGTTATGTGTCCTTGATGGACGTTAAAATGTACAGTCGGAAAAAAGGTGACTTTTACAGCAGTTTATGCCCAAACCTTGTAAAACTACGCAAGCCTATGTTATCGGAACATACTAGCACAAGGTAGAAATCCGAATGCCAGGCTGCGTGCCCAGGCTGTGGAAGAATTCAAGTTTTTCTCAGATACCGCGGTCCGTAAACATTTCACGCCAACCGCACCCAATCGCCTGCAATTTGTCGAAGCAGTGTTGGAAAAATGATCACAACGTGCACGCTTAGGCGTAGAAAGATCGTATGCGCACTGCGTACGCCCCGTGCGGCGAGTGCCCCACGCAGACGTTCTCGCTCTCTCTGTTGCAGGTCTTCCGGCCCGAGGGCAGCCTCCCGGGCCGATGCCGCGTGGCGCGGTGGCGGGTCCCACAGGGCCGGCGAGAAGCGTTCCTGCACGGCGAGATCCCGCCCTGGCGAGCACCCGTTGGGACCCAGCGGGAAGCGCTCGGCTTCCGCACCAGCCGTTCGGACTGCCAACTCGCGACTCAGAGGCGAACGTAGAAATCATTGCCAAGTATTTCATGCTTAACCACATCAGCTGATATTATTTGCTAACGGGCTCTGGAGCGAAGAAACAATCTTAAATTACTCATCCAGAATATGTTCCTAGCTGCGAATTCTAATAAACGGACAAACGGGAGTAAACCCCCAACCCCAGTGGCCTTCGTGTGTGACTGCGCGCAGCGCTGCGACGCGGGGCTCGGTGGCGCTCGGCGTACAAGCTGGTCTACAAGCTCGACACGCACTCCACGGCATGCGGCCGCCGGCATTCCAGGGGCTCGCCGTTTCAGCTCCGGTGGCACCCTCTCGCACGGACAAGCAAGGAAGACGCCAGGCGCTCTGTACGGGAGACACACTCGATGGGTTTCCACAGCTCGAGACGTCGGCAACGAGGGCGGCTGGTGATGGGCGATGTCCACGGTCTATGAGCCTGCTTGGACGAAGCATAGGGCGCAGCATGTCATTAATTTCTTGGGGGACGAGGTGGCATTACTAATTTCATTTAAAAGCTGAAGCAAAAGAATACAGCTTTTTCGACGCCTATGATGTAGGCCATGTGCGATAGACACGCTGTGCGCACGAAAGACAGGACATTTTGCTCGCTTCTATTAGTGTATATTTGTCAACAACCTCATTTTTGTTTTTGCAAGCTCTATTTCGCTCAACTGTTTCTATTCTCACAAATATGGGTGCTGTGAAAGTTTCTTAGTCATAAAATAAGAAATAACGTTGTTCATGAATTTCGACGAACTCTAAACAAATAAAAAATATAATATTAGCAATTTGAGCAAATGTTAAGAGATGAAAGGCCGTAGACATTATTGACGCAATATTATAACATATTCCAGAGTTAACCGCGAAGTATATGAGATTTTGCACGCAACTGCAAAGCATACCATCAGTTTATACGGGCGCAAATGCCTGGGTGAGTACGTTTTTCTCAATTCTTTGCATGGTTGAAGCAGTGGAATGTTGCTTAGAAGGTTATCGTGACCTTCGATATAGCCCTCATGAGCACAAGTCACATAAATATGATCCGCCAAGTCAAACTTCTGTCATCGTAAATAAAGCTACCAAAAAATAAAAGTGAATAAAAGGAAAGTTTGTATGGAATTCTCCGCTTTCGCAATAGTCGAACCTCGATATAACGAACCTCGATTTAATGACGTTCGCGATGTCACAAATTATCTTCATTTCCCGATCTCAGTTGCATTCAAAACCATCTATTTCTTTTCGAGATTTAACGAAGTAATTGCGTGACACGGTTCTGATTTAACAAAGCTTTAAGCTAATTCACGCATGTACTTGGAGCCTGTATGGCTATTAAATCTAAAAAAAAAAACTAGAAATTACCGCCGAGGCAAAGGTTATTTCAAGCGCAAAGTTTGAGCAGCAAAACCGCCGTTAAAGCGCGCGCGCCGGGATGTGGTAGGAAGGAGACACCGCTGCGCCATTTGTCCCGTTGGTAAACAACTTGCGGAGGCCGCGGGGCGCGCCGCAGCTCGCAGCGCTGGGAGAAACACACGAGCTGACGATTCCTTTTGCGCAAGGAGATGGCAAGGGAGTGAGCGCGCAATAACGTGATCAAGCACGCGATGGGGGGGGGGGGGGGGGGGAGGGGGGATGAGAGGGAGTCGAGTCCTCAAGCACGCGCCTATCTGCCTTCTCCTCGTCGCGCGCGTCTGTGCCCTGGCCACGCGCCGTATTTTGAAGGTAATCTCTCCAGGGCAAGTGCAAAGCCCTAGCCGAAATTGTTGGTGCCTTCCTGCGGATTGCGCTGTTCCCGCGCGTCTGGTGTTGACGGTCGCGTAATCTCAAGTTTCCAAGACACGATGCGAAACGCTCACTCGCGTTGTGACTGCGAGTTCGTGGTCATCCAGTGAGATATGTTCCATGTTTGCCTGAGCGCGCGTGGCACCAATAGAACTACGTAACCATACTTCGTGCGGTTATCTCTTTGCTATCGCCATGATGTTCTGCCTTTCTGGCAAAACTGTGGCTTTCCTGAGGTTCCTTTTTCCTTTCCTTTTTCTCAACACAAATATCCGTATGTTTTCAGACCGTTTTCATTTGGGGTTGCCGGCTGCGGGGCACTAAGCGCTGTTAGATATGGCGTCCGAAATTCACGGCGCCGCGCGACGCAACATACAAATTTCGGGCGCCGCGAGCCACGTGGATGTATTGCTTTCGGCGCGATCAACACCCCACGGGCTGACGCTCAGAACCGTGCTGTTATGGCTCGACATTATTCCAATTTGTTTACAACTGCTGACTAACAGGACACTCTCCACAAGGAATGCTCTGGGAAGTTGTGAAGTTGTTTCTAATGTTGAAACTTTAAAACCTTGAATTAATGAAATTTGCGATTTACGAAGTTTTTCGCTGCAATTACAACTTCGTTACATCGAGGTTAGACTGTAGCTGCATTTGAGCTGCATTTTATGACGGATGACGTAGTTTACATATTCCTCTGGTGGTGGTAAATTCACTATTTCCTTCCGAAGCTAATAAAATATATCTCACGGCGCGTTTGTTGCTTAGCGGCGCTGGATAGATGTTTCAGCAGAACGTCGTGACAGTAGCCTCGGATAAGCAAAGGTAAGCTATCTGGGTTTCTTATGAAAAAAAAAAAGAAAGTAATCGCGAAGGAACGACGTATGCAACATACGGTTCCTGGTGGTGGTGATAAACTTTATTAAAAGGGGGAAGGGTAAAGAGGGACGTGGCTGAGGGTTAGGGCTCAAGTAAGGCCCTGGGCCTGCTTGGCCTTTTCCGCCCAGTCCACCAGTTCAAGTTGTCGGTCGACGTCCCCGGAACTGAGCCAGGCTGTCCAGTCAGTCTCGCTGCTGACGGGGGGATGAGAGAACGGGAGCGAGGTGCATTCCCACATTATGTGTGTTAGTGTTCCTGTTTCTGAACAGAGCCTACATTTGTCGCTTTCCCTGCCCCCTGTGATTTTGTTAATGTATTTTGGGTGTGGGTATGTATTTGTCTGAAGTCGCCGAAACGCGACCGCTTGCGTTTTGTCGAGTTGCTTGGCCGGTGGTGGAAGCGCGCGACGCCTCAAGCGATACCGATGAGCTATTTCATAATAAGTCTCGCAGGGTTCCTCGTGTCTCTCCTCCTCATTCACGCCGTCCGCATCCGCGGACGAGGCTCGGCGCGCGAGATCTCGAGCCAGACTGTGAGCCGACGCGTTGCCGGGCACAGCCGCGTGAGCGGGGGTCCACACGAGGGTTTTCAAGCCGCTTAGGGGGCGTCGTGTGAGGACATGGTACGCCTGTTTGCAAATTCTACCACGGACGAAATTGCCGATGGCCTGCTTGCTGTCGCTGATGACGGTATTCGCTTCCGCATGCATGGCCATGGCAATCGCGGTTTCCTCCGCTTCCACCATTTGGCCAGCCGTGATTGTTGTATATTCTATCAGTCCTCCGTTGTGATCCGCTACCACCGCGGTCATGAGGTCGCCCCGAGGGTGTCTGGCTGCGTCTGTGTAGAGCACTCCATCTTGCGAGCCGTAGCGTCGCCAAATGGCTTCACTACGGGCCTGCCGACGGCCCTGATGGAACTCGGGGTCCATGTTGCGGGGTAGAGGTGGGGCATAAATATGCCCCCTGACCTTTCGCGGAATCGTAATGTACTCTGTCCCCTCGGGGATAGCCTCGAGACTGAGCTTCCGGAGGACTGTGCGGCCAGCCGGGGTTAGCGAGAGACGACGGACTTGGGCTGTGTGGTGAGCGTCTAAGAGCTCCTCGATCGTGTTATGCATGCCTAAGGCCTCTAGCCTTGCGGTGGCCGCGTGGTCCGGAAGGCCCAAGGCTGCCTTTGTGCTTCGTCGGATCATGGTGTTTAATTTGGCTAAGTCCGTGGCTGCGAGTTTGACATATGGTGTCGAGTACATGGTTCTGCTGGTTATGTATGCCTGCACAAGCCGAAGCAGATCGCCCTCGCCTATGCCGTGGTGCCGATTAGCCACCCGGCGAATGAGCTGTAGTGTGTAGTTGGTCGCCCTCTGGAGTTTCTTTAACATGAGCCCGCAGCGCAGCGTGTTCTGAAAGTCTAGCCCCAATATTTTGATACTGGGGCGCTCCGGGATGGTAAGTTCTCCAACCTTAAGTTCAAGGAAGCGCCTTCTCCGTGGTAATCCCCTGGGACATCTACTTCTGCCGGGCTTGATCAGTAGGTATTCGGATTTTTCCGGTGAGCACGTCAGGCCCCTCGACTCCGCATAAGCTTGTACGACGTCGATGCCGCGTTGCATGATCTCTTGAAGAGTTTGTGGATCATCCGCCGCTGCCCATAACGTCACGTCGTCAGCGTAGAGGCTGTGGTGAAGCCCAGGGATAGAGCACAGCAATTCCGGGAGCCCGCGCATCGCCGCGTTAAAGAGAAAAGGGGAGATGACTGATCCCTGCGGCGTGCCTCGGCTCCCCAGCTCTATAAATTCAGTTTCATGTTCGCCGACTTTGATCCGGCACTTCCGGTCGGTGAGAAAGTTTCGGACGTATTGGTATGCTCGGTTTCCGACACCCAGTTGGGTCAGGCCCTCGAGCACCGCTGCGTGGGCGACATTGTCGAAGGCCTTCTTCAGGTCGAGGCCCAGGAGGCACCGGAATCGGCGAGCGTCTGCCGGACTTTCGGGTTGCATCACCTGCCTTTTTAACTGAAGGAGCACATCTTGGGAGGACAGGTGTGGCCTGAAACCAAACATAGAGTGGGGGAACTCGTCCCCATCTTCTACGTGTTCATTGAGACGGTCTAGGACCACGTGCTCCATCAGTTTGCCGACGCATGATGTGAGTGAAATCGGCCTGAGGTTGTCCGCATTGAGTGGTTTGCCTGGTTTTGGTATAAAGACGATCGTTGACGTCTTCCACTCTCCCGGGATGGCGCCCGTCTTCCAGCATTCGTTAATGAACTCGGTGAGCTGCTCCATTGCGGCCTCGTCCAGGTTGCGTAGGATCTTGTTGGTAACGCGGTCCGAACCCGGCGCCGTATTCGTCCGCAGCTTGTAGGCGGCTGCCGACACCTCAGCGAACGTAATGTCTTCGTCTATGTGCGCGTTCGGCCGGCCCTGGTAGGCCGCAGGTAACGGTGTCTTGAGTTGCGGGCCGATGTACTTGTCTCGCATCTCGGCCAGGAACACCCCCGGGCCCTGAGCATGCCTGTGGATTAACTTGGCCATGTTTCTTCTGCCTTCGGCCCTGGTGGTGTCCGGGTCCAGGAGGTGGCGTTCCTAATATACTCATCATATTAAACACTATTGACCTCGGTGGTGAGAGCACGTGGCTGGCACACAGCCGCACGAGGCTTCTTCCAAGTTGATATCTAGGCTTGAGAGGCCGACGAACCGAAAAGCGCCGCGGTGGTCCTTTCGAAATGTTTTAATTTCAGCAGCCATGGCTATTTCTTACCATTTCGGATTTTCGTGCTACCTTACGCAGTGGAAGTGCCGAGTGCATTAGCAAGCGTCGGTGGCGCAGCGCTCTCGGAGCGTAGCAGGAGGCAGCAACAGTTTAGCAAAGACACCAGGTTTTGACGAGTTGATAAAGCCAGGACGAAGCCGCCGCTACTTTATGGAGCTGCAGCCCGAGCAGGAAATGGGTAAGGAAGCGGCACATTGGTGCTTAAAACGTCCCTTCTAGCTGGAAATTTGCCTACTGGCGATGTGGGTAATAAGTAAATTGCAGCGGCGCGACTATCGCCTCCAGAGCTGGTGAAGAAGACGGCTCACGCGCATAGATCGCGAGAACAGAACACGCTATAGCGCGCTCGACATGAGCGGCCGCGGTGTCGGCCGCTGCCGAGATCCCGCAGCACCCATCCGGCACCAGACAAGGAAGGAAGGAAGGAAAAAGTGGAGAAGGAAAGGCAGGGAGGTTGACCAGTTTAGCTTAACCGGTTTGCTACCCTACACGTGGGAGAGGGATGGGGGAGATGAAAGATGGGGAGGGGGAGAGACAAACAACTCAACAGAGAAGAAGCCGTAACCTGGCGGCAACTACAAACGGGGACATACCCGAACCTATACACACTAAACAAAGTTTACCCTACCCAATATGAGAACACATGCCCCTGGTGCGGGGACAAGCCCACGCTATATCATATCACGTGGGCCTGCCAAAAAGCAAAATAAATAACCATAATAGAAAACCCGAGTGCGGAACTGTGGGAGAGGATGCTTTCCAGCGACATCCTGAAAGTCCAGCAAGGGTTAGCAAGGCGTGCTCGCACGGCAGCTACCCTCAGTGGGGCCCTGGACTAGGGGAACCAACCCTGGATATCAAGATGGAAGAAGCCATCTGAAGAACCACTAAATCCATATGTAAATAGAGCAAAATCAACGTTTTTCACCACCACCACCCATGGCTGACCGGCCTAAATAAACCCTGGCCCACAGCGGCTACCTCTTCGTGCCGCCTCCCACATCAATAAATAAATTTTTGTATACAGGTAGTAGACTATTAAACTCGTTGGATGATAGTCAATAACAATGTAGTACAGAGACATGCCTCGAAAGCTTGCCGAGGAAATACATAAAGATCGTAGACAAACATATAGCCCGCCTCCTCTGTGAAGCGCCATCGCATTTTTTTTACATAATATGCCGTTTGTTGGTGGACTAATGAAGTTTTCTCTTACAGTAAGGGCAACAGACCGGTAGGGTCAAGTGAAGTATCGAACCGACTGTGCTGTAAAGCTCCCGATATAGCAAGCATTTAGCTCGGTCCCAACGAACTTACTTCACTCAAGTACACCACTGTGGTTCCAGCTATCCAGTAAGTATTTTATTGTACTTCTGTTTCTTTATTCAGCCAAGCAATTGATAATAACAATTAATTTCATTCAAACAACTACCAAAAAATCACAGCTATTTCAAGGCCACTTCATGTTTAAAATTCACTATTCCTTGCAAGGCCACTTTTGCAAATATAAATTATAACGCAACGTTTATATAGACGCAGATTTGTTAGCCTAAGCCTACTGTTTCGCTAAGTGATTCAACAAGCACATATTATATCTACTCCAAATTGTGGAACTTTCAAACATAATTTCCGCCCCTTTTGGGATACCTTACACAGAATATATTTTTGGCAACTCACAAGCGTCCGTAAGTGAAATTCATGTTTGTAGTTAGGAGGATCTGGTAGTTTCGGGTGGGCAAGAACATTCCTGTACACTTCTCATGCAAAGGTGTCTTTTTTACATCAAATTTTTATATTAGGGCAAGCTAAGGAGCTTTAATATGTCAGTTGTGTTTGTAGTATACATTTGCCAAGCTTAGTAATGTATTCTGGTGGCCAGAAGCCCCACTATTTCAACACCGGGAACGTTAAGTTGACTGGGGCCGCATTCTAGATCGATCACTTTGGGCGATACTTTCCCTTTTGAATGACGTCATATTCAGCATGACTCGAGCGACGGGCACTATATCTCAATGCACTCCCCAACTATGCGACCTCAAGATAACGTTCAAGGTAGATGCGCCAACCTCCTTCACTTTTGATGCTTAGTCATGCAAAGCCCAATGAGAGTCATATCCCAGAAAGTGATCCATCAAGCATATGGGGCCTTTATTTGGAAAATATGTGTACTTATAAAAGCCAATATGGAAACAAAGCTCGGGGGGGAGGGGGTGTCAGCAAAACTGAAATGAGTGGCTTTTATATATAACGTCCAAACTTTGCCTGCTCTCCAAAGATTAATAGATTCTGTGCACGGTACCGAATCCCGACCATGAAAATAATATTACTTATATTATTAAATTGATTCATACACCGTTACGTTGTTAGGGCAATAAGAAATTTATTTTGCCTTCTTATTTGCTCGTTGAATTTGCATTTTCACCCTCTTTTGCCATTAGTATGCCGAAGTGGTTATGCTGTCCCAGCCGACGCCACCGATCCATATTAGGAAAAGCGGTGCGGGCTACGGAGAACTGCACCTTTGAATTCGTGCACGGATTATTTGACAAGTGCCATGACTGCATGAAAACAAGCACGCCACTGGCATGCACGCCAAACAGGCCGTTAAAAAGAGGAATAATTCGGTTATACAAACATCTCTGCAATGTGCGCTTTTTTAAGTGGGAACATATCAAAAGTGCTTGTTGTTCTAATTTGAACATGAAAGGCCTCGAAGCCGCATTTTGTAGATCGCTGGTGGACTCGCCAGGAAGCGGTCTTACAAGAACAGACAACGTAATAATTTCACAGCGAAGCTGTATACATGTAGCTGCCCTCCGGCTGTGGTCGATGCCCGTCCGTCTACGCGTCGCGTCGACACGAAAAAAATTTCGTATCCAGTTTCTCGGGAATACTCTGCAGCTCTCATTCTAACGTATAGATATCTTGGAAAAAAATTGTACTGAAACAGTGAAGTCGTAAACGTTACAGAATTCCTGTCTGCTGTCAATACATGACCGTCTACGGAGGGAGTATGGTTACAGGAAACGGTTCTAACTCTTGTTTTATGGAAACTATCCCGAAAGAAGTTATACGACTAACATTACGCCGAGTTTCATCTATTCTTCATAATTACGTAGTTCACAGTGAAGCTGTAAATATTGCGGAATTCCCGTCTGCCATGCGGCAGTACTTGCACACGTCACTACTTCATAAAAGAATAAGGATAAATCACTCCACAGTCAAAAGATGTGTTCGTTATCTATGTCCTGCAATAATAATGATAATCAGATTTATTGCTACTTTATAGAGTATATAGAGAGGTTCAGGCCCGTCAAAGCCAACAGGAGGTTTGAGGGACTGGGCCCGGCAGTTACGGCAGAGGTAACAAAATGACAACGACAAACGGAACGCTGATTGAAATGAACAATAGCTGCAGCTGAAGAAGTACAAAAACAAAGCAATTACAAAACCAGTACCAAGTACATCAATGCTAACTCTAAGGAAACAAAACTCAAAATAAGTAATTTCATACTTTTAAACACAACTATAAAAGAATGCAACCATTAACACAATATTCTCAAATGCATCTTTAGGTTACAGCAAAAAGTTCTTCTGGTAACCCATTAAAAATGACAGGCACATAAGCACACCGTCTTGACTTTCCGTACCTTGCTAAGCTCCGCGGTACATAATATCGAAAGGTTTTTCGCAACTTCCGATTAGCATTATATTTAACTAAAAAGTGAATTCCAAAAGCGGCGATGAACAACAGTTTGCATGAACAGAAAATGGAATGAGGGAAGACGTAAGAACCGGAAAATATCCGCCCCGGATGGCATGCGACAATTATACGCAATGCTCTTTAACATATTGTTTTTAAAGATGCTATCAATTCGGCAATGGCAACGAGAAGGACATGACGTAAATAAGGTGATTCCATATCTAACACTGTACGCAAGTGCATAAATTGCAATTTTCTTCACGAACATTGGAGCCGAAGATCTAATATTATTAAAGAGTAACCATAAAACCTTCCGTAGCCTGGCACAAACGTAAGCCAAGTGGGCATGCCATGATAAAGTGCTATCGAAAACAACTCCGAGATATTTGAATGAATTTACGTATTCAAGGGTTAGCAACGACCGGAGAGCGAATCATGATCATGTAAAAATACTTGTGTGTCTATAAGGGCTGTCTAAAGTATTTCTGAAACATTTTTTTGGTTTTCTGTGTGTTTACTGAAACTCCGTTCTCAGCGAACCATTTCATTACATTTGTTTTCCTGCAACACATTAACTGCTGTCTCGTAGTTCATATGTCTTGTGAGCAAGACAGTGTCGTCCGCGTACTGAAATATTAAACACTTAGAAGTTATTGAGTTCGAGTCATTCGTAAATATATTGTTACGCGAAGGACGAGTCAGTAAGACGAGCAACTATTTACAGGTTATATTTACAACAGCCGCTGTTGCAGCGCTGACCGGTTAGATTCACAGCGCGAGCCTAGTTCGTTCTTCCTCCTCTTTTCTCAAGTGATGGCGCCCACGCGCCTCTTTCAAACAATCAAATACCACACGCGTTTAGCACAATCCCCCGGTGGCAGAGGCGACGTCCCGGAGCGTCTAAATGTAATCACTGGGAGGGTGATACTGCTTCAGTCGTGTAGCGTGCACGATATCACTGGACTGCGAAGCCCGAGGCGATCTCGTAGGTGACGGGAGTCACGGCACGAAGCACTCGGTATCGGCCTGTGTAACGAGACAGCAGTTTTTCTGACAGGCCTACCTGACGCGACGGAGACCATAGAAGCACCAAAGAACCAGGCGTGAAGTGCACGTCTCGGTGTCACCGGTCGTACAAACGCCTTTGACTCTGTTGGGATTTCAGAAGGCGGTCACGGGCAATTTCCCTTGCGTGGGCACAGCAGGCGATGGCGTCAAGTGCATATTCACTGGTCGGTGCCGCGTGAACAGGGAGGGTTGTGTCGAGGGGCAGTGCTGGTTCTCGGCCGAACAGAAGGGAACATGGGAAATAACCGGCTGTGTCGTGGCGCGAGGAATTATAAGCAAATGTGACAAATGGTAGAGCGAGGTCCCAGTCAGTGTGGTCTGAAGAGACATATTTCGCGAGCATGCCTGTGAGAGTGCGATTGAGACGCTCCGTGAATTTGTTTGCGGACCGTATGACGTGGATAGCTTGTGCCTCGCGGCACAGGACTGCAGGATGTCCGCGATAACTTTTGATAGGAACATCCGGTCACAGTCTGTGAGAAGCTGTCGCGGAGCTCCATGCAATAAAATCGCGTCGCGTAGAAGAAAATTGGCGACATCTGTGGCACAGCATGTAGGAAGCGCTGGGGTGATGGCGTAGCGCGTGGCGTAATCCGTGGCCACAGCGATCCACCTGTTCCCAGAGGTAGAAAGAGGAAAAGGACCAAGTAAGTCCAAACCAACACGAAAGAATGGTTCCGCGGGAATGTCGAGTGGTTGAAGGTACCCAGCAGGGAGCGTGGATGGTGTCTTGCGTCGCTGGCATTTCTCACATGCAGCTATGTATCTTCGAACGGAGCGAGCAAGCCCTGACCAAAAGAAACGTCGGCGTATCCGGCCGTAGGTACGTGACACACCCAGGTGACCGGCAGTGGGGAGGTCGTGAAGTTCGTGGAGAGCAGCCGAGCGAAGGTGTTCAGGGATCACAAGGAGTAATGCAGGGCCGTCGGGGTGAACGTTGTGGCGTTAGAGTACGCCATCTTGAAGTGTGAATAAGCGAAGTGAACTGTCGGCAAGTGACGATCCAGGCGGTCAATGATGATATGCAAGGACAGGTCACGGCGCTGCTCGTCGGCGACATGGAGCAGTGTAAAAACAAAGAACACAGGCGTCGGTGCCAGTATCAGACGTAGAGGTCGCGTCTTCGACTGGTTAGCAAGAGACAATCTGCGTCCTGGTGTTGGCGTCCCGACTTGTAAGTCACTGTGTAGGGGTATTCTTGTCGTCGGAGGGCCCAACGACCGAGCCGGCCAGTAGGATCCTTGAGCGACGAAAGCCAACAGAGCGCATGATGGTCTGTGATTACTGAGAAAGGCTTGCCATATAAATATGGGCGGAACGCTGAAACAGCCCAGACGAGAGCAAGACATTCGCGCTCGGTAATCGAATAGTTGCGCTCTGCAGTTGTCAGGAGCCGGCTAGCGTAGGCTATACCGCGGTCGTGTCCGTGTTGGCGTTGCGATAAGATGGCGCCGATACCATAACCACTGGCATCGGTTCGGACCTCTGTAGATGTGGACGGGTCAAAGTGGGCCAAGACTGGTGGATTGGTGAGAATCGTGAGTGAAAATGCGGCAGCCTGAGCGGAACCCCACGTAAAAGGCATGTCTTTCTTCAGAAGTTCAGTGAGTGGTCGAGCGATTGCTGCGAAATCTTTCACGAACCGTCGGAAATAAGAACGGAGCCCCACAAAACTCCGGTCGTCTTTGAGAGACTGAGGTACAGGAAAAGCTGTTAGCTGTTACTGCTCGAACCTTCTCCGGGTCGGGTTGCACTCCGGAAGCATCGACGAGATGGCCTAGCACTGTAATCTGTCGGCGTCCGAAGTGGCACTTCGATGAGTTTAATTGGAGCTCAGCCTTGCGGAAGACGTCAACGATAGCTGTGACGCGCTCAAGGTGCGTATCGAATGTAGGAGAAAACACAAGGACGTCGTCGAGGTAACAAAGGCAAGTTGGCCATTTGAAACCTTGAAGCAGAGAGTCGATCATCCGTTCGAACGTGGCGGGGGCATTGCATAAACCGAACGGCATAACCTTGAATTGGTAGAGGCCATCTGGAGTGACGAAAGCGGTCTTTTCTTGGTCTCATCGAAGGAAATCTGCCAATAACCAGATCGAAGGTCGATGGACGAAAAGTATTTGGCACCGTGAAGACAATCAAGAGCGTCGTCGATTCGTGGTAAAGGGTAAACATCCTTTTTAGTAATTCGGTTTAGGTGGCGGTAATCAACGCAGAAACGCCACGTGCCATCTTCCTTTTTTGACGAGAACGACTGGCGACGCCCAAGGACTCGACGAGAGCACAACAATGCCTCTGGCGAGCATCTTGTTTACTTCCTGCTGAATAACTTGCCGCTCTGCCGTGGACACGCGATACGGTCGGCGGTGGATGAGAACAGCCTCACCAGTGTTTATCCGATGCTTAACAAGGGACGTCTGACCAAGTCGTCGATTGTCAGTGTCAAATATGTCGCGGTAGGAAAGCAAAAGCCGATATAGGGCGGCTGCTTGGTCAGGCGCGAGGTTCGGAGCGACCATGAGACGTAATGGGCCGTCGAGGTTCAAGGCATCCTGCGGGTAATCAGGAGGATCTGGAGACGCGTCGGCTCCAAAAGCAGTGACGTGGTAGTCTGACACTAACCGGAGCGTGGCAACCGCTATGCCTTCAGGTAACACTTGCGTCGTCAAGCCAAAATTGATGACGGGGAGACACATCCGATTAGCGGCAAGGGTTACGACCGAGTGTGGCACAGAGATGTCGCGCGCCAGGGGGACATCACGAATAGGTGCGACGACATAGTCGCCATCAGATACGGTTGCCGTTGAAGCCAATTCGACGAAGGTTAGGGCTTTTGGAACGAACAAACGCTGTATTCCAGAGGGTGTTTAGTTGTTCGGGGAGAACGTCTGGAAAGAAGAGCACGCTCGAGGCACAGCGCACGGTGGCACAGCCGATGAGGGCAGAATGCGTCGCCAGAAAATCGAGCCCTAAAATTAAGTCATGAGGGCAACTGGTCAGCACGGTGAACAGGACTGGAACTTGGCGGCCAGCAATTCCTATGCGAGCAGTGCACATACCCCTGACGCCAACAGTGGCGCCATTGGTGACGCGTACGGCTCGAGTGGTGGCAGGCGTAAGAACATTTTTTGAGGCGACGACATAGGTTAGCGCTCATTATGGACACTTGGGCTCCAGTATCAATTAATGCCGTCAACGGAACACCGTCTACGTCTACTTCAATTAGGTTCGTAACGGTGAGGAGAGTCAACGGAGGATTTGGACAGGACGAATATGATGCAGCACTACCTCCAAGAGCTGCATGGCCTAGTTTTCCGTCCGTGGGTTTGGCGAGGAAAAGCGGCGAGGCTGGGGTGACGGGGACCGACGGCGTTGAGGCGACGGCGATCGCACGGAGGAGCGGCTGTCAGCGGCATCAGAAGTAGGGTACAGACGGCGAGGTGAATAACGGCGAGCGTTAACGTATGGGCGAGGAGCAGGAAATGTGCTCCAGTACGGCGGCATCCGGGTGGTGCGGCAGTGACGGGATACATGACCAACGCGGTGGCAGCGTAAGCAGATCGGTTTGTCGTCTGGCAGGACTGCGAGGTCTGGGACCGAAATACTGGTCTTTACAGGTTGTCGTCATGGAAATGGGTGCCGAATCAGGTGGGGAGATAGAGCAGGTGGAAGGGATGCCAAGGTTTGCAATTTCTTGCCACACAACTGCTTGAATAACGGAAATAGCGGGGGCCGCATGGTCAAAGGTACCGTCAGGGGGTCGTGGATGAAGGAGGGCCGGACTCACCGCTTCAATCTCACGGCGAACGATACGCGTGACGTTCTCTTGAAATGGTCGTGCAGGAATGTTTGGGAGCCGGGAAAACTGTGGGACGACGCGGCGGCTTTTGGCTACCTAGAAACGGCGGCATTCTTTGACGATGGCGTTGACGGTAGAAACGTCGTTATAGACGAGCAAATTGGAGGCGTCGTCCGCGATGCCTTTTAGGATATGGCCCACCGTGTCAACCTCGGTCATGCGCTCGTCGTCTTTCCGGCAAAGCGCGAGCACTTCCTGTATGTAGGAGACATACGATTCGGTCGACGACTGGGCACGGGTGGCAAGTTCTTTTCGCGCAGCCTGTTGGCAACCTGACGGGTTGCCAAATAGGTCGCGATGCCGCTCTTTGAAAATGTCCTACCTGGAGAGCTCGGTCTCATGGGTGCGAAACCAGAAACGCGGTGTCCCGTCCAAATAAAAGATCACATTGGCAAGCATGATGGTAGGGTCCCAGTGGTGGCTTTGGCTAACAAGCTTATGCATGCTGAGCCAGTCGTCGACGTCAACGTCATTTTGGGCGGAGAATGTCCCAGGATCACGGAGACTAGGAACCGTAACGTACGTTGTGGTTGCCGCCGCAGGTGTAGGTGGCGACGGGGTGGTTCCATCGGAAGCCATGGCTGAGAACACGACGGTGCGGCCGCTTCGGAGCTCTGTGGCGAGGACGGGGAACGTTCCACCCCCACCACAATGTTACGCAAAGGACGAGTCAGTAAGACGAGCAACTATTTACAGGTTATATTTACAACAGCGGTTGCAGCGCTGACCAGTTAGATTCACAGCGCGAGCCTAGTTCGTTCTTCCTCCTCTTTTCTCGAGTGATGGCACCCACGCGCCTCGTTCAAACAATCAAATACCACACGCGTGTAGCAATATTAGAGAGTAATGGAGATAAAATGGATTCATGTGGTACACTAGCCTTCAGAGGAAGCTTGCTAATATATTCTGATTGGCTGTTTAAACTAACAATTTGAGAATGACCGCTCAAAAAATTCTTGATAATGGCACAAAAGGGACCTCGAAAGCCTAGTAAGTACAGTTTTTGTAAAGGAATGCTATGGTTAACCGTACCACAAGCTTTCTTAAAATCTAAAAAGAGAGCGCAGCTGAACGAGTTTTCCTCAAATGCTGCGTACACCTCGTCTGCGAATTCCTCCAAGGTGTATGGTGCCCCTTCCTGGAATAAAACCATATTGACGGTTTGAACGGACAGCGAATTCGTTTAAGAAACACATCACGCACTCAAATAGAAATTTCTCCAATATTTGGGATAGGATTGGCAAAACAGATCGGTCGATAGTTCTCAACAGCGTTCTTCTGACCTCCCTTGAACAGTGACCTTACAATAGTGGTCTTCAAATTTTCTGGCATGACTGCGTCTTCTAAGGAACCGTTAATCAAAGAGAGCATAATGTCCGAAAGAGCGTCAAAATTCTGTTGCAACAGTGCCGACGATATGCCATCTATTCCAGTGGCCTTACTCCGCTTGTAGCTAAACCCTAATCTAGCAAGATCTTCCTTTGATAACTTTGGAAGATATGCGGAAGCTGATAAAGATTCTTTTAATGTGCAATTTACGCCTTGTCCCGCTGCTGCCATTTCCGCCGTGAGCGTGAAGTCCTTATTGAAACTATCAGCTTTTGAAACAGGCTCATCTACTAAAACACCAGAACTAGGCACGTTCCCGTCTTGTGCACGAAGATGGTTAATCAGCGACCACATCTTTGCAGGATTTATAAACGCTCGTTTAACTGCTGCTGACAGAGCCGCCACAACCTTGTTTCTGGGGGCTCTGTAATCTGAGCGAAGAGTGAGTTTTTAGAAGCACGCTTGGAACTTCTCTGAAGCCAGTCTCTGTTCACATGGCCCGTAAAATTTCAGGGCTAAGCCAATCATGATTCCGCCTTTTTTTTACGCATAACTTTTTGCGTACAAGTTTTTTTTTTTTTTTGAGCTCGTCAAGGTTACGGAACATCTTTGAGTAACCTACCTCGGCTGGATCATCTGCAATTAAAGTTTCCCAATGAAAATATGCCACTAATGCATCCAACTTTCTTTCATCTGTTATTGTTACGGGTATCTTATTAAAATCACCTGAAACTTGATGAAGCAGTTCCAGACGGTTTATAATGAGGAGAAAAATGACATGCGGTTAAATAATGATCTGCTAGCCGCTGCGAAATGATGCGAGAGGTCAAAGTATGATTCGGCGCACGAATAGCCATGTGATCAAGAAATGACTTAACTTGTCGACCATTCAAGAAATCTTCATGTGTGGGGGCAGTGATAGCGTTTTCAATTCCATATGCTGAAAGTGAGGATAGGTAATCTAAAATAGAAATTTTGTTTGTGCTTAAAATATCAATGTTCAGGTCACCTGTCAAGCAGAAAAACTCAGCTACTTTGTACTTGAAAAGCATTTCCTCGAGTTCAATTACAAATCTTGCCATGCTACCCGACGGTGGTCTATATACCGCGAGTAATGTAAAAGCCGTGTGTAATAGATTCACGTTTAAAGCCAAACATCCCGCATGCATAAACGTAATATTAACAGTAGAAACATTGTATTTTTCGCTCACAAAGACAGTGATCCCTCCTCCATGGCGTACCGGGCGTACAATAAAACTGGCACGACAACCATTCACTGTAAACATATCTAAACATGACTGTGGTGCATTTATCTCGGTGAGAACAAATACATCGACAAATCCTGTAGACTCTTCTGCTAAAATCTTGAATTGTTCCCAATATTTGCGGAGACTACGAACATTCAAGTTTACCAACGTGAATTCCTGATCTACGTTTCGGCCAAAGTTTGCCTTAAACGCGGCCATGTCTGGAAATTCTAGTGGGCTGGGTGATGTGCGGTCAACAATTTTATCTTATCGATGTCAGAGTCGCAAGTAATTCGGATGAGTGTTGCAGCTTCATCTTTCTTTGCGAAGAATTTGCCGCATTTTACCCATACTAATTTGTAGCCTGCTTTCTTTCCTCTGGTCCTTGCTAACCAAAACAACTTCCTGTTGAACTGTGTCAGATTTTCACTGAAATAGAGCTGGTCCAATGATTCCGATTGAAAAACGCTCGGGAGCTTGCCTTGCGCTGCGTACCAGCGTTCCCGAACAGCCACTGTAGCCAACCACACCAAGATCGGTGGAGATGGTTTCTTGCTTGGAAGACGGTGGACAGCCACCACTTCCCCATTACGAGGCTTCAGTAGTTCGAGATTCTCGGCCAGTTCATCAAGGAACTCGGTCAGGTTTTCATCTGTTTTCGATTTCAAGCCATAAATTTACATGTTGGCGTTCCTGCTATGTTTTTCGGAATCGTTTAGTCCTTGCTGCAGTCAGTTAATCAATGATTCTTGGGCGAGCACCTTTTCTTATATTTGGTGCACTTCTTTTCTGCAAGCCTAGACTTCCTCTTTATCAATTTTAAATTGTTCGACCACATTATCGTATTGTGCAGATAGGAACTTCAGGGATTCCTCTACTTCATTAACCACTGTACAAAGCCTAGTGAATTCTGCCTTTAACAGAAGCAAGGAATCCACCTTCGCGTGGAGCTCTGGCAGTGATTCGACGATTCGTTTGATGTCCTTTATCTCCGCTAAAAGTGCTGCTAGCGTGTCAGAGCTGTCAGTAGGTTGTGGCACCTGTTGCGAACTGGAGCCAGTACATTTTTTGTTAGTACGGCAAGTTTTGCACACCCAGACGTCTCGTTTTTGCGGTCGCATCGTATTTAACGTGTTTGGAGCAATGTCTGAGCAGTTTTGCCCCAAATGATACGGCTCTTTGCAATCCATGCATCTGATAAAACGGCCATTGTCGGGCAACGCCTTCTGACAGACAATACATTCATAATCGTCACCCATAACAGCGCATCAATGCTCACCAATACTCGGCAGTCAGCGGAAAAAATATATATATATATATAAAAATAAAAACAATGTACAGGAAAGCGCTCTACATGTACGGAAAATAAACGTCATGCAGGTTGTGCTGAAGATATGCCGCCGACTGCAGAAGGCCGGGAATCAGTCCAGGCTTTTAAAGGCTGCGCTGAGACGAACAGGAGCCCTCTGGGGCTCTGGCTGCTCGATGTGGAGGCGATCTGGCTTGTACAGGCTTGAAAACCGCCGCGTGAAGAACTTGCGGTTATCGCTCTTGGTTGCTGACAGACCATTGCTAGATCAACCGGGCTGGACGACGCATGCTCCTTGTCTGCATTCCCTTGAAGTGCCTGTACGGAAAATAAACGTCAGGCTGTGGCGAAAGCCTACTGCCGACGCTATAATAATAATAATAATAATAATAATAATAATAATATACATAGGTAAGTCGATTGAGGTAAAACACACCACAGCTTCACTGCTCCTCCTTCTTCAGTGGAAGGGCTGAGTCATTTTATTGTTGTCATCTCTCTATATTATTTTTTTTTTCACGAGTCTTGATGCGCGCAGTTCTGTGCCGAAAAGATGATGTTGCTACGTCAACAGACAGGAATCGGACCAACTTTATTCTTCTCGCAGGCCTTTCTCCGCTCTGCCACGCTTCGTCATCGTCGTCTGCGTAGCGGCGCCGCCACAGAGCCGCCCGCCGTAGAGACAGAGACTCGGTCGAAAGCCCAACGCACGTTCTTTTGCTTCGACGGGGACGGCTCCGAACAGTCGCAGGACGGGATTTGCGGAGACGGGGAGAACACAAAACTGACCGGGGTAGTTCTGACGAAGGCGGGCTTGAGCCTGCAGATCTACCCGTATATTTTGTAAGAATGACGCGCGATAATTGGTGAAGGGAGCGCAGCTTTCGGCGTACTTTTATTGCAGTAGCAATTACACGGACACTCTACGAGCGTTGGCTCCGTCGGCACCATGCGCGGCCCGTGCGGCGAGCCCCACGAGCTCGTATTGCCCGTGCGCCGTGTGTCGAAGGTCATCTGCTGCGAGGGCAATCCGAGAAGGCTGTTGGCTTGATGCGCGCTGTCTTCCCGCGCAACAAATGTTGAAGGTCACGCGATCTCCCGAATTTTGTGGGAGCGGCGCTGTTGAAGAAGTGAAGGGAGCGGCCGCATGGGAACGATCGTTATGGGACAAGAATGCGCGCTCCTCCCTGTCAGCGCTCCCAATCAGGTCAACGTTGCCACAGCGAGTGCTCACGGTCATTGAGTGAACGCTTTTCGTGATTGCCTTTGGGAGCGTGACAACACGCTTGTTTAGCTAGTAAGCCAATGTCTATTACATTTTGTACTGCCCATAAAACTACGATTCTTAACTACGTGTAATAATCTAATACCTCGCTATTTCCGTTAATGGATCGCCTTTCGGGCGAAGCAGCTTGTCAAAACAGAACTAGCACAGCGCGAAATCGTAGGACACTGTAGGGAGACATACACAGCGCTGCGTATGTGCCCCTTTACTGTGTCCTGCGTTTTTGTGTCGTGTTCTGTTTCCAAAAATGCTATACTAACCCGCCCAAGTCACAACCCTTCAGATGCACCGGCATAGTGAAGCTCAAAGGTAAGGGGAAGCGAGCGGGAACGCATGGCTGTGTTTCAACACGCACCTGAGTTCCCTGGCGGCTGTAGGTTAAAATTATATTTTAGGGTTTTACGCGCCAAAACCACGATCTGATATGAGACACGCCGTGCGGCGCTCCGGGTTACTTTCGACCGCCTGTGGATCATCATCATCATCATCATCATCATCATCATCATCATCGGCCTGGCTACGCTCACTGCAGGGCAAAGGCCTCTCCCATACTTCTCCAACTACTCCGGTCACGTGCTAATTGTGGCCAAACTTCCTACAATCTCATCTGTCCACTTTCTGCCGCCCCCTGCTACGCTTCCCGTCTCTTGGAATCCAGTCCGTAACCATTAATGACCATCTGTCATCTTCCCTCCTCATTACATGCTCTGCCCATTTCTTTTTCTTTATTTCAACTAAGATGTCATTAACTCGCGTTTGTTCCCTCACCCAATCTGCTCTCTTCTTATCCCCCCCTCCCCCTTAATGTTACACCCATCATTCTTCTTTCCATAGCTCGTTGCGTCGTACTCAATTTAAGTGGAACCCTTGGGGTTATTTAATGTGCACCTAAATCATAGTACATGAGCATTCTGCATTTTTAACAATTGAACCCTGGTTAAGTTGTTTTTAAGCATGATCAAACTAGCCCAGCACAAATTTTGTTAACGTTCGGCATTTTGCCTCCACCGAAATGCGGCCGCCGCGTCCGGGATCGAACATGCAACCTCGATCTCAGCAGCACAACACCATAGCCACTAAGCTATATACCTCGACAAGTGACGACTGTGGGTAGGCGCGAGGAAAGGAGCGTCAGCAGAGTACTCTGTTGGTGCCATCATTACGGCGTGCTTGTTGCGTGTTGCCATTTTCAATTTTGCGCTGGCCCTACGCTTAGGAGGGGTGTCGTAATATCTGCAGTCCGAAGGCTTGACGCGAGCTGTGCGACGTCGAGAGACGGGAGCTAGGGCGTGTACGTAAGGGTGTCGCGCATGTCGGAGGCTGTTGGTATCCAAGGAGATGCAATAGGTAGGATGCATTCGAATCGGTGCTGCGTGTCTGCTGTCGCATCAGCCAGTGCTATATACGTCGAGGCAGGCCATACCGCTGACGAAGGGGCGAAGCGATCGGGCTTCACGGCCGGGAGTATCTGACGTGGTACTGCCGGTTCAGGTATAGGACTAGCAGGAAGATTCGGAGCGCATCGTAAACCTGCAGTCCAGCTGGAGGGAGACCACGGCGCATAGCAGGACAAAGCATGCCTACAGTGATGCGACACTTGCTCTGCTTCGATGTGATACCACGGAGGGAAAATCGTGCTTCCAGCTTGAGGAGTCAGATTATCCTTCTTCCCGGCTACAACTTTGGGAAAAGCCGTTGTTCGACAATGCTCGATCGAGGTGTCTTCAGGTGCGAGTACCAATTTATCATTGTGGCGAAAGGACGAAATTGCCACGACCACAAACAAGAATCAACTGAACTTTATTCCCTTCACGAGCGCTCGCTCTCGCTCTGCCGCCCTTAGCTGTCGGCGGCAGCGCAGCAACGCAGTCGGGGTTCCCCCAAAACCTTCAAAGCTGGCTTTTTTACAATAAGAACCTTTGTGTGGAGAAGCCCACTTCTAAAAATTTTCCTTCAATTTACAGACAAATGCGAGGACAGGTGTTTCGTGTAACTGGAACCAATCTTTTTTAAAAAAAGGTATTAATTGTAGGCAATAGAGACCAACGGCATATTGTTCATACTTATCGTGCGTTACTCAAAGTTTTTTTTTTTCAAGTGTGATTAGTTTACTAATTAGCTAAGTTCAAATGTGCAAATATTTCAATATTCTTGCGGGAGAAAAAGTGATTGCAAGGGTTAGACCATGCTCAAAGGCACCCAATGGAATTGTCTTCATGACGTTATTTTTTATATGGTTCTGTTCTGTTGTGTGTGTGCGGGGGAATCGAGGGGAATTGAGGAGGCTGTGAAGAAACTTAGGAAATATAAAAAAATTCACGCAGAAACTCTGCAGCGAGTTGTCTGAGTATGCGCAAGCATTGTGCCACTTGCTCATCTCCACACAGTGCGGTGTCATTATCAATGACAGAAAACTTTATCCGGCCAGTGTAAACCCCTATCAACCCTTATCAGACTAGATCCGACCCTTGTCGTCCCTTATCGGTTCTTATCACCCTTATCGAACTCGATCCGAGCCTTATCAACCCTATCGGACATGATCTGACCCTTATCAACTCTTATCGGTCCTTATCAACGTTATCGGACTTGATCCGCCCCTTATCAACCCTTATCGGTGCTTATTGACCTTATCAGAATTGTTATAACCATTATAAGCCCTTATCGCTCTTTAGCACCTGATCCATCCACGTCAAACCATTATCAACAGTGATGAGACACGTATAACCCCTCATCACCCCTTATCAAATCATGGGCTGCTGATCTGTCTGTGCTGCGCGACGTGAACCGCAACAGCCTTCACAGATCGGTGGCATTCCGGTCGGTGAAGGAACGCCCCAACGTAAGGCGCATCCCACGACCACCGAAACACATCGGGGGAATGGCGTGTTTGGCATTTATTTTCGCAAAATCGAAATTTTCCTGATGTCTACAATGTTTCAAGTTGGCCCTACATGTGGCCCTAGAAATGGATTTTATTCCAACATCACCAAATCTTTCAACAGAACCTTCATAGAAACTGTTCTCCTTTGACATCTGCACCACCGGTAAAACACATTCATTTGGTTCACTTATATTCAACTTCTGCAAGCGTGGTTGTTTGGCCCAGTGGATAAAACACTCCGCTTCAGCGCGTGGGGTCGTAGCTTCGAAACACGCCAGAGTTTTTCTTTTCGAATTTATTTTGTTTTATACATTATTTCTTTATAGCGATTCCTCTTACGTGACGTACGGACGCACGGACAGACAGGTTTCTTCGTTGGGTAGGCATAGAAATGATTACGCATTTAAAAAGTTACGCCTATACACTGACTATGAGGTTCTACTACGGTGTCACCGCTGTCCTACCAAGCCGCGGCGGTCCTACTTCAGGTACTGCTGGTTAATTCGGTGCCGTGGCTTGTATGCACGCATTTTAGGCGTGGCAAGTGTAGGAAGTATTCCCGCTGCATTCGACATCGAATCACCTCACTCTGTGTTCACCTAAGTGTTTATTCTGTGTTGACGGGGGGACTGCCCAAAGGGCATAAAGGCAACGAGGATGTGGCCTTCTCGTCCATAGGAACTCGTTATTGAAGTGCAATTTATTGCGAGCCTTTCTGACACACCCGAATGACTGCTTAGCGCATGGTAAACTGCACCACCTCTTAAAGATAACGAAATAAAGAAAATTTGCACAACTCCGGTAGCCTGGATTGCAGTTCGGAACGAAGCCCTTATCGCCAATAGTCAAGCCGTGTTTAAATGTTCTGCGTGTTTAAATGTTCTGGGAAGTGTAAGAGGTGAATACTGATTACATAAAAAGCGACCATAAAGGCTAAACCCCATGAGAGCGATATTGTGCGCGACGGCGACGAGCGACGGCATCGAGCGACGGATCGGGCCGTCGCTTGAACAGATCGCTCGGCCAGAGAACACCTATGGCTCGGCCTCGTCGCACGATCGCTCGGTTCTGCAAATCTAGAATTCGTCGCTCGTCGCCCGGAAGTGCTATGAGCGACTAGCCAATAGCGCGAAGCAAGAACTGAATGTACATTGCTCAAGTACTACCGATTGCAGCACGGAACGAGCAAACGATTTAATTTGTATAGTGCAAGGATAAGAACCTACTGGAAGACCTTCAGAAATATTTTATGCTGCTTTTTACAGTAAAAAAAAAACATCAACTTAATTTAATAAAGCACGCGTAACGCTAGTTTCGGCGCCTATATTGCTGCCCTCATACCGGCAACACAGGGGAGACGTCGCTCGAAGTCATCGCTCGCATGGGGTACGATTTGTAGGCGACGAGCGAACGTGACAGTCATCTCCATCGCGTCGCTTGTTGTTGTCGCGCTCAAGATCGCTTGCATGGGGTTTATACTTAAGGCTGAAAGAGTTCAGCCAGAATCAGTCGGACGCAATTACAAGTCCATCGAAATTGAAAGGAAGCTGTGCGGCAGGGCCTAGGAAGCTTCAAAAGGCTTTTGACTGTGGCCGCTCTATTTTGTTCCATGGTGAGCAGAAAATTATTTTATTCGCACTGAAGTGAGTGAATTGGTTGCTGCTTCGATCCACATCTTCAAGTGTCTTTCGGTTCTTAAATTATTATTATTATTACCAATAATAGAGAGCGAAAATTCAGCAATTACACAATATTGAGAGACAGACTACAGACATAGACAATAGGTGACACAATGAATAACCATGATTAAACCCAAGTCGACGGCTGGAAGTGCACATGCCACAAGGTGACATATACGAAAGGAGAGAGAAACAATTTCCTTCTCTATGGAGAAACTATGAAAGGACAGGAGACGAGTGCGGCTAGAAAGGATGCTCAAGATGAAGCACGAAGATGGAACAGAAAAATTGCAACATGTTTTGAAAGATATCAAGAATGGAGAAAATGACAATTGTATTGACTCGGTATTCTCTGGAGAGGCGAGTGTCCGCTGAAAAAGGCACGAACGTTGACGGGTCTGTGTTTCCCAGGTAGTCTTCTGCGGAACCCGTAGTTAACCAGAACCTATAGTAGCTCCGTGCAAGTAATTCAGTGAATAACTTTATACAAAAAGAAAAACAAAATCAAGAATGAAGCTGACAGATGGAGTAGCACACTGTACAGGGGCGTAGCCAGGAGGGGGGAGGGCTTATGGGGCTACAGCCCCCCCCCCCCCCGAAATTTTTTCGTCCTGTCATGCACCGCCGACCAAAACAACTCCCGGCGCCGGAAATCCTTCTGGATTTTGTCTACAATGTATTTTTCACGCTCGAAAAGACAATTTGGCGCGAAGATTGTGAACTTGGGCTGGATTTCTCGGCAACGCCCGTGCACCTGGAGTCGCATAAGGCAAAGAGCCCCATCCAAGCACAAAGTTTTAAGGGCGTTTTGATGGCGAGCGGGCTCGTCGCGGCATCTCGCGGAGGCCGCGAAATCGACGGAGTGCATAGATTTCAATTCCGAAACTTTACGGGTGTAAAAATCACATACACTTTTGATGCGAAAGGTGCATTGATATTTCCAAAGTCGTGCTTCAGATTTTCAATTCTTGATCTTTCTGGGTTTAATGTTCTTATAAACATTTGACGCCGAAGGTGCAATAACTTTTCTAAAGTCGTACATAGAACTATACAAAGAGACAAGCCAAATCAACACACTATCAGACAAGTTGGCAAAGCACGCAACCAGGTCTGGCGAGGCGAAGCGTTGTGATGGTTAATTTGTGCCGTCATGTCACCTGCGCCAAAGCATCCATGTCAACACACTAAAGCCACTACGTTCTTACTTATTTTTTCTACTTTGACTTTTATTCGCGAGGACACATTGAGCCTCTTCAACTTTCTTGTTCTCGCTACCCGCGGGCTGCTAGAGCCACCCAGAGGTCATCCAGAGGTCATCCAGAGGCCACCCAGAGGTTGCCGTGACAACCGCGCGGCGCAATTCGGTGCGCGTTCGTTTTTCTCTAACCGAGGGCACATTGGCCTCAGAGATTTTTGGACGCTGTCTGGCTAGCAGACGAGAAAAAGAATCACTGGTCGCTCGCCGCCACCACCTGTGGGGACTCGACGGATTGCAACGCGTTCGCTTGAGGGCATCACCTTCATTTTGATGTCATCGCAACCTCTCCGGAAACTCTTTTGTCTCGCCAGTGTAGGATAACGAGCAGCATGCATATGGTTCTCTGTGGACCAAGCGTCTCACGTTTTCGATATTCCTTCGGTAACCACATTAGGTGCCCAAATTAGGCATTAGATTGTGGCCAACATGATCTCCTTTGCGTGTTTTCGTTTCGGTGCCCACGCCCCACAAAAGAAAAAAAAAGACATTGTTGCGGCGCAGCAAACTGTCGCATGGTAAAATTTCGATTTTGTAATTTCTTCTTTTGCGGAAATTAATGGCTCACGGCACTAGTCAGTTGCCGGATACTCTCACTTTATTCTTGCGATAGCAATTATTCATTGAGCACTCAAGGCGCATTCCTGTCGTCGTTTTCGCCCTCATGTCCCGTATGAAGTCGAAGGGCGATAACATCGTCACCGCGCGCCGCATGCTGTATGTGCGAGTGAAGGCGTAAGGGGGGGGGGGGGGGAGGGATGGGGGAGCCGACGATGGTGGATCAATTTTGTGTGCGCAACGGAGAAAAGCGGGGAGCAAGCGCGCCGCCTTCCGTCGCACGCGATGCACCGGGGGGGGGGGGGGGGGAGAAGGAAGGGGCGGGGGGCGGGGGGCGGGGGGCGGGCCTTAAGATATTGTGATCTGTGAATCTGTAATTGCGCAACATGTTTATTTGCCTTGTTTGATGCATTATACAGGGTATTTCAACTAACTTTAGCCAGGGTTTAAAAATATGCCGATGCGCTCTAGGACGACGTGACCAAACGCATGTTGCTCACTTTTGTATGCAGTGTGTCGCGCTAGTTTTTTATTTTGTTTAATTATACAATTAGTCACGATTACTTGACCAATTTCTGAAGCAACGAAGCTAGGAAAAAAAAATCCCATGAGAAAGTTGCAGAGTGGTTTGCAAAACACGCGAATAAACATTTTCTGTCTTTCCATCTATTAAGTGTTAAGTGTTTTTCAGCTTAATGTGGATGCCCGCGAAATGCAAAAAAAAAAGAAAAATATGACATGCCCGCTTACACGTCGTGATTGCACTGCTCTCAAGCGTTCCGCGCACTAACAGCCATAGGTGCGCTGCCGCTTGAAAAGCGACAGGGCAGCGACGCAAGCGTCGGCTGTTCGATTTAGGCTAGCAACCGTTATCGCTTGCGCTGCGTAAAGCGACTGACTGACATGGTGGTGGTAACAGTTACCGACAGCGATAAACACACTACCGTACATGGGCTGTTAAAACGCGATCGATTTCATGATGCCTTTGCCCACTGAGGAAAAAGGAGACACGATCCTTGCCCTATAGGAGCTGCAGGCCGATAGAAACGGCAGGCTACAAGAATACTTCGAAGCTTGCACCCGGGTACGCGACCGAACCCGACGACAATATTCATTACCTACGAGTCGCTGGAGGAGGCCGACAGCTTCACAAGAAAGAGGCAGAGAGCTTCAGTCATAAATAATGAGGTTCGCTCCAACGTTTTGTCTTTATTGGCAGCCAGTCTACACGCTAGCACGCGCAGCCTGATGCGCTAGCACGCGCAGCTCGGTGTGTCCAACTCAACTGTCTGGAGGATTTTAAAAACAGCTGGACTGCACTCCTATCATCTACAGTTGCATCAATGCCTGGAGTCAAGGGATCTCCAAAACAGACTCGACTTTGCGAATTGGATTTTGATTCAGGAGCAGGATTCTGAGCAGGAGCAGGAGCAGGAGGAGCAGGATTCTGACATTCTCACCAAGGTTCTCTGGACTGACGAGGCGAGCTTTTCCTGAAATTGCCAAGTATAAATACCCACAATGCATGCTATTGGAGTGAGCAAAATCCCCACTGGCTAGGAAGAAGCCGCCCCCAATATCAGTCGTCTTTTAACGTTTGGTGCGGAATATATGACAGTACAATCACTGGCCCAGTGTTTTTTAACAACACTATGACCGGCAAGAGGCATGTAAGTGAGTTCCTCAAAGGGCTGGTTGAAGACTTCTGCTGCAGCATGGCACTAGACCAGCTTGACGCAATGTGGTATCAGCACGACGGCGCCCCAGCCCGCAGCTGCACTCAAGCACGAGCATTGCTTGATGTTACCTTCCCATGGCAATGGATAGGGAGAAACGGGCATGTCCTGCGGCCGGCAAGGTTACCCGACCTCTACATGACTTTTTTTTTTTTTGTGGGGCTACATTAAGGATCACGTATACACGACGGATACGACGACTCCAGAAGACTTACAGGAGAAGACAACTGAAGTCTGCCACAGCATTTCACTGACAGTGTTCAAGGCAGCGACAGCAAGCCTTCCCAGCATTGTATCACTGCAGAAGGTGACCTCTTCGAGCACTTGCTATGAAAGCGCATGAAAAATGAAAAATAAGCGTAAATTCAGTGAAAGACTGCGTCTGGCCATTTAGGATACTCTTATTCTGTCATTTTCAGCCTTCTGAAAACTGAGTTTACTCATTTATGGATGTTTAAGTTGCTTACACCTATCGCGAAATGACGGACCTGTTGCTTCCGGCAGCGCAAGTGATAACCGCTGCGTTTGCTTATCGCTATAGCAAACTTTCGCGAGGGTGGCATATTGCTGGCGTAAATCGCACAGTCAATGCCTAAGTCGCTGACCTGTCGCCTTTTAAACGGCAGCGCGCCTATGGCTGTTTATGCGCGGAACATTTGGGAGCAGTGCAACCACGACGCGCAAGCGGGCATGTCACGTGGTGTTTTGCATTTCGCGGGCATCATCAGTAAGCTGAAATGCACTAATAGTTAATAGTTAGAAAGACAAACTGTTTATTCGGACGTTTTGCAAACCGCTCTGCAACTTTCTAACTTGAATTTTTTCCCAAGCTTTGTTACTACAGAAGTTGGTTAATTAATCGTTACTAAACATATAATGAAGCAAAATACAAAAAAATAGCGTGACACACTACATAAAAAAGTGAGCAACATGCATTTGGTCGCGTCATCTTAGAGTGCATCGGCATATTTTTAAACTCTGGCTAAAGTTAGCTGAAACACTCTCTATACAGTGACTTCTGCTTAGATACGTAGATTTATTGGCGACTTATACGTATATTTAAATATCTTGCTGCGAGGTTTTGCGAATACATGCAGTGAACTTTGTTACCAGTGACACCTTCTTGCCCTTTCTCAAGCTTTTTCTTTGCCTTTGTGTATTCCATTGTATATTCGCATTTCTAATGTATATTTTGCAGAACTCCTGCTTTCTATATGTGATGTCTGTTGCGAGTATAATTTCGGTGCACTTGTAATAAACGACCGTTGACAGCTGCTCCTGCGCAATACATTGGAACGAAGGACAGCGTCATTGAGATTTTTTCTCGACATTGCATATGTACAAAAACGCAAACAAAGTTCTTTAATGACAAAGTTTCATAAAAATATTTGTCCTCAACTGGTTCATTTCACGGCCTTTACATTTATCATATCAGCGGCATGCACTACTTTGCTCGTTTCGAACTGATATAGTTATAAAGTTCGTGTGATATTTTCTTTGCTCATTAAATAGACAAAAGACTTGGAAGCATTGATATCACTTATTTCTGCCACAACTTTTGGGACATACAAATATATTTTTTTATGAAAAAAGTCATAGTTGTCTTGACAGTGTGTAGCGCCCAAGAATTCGTTTGTAGCATCTTTGGCAATGGCGATGCAGTTATTATTCATTTATTTGATCTATCGACAAATTCTGTAAGGAGGAGACCGAGCTCCAATGCGCCGAGGTTGCCGGTTCCTGAGACGCTTGCTAGACTTGGTGACAGTAGTCAGTTTTAATCTGGTAACCGTAGCAGCGTAGCAGCATGGCGTCTCGCTTGTAGTGTGGCGATGTGGTGTGCGTGCAGCCGTGTGTTTGGGCTGTTTATTCTATGTTGCGAGATGGTGTGGGTGTGGTCGATGTTGGCCGTGCAGGTGGCAGTTATGCAACCAAAGGATGATCCTGTTGAAGTTTCCGGCGCTACGCGGTTTTCAGCGGTCACGCCTGTTGCAGGAGTGTCACTCAAAGAGGTTACGAGTTTGGAGCTCGAAGCTGTGGTCAGATTCCTCGTTGGCGTTCCGTAATTCTCTTCGCACGGGCGCGGTATGTTGCAGAAGCTGCTGTCGCGATCTATCATCGCGATGATAGATCGTTTTTTTTTATTATTACAAGAACTGATCCAGCTGTAGGGCACATGTAACCGACAAACGGAACTCTCAGGAGAGCACCATAAAGCAGGCGGCGCAGGAATTCCAGAGCATCCAAGGGACAGTGGGGGGGGGGGCATCAAAGCTCGAAGCAGAACGGTACGTAGGTTGGGGCCGCCGAGGCAGGTGTGTGCCAGAGAGTGTTCGCACGGACAACTCTCCTGGCACGCGCAGCGGTGCTTCGCAAGGTCGAGATACTTTAAAGGCACCTGCACCCATGATCGTTACTTTGCCTCGGTGGAGTGAGCAAGATTAACCAGAATAATATGGAGGGCATCCGGTGCAGTCGCGAATGCGAGTCGTGGCAAATGTAGCTCGCGTCGCCTGGCGTGTGTAGTAATATCAGAGTTAGTTGTATGAACTTTATGCATAATACGCTTTGTTACGGTACCTTAAAGGAATGGGTCTATAGGACGGTGTAGGTACGTTTTTTCGTACCGCCCTATTCCTATACCCGCCCCCCCCCTACAAACACACACATACCCCCTTTCTTTCCTTTATGTATACATACAATTCCTTCCCATGACGTACTGACCAATTCAAGTTGTCAACTTGTCAATAACTGTCAGGAATTACTGTAATAAATAGAATTCCACGATCAGATTGTTTACTTTTATTTTGTATTGTAACACTGAGAACTACATAGAACTTTATTTTGTATATGTGAGAGAAGTATAGGCCTTTTGCACATGTGGATATCACAAGCTTAATCCAATGTGCAAAACACAGACAAAGCAGCTGCTACAACATGAACTGCATTGAGGGCCACACAACACATATAACTAATTAAATGTGCAAAATATAGAGGGAAGCTTCAAAATACGCTCTGTAGCACTGCAAAGTATAACATATATTGTACGTGTGCACTAAATGTCCAAAAAAGCAATGCGTCAATGTCCCATTTGCCTTCAAGTTTATTATCAAGTTCAAGTTCACTGAAGTTTATTATGAGCATATGTACAACAGGAATCTGCTGACACACCCGCCGTCAAGGTGGCTGTTCGAGGTGTGTTGGCTGCCTCAGTGTAAGAAAAAGAAAGAAATTGGGTGAATGTCGGCACCCGGGCCACTGCTTCTTGCCTCTGACCTGCACGTGCCTCTGCGGCATCTTTGTTGGTGGAGTCTGCACAGATGAGCTGGCGTATCGAGGCGTAGGAGTCATCCGAGAGAATGAGTATCGTTTACAAGGAGAAGTGGCTGTTCACACTGCCTGTTGCTTTCCCTCAAATGCTTCCTTGGCGACTAAGGTGACACACCCGCAGTCAAGGTGGCTGTTCGAGGTGTGCTGGCTGCCTAAATGTAAGAAAAAGAAAGAAATTAGATGAATGTCAATACTGGTGCTATTGCTTCTTGCCTCTTACCTGCATTTGCCTCCACGGCCTCTTGGCGTGCAGAGTCTGCCTGAGGGAGCTGCTGTGGCTAGGCGTAGGCATTGTCTAAGCAAAAAGAAAAGGCCATTCAAATGGGGAATTATGGAAATAAATGCAGTTGTTATGTCTGCTTCTTGCACTCTTCTTGCCCAAAAGTTTTCAAACATAGTATCCAGAATACACCAGCACTTTTGGCTGCTTTTGCTTTTTACCTGTAGGTGTTGCCGTGAGATCCTTAGTATGGTTGCGTGCAGCCTTGTAACACTTGGTGGAGGTATTTGAAGTGGTAGCCAAAAATATAAAGGATCATCGTTGTTTGCATGAATGCTTTCAATTTCTAAATGCAGTGGTAACTATCACTATTGGTACAAGGCCCCCCCACATCTATGCAGCAAGTGCCATAGTTGGAAACTGAATTTTTCCTTTAGTGTTTCACAAGGCGTCTGATATGTCCACATTAGATGTGATCCGTTTCTTTTTATTTGTCCCAGTGTGGAGAGAGCATCATTAAATTGTTTATTTTTGCGTGTCTTGTTTTTTGGTTTGTTTCTGAATTTATCAAGCAGCAGTGACTTTTGTAATGAAAATCATCAGCTTTTGTTTTGCAAAAAAAAACAACGCATTTCCTGACCCATTGTTTGCCATCCCATCACCCTAGTAATTTTTCAGAGTATTCTACCTATATTGACTTGCTTGACCTCCACTAAAGAGTCTTGCATTTTCAAATACCATTCTTTCTTTAAAATCATTCGACACTTCTCATAATTTCTGTACCTTGGGTTTCTGATACTATGCATTCACCATTTTTTCTTGTTCTTTCTGACTAGAAGAGTTGACTGTTGGGCTAGTTGGTCGTCCATATTTGAAGTAGTAGCTTAGCGCAAAAAAACCACAGACACAAGGAAGACAGACAAGGACAAGCGCTGGACAGTGGCACGGCGGAAGAGGCTGCTATCACCCTACGCGCTTGTCCTTGTCTGTCTTCCTTGTGTCTGTGGTTTTTTTGCGCTAAGCTACTATTTCTGACTAGAGTTGTCTTCTTCAATTTAGAGCTTAAATTTTACCTTTGGAACACACAACAGGGCTTGCTATTGCATATCTACATAACAGGGAAACATGTTTCCTTAAACATTTGCAATATCTAATAAAAGCTTGATTGATGCAGCTTGCAGTGTGATTGGACTGAATGGGCCATAAAAGTAACTCATCTCACTTGGTAAATTAAAGCACATATTAGTGTGATGTACAACATATGTTACACTAACGTGGTGGTTTCTCTTGCTTATACAGCAAAATAATCGGTGAGTGAGAAAAAAGTTATTTTAGCATACCCCTTGTACACACTGCTTTAAGAAAAATGAGCTGGAGCTGTCCACATGATCTAATTATTTTACCTGCGAGTATACTCAACAAAAATGTGTCCCAGCTGCTTAGTGGTACTTGAGATTATGTCAGTATTGCATATGTGCGTGCTGCCTAAAATAATTGAATTTTGAAAATGCTCGTAGGGATCTGATGTGCATATCTGCAGCTTATGGATACATGCAAAAGACTCAGCATCAAGTGTAAGTGAACGGTCCCACAGGCCCGGAGTCGGTCATGCAAATAGATTCGCTGCACACATTTGTGACCAGAAAAGATATGTCACATGAAATGGCATGCAAGGAAGTGTCGAAAATATTGCACAGTTAATAAAACGCCTACGCTATTAATATGTTGGTTCATGCACTCGATTTCGTCCGTATTAGGCACTCGCCTCTTGATTGCTTCGTGGCACAGAAATACTCGGAATCGGGCTGTACTACGTATACTAGGCCTTCACATACAACACAACGGGAAGGCCACACATACCCTACACGTGCTCCGCCAACAACTTACCCAAGTAACGCACATGATAAAGCGCATTACAAACCGCCGATAAGGACTCCAAGAAAAAGACGTACTCTGAATTGTGCAAGCCCTCATAATTAGCCGATTAACCTACCACTTCCCTTATCATAATCTGACTCAGACTGAGATGCACCAGATAGACACCCTCCTCCGTACGGAACTAAAAAGGCAGCGCTGGCACTACCCCAACATGCGTCTACGTAGCTCCTACTACGACTGGGGGTGCACAACACCATCCACGAACTAGTTGAAGGTCATTTTAACAGCCAATTGCAACGTCTGCAACGGACAATGAAAGGCTGCCACATTCTATCCCGGCTAAGATACCAAACACCAAGAAAACCACAACAGGAAAACCGCACACTTCTTCCGCTTAGCATTCGCAACAAAATTCACGTGGCCCCAATTCCTCGGAATATGCACCCTGACCTTCATAAAGGCTGAAGAAAGGTAAGAGCACAAGCGCTGGCTCGACTCTTTGGCGATGACACATCGAACACACCGGTCCCATACACCGACGTGGCCCGCTACACATAAGAACGTGCCCTATGTCTAGTCGTACAAGATAGTGCAGACATTCTGAGGGCTTCGGCCACGCTCAACACTGTGGACAGTGGCACGGCGGAAGAGGCTGCTATCACCCTAGCCATCGTACACGCTTCAACCATGCCGGCACCGGATTGACCCATCACAGGGGTCATTGATTCACAGACCACCTGCAGAACTTTGGCACAAGGGAGGGTGACACCCTACACACACCGCATCCTTGCATCATTACACCCTACAGCGTCACACAAGGTGCGTATCGTCTGGACAACTGGACACGCCTCTCTCCATGGTAAGGAACGCGCTAATGCGGTAGCCTGAGAGCTCGCTAACCGGGCGCCATTGGAAGAGCTGTCCAACCCAGGCGACGCATCGACAGAACTACTGAACTACACTGAAACTCTACAATATTACAGAGATACCAGGAGACACTTCCCTCCACCACATAATTCCCTTAACCGAGAAGACGCCGTCGCGTGGCGACAGCTTCAAACTAATTCATTTCTCTGCCTCTTTTATTTCACCTCTTCCACTCCACACAATATCCCTCATACTGTCCCTATTGTGGAGCAAAGCCCACAGTATATCAATGCACCTGGGAGTGCCCACACCCACCGGGTTCCTTCACCTTCCTCCTGGGAGACTGCGCTGACCAGCTCAGACCCGTAAGAGCAGCGACGGCTGATCCGGCGAGCACGCGGAGCACGCGTATGCTGACGTGCCAGTGAAAGTGTAGGGGAGTGGTGGTGGCATAGGTGAGCCGACTATGGTGGCTCAGTCTTGCTTTGCTCCCACTATCTCCCCCCATCCCTGTTGACGCTGAGCCGTGCTCCCACAAGGGCTGCAGAAAATAGCGTCAACCTTTCCTTTTCCCTTTAAGAACCACTTCTCTCACTCAATCTTGCGTGCGCAAAGGAGAAAAGCAGGGAGGAAGCGCGCCGCCTCCTGGCGCGCGCGATACATAAGGAGTATGGAGGGAGCGGGTGCTGTGATATGTGAATCTGTGGTTGCGCAACATGTTTATTTGCCTTGTTTGACGCATTATGTACAGTGACTTTTTCTTAGATACGTTGATTTATTGAAGACGTTTACGCATATTTAAATATCTTGTTGCGAGGTTTTGTGCATACGTGCAGTGAACTTTGTTTACGGTGACACTTTCTTGGCCTTTTTCAAGCTGAATCTTCACAGTTGTATATTCCATTGTATCTTCGCATTTCTAATGTACGAGGGCGAGTCAAGTGAAAGTGAGCCAACCCTCCCCGCGAAATAAGGGTTCGGTTCATTATGTGCGAGGCATGCGCGTAGCATACAGACATCTCTAATTTACAAAAGTGACACGCAGGTGTGAGGATAAATGTTCTTTAATTCTCTCATACACTGGGTTGAACATGCTTGCGTGACGTAATGGACATTCCAAAAATAGAACAGCGTGGTGTCGTCAGGTTTTGACAGGTGAAGGTGTGCTTTACTGAGGTCGCAGTACACAGCATCAACTTGCCTCCTTTGCGTGACGGGCGCGGAAACTTGCATTATATAGCTTACAAGATTGGTGGTCGTTGAATGGCCAGAAGCAGATTCATGCTGATTTAAAACGAGAACATTTTTTAACCCTGAACAACAATACACTGCGAATAGTTAAATCCGAAAGACTGGAAATGGCAGAGAGAAGAAAAATTGATCGATAGTTGGCGATATCCGTTCTCGCGCCGGATTTAAAGACACGGAAAACACGAGCGATTTTCTACGCACACCGAAAAATGGAATTGTTCAAACAGTTATTAAAGATTGTTGTCTGCAGAGGTACAAAGATACTGCCGTAAGTTTTGATAATGGCTGCCGGGATGCCATCTGGGCAGCAGGACAAATATATATGGCCTCATATGCCCGAGCCATTCGCTGATGAGATTCTCGTTAAAAGGTACAGTGCTGGAAGCTCCAGCAGAAGAGTGCAGGTGATTGGACAGTGCTGTCACCGGACGGTTTAAACATGAAGGATAAAAAAAGAACACCGGCGATTACGAGACGCCCTAATGCGAAATTTGAGCGCAGCTCTATGAGAAGTTCTTTTTGTTTTTATGTTTGTTATGTTCTATGTTTTTATGTTTTATAAATACTATGTTTTTATCGTTACGTTGCTTCGAAAATTTTTGCATGCGAACCAAAACCGCTATGAACCGTTACGGGTTTGTTTTTTAACGGAACTTTTTTCAGTGGAACAAAACTAAAACGAGAACGAAAAACATATCGTTCCGACACCCTGGCATATTCCATATACAGAGCGATGTTGCGTACTCACCTCTTCAACAGATGCTAACGTTCGTATAGAGGGTGTCCCACCTAACTTTAGCCAGAGTTTAAAGATATGCGAATGCCACGTAGCTGGACAGAACTAAGATAACGGTGTTTGCCGTCACTTGGAGATACTCAAATTATTATTTTTTCATTCCACCTAATTAGATAATTAGTCTTAATTAATTAATCAACTTCTCAACTATTATAATTCGCTTTACAGTGTCAATGAGAAAATTGTAGAGCGACACAAAAAACTCCCGATATAGCTTTCCGTTGCTCAATAAGTGCAACATAGAAGTGTTTTTCCGAGCGTGAAAGAAGCCCGCGAATACATGCAAAGCGCCTTGAGCGGCCAGTCGCGCGGCAGAGAAAGAGCGAATAAACTTTTATTTTGCAAACAAGTAGGAAATTTTCTTCGATGAGTGGGACCCTCAGTCCAGGGCTCCATTGCCATGCGCTACTTCGCGAGCCCGCTGGATCAGCTGTTGCTGTTCCTGCCGGCCTGTGCTGAGCAGCGCAGACTCCCAAGAGGAAAGGGTAGGGTTGGGTATAGAAGGAACACCCCAAGGATTAGGGCATTCCCATGTGGAGTACTACACCGTGGGTTTGGCCCCACAGTAGTGACAGTAGGAATGGTAAAGAGTGGGATGAAATATATTGTTACGGTGGGAAAAGAGGACAATGTCGACGACGGTGAAGACGACGAATTGACGACAGCCTCTCGGGATTCTCAGCTGCTGTTTATGTATCTCTTGTAAATACATCGTGTAAAAAGTTTTACGCCCGTGACATTTTGGTGTAGGTGCGCGGTACGCGTCTTCGCCACGGTGCTCCGCAGCGGACGTCTCACCCAGCCTGGGAACATGCTTCCAGTGGAAGGCACCGCGTCAGCAGCTGCAATGTCGACTACGCATAACCAGTATACGCTGCTCTGCCTCAGCCGCAAGACCCCGGCAAGTTCACCGGCCTCGATGGTGTTGGCAAAGAATAGTTGAAGATGTATGAGCGCGTCAGCAAGGTGAGCAGGTGGGATCCGACCATAATAATGGCCAATGTCGTGTTCTACCTCGAGGGAACACTGCGAACGTAGTTTTACACACACTAGGAAGAGCTAAAAAGCTGGGAATTGTTTAAAGAGAAGCTGTCCGGCGTTGTTGCAATCCGACCGGTCGACAACTAGCTGCCAAGCAACAACTCGTCACGCGTGCCCAAACTGCTACCGAGTCGCATGTCTCCTACATTCAGGGCGTCCTCGCCCTCTGTCATATAATCGACACGCCCATGCCAGAGGCGGGCAAGATTATCAAAGGCATCGCGGACGAAGAATTCAACCTTCTGATCTTTAGAAACCTATCGACTGTCGACGCCATCATGAAGGAATGCCACCGTTTCGAGCAAGCGAAAAGTCGCCACGTACACAATGAGTTTACACGGGTTCCAAATACTGCAGCGACCTCTTTCTTTACCGACCCCACCGACCAATCTAACTCACCACCACCAAGCGAAAACGTGACCCGCATTGTACGCCGCGAACTCGAAGCAGCGTTTCCTGCCTCGCCTCAACAGACGTCTTGGAGCAACACTGCTGAGACGATATCGCTGATCCAGTCCGTGGTTCGCCAGGAAATCGCTAATATGGGTCTTCCCAGCGCCTGCTCTTTGAGTCGTCCTGACACCGGCCCTCCTGCTATGCCTCGGTCCTATCGCAGTCCACCCTACGGTGCCCGTTATCCCTACACTGCCATCTATTCTTCCGAAGTTTTCTAAAGGTCTTGAAAAAATCATTCTTAACCAATTAACATTTTTCAGTAATAAACATAAACTAATAACAGACGCTCAATACGGTTTTCAACGAGGTAAATCAACAGAACTAGCACTTGTAGCACAGAAAGAATATATACTGCACAACCTCGAAAATAAGTTACTTGTAATTGGTCTATTCATAGATTTCACAAAAGTGTTCGACTGCATAAATCATGACCTCCTAATACTTAAGCTTGAAAGATATGGTATCAGGCGTCTTCCTCTTCAGTTACTGACATCCTACCTTAGAAATCGACAGCAATATGTGTCTATAAACACTAGCATATCATCTACACGAAAAATACAAACAGGTGTCCCTCAGGGAAGTATCCTTAGCCCATTTCTGTTTAACATCTACATAAACGACATAGTTCTTATCCACCGAGAAGCAAAATTCATAAACTATGCAGATGATACGAGTGTTTTTTTATCAAACAACTCTTATACAGGCCTCATTGGCGCAGCGAACAACCTATTAACCCGTCTCTCAAAATGGACCCAGGACAACTTTTTAAAAGTAAACTCAAATAAAACACAAGCAGTCATCTTTAAAACAAGAGGTACATGTACTCCATTGACCCACAACATATTTTACAACTCTGAGAAAATAGAGGTTGTTGACGCGGTAAAAGTACTTGGCATATATTTTACCGACACATTGCAATGGGACGCTCACGTGGATTTTGTACTCCAGAAACTCAGCCGCACAACAGGTATACTACATCGAAATCGCTACCTTTTACCAACGTCAGCTAAATTGATCATTTATAATGCACTGTTTGCCTCGCATGTAAATTATTGCCATCTTGTATGGGGCACGACATCAGCTTCCAATCACTCTAAAATACTATTGATGCAAAAAAAAAGAATAATACGCGCTATCGCAAATGTGCCATACAACTCGCACACTGAGAGTCTTTTCACCAAGTACAACATAACAAAAAGTCATCTTTACAAGCAAACCCTCCTACGCACCTACTACTTTCAGGTAAAAAATAGAAGTAACTTAATGAAAAATATAGCAAACTTAAAAGAGAATACACCCACATATGAGACGCGCAGCCATGAAAAATGGCTCATACCCTTTTCGAGGACAAATTACGGCCATCAAATGGTCGCAAATACCCTGCCACGGCTACTAAATTCTTATCTAGAAGCCGGCACTGACATCCATGCCTTGACACCATCGGAGCTCATCTGTCTGGCGAAAACTACGATTTAAATCGCCATGGTTCCGTAAAACCACATGTATTCAATGAAAGAAATGTAATTTATTTGATGTAACCCACTGTTCTTTATTTTTTAGATTTCTGAAAGTGTTCTTTGTCACTGGTATGCCAATATGTAAAGGGGGCCAGGGACCACTCAAGCTGCCAATAAGCAGCTTTTACCTTGGCCCCCTTCATTTGCTTGTAAATGGGCACAAATAAAATGAAATGAAATGAAACGAATCCATCGGACTGGCGTACACCTGATGACAGGCCGATCTGTTTCTGGTGCAGCCGAATCGGTCACGTTTCCCATCAATGCCGCAGCCGTTGGCCGTCCCCGCCTCGAAACACCTTCTGGAATTCAAGTTCGCCTCGAAGTTCTTCGCCCCGTCGCTTCTACGACGCTTCCGACGCCACTACCTCGACTCGCCGCTATGCTCGCTCGCCCTCGCTTCAACGTCGCCAGCCCCGTCCGCCCCAGCTTCACCGCTCGCCCTCGCCGACCTAACCAGGACCGTGCGAGCAGGAAAACTAGGCAATGCGGCACCTCGAGGTGATGTTGCAATATCGGATTCGCCGCCTGATTCTCCTTTAACGCTATTTACGGGTGGTAAATGTCACGGGTGTAAAACTATTTACACGATGTATTCACAAGAGCCACATAAACAGCAGCTGAGAATTCCGAGAGGCTGTTGCCACTTCGTCGTCTTCACCGTCGTTGACATTGTCCTCTTTTCCCAACGTAACACGACCCCCGGCCGAAAAAGTACCGTCCCAGTGCTTCAGACGGGGCCATCGGTAAGGGCGTAGTAAGGCTTAAGCCGAGAGAAGTGTACGACGTCAGGTGACGTGGAATCGGGTGGCATGACGGAGGTAACAGAGATCATCTCGTGACATTGGTCACTTGACGTAGAACGCGGAAAGGGCCTTTGTAGCATGGAAGGAGTTTCTCGGAGAGACCCACTCGGCGGCAAGGGGACCAAAGTAGTACGAGAGAACCTGCCTGGTGAAAAGTGTGTGTCGCGATGGTGGCGATAGGGGGGGGGAGCGCGTCGTTGAGTTTCCTGCGATGCCAACAAACGAGTATGGGCAAGCTGACGCGCATGGTCAGCGTGGGCGATGGCGTCGCGGGCATACTCGGCCTTCGAATCACCTACCAAGGGGAGTTAAGTGTCCAATGGTAATACAGGCTCACAACCGAAGAGCAACTAAAAGGGGGAATACCCAGCAGTATCGTGGCGTGGTGAATTATAGGCGACCGTGACATAAGGCAGCGCCAAATCCCAGCCCTTGTGGTCGGGCGAAACGTATTTCGATAGCACGTCATTAATGGTCCGATTAAGTCGCTCAGTAAGGCTGTTGGTCTGGGGATGATAGGAGGTAGCCAGTTTGTGCTTGGTAGACACGAGCGTAGGATATCGGCGATGACTTGGGAGAGGAAAGTGCGGCCGCGGTCGGTAAGGAGCTGTCCCGGGGCACCATGTACTAAAATGATATCCCGGAGTAGGAAATCTGCGACGTCAATCGCGCAGCTCGTGTGAAGTGCCCGAGTGATAGCATAGCGCGTCGCGTAATCAGTAGCGACAGTGATCCACCTGTTGCCGGAGCTGGACTCGGGGAAAGGGTCAAGGAGATCAAAACCCATGCGAAAGAATGGCTCAGGTGGAATGTCGATAGGCTGTAAGTACCCGGCAGGAAGCCTTGCTGGATTTTTCCGATGCTGACAGGGCTTGCAAGCAGCTACATAGCGCCGTACGGAGCGTAGAAGCGGCGGCGCACGCGGTCCTAAGTGCGAGCAACCCCAAGGTGTTCGGCAGTTGAGGCGTCATGAAGCTCCTGAAGCACGGTTGAGTGGAGGTGTTGAGGAACGATAAAGAGAAGGGGGAGGACCGTCAGGATGAAAATCGCATCGATACAATATCCCGTCGTTGAGGACGAACCACCGTAACGATGGATCAGTAGGAGCAGATTCCATTCGATCAATGAGGGTCCTCAAAGTGGCGTCATGGCGTTGCTCGTTGGCCATGTCCAAAAGCTGGGAAATGGAAAGAACACTTGCGGAAGCGTTCGTCTCAGCGTTGCTGGGCGTGTGTACAAGGTAACGGGACATTCAGTCGACATCCTTGTGTAGGCGACCAGACCGATGCACCACCGAATAGGAATACTCTTGTAGCCGCAAAGCCCATCGCCCAAGCCTCCCTGTGGGACCTTTTACGGACGAAAGCCAACAGAGGAAGTGGTGGTCCGTTACAATAGAAAAGGGCCTGCCGTATAAATAGGGGCGGAATTTCGCTACTGCCCCCCCAAGGGCCAAACATTCGCGCTCGGTAAGTAAGTATTTTATTTACAGTAAGCAATATACAAAGCTCACTGCAGGGGCAGGGGCTAAAGACAATCAAGCCTGACAAAGGTCCCTGTCCCTCCTCAGCTCGTGGCAGCTCACACGCTTCGAGTTCAACAGAGTCAACAGTACATTGCACATCAGTACATTCAACAGTACATTGTACAAAAGTACATCAGTTTCAGGAAAAGGGACAACTAGAAAATTGCAAGAGTACACATAACAAATCACATAAAGAAAAGGAAAAATTTACATTACATCTTTATATGATCTTACAGAAGAGGTCGCGCACGCCAAAATATACAGCTACCCGCTACCCGCGAGCAATCCCGCTCCGCAGGCGACAAAAGACCACTAGCGTACGCGATGACACGTTCATGTCAGTGTTGAACTTGTGCCAAGACGGCACCGATTCCGTGGCCCCTGGCATCGGTGCGCGCCTCTGTAGGGGCTGAAGTAACGAAGTGTCCTAGAATCGGTGGGGTGGTGAGCATGGTGGTAAGGCGAGAAAAGGCGGCGGCCTGAGATGCTCCCCATGAAAACGGCACACTTTTCTTTGGGAGATCTAGGATTTAGGAGAGGGCGTGCTATAGTGGCAAAATCTTTGACAAAGCGGCGGAAGTAAGAGCAAAGGCCGACGAAACTTCAGACATCTTTTACGGACTGTGGAACAGGAAACTCTTTCACGGCGCGAATTTTCTCCAGATCCAGTCGGATGCCAGTCGCATTGACAACATGTCCAAAAACAGTAATCTCACGGTGGCCGAAGTTACATTCCTTGAAGTTGAGCTGTAGACCGGCCTTGCGAAAAACAGCAGTACAGCTGACAGGCGCTCAATGTGTGTGCTGAATGTGGGCGAGAACATAACATCATCTAGGTAGCAGAGACAAGTCGACCACTTGAATCCTTGGAGTAATGACTCCATCATAAGCTCAAATGTAGCCGGAGCGTTGCATAGCCCAAAAGGCATAACTTTGAAGTGGTAAAGACCAGCAGGCGTTATAAAGACGGTCTTTTCACGATCGAGATCATCCACAGCGATTTGCCGATATCCGGACCGTAGGTCGATAGACGAAAAATGCTGTGCCCCGTATAGGCAATCGAGGGAGTCATCGATACGAGGTAGTGGGTAGACATCCTTCTTCGTGATGCGGTCGAGGTGGCGGTAATCGACGCAATATGTAGCATGTGGAGACAAGGAAACGAACTGGTCTGTAGTTGCCGCCAGGCAGCGGCACCTGCGCCCTATTAAGCGAAGGATGAGGAGGGGGATAGTTATGACGGCCTTGTCGGTAGTACTCGAGCGTCACGGCGTAGTGTAGGGGCTCTGCCGGTGCGTCGTCTGGGTTGGACAGCTCTTTCGATGGCGCCCGGCCTGTAAGACCTCGGGCTACCGCATTAACGCGTTCATTACCATGGAGAGCGGCGTGTCCATGGAGGAGTCCAGACGATACACAGCCTGCGTAACGTGGTAGGGGCGACAGATGAGAGGATTCGATGTCACAAGTCCTTGCGTGAAGACCCGGCAGGCAGCCTTCGAGAGAGAGAGAGAGAGAGAGACAGAATTAAGGGGAAAGGCAAAGGAGGTTAACCAGATGGGAAGATCCGGTTTGCTGGGGGTGTCATGTGCGGGAAGGGTCGAGGCGTGGACAAAGGCCAGGGCGATAGCTCCCTCCTCTGCTGAGCAGCTGTCCGTTGTGAAAACTGTGGTACTCAACCTCAGCACGTCTGTGTTGTCAATTACAGCTAAACACATGGCACGCCTCCCTGGGTAGCGGGCCGCGTCAGTGTACAAAACCGGTGCCATTGTGGTACAGTCTCCAAAAATGCGTGCCAGGGCTTGAGTTCGGGCGTGTCGCTCGGGATGCAAATAAGGGAAATCGGAGCTACTTGAATGCTAGCGCGCAGAGCAGGGGCGAGGCGATATTGTGGAACGTGTGCGGGCGTCTCAGCGACAGGGTAGCCAAGACGAGAGCGTATAGCGCAGCCCTGACGGCTGCGCCCAAGATGTTGGAGCTGACCGTTGCGTGCGTGCGTAAAACTTTATTGGCAACAAGGATCAAAAGGTCATTAAGCAGCCAGGAGCCCATAGGCCCTGGCGGCCTCCTCAGCCCGCTGGACGACCCGATTTTGTTGGTCTGGGTCCGAGCTGAGCAGAGCAGTCTCCGAATCCTTGGTATTTAAAATTGGGAGCCCTTGTGGCAGTGGGTTGGCCGGGCAGGCCCATATTATATAATTTTCATAATTTCATAATTTATTTATTAGTAAAAATACAGATAAATACATGTGCATAGTATACATGAGGAGGTCCCATAGTCAAAGACTGTGTCGGGACCTCCTGTTAAAGACACTTATGAGTGATGCCAAAACATGTTTATAGCATATGAGTAATAAAAACACTTGTTAACAGCACGACAATATAAAAAAACAGAATAAAATTTAACAAAAATGGACAATATCAGTAAGTATTCATTATGAATGCTTTCAGTTCTCTCTTAAATTGGTATAATATTTTTGCATTTTTGATTATAGGTGGTAGAGTATTCAAAAGCGATATCGAGGAAAATTTCGCGTTCTGTTTACCATAGTTAGTTCGCACTTTAGATAGACGGAAATTATTATTGAGTGCAAATCTAGTGCGACTATGAGCTATCAGGTCACAAGGTGAGAAGCAGATCGATGGTAGTTCCTTAGTCATATATTTGTAGAATAAAATCCCTAGGTTATATTTGGTGAGTTCTGAAATGGTTAGGATGTTTTCATGTAGTAGTTTCATGATTAATGTCCGCTTGTCTCTCGTGGCACCAGGGGCAGACTTCAGAGTATTCCCCAGGATAAATTCTGGAACATAGCTTTAAGTTGGCGAAGGTGCCCGTTTGAAATCTCCGCCACTGACCGTTGCGATGAGCCTCGAGAAGCTCGCCGCGGCAATTTTGCGTGCATTTGCGAGATTCTTTCACGCTCGGAAAAACACTTTTACATAGCACGTATTGAGCAATAGAAAGCTGTATCGGGAGTTTTTCATGTCGCTCTGAAATTTTCTCATTGACACTTTTCATCTGATTAATATTTGAGAAGCTGATTAATTAATTAGGACTAATTATCTAATTAGGCGGAGTGAAAAAATAATTTGAGTATCTGCAAGCGACTGCCTCAATTGTGAAAGGCAATTAAGCAGTATGTCGCCAGCTGTAATATCTGCCAGCGGCATAAACAACCGACTACGGCTCCTGCAGGAACTATGCAACCAGTTAGACCGCCGACTTCACCGTTTGAGAAAGTGCATGGGTATAGATTTACTAAGTACCTTCCTCGAGTCTTCCACCTGCTGCGGCTGGATAACTGTATGCGTGGATTATTTAACACGTTATACTGAAACAATGGCACTTGTATCAGCTACAGCATCCGATGTTTTGTCGCTTCTACTGCATTCGATTGTCCTCCATGATGAAGCCACTCGTGTGGCGACAAGTGATCGCGGCCAGCAGTTCACCACTAACTTTGTGGAAAAGTTACGCCTTTGTGGAACTCAATATCGCCATTCCACGCCTTACCACCCTTAAACCAACGGTCTAACCGAGTGCACCAATCGTACCCTCGTCAATATGCTGGACACCGGGAGTGAAAATGTTGCGGGGGCGAATCTCCGGCGCTTCCCAGATTACTAGTTTTCTTGCTGGACCCCAGTGGGGTAGCAATGATAAACCTTCTATGCTGACCGCCAAATCAGAGCGAATAAGCGCACTTCTTTTCAACGGAATTGATTGATCGAAAAAAAAAAATTAGGGCGGAACCCATCTCAAGCTCACTCGACCGTTAATGCGTCGTTTAGCATTGATCGGCTAACGTTGAATCAATATAGCGACACAACGTATTGCCGGTTAGATACGGTCAGATACAAACATACATATATAGACACCAACATAGATAGATAGATAGATAGATAGATAGATAGATAGATAGATAGATAGATAGATAGATAGATAGATAGATAGATAGATAGATAGATAGATAGATAGATAGATAGATAGATAGATAGATAGATAGATAGATAGATAGATAGATAGATAGATAGATAGATAGATAGATAGATAGATATTGACCCACCGTGGTTGCTCAGTGGCTATGGTGTTGGGCTGCTGAGCACGAGGTCGCGGGATCGAATCACGACCACGGCGGCCGCATTTCGATGGGGGCGAAATGCGAAAACACTCGTGTACTTAGATGTTGGTGCACGTTGAAGAACCCCAGGTGGTTGAAATTTCCGGAGTCCTCCTCTACGGCGTGCCTCATAATCAGAAAGTGGTTTTGGCACATTAAACCCCATAATTTATTTTTTTATAGATAGAAATGCGATGCATTTCAAGCGATTAGGCTTACAGCACGGAACCTACACTTGACGCAGTTAGCAAAAACCAGCTCAGCCGTTCTGGTGTAGTTAATTTGAGTGAATGACTCGTACTGGGAGATGTTTGTGACGCTTTCTGTGAGTCCCACATTATTGTAACTAATTTCGGTAGTTTTTTGGGCGCGCTCGCCGCGCCTGGCGTTGTGACGCAGTTAGCGAAAAGGAATTCGGTCTTGTGACGCAGTTTCGAGTGTACAGAACCTTACTGGGACAAGTTCATGACGCTTTCTCTTACCTCGAGAATAATTGTAATTAATTTCGTTACTTTTTGGGTGATAACACAGGAATGTGTTGCTTGCGCCGGCAGAACGCGCAACAGATAACGCCAAGGAGCTCAAACACCAGGAACTTGTAACTCGAAAATTCTGTCTACTGAACGACTGACAACAGACATTGCACCCACACACTTGTCTCGAGTGCGATAAGGAATTCTGCGAGCATCTAGCATGGTCTGTTTGAGAGCCTGTGTTGTGGCCACCTCTGTATACGTAGCGTACTGTCGCGTCTATTGAAGCAAAGTTGAGGCACGCTCGCCGCGCCTGGCGTTGTGACGCAGTTAGCGAAAAGCAGCTCTGCCGTTTGACGCAGTTAGTCTCGCGTGTATTGAATCTTACTGGGACAAGTTCGTGACGCTTTCTCTGACCTCCAACATGATTGTAATTTTTCGTTACATTTTGGGATAATTTTGAGGCACTGTTGTGCCGCACTGCGCGCCTACATCGAGGCAACGGGAGCTCCCCCTCCCCACCTCGTTCATCTGAAGTAGTTGCCCTTGGTGACAACCGGCAAAGTTCCAGGAAACTGCCAAACTAACCCTTTCCGTGGCACGAACTTAGCAGTCCCGGGACACAGAGCACCATGACGAATCAATCCACTGGCAGCCTTCAGTATTCCACAGAAGTGCTGACCCCTGCCGTGGAGACCGGTTTTACGCAGCTTGAACTTCTCCTTTGACGAAAGAGGAGAGCGACGCGGTTGACGTCAGCACCGGTCCTGCCTCGTTCCTGCCGGCGATGGGACGCCCAAAGGGAAGAGCCGACCCATTATTAAAAAGAGAGTCGCCATCAGCCGCACCGTCGGTCTGAAGTGCTCTTCGGCTCCGCTACTTTATGCTATTGCCTGTTATATTGTACATACTAGTGAGTTTTAGAATAGGGGCCCCAAACGTCCTGCGGCCCCAAAGAAATAGCGTCGAAGTCACTGCGCATGCGCGAAACGCAAACTGCGTTTGGGTTTTGCGTTGGGATCGCTATTTCACCGATTTAGCGGGAGCCCAAACAGCGGCCCCAAAAGCTTTGCGTCAGCAAACATGGCGGCACCCATCGAAGCGACGGCTAACCTAGCACCAAACTGGGTTCGATTCGTTGTAACGCGTGAAGTTTGCAAGCTAGATGTGACTGCGGTTATCGCTTTCTCTCAACTAGCGTGTGTTATGAAGATTGATTCAATAGACGCCGGTGATTCAGAATTCGATTGTGGATTTTATGACTCGTAGGTCGAACACGGCTAAGCTTGGCTGCTGAAGGCACGTAAAGTTGGTTTGCTCAAAACTAAGCGCAACTAATTGTTGCTGCTTACAGAATCACCTCTAAATTGTAATTAAACGCGAATACACGCAAGTCAAATTACTATTCCTATCATAAAATGGTATATTTTATTTAGTTATTTCTAATAGCTTTTCTTTGACGCCGTAGTGGCGCTGTCAGCGCAAGACACTATATTGAGTGTTTGTTGGGACGTTGAGTGTTTTTAGTCTTTCAATGGTACCTTGGAGGTGGCAAGATTAATAGCTATTAGGTGGTTTTACTGTGCGTGTTTTTGGTAGGAGAGTGAGAGCGTGGCCGCGTGGTTGAGCGCGTGCGAGAGCGTGTCATACCTTCGGTCTCCGCGGCATTGATTGCTTTTGAAACAGTGCTGGGAGTTGCTTAGCGAAATTTTGAGGATTTCGATCCTGTGCGTATCGGTTCTTGCTAAAAGGCACGTGCTCTGCATTGATATAGTGGTATAGTATTGTAGTATTTGCATCAGTAGTAGCATTATTATAGTATTATAGTATTTGCAAAAAGCCGTGCAATACATGGCGAGAAAGCCGGGAAAGCAGGCAGTGCGCGAGGGGTCCCTCAAGGCAGATGAGGATACGGATGAGAATGGAGAGGGCATCGAACCAACCGGCATACAATGTGATTTCAATTCTAGGCTGCAGAAAATGGAGGCTTTCCAGGAAGAGCTTCTCAAACAGGTGCAAGAGCTCAAAATGAGCTAAACAGGGAGCGTGATGCCGGACGGAAGGTAGTTGTAAAGGTAGTTCCATGACGGAAGGTAGTTGTAAAGAGACTTGAAGCAGCCGAGGAAAAGTTGAACAGGGTCGCCATTGTGAACGAGAATGTGCGTGACAATGGAACGCAGACCTCCGACGCGACAGGCGAGGGAGTGTCACCAGGGTACGTGGAATTCGTGCAGCGTGATGAAGGGTTAGCTGGAAAGAGCGGCAGCTACCTTGAGGCCGCCGCGCGGCAAAAGCAGGAGCCCAGGGGACAATGCCCCTTGTCGAGTTCGAATCACGCGGAAAATGACAAAGGGAAGCAGGGGGAGGTACGAGAGAGTGAAAGGGTGATTATCGTTGGCGACTCAAACATGGCTAGTTGCTCAAAAGCAATTGTGGAGAGGGTGAAAGGCGATAAAAGAGTGGCGGTAGGGACATTTCCAGGGCGGACACTGGGTTCTGTCATGGAGCGAGCAAAAGAAAAGCTCGCGGAAAATGCCCACGTGCGCAACCTTGTCATAGTAGCAGGTGGGCTAAATGACGTCCTGAACAGGAAAGGGACAGGACTAGCCCAGCGCTTGGCGAAGGGGGTGGACGACTTGCGCGAGCTATCCCCTCAGGTGCAGATCGTGGTGTGCACGGTGCCGGAGGTGCCTGTATGTGACAGTCACGTACAAAGAGCCGTAATGGCTGCTAATGAGGCAATTTCGAAAATGAGCCGAGAGAAAGGCTTCGAGGTGGTCGAAGTAAACAGGGAAGTGAGAAGGTGTGGTGGTTTTAAACGAGACGGGATCCACTTCAATTACAGGCTGGCACAAGAAGTGGGCTGGCGAATTGGTGGTCGCGCTGTTGCTTTTTTAGGGGGCCCGCGGGCGCTCAGGAGGCCAGAGTAGATAGTAATGAAGAAGGTCCCCTAGGGGAACCTCAGAAGAGCATCGCCGTCGATAGCAAGAAAAGGAGGAAAGCAAGAAAGAGAGCTCGCCATGCAATAGGCTACATAAACATGAAGGGCGGCAGAAGAAAGGAAAAGTGGGCAGAGATTGAGGAGCAGTTAAGTAGAGAACAAATAGGGGTGTATGCGGTTACAGAAACGCACCTTAGAGACTCAGAAGAGCCGCCAGTTATTGAGAATTATGTTTGGGAAGGGTGCAACAGAACTAAGTCGGAAAGAAAGGGAGGGGGAGTCGGAATGCTCATCCATCAGGGAGCCAAATGGAAAAGAGTAAATTCAATATGTCAAGAGCATCTTTGGTTATCAGGTACAATGAGTGGGAAAAAAAACTTGGCTGGGCGTTACGTATTTGTGGACCGGAAATAATTGCACAGAGAAGAATAAAGAGTTAGTGGAATGCATAAGCGCTGATATTACGGGTTTCAGGAATGGTGCTGAAATTGTCCTATTAGGTGACATGAATGCCCACATACAGGATTTAGATGACTATACCGACAACAACGGGAAGTCAATGCTAGACCTTTGTGAGCAACATAACCTTGTTATCGTGAATACAGGGCCTAAGTGTGAATCACGTGGGAAGTGGGAAACCGGCAATCGACCATTGATTACTGTCTGATGGCAGAAGGAATTCATGATAAGTTGAGAGAAATGGTCATTGATGAGGAAGGGTATAGCAGCATAGGGAGTGAACATAAACGCATCATTTTAAAAATGGGATATGTAGTTGTGAAAGAGAGCAAGGAGCGCAAAATGGCCAGTCCGAATTTGAAGGCTGAACAAATAGCAAATATGGTCACGAGAGTCGAGGAAGAAATTGGCAAATGGCCAAGTAAAGAGTGGGAATATGGTGAGCTTCTAAGTGTAATAACGACAGAAATACGGAAAGAGAAGTAACATGTTCGTTGGAAAGGAACAAAGAAACCGATAAGCTGGTGGAACAGGGAGATACGAGAAGCGTTCGCGGAACGGCAGAAAGCATCTCGAGAGCACAGGCAGGCAAAGAAGGCGCAGTTGCTGCAGTATGAGGTAACCAGTAAATGGGAAATACACCGGGAGAAAAAGTCTATGGTTCAAATATTGGTGCAAGCAAAATTAAAGGTGAAAATGAACATTGGTTGTCAGAAATACGTGAGAAAAAGCAGGCCGCACCTATAATATTTTGGAACCACATAAAATTATTAGGCAGGAAGTCAACAACAATACAACAACATATCCTAGACGAAGATGAAAACAGACTGGAATGAGAAGCGGCAATAAATTACATCCGAAAAATAACAGCCGAACCTTTCCGAGGCATTGACGAGGTTGTATTTGAAGAAAAAAAAAGAGCATGAAAGAGACCCAAGTTGAAAAGGAGCTCGTGCTGACAAATTTCAACTGGAAGAAAGCGGAAGAGAAAATTCCTAAGCGCACAGCCACAGGGCTAGACGAGGTTCCCGTTAGGCTGATTAATGAACTAGGACCAAAAAGTAAGGAAGCTCTGGTGAAAGCAGTGGAACAAACTTTAAAAGATAGACGTTACCAGACAGTTGGCGACAAAGTAGAATGAATTTAATTTATAAAGGCAAGGGGGAGAAAGATAGTATTCACTCGTATAGACCGTTGACCATTACATCGGTAATATGCACGCTAGCAATGTAGGCAATCAAATTAAAGCTTCAAGCTTGGGCAGAGAATAATGGCATTTTGGGAGAACTTCAGAATGGCTTCAGAATAGGTAGGCGATTAGATGATAACTTATTTGTTCTTGCTCAATGTATTGAAATATCAAAAGTAGAAAGCAGACCGTCATATGTGGCCTTTTTAGACATTATAGGAGCCTATGACAACGTAGACCGCAACATTTTGTGCGATATTCTGAAACGGGAAGGCTTAGGTGACGATTGTCTACACCTTTTGAGAAAGATTTACCTAGAAAATACCGTTTGCGTTGAATGGGAAGGGATGAGAAGCGAGGAGAAAGTTCATATGAACAAGGGACTGAGACAGGGGTGCCCTTTATCCCCGCTGCTGTTTATGATGTACATGGTGAGGATGGAGAGGGCGCTAGAAGGAAGTAACATCGGGTTTATTCTCTCATAAAAACAGGGGGGTACAGTAGTAGAGCAGCAGCTCCGAGGTTTATTTTATGCGGATGACATTGTGTTACTAGCTAACAAGCAAAGTGATTTGAAACGTCTGGCTAATATCTGTGGGCAAGAAGGCAACAATTTAGGTTTTAAATTTAGTGTTAGAAAATCAGGTGTTATGGTATTCAATGAAAACAGTGAACAGACAGTGGAGATACAGGGCCAGGAAATACCTCGGGTAACAGAATATAAATACCTTGGTATATGGATAAACGAGGGCAATAGATATATGGAAACACACGAAAAAACTATTAACAGTGAAGGGGAAGAGAAATGCAGCCATAATGAAGCACAGAGCGCTATTTGGATACAATAGGTACGAGGTCCTCCGAGGTATGTGGAAAGGTGTAATGGTTCCTGGACTTACTTTTGGAAATGCGGTTGTTTGCTTTAAATCAGGGGTACAATCAGGACTCGATGGGAACCAAAGGTCAGTGGGTCGCCTCGCACTGGGCGCTCACGGGAAGACTACAAATGAAGCTGTGCAGGGTGATATGGGCTGGACTAGTTTTGAAGTGACGGAAGCTCGCAGTAAAATTGAGTATGAAGAATGCCTGAGGAATTTGGAAGAAAGTAAATGGGCTGGGAGAGTGTTCAGGTATCTGTACAGGTAAAACGTCGATTCACAGTGGAGGAAAAGAACTAGGAAGCTTACCAGCAAGTATGTGGCCTGTAGGGTGGGCAACACAGCAACAAAGACGGTCAAGTGGAAAGTCAGAGAGGCGGAAATAATCTCATGGGTGGCGGCAATGGAAAGGAAACCTGCCATGAGTAACTACTTAAGAGGAAAAAACGAAATCAGGAAAGAAACAATTTATGGTAACCCAAAGGGAAGCTCATTACTTTTCGAAGCGAGATCGGTGAACACGCACCTATAAAGCGAGATATAAAAAGGAACAAGAAGCATGTGCTTAAGCTGCGGTAAAGCTAGGGAAACTATGGAGCATGTTTTATTAGAATGTGAAGACGTCTACCCAGCGGTCGATTTAGGCACCACTGACCTCCTTGAAGCCCTTGGGTTCAGCGGGAGCAGTGGAAAAGTAAACATGTCCGCAATAGGCATTAGTAAGAGGCGATTGGAGGATTGGTGGATGAAAAGTAGGGAAACGACAAAAAACGGAGACGTACAAAAGCACAGTTAGCATAAGGGGATCAGAAAATTTGGGTGTGGGAGTTCATAGTGTTTTTTATTCATTTTTTTTTATTGTTTAACTTAGGTAGGACATTAGGCAGTATAATAGCAAGAGTTTGGTGGCGCAACCCACCGTCCCGTTCCAAAGGAAACGCTCATAACATTCATCCATTCATCCAGCTATCCGCAAACGCAAAGCCCTATTCTAAATCTCTTCGCTCCTGCGTGCCCCAACGCTAACAACCGCAAAGCTCTTTGGGGCCCCAAACTATTGGGGCCCCTATTCTAAAACTCTCTACTGTATAAAGCTTTTCGTCTTCTCCTCGTCGGCTCCAAGAGTCGGTCTCTCGCCCTCGAGTCGCAATAGGCACACTCGCCGCGCCTGTCGTGACGCAGCGAAAAGCAGCTAGGCAGTGGTGACATAGTTAGTTTGGCGTGTAATGAGTGGGATAAGCTTGTGACGCGTTTTATGGCCCCGCAACAACATATACCTTTTTTCGATACTCACGCTTGTCGAAAACGCGACGGGCGATTGCCAAGAGTGATAACACAGGAGCGTGTTGCTTGCGCCGGCAGAACGCGCAAAAGATAACGCCAGGGAGCTCAAACACCAGGAACTTGTAACTCGAAAATTCTGTCTACTGAACGACTGAAAAGAGGCATTGCGCCCACACATTTGTCTCGAGTGCGAGAAGGAATTCTGCGGGCGGGTTCGAGAGCCTTTGTTGTGGCCACCTCTGTATACGTAGCGTACTGTCGCGTCTGTTGCAGCAAAGTTCTTTTGGAAACACGCAGTCGCCTGTGTATTTGTGCTCTTAAAGATCAGGAAATATGGCCCGGGAATGAGGGAATGCTTGGAAACCGGATGTTTTCATGATATTTAATGTACGGTATTGTTTGGGATAAGTTGGGTGTTTTCTGCGCCATGTACGTAAAAGCGAATCGCTTTTGTTTGAAATGCCGCCCAGTCACCACTTTTGCACGTTTCATCTCAAATCGCAGTATTCTTATAAGGTCTAAATACCAAAGTGACACACACTCGTAATTTACCTTTTTCAGCTGATGTCGTCCGATGGAGCTTCGTACGGGGACTACTGCTGTTTACCTGGTACCACAACGTTGAATGAATGCACAAAAATCCTGGAACAAGCATTTATATCGAGCAAAATAAACATTCCTCATTTCACAAGGCATATTGTGTCTACTTTATGTAATTGCATGTGGCACAGATTCGATGGAGAACTTGTAAGGATCGTTCGCAATTATTTTACTAAATAATAAAAAGATTCCGCATAAAGACCGCGCACGGTTGTGCAGTAGAAGAAAAAATTGCCTGTGGTTTAGCTTTGGTTAACCCTAGTTGAATAGCGAAAGCAAGAGCTGCAAAAGCGGTCTCTTCCGCAGGTGAAGAGTCACTCCGGGACGTGGCACGACTTCTAGGCCGGTATTTTGTAGCGATGCCTTTTCCGATTCTATGCTTTTTCACGCTTTTCGCGCTTGGCCAGTGGTCAGAGCGACGGACTGCCCACATTATCAACGGGATCGGACGGCCGTGTGTGGTGGATGATAAGAATAGCATAGAATATAAGGCATAAGGCATCACTACAAAATAGCGGTCCTAGCCGCATCTTTGTTACGACGCTTCTAGAGTCGTGCGGCGCGTTCTTCTGGCGTCTCTTGAGCGCGTTGTCTCTTCCTCGCTTCGTTCTGTCGTTGTTGCGTCTCTTTCGCGCTCTCCATGACTGAGTACACTGAGGCAAAGCGCATATCTATACCCCCCGCGAGGCGACACCTCCTCTCCCTCTACCCCAGCGGAGCACATTTGGTGGCGCGAGCGGCGTCGACGGCGGCGCCATCTGTTGGAGCGCGGCTGCGGCTTGCTAGGCAACCGCGGCTCAAGGTCGTTCGTCGGCCACGACATATGGCATACTCCCTGCGTATGCGTACGGCATACGGTGCGACGAGCCGAAATGGCTCGCTGGCTGGCGTAGTAAAGCTTTCGCTTTAAAAAATGAAATGCCGCGCCGATCAATGCAGCCGGCGTAACGCGTGCCAGCTAGAGTTCAAAACGCACGCGCCAATACCGAAACCGGAAGTGCGGTTCAGGTGTTAAGAGGAAGCTTTAGCTCGGGTGCTCCAATCTAAATACATGTAAAAGGAGAGTTCGTTTTTCTCGGCAATCACTGCACCAAACTTGACGAGGTTTGCTGCATTTAAAAGAAAAACTTGAAATCTAGTGACTGGTGGTTTTGAATTTTCGATTTAGGTCGTCAATTTTTTACTAAAGATTGGTAAAAGTCGCTAATTTTTAGAAAACGAAAGTATCAAGTTTGCATCTCCGTAACTCAGCAATGAAAATGATATCCCAATTCTGTGAATTGCATATGATAGTAAATCTAAAGCGGACAAAATTGATGTGATACACATGAATCTAAAGAAATCCAGTAATATGAAAATACTACTTTTGCAGAACCCTTGTAAACAACGTAACAAATTCACATAAGATATAAGTTGACATATCGACTTTGTCCGCTTTGAATGATCTAATGAATGCCGTTTCCAGAACCGCGATATCTGTTGTTGATGCAGAACTATTAAGTTGTAAACTTCGTGCTTCTATTTTTTTCAAACTTTCGCATTTTTTGAAAATCTCTTTGAAATTCAACTTTCCCTCTCAAATGCAACAAATTTCATTAAAATCGGTCCAGGGGTTATCTCAGAAAAACGTTTTTGCGTTTTACATGTATTTGAATAGGCCGCGTCGGAGTTGGGAGCCGCTGAGCTCTATGGGAGTGTCCGCTCTCGTGCGGTGACAGTGTGCGGCGACAGTGACCAACTGTGATTGTATGTCTGTGCTCCTTTCTTTCTTTATCTCTACTTTGTTATCACTTTACCTCCCCCTCCCCTTTCCCCAGCGTAGGGTAGCAAACCGGATCTTTCCCTCTGGTTAACCTCCCTGCCTTTCCTGTCTCTCCGCTCTTGTTGAATGTCTTTATGGGCAAACCTTGCAGACCGCGGCACCGAACGACGATCGGCGGAGCAGGAAACGTCCGAGTCGCCAAGAGAGAGAGAATAGAATTTTTGATAGGAAAGACAGAGAGGTCGACCTGAGCTAGTGCGCTCTAGTCTGCTACTCTGCACTGGGTAAGAGGGAAGGGGAAGAGGGAGGGGGTACTGGGATGGATGATGATGATAAGAGAAGTGGTGAGTGTTTATGTACATGAGACAGTTGCCTTGCCGAGTCGCCAAGATCTTCCAAGAACTCTAAGGCCCTAAACCTGGCTGGCTTCCCGGACGTACACGTCGCGAAGATGCGGTAGATCAGGTGGTGCAGACTCCCGAGTTATCGAGGTCTTGCAGCAAGTCGAAGGCCCTACCCTAGCGGAGCCTGGTATTTCTGCCCGCCCTCGTTCTGACGAACGCACCTTGCAGGTCGCCGGAAGGTGCCGCCACTCGCTCAATGCCTTGCCACTGCACAGAGACCGCACCGCACCACGCAGGTAACAGGAGGGAAAGACCACAGATGATGGCGATCCGGTGCCGCCGCTGCTATCGTTGGCAACTGGCCTCGATCTCCCGCAATCTCAGCGGAACGCCGGACACCGCTCACCACGTCCTTCCGGGCCTATTGCTGCTGCCGCGACAGCGCCAGCATAAACTTGTGTCACCGCCTGCCGTCAGCTGCAGAAAACAGCCTTTCAGGTAGGGCAGTCGCCTGTTCCAGAAGCGGGCAACATTTTGGAATTCTATGTGAAGGTAAAGCTTCGCTTCACATAGAATTCCAATATGTGAACTAGTCGGATCTGCATAATTTTTCATTCTTATTGTCCTGTCGCGACTCCGGGACGATCCGCGGCGCTTCTAATATATTGTGCTTCGCTTCCGTTCTATTTAGAAGGGTGATGGTTTGGGTTTAACATTGTTACCGAAGGATGAAAGAAGAGAGAGGAAGAAGAAGATCGGAGGCGCTGGCTACTGCGTGTTGTTGTTGGTCAGCCATCTTAACTATTCTGACTCATTCTGTATATATATTGAAAATATAATTTTGCTATACTCGCAACATCCCCGTAACATCCCAGGTAGCACAAAAGAGATACGTAACGTTTTCGTAGCGTTTATCCAAGACGATAAAAACGGGTTAAAGAAGACACGAATGAGGGAACTTCGTTCGGAAAACGTCGTATATGTCTGCTAATGTCCGGCTTAATTACTCTCTTGAGACGATCTAGAACAGGTCTGCAAAACGTATTCGAAAAGCTGGTCTAGAAATAGGATTGAGAAAGACACAAATAATCCCTTTGCCAAAACTATTCGTAACCAATTTCTAAACGTTTTTAGGACGTTATCAAAAAGCTGGTCTAGAAGTGGTCTTGAAAGGTTTACGATATCTGAAGCGAATTTTCGCGGGTGCCAGGGGCGCGATCGGACATCGTTGTTCAAAACGCGCGTTCAGTTTCGCCTCACGCGACTGGCCTATGCCGCGCCGACGTCGTCAGCCGCACCCGTCGGCACGGTCTAGGCCAATCGCGTGAGGTGAAACTGAACGGGCGTTTCCAACAACGATCTCCAATCGCGCCCTGGATGAGTAGAAGCGTCGGTGATGACTGTAAGAGCCATGGCGCAGTGCCAAGCACTGTTGCCCGCATGGCCGGCGCATCCTCTACCAAGTCAGATGAAAATGAACCTGTTAGGAATAATGAATCCTTAATACCGCCTTTAGTAAGCTACGATGCTTACAATCAAAATGGGAATGACATCCTGCAAAGAACAAATGGTCACGTCTTGGCAGGCGGCCTGACCAAGGCATTCATGCCAAGAGTGCATGAAATGAGAACATTGTGACCAAGCAAAAACACTTTATTAAAATGTAATGCTTATGCAAGGTTCAAGCAAAAAGTGTGAGAAATGCAAATAGAAGTAAAAGTACATCAACAATGACAAAAATCACAGAAAGGATTTGTAATGAACTCGAAAGTGAGCATTCACTAGTACATAAACAAAATTCCAAGTACACATGCAAAAATGAACAGAAAAACATGGAGTGTACTAAAGTTTCTCATTTATCATAGTAAAGAGCACGTGCTACTAGATGGACTAGAGTTATCCAGAAGTGACATCGGAGAGAATGGAAGAAGTAGACTGAAAAATGCAAGAGCTTGAATCGGACGGTAACTGCCTCCAAGCAATGTTACCAATCAGGTAGAAGCTTGAAAAGAGCACAATAAGAAATACCACCGCATACCATCATAAAATAATCCTGTGACAGAAATCAAACCATGGGAACAATGCAAAATTGGAAATATTGCCTTTAGGATATATCATAGAAGGTAATGGCTAGAAAAAGAACTGTACAACAAAAAAGCAATAAAGTGAAACTAGTACAGAATACTTAAACGGGGGAGTCAGTGTAACAAGTAAGCACTACTGTAGTACGGTGAACGATGAGACTGAGTAATGCTGCATCTTGCCACTCCAGAACGTGAGAAATGAATATGCAAGCCTCATATTAGAAACTTACATACACATGGAAATAAACTGGAATTCCAGGAAGCAATGGTCATAATAAATAGTAATTGGTTTATCTAAAAAGCCCCGTACAAGAGGCAAATTTGTACCACTCTGGCAAAAACAAAGTTGCAAAAAATAATTTGCAAACCAGCAAATACATTAATTAGCCCACTGACATGTCACACTTTGCGCACATCTCCAGTCTCCTAAAAAATAAATTAAAAATAAAATAAAATAAATAAAGAAGCACTCTGAACGAGAAAAAGGTTTAACACATGTAGTCCAGAGCCAATTCTTAGCCAGTTCGCCCACACTTTCACATCCAAAAATATTTGCCACAGAGTCCAGGCACAGTTCCACTGATGTTTACCAGTTCACCCCCACTTTCACCTCCAAAAATATCTGGTACACAGTCCAGGCAGAGATTCATCGATGAACAGCTTGAGAGCACACTGCTGAATATTCTGCAGTCCCGCTGGAAATAGAACAGCCGCACATGCTGGTAGTGGTTTCAATGTAGCCACACTTGCTGCCTTGGACAGGTAAGCCCAGATATCTGCACTGGTGCTCCATTTTGTCGAAGTAGACACATTGATGCACTACGCTGGTAGCTGAAATGTTTTGAATGCACATGCATTGGCTTCACCAGAAAGACTTGCCCACATACCACCGCTGGTATATATATGCACTTGCTCTTCATTCAGTAGCATTGAACTTAATGTGTTCCCTATGTGGGAGCCATGTGTAATACCGGTGTCACACAACCACTCTTGATCGCGATCAAGCCCGATCCGGATCGAAATTATCGATGCGATTCCCTCACCCGCGCAGCTTGCGCAAAGGAGCCAATCACGACCGAGAAATTCGATTTGTAACGGACTGGATCGCGGTCAAAAGGGCCCCGTGTGAAACCGGTATCAAATAATGCACAGACGTACGCTAGGAAAATGTTTTGCACAAGGACAAAGAACTGCGGCATGCCCTGTTGTGCGAAGCGCGCGAACAGAAGACAAATCGAAAAAAAAAAAAAAACGCGCGAGCTCTTCGCAAACTCCATGCGCACACATGGCACCCGCACGAACTCGGCAGGCGGCCGACTAAGTAAAGCGCGAAGGGCGCACAGCGTACATACAGTCCGACACATGTCCCAAACTGCAAACAATCGTAATACCTGGAGCATACAAATTATTTTATACCAAGGGCATACCCGACTCACGTACGCAGTATCCACAAGCGAGTTATGCAGCGTACATGCTGTATCCATTCGCCAAGTAGAAAAATTGATAACAAGCACAAAGCTAAAGGGGCTCAATATATTACTACTATTTGAGGCGTCAAATAAAATTGAATTTGGCCGTTTCATATATTGAACACAAGTTCCCCGTAAGACCATGAAATACCCATCACGTGGGTAAAGGGAGCGAAACCACAATCGAGAACCTGAAGCGCAAACGATAAAAGCACGGTATATATGGTGCACGCAAAATTCTGTCAGTGCGCTGAAGCGCGAGGGAATAGGGCGGGCACTTGACCTTACCTCTTGGGATACCGTGCTAGTACTGAATCATTAAAAAAAGCCCGTTTGTGCAAGTTCTCTTGTCTGCAACACTCTTGCTAAACGGGAGACTAAAATAGCACGATGACGGCTCTATAGACCTCAGACTGCCCAGACGGCGCTGCGGAAAAACCCGTCACCAGCGCCCCCATCGCAGCCTTAGCGCTAACTGAGTAGTGCAAGAAGAGCCGTCCGCAAGCAAAGGTGCATAGGCCACAGTGGACCCCTCTTTCGTTTGTGTTGAGGCACGGTTTCCTAAAAATCAAGGACCTGGAAAGCTTCTTCCGCCCACCCACGCTTCGGAAAGGAAGCTCAGCAGGGCGAAGTACGTGTACAATATAAAATAAAGTCTCAAGCGTTCTTTCGGCGTGCTGCAACTCGCAAGTACAGATAGTATCAGGTTTGTCTATAGGCATATCGGCATAGAAATCTAAGCATTCCAAATTGGTTCATATTGAATATGTCCTGAACACAAGACTTAAAGGGACCCTGAAACGATTTTGACGATTTTCTACAAACGTACTGAGTCGTTAGAGTAGGTCCTTCTGATCATTAATTGACACATCTAAGTGCTCCGCGTAAAGCGTGTAATTTATTATAAGGTTTTAAAAATGCACATCGCTGCCGGTCGGAGCACGCTGCTCGGCGGAATTTCAAGCCGCCCCTACCCATATGACGAAAATCACCCATATGACGTCAGTGGGGCGAGCTATCCGATTGGCTGACCAGGGCGCGTGATCAATAATTTTTCCAACTTTATGGTAAACAAATGACCTTCGTAATAGTTGGAATGTTAGTTCATTTGTTTTTATAAACAGAAAGTAACATAAAGAGAATGCAGAAGAACGATTTTTCAATACAATTAAGCACTTCCGGCACACAGCAAGTGTCGTCTGCTTGTGTTACAACGTACTCCATTTTGACGAGAGCTCCGCGGTCAGAGTCAGTCTGTCTTTTCGCGAGCACTATGATTCGACTTTGTTGCTTTGTGGACTGCAAACGTAGCGACTGGCAATATGTCAAGCTGCGACATCGTGTCCCTCTGCAAGGCAGCATACGAGCGAGCTGACTGCTGCGCATTGGACTGCCGCTATCCGATCGGCGCCAGGGTTTGCGCGTTTGTGGCCGTCACTTTACACCGGAAGATTACTAACGCAATAGCGTTTCGCGAGTCCGGTATTAGGGCAAATGCGAGCGCAAGGGGTCAGGGTCTGGCCGCTTGACTTTGCCGTAACGGGATGAGCCATGGGATGAGCAGAATCGCAAATCCGAATGGTCTGCACGGTGCAGCCACCTGGTGGCACAGAGCTCAACCATACACAGTAGCAGTAACGAAGTGTATTCTTCTTTGGCTGCTGGTGTGTATTTTTCGCAGGAGTGTAATCATCAACACTTTGTTTTTATAAATGTTTAAAATGTTTTACACTTCGTTAGAGCAATATTAGCGCTTTGTTTGGCTGGTTAAGCGCTGCGCCAACAAGTGGCTGGACCGTGCAGACCGATCAAGCCGCACGTACGTCTACGCTAAAGTTCCTTCATCAGCTTGAGTTTATGCCTCCAGTCATTTGCCGAAATGACCAGCTTGCCTGTGGTTACCGGAATACCAGACACGTTCGGCGCTACGACAGAATGCTCGCAACGCACGCTGCTTCGATAGCTCTCGCTTGGGGTCGACGGCCAAGCGGCTAGCGGAGAGGTTTCACGCGGGCGGGCTCCAAAACAACCGGAAGTGGACGATGTGACGTCGCATCGTGACGCGAAACCAGTGAAGGCGGAGCTTAGCCCCGATCGCTCGGCGAACGAGTTGAGGAGGAAAAGCATGACTAGGGAGGAGGGTAACTTCTAATCGCTTGTAGCTGCATTAATACGTAACGCTTCACTTAAATTGTGGTGTGAATGTTCTACTTAAGCTGTACCCTACGCGTCTACAAAATTTGTCCGAACCGTTTCAGGGGCCCTTTAAGTATCTGCTATATTTTTATGTATTTTATCGTAATGTTTTGTCTCGCAATTATTTACAGAGAGTAAATCCTTTCATAGCCTTTTCCAGGGCAGCAAACAGCGTGCGATCATCACGAAAGTAAGCTTCCTAGGGTGCCTACGCGCTGCATCTTTCTTTCTCGAAGGAGCTACAGCATCGCTCAGTACCTTAATTTGAACATTTTGCAGACGCTTCGAGCAACAAGCGCGCACAAATAAATGTAAATAAACGCGACATTTTTTCTTTACACAGGTGCGTTACTTCGCAATTACTCATCCAGTGCTCCTACAGCAACTTTATTTCTCAAATTTGAAAAACGCAGTCGAGCAGGCTCAGCACATTGCAAAGCGTGCTTGTTGCATCGGCGCAGGACTTGCAAAATACCGAAAGTAGAAATGAGCTCGCGATACAACGACTCTCTAGAACAGGATTTTGAATTCATAAACGAAACAAAATGTTTGGTTAAGCTGACCTGCCAAATCTCTCCGTTCCACTTGTTGAGTCAAGTGGAGGCGGACGTCTGTTAAAAGGTGGAGATATCGATGGCACATAAGCAGGATGGTTCGCAACGTTGTTTTTTCTGTTACCAACGAAGTGGCGGCTGCAGATTGAGTTTTCGCTTGGTTACCACGGTCCTCCGTCAGGGCTACGCAACACAATTACAGAAGAACAAAATTGTCGCACTTTCTCATGCGAGCCGCTGTGTTGTGGTTCCGGAATGCAAGTAATTCGATTACCCAGTAGGTTGAACGGCCCGTATCCAGCACTCTCGCCTTTCCCCTTCATACTATCGCGATGGAAATCGGTGAAACTGAACGTTGCTATTCCGTCCTTCACGTTCATGGCAATTTACAACACAACAGTAGCGTCGATTGCGGCGTTTCTTCGTAGCACGCGGAGCTATCGCGGTTGTCGTCGTTTCCGCCATCAGTCTGAAGAGTGAGCCAGTAAGCGCTTTATGGCAGTTCGGCGGCGCGACCGACTAGCGTAGAAATTCATAGCTCTCTGTCTGGGTGTTAAATGCGCAAAACACTCGCAATATGGACCAAAATCTAGTTAAATCATTGTTTCGCAGTCGCAAGCTGGATAGGCAACTTAGCAAGGGAGCAGGGCTTCGCACTACTCAATTACTGCCTCTTTGCACCGGCAGGTGGCGCTACGTGTCTTGCGAAACTCCAGAGTCTGACGTCCATTGAGGAGATCGGCAAGGTGCGCAGAGACAGCAATTTTGCCGCCTTTCTTCGCATTCTGCAAAATGCGACTTTCTTGTTAGGATCACGCACAGCGGCCGATCCCGACGCTAGAGACACACAAGCACAATTTCGTCCCTCTAACTTTCGTCCTTATACTGCCCTTAACTCCTTAATTACAGCGTTATTGAACAGGCGCCTCACATAACATGACAATGAACTTGAAGAGCTGATTAGTGTCCTCCACTCGGCGCCCTCCAATTGAAAACACTACTGATTTCCAAATGAAAACCACACAAACAGATCGCACAACCCTAACTAATCACAGAATGTCGTTTTCTTGACGGCAAAACACTGCAGCACTCACATGACAAAGGGCAGCGGCAGCACTTTCAGAACAGCCGCAAACACACCACAGCGCAATGCGAGTGCGATAACGCTATTATGCCCGGCTTAAACAGATCGCACAACCCAAACTAATTACAGAATATCGTTTTCTTGACAGCAAAACACTGCAACACTTACATGACAAATGGCAGTGGCAGCAGATTCAGAACAGCCGCAAACAGATCACAGCGCCGTGCGAGTGCGATAATGCAACTATGCCCGGCTTCACGAATAACGTGGCCGCCTTGGTGCCATGCCAAATGAAAACACTACCGATTTCCAAATTAAAACCACACAAACAGACCGCACAACCAAACTAATCACAGAATGTCGTTTTCTTGACAGCAAAACACTGCAGCACTTACATGACAAAGGGAAGCGGCAGCACATTCAGAACAGCCGCAAACACACCACAGCGAAATGCGAGTGCGGTGAAGCAACAATGCCCGGCTCGCCCGGCCGCCCGGCATGCTGCCCGGCATCACGAATCACGTGGCCACGTGGCCGCCTTGGTCACATGATGTGACGACGGTATCGCCACCTTGCGCAAGGTTGGATCGCGTTGATGGGTTGTTGAATATTGTACAAGCCGCTAAAGGGGCTGATGCACCGTGGTGTGGCGCCTTGGTGTGCGCGTCTTGCGTGTCGTGCGCATTGTGCTTTTGTAGTTTTCGACCCGTGAATCATGTTGCGCAGAGCCAGACGCCGCGCGCTCTTCCATTCTTCTTTAACCACTCCATCTGCAGCAAGAGTGGCGAGCTGGAAGTTGCCACTGGGCGTTCCGCAAGGCCTTTCAGTTTCCTCTCTCATTTCGGACGCTTTCCGCTTTCAGTGCCGCGTCATAGTGGTTACAGCATGTTAAAAAACAATCGCCGCTTCTATATAGGTGTGATCACACCACCCTCTGCGCCCAAGCGTGGCAAGCCTATAACGACGAGTTTCAGAAATATTAAAGCGAATAGCTTTCTGTCCCCTCTCCGTCGGATGTTTTCGTAGTTCAGTCGTCGGTGGTCGGTCGTCGGACTGTTGATCTGCAAGGAAAACGCTCACGCGTTCGTTCGCTCTCACGCTAACTATATTTTGCTCTCTCGCTCGCTTTCTCTAGCGTCTTTTGTTCGCTCGCTCGTTGGGACTAATCGCTTGCATTAACAATCATCGACGATGGTTTCTGCAAATTTTTTTTATGTAGATTGTGCTCACAGTATAGAATTCGTTGCCACACTTCCTACGAAGCACCGTTACCAGAAACGACTGTACCGATGTGACCCTCCGTTGGCACCAAAAGTGATGTTCGCTTATTAACTCGATACTTTTATTTATGCTGCATGTGACTTGCATGATTTAGCGCTCTGGAGCCAAGCTCCAATTTGTTCGTGGGTCTCACGGGGAAGCGCGTTGTTTGATGAATAACGTACGCTTACTGTATAGCATATGCATAAGATATCACCTAAAATTTCATATGGAGTTAAACACACACATTATATATATATATATATATATATATATCAAAGTACTCGGACTGTTTATATTAAAACCGCAGTTTTCATTATTCAGACGACTGAGCACGAAATGTTACCTTTATACGCACGAAAACTGTACAGCACTCGTGCCTCAGCAGTAAAAAAAAACATTGAGCCGTTCAGCGGTAAGGTATTCACATCACTGCATTGTGAATAAGAGGAAACACGGCAAAGCTGCCTTGTCCAGCGGGAATTTTGAAGCATTTGCATGCGACGCTGCTCATTTTCCAGGAGCTCGTTGTCACATTTAGTGATGACACCTTTGATATGCCAAACACACTGGAAGGAACCGGGTAGTCATACAGATCTTTCTTCCTGTTGAAGGCTCGGCCGGCTACCATTGCCGTAAGGGCGGCTTCGATGTTTCTGTACTCGCGCTCCACTTCCTCCTGGCGCAAAACACTTCCCCTTGGGATGCCACGTTCATTTGCAATCCTTCTTCTCTTCTGACGTGAGGTTAACACCACAAAAGAATTTCTTTTTCTTGCCGCACTCATTCTGATGTAGGTCGAATAGAGGAACAATTGACAGGACGAGTGCTGTTTGACAAGCGAGGAATTCTCCCGCCAAAAACGGCGCTGTCGAAAACGTACCCGGTACGCTTGATAACTAAACAGATAGAGCGAGTTATGTGAAGTCGTTTTCAAAACGTATTCACCCCTCGTTTTTAAGTTGTTTGGCTTTCAACGTTTTCAAAACGTATTCACCCCTCGTTTTTAAACTGTCTTGTTTGGAACGTCTTTGATGCGTCGATTTTGGTCAAAAATCCGTTTCAGACGTTGAATCCCTTAATACGACGTTTTCAAGACTTTGTGTGCTACCTGGGTACATATAAATGCCGCATTGACACTTTCATAATTAGGATAGTACTTCTCGAGTTAGATAATTAAAATTAGCTTATTAAATCTCAGTAACGAAAAAAATTACTGGCTGCTACTCCATTGTATTGGAAATATGCACTAGGTTTTCTTCGAGCAACGCAATTGCTCATTTTCTTTTTTTTTTTCTTTTTTAATTTTAGTGCATGATTATTTCGGGCACCCTGTACAATTCACCGAAATGAAGCCAAGCCGCATTCACTCGAAACCAGAATCAATAGCAGTATAGCAGTCAACCCAGGTGAAAATATCTCAAGTGAAAACAGCACAGCAGCGCTCGGACTCGCAGAAAAAGGGGGGGAAGGAAAAGAGAGAGTGAGAGGCTACTATTTAGCCAGAAAGGGGAAGCTGTATTAGTGAAAGCGAAGTATACGACAAGTACACGAACGAACATTATACCACCGAGAGACGCCAGATTCTTCACTCTTTAAAAAAATTACACCCTTTGGGGCTTATCTTGTCCCACAACAATCATCTAGCTGTCTTGCCCGCATTTCCTTTCTTTAACGCCGCAATTCCGGTACTTCCAAGTCACGAACGGCATGCGCGTTATCCGCATATGACAGCATTCTCGACAGGAAAGTAGCGGGCACAGCGTTTTCAAAGCCCGTTTTCACCAACCAAAATGTGGTGGTGGCGCGTGGATATGGTGGGGCTTCAGGCTATCTCTTTCGTTTGCTCACTCATGCATTCGTTCCGGCCATTCGCTTGGCAATTATCGTCGATGGTTCCTGCACATTTTTTTTTTTATTATGAGACTTTCACGACTCTCCCCATATGCCAATGAACCATAGTCATTTAGTTCATTCTTCTTCTTCTGCCATCTTTGAAATGTCTGCAAGTGCAAGTCACAGTGCGAGTGCTTGCGCGTGCTTTAGCATTGGAGCGACGTAGCTGGGACAGTGAGCTGCAATCGGAAAGCTTTCATCAATCGATGAATCGCCAGTCGAACGACGCTAACCCGCGCACATCAACACCGAAGGTTGACGCCATCAGCAAGTCCCAAGTATGTAAACTGCAACGTGTCTTTGAGCGAAGGTTCGCAACGAGTGCAAACTCGAGTAGTAGCCATGAAACCAGTTCGGCACCCAACGGGCCCAAGTTTACCTTTTGTACCTCACAGGCGGGTATCGAGCCTTGCAATTGTGGGTACGACACCATGAATTGTTCGATGGAAATAATGAACATCAAAAGCGATGAAGACGAAGTACTGCATGAGGGAGTGCATCTGCAGGTGATGGAAGACAGCCTGGAAGGCAGCTTCATGCCATCACTGCCTTCCCCAGGAGTGAAGCCACCTGCCCAAGACATTGTTTCACAACTCGACTCCAACGTGCCAAACGATGAAGCAGTACTTCTTGAAAGAGCCCCAGTCCCACTTTGCGACAGCAAGGACAATTCTTACCCCGGTGAGGCTTAAGCAGAAAATGCTCCAGACAGAAGCTGCAAGTGTACATCCCATGAAGGACTACAAGTCTGCATGCGTTGAAGCGTTTCTCTCTAAATGTGCTTTTACATGCATATAATAAAGTTTAACTTTTCATTAGCTTCAAATAGTCCGAATGGCCATCTTGAAATGGTATGTGTGTTGGCTGCCCTTGGTAGCTCTAGCTACCCCCCTCCCCCACCTCTCTCTCCCAAAACTCGTTTATGGACTAAATTCATACCCCTGGCATGGAGTGATCTGGGGAACGTACAACATTCAATGTGCCTCATATTCTGCTTTTATTTTTTCATCCTTTGCACATTAATCCAGAAATTGAGTATTGTCATAGCTTCGTCTGTCTGGCGCATGTTCTCCAGAACAAAGCTTTGAGGAGCCAGTTGTGTTCTGGGAAGCCAGCTACCAACGGTTCAGGGCTCAAAATCACGGCAAGAAATGGAAACAATTAGCTTATGATGGTCAGCTGGCACTCCTACTTTATTGTTCTTGCTGTTGTCGTCGTCATTGTAAAGGTGGATGTTGATCGATGGAGAGGGCACAGCTTTACAGGGCACCCATCTTTGGCTGGCCTCTATGTTGCTCACAGGGCCATGGAGACCCAGCCTGACTTAAAGAAAATGTGCCCTTAACACTAGACTTCCAAGCTGTCATCCAGCTGGACTACACACTGTCAACTGCTATGCCAGACACAAAGTCAAGGCAGAAATGGACAAAAATATTGAGTTGGTGATGGCCATATACATATCCTTTACAAGCAGTAGGTGAAATGAACCTGCACGAGTTTGAAGCTTGCAGGTACAAGCTGTTTTGAATAACTTATTTCTGGTTTTATGGCAGGCTGCAAGGATAATCTACGTTAAGTATTTTTTTTGCTTTGTTCTTACACCGAAGCTGGTAACCTCTTTGTCGGCATTTTCCGTGTTTGTCCGTGAACAAAAATTCTTGTCTGCAATGGCTCATACCCCCCCAAGCAAGCAAAAATGCGAAGTTCATCTCCCCTTCGTAATGTAGAGGCTACAAGCGCTCAGCAAAGTGAAGCAAACAGTGCGTACATTCATTGAAATCACCCATGCAACACACAGAACAGCATACATTTCAATAAAGAACAAGCTCAAAACAAGCATCTCAACAATCAATAAAGCATTGCATACTCCCTCAGCAGTTGTAGTGGTGGTTTTGCAAAAGCTTCGCTGGACATCCATCCACTTTCACGGGGTCAGGATGGCAAGTCAATTTTTTTATGAATATGCAAGCTTAATAAAGTTTATATATTTAGAGTTTAAATCTGTCCTCGACATTATCAACCAGGTGGGAAAATATTAGAGAAAAAGCTGGTGCTACAAGCTACCATATGTCTACTCTACTGCTCATTGGCATTGAAAAAATACCTCCTACATTAATCTCTCTCTCCACACCCCTTGCGTCATTCTGGCAATATCATGACTGGAACATTACCATAAACCATTGCTCTTGCAATTTTCTTCCACTCATTCCTTTGATTTCTTTACTTCCATGCTTCTCCATTCCATTCACCCTTTCCTTACTGTAATATAGTGTATAATGCCAAGGTGCGTAACTGCTTAGACTTGAAGGAGGATTCCCTGATAGAAGTATATACATACAATGGGTCCTATCAAAAAGATACTAAAGTAGTACATCTGTTTACATTTGGAGGCAGTTTAGCACCACCTAAGCATTCCCTCAAGGGTGTCCATATATATATATATATATATATATATATATATATATATATATATATATATATATATATATATATATATATATACACTTATAACTCTTAAGGAGTTTGGATATGCCTCAGTACAAGGAAACAATGCAACATCTGCGTAAACGTAAGTGCTGACATCACACTGCTTTGGAATGAAGATAAAGGAAAACATTAAACAAAACAGGAAATAGTACAGTAATTTGAGGTACATCTTGAGCACATATGTACCTGTCAGAATTTACCCAAAGGAACCTCCCTTCAAAGCAATAAATCCCATAAAGATCCTGAAACCTGAACAATTTTGTGATTCCCATTATCACAGGCTTGAGAAATGTTTAAGGTTAGTGCTGGTTCTACAATAAATGTTTATTCCTCCTCCTCCCCACTAAGGCCTCAAGCTGAGCATGAGCCTACCATTTTACAGATGCTCAACAAATGGCTTGTGGACACAAATAGTACAGGCATGCAACACCCTTTCTATCACAATATTTAATGTTGGCCTGATCTTACATCACTGTCCTGAAAATCCAATTAAGCAATGGCAAGTGTGGGTTGGACCACCACAGGTGTCATGTGTAATAGCTTCAATATCCATAAAGATCTCCGAACAGTTTAGTCATTTCGAATGTAAAAATTCAACAATATTGTACGCAGGCATATTACTGCTTTCCTTCACCACATCCCATTGCCTGAAGTCATTGAGAAAATATGGCCACTGGCAGTTCAACAATGTGAAGTGGAGCGTAAACCATGACAGTTATGAAATCCTTTGCACAGGAACTGAACCAGAATTAAATCTCTCTTTAGACCTGCATCCAAACTTCGATACACTGACGTGGACTAACTGAAAAGCTACTTTGAAATTATTTGGGACCGTACAGGATCCTCCGACAAACAAGGATCCTAGACTACGAGGTTGCACTGGGCGGCATTACACAATTACGTCATTGCGCCCATCCTGAAGTCGTCTGCGTGGTGCATCTCAAACCATGCTGCACACACTAACGAACTTTGGGAGCTTACTTTCTTGTTGCTGTATTTGTCTTTACTATATGTGCTTTTGTTTTTGCACTTTTCTGTTCAAAACATTGGGACAGTGTTTTAAGAGGGCGACATTGATACATGTACTTGTTTATCCTCTTTCTGGGGACCACATTATACCCGCTAACAGATTAAAGTTATCTCGGCGCTAGAGCACCTGCACAATTTGGAATATACTCGAATGTTATCGATTCTATTTGTTGTCTATGTTCTTGCCAGACTGAGTAATCGGATTGCAGGTGCACTGTGAATAGTGTACTTTCTGGAAGGTATGCAAGCATAAGCAATTACACAGGAACCTTTGACAAGTTTAGAACTGAGGTTAAACAGCGCGAAAGAGACGCGAACACAAGGAAACAAATACCACAGACATTTTGTTTCCTTGTGTCCCCGTCTCTTTCGCGCTGTTTAACCTCAGTTCCAAGTATGAACCAACTAGCCCTCATCAAGATCTTACTTTGACAAGTCATGTATAAAAGCTGATGCACTTGACCCGAAGATTTAGACAACTGATGAGTGTGCTTGCACTATCATCATGCTCCTTGTTTTGCTGGGCACAGGTTTGCCAAATAAAGTTAGTTTTGTCACTTCTGTTGTGCCATTGTGGTCGTTAACTGTCACTACCAGCCGACATCTGACATATCTTGCAGGTAACCAAGGAGTGGCTACTTTTTGTAACATAATCAACTGGAGACTACGACGAAACATTGAAACCGAAAAATATGAGGTCCAGCATCAAGCATGAGTGGCCAATAAACGGGATAGGTCCTGAATTCACACAAGACTATTAAAACTCACCCATTCTCAAAGGCCGACCGCTCTGATCAGTCCCCATAATGCCATTCGGCGCATGATATGATTAAAATACTATAAAACAATCTTTTTCTTGCAGTTTGTCCTCAGTTCAGATGATCTGTCTCACAAAGTCCCTCAAGGAAAACAAAGATTAACATTACCAAAAGGGCAACAACCAGAAAGATCAAACTCCAATGCCAATAGATTGATTTATTGAATTCAAATATGATACAGCAGATGGCAACAAACATATAGAGAGTTCCCACAATGAAGCACTGCACCTCTTGTTGTAATGGCTCTTAAAACATAAATAACAGCTTAACAAAGTGGTAATTTACATAATTACAGTTAGGAGCACAAGAAAGCTAATTGAGAAAAGTATCAGGAACAGTGAAATATAGAAATGGACCACAATACAAAATTTAAGACAAATTACGAGATATGTTTTTTAGGAATCGTTTTAAACTTGTTAGGCATGTGGATTAGAAGTTTTGATGTGAAATGGTGAGTCATTAAAATTTTATGGCTGAAAATAGCATTGTTTATTCTGCTTACCACACTTTGTACAAATCATTGGAATATTATTTTAGCTGGTAAATCTAGATGTATTAAAATTAATCATCTATACAGTGTCTATGACTAAAATGTTGGGACCGTGAATTAGGCGGTCAGCCATACTGCCTAGATTAAGTATAGTAGGGTTAGTAACCTGCAAAACTATCTTTCTGAAAATAAAGGAGGCAAGTGAATAGTATGAACAGTGAGCAAACAAAACTGCCTGATGTTAGATGTGTTACAATGGCAGCAGGAGGAAGTTCACAAGAATTCTGAGGGCACCACCTATGGAGCAGGAGAATTATGAAGTTTTAAATTTCTTCAGGAAAGACTGGTCTGTATGATGGCCAAATTTCAAGCAAATCGATCATCTGGAAAAGTAATAAGCATGTTTAGAAACTTCCAACTTCATTTTTCTCTTTTTTCAATCTTGTGCTGTTTCCACTGCTTGCACACAAAATTCTTGCATTTCATTTAACTCAATCTCAGCCAAATTTTGCACAAGAGTATGTAGACTGAAAGTATCCAGGTCCTATTGTAATTTGCAGCAATCTTGGTCATGTGCATTTAACGAAACTAATCATCAATGTTCTTGATAGCTATAGTCCAGATTAAAAATGTTTTATTTAAATAATCAGGCTAAAGAAAATACTTTTTGAGCTTACTTGCAACTACAGTCGAACCCACTTATAACAATATTCAAATGCCACGAAAATTTCATTGTTATAACTGATAATTGTTAAAACCGGGTTGCATGAAAAAATCAAAATAGGGGGATCGCAGAGCTGATCTTAGCAAATTATAATGGCGGGGAGGCCAGTGACCCTCCCCACTATATCCCCACCACCTTCCTCCATCCGGCTGCTGATTGTGCTCACTTGTTTAACTGCTTCCTGGGCACTCCGATCACGTGTGACAAGCCGCGGCTGTCAGTGTTAAGGAATGGCACTGCTATAACTGCAAAGAGGGCTCACAGGTGGTAAGCGATATGCGAGCACCGCCGAGGCAGCGCTTTGGAGGGCCCAAAAGGGGCTTTTTAAAAATGCGAGGAGGTTGCCACGGCAGCCTGTCAGCTTTCGAAATCTAGAAGAAACGCTGAGGCGAGACCGCCACAAGCACCTCGCTATGTATGTACGACGCACTGCATTGTACGAGAAAGCCCTATGTCTGTGAGCCTTGCTGACATCCTTCTCCAAGGTATCCAGGTGCTCCACGTAGTGCAGCGGAAGGTTCCTTGCAAAAATGAAGTCCCGGAGGGACTGAATCATTTGCCGGGCCTCCTGTGAGGACAACATTGAGGCAGCCTGCCCTACTGCGTCATCGCTGCCGTCGTCGCAGCTGCTATTCGATGCAAGCACGTTTGCGACCTTCGCCTCATCGGCTAGAAGTATTTATTTTCCAAATCTATAGCAGTGCGCTTTCTTTTCACCGGCAACCTCGTGCATTGCCGATTATCAGCGGGCGGGTCAGTCATCTTCCGTTTTGGCAGCGAGTCAAAAGAGGCTGAGAAACCATGTGGCCAGGAACGATTTCGACACAAAAGACGAACACGGAGCTGTTTGCAGAACTGCGCTGAATGAGGAGCCAGCGAGCAAGATGCGAGCAGCGCAGTTGGCGCGGTCCATTCGTGTCTCGGAGATTGGCGTGGCGTAGAGATATGGGCGCAGCCCATTCGTGTTCGGAGGGGTGGAAGGGCAACGGGAGAGAGGCGCGCAGAGAAGGCTGGAAAATGAGCGCGTGGCGGCCGTTCGAGCACTGGGCCATCGTGCAGCGGCTCGAATTTCTCATTTTCATTTTCTCTTTTCAAGGATTTCGCATTTCACTACCTTTCGGCTCGGACACCGAGCAGCCAGACTTCGTTATAACTGATAATGCGGCATCAGGGCATTGTAGTAAACGGGTTATTCCCCATGCAAAACATACAAAAGTTGACGGTGCAGCAGCTTCTCATTGTTATAACCAATATATTGTTAAAACTGGTATCGTTATAAGTGTATTTGACTGTATTTGTTTATATAAAACCATATAGGTTATAACATTTTCCTAGGCTTGGTACGAAGCCCAAAACCTTAGACAAAAGGCACTACTTTTGCCACTTCCAGGTGCTACAGAAAAATAATGTGAATATTGAGTAAATATAATCATATCCAAAAACTCTATATTCTGCATCAATTCCATCCAATAAGCTTTATTATTAACGAAATGGGTTCTCTAAGGTACATCTCCCCTTAATTGCAAGGAGACATGAGTGACCACACTGAAAATCTGGATGAATATGCACCAACTACAGTGGCAAAACTTTATGGATTTCGGAGCGGCACAATCTAGCCATTGTATTAGAGAGTCTAATGTGTAGGAATGTTGACTGAAGCAGTCAAACATTGATTCTATAATTTGCTGTTGAAAGGCATATTTGTACAATCAAGTGAGCATAATGAAAATAGATGAGTATGGCCCTAACAGCTTGAGAAGGGACTATAGCCGTGCTGCACTATAACGTGAGAAATTGTAACAGCGGATGAGCAGCAAAATAATTACTTCAGAGGGTAAATTTCAGTGACTAACAGGTAAAAAATTAGTGACAAACACTGAAAATTATATCAGAAGACTTCCAAACAAGCAATGGTATTATGGTAGTAAGGAAGGTATAATACAAAGAGAAAAACAACATCCACTGTAAAGGGAAGAGAAAGCCTGTGCACAAAGCTGGCGGAATAAATAAATTAAGTAGGCACTTAAAGCTAGATGCAATGAATCGAAAAAGCAGAGAAACACAAAACAGGCTCGACTGCTGCAGGAACAAATAGGTTAAAAGTAAGAGATATATCAGCAAAGAAATTGGAGGAGCAGATTCTTCTCCAGGCAAAAAAATTACTGCTAGTGAATGATGGGTGACGGATGTAATAAAAAAAGTAAGCCGACTGGGGTCAAAGCAATGACACACATTGAAGCAGCTACGAAGAAGTCATTGGTATAGATAGACAAGATTCGAAGCCTGTAGACATAATGCAAGAAAAGCATTCAGAGAGGATGATGGATTTATACTGAAAAAATAAAAAAAGAAGGTCCCTAAGCATGCAGCAAGTGGATAAGATGAAATTCCTATTAGAATAGAAAGAAGCAGGGTGACAAAAGCAAGTTTTGCCCATACATTAGACAACAGCATAATCACTGAACAGATTTAAGGTAGATGACGTAGCAGAATGAACTTTATATACAAGAGCAAAAAAGATAAGCATTAGGTCATACAGGAACCTTACTAAAATGTCTGTAATTGTAGTAAAAAGGCAATACTAAAACAGCAAACAGAAAGCCAATAAATATGTGCGCATGGTTAAAGAACGAGGAAGCTGGAATGTGGCAGCCAGATGTGGAAGCTTGTGATCTTCCTGACGCAAGACTGTCTGAGCTAGTGCTGCCAGGCTAGCCAGGGCGCATAGATGGCCGATGCTATCAGACCAGCCGGGATGAGCTTGCGGTGTTCCCGGGGCGAGCCAGGTGAACGGGTCTGGCACAACTAGGCTGCTAAGGGCATGGCCAAGGTGCTGCTCCACCTGCTGACAGCGTGTGGGCTGTTCCTACTGATGCACAGGCAGTCTGCTTGTACTCTGCCCTACCTGCACAATTTCGGCATACAAGGAGCGCTTCATCGCTGTAAACACCAATGCAACCGGAGATTGCAACCGACAGGTACTGTGAGTGACAACCACCTCAGGGATGTCAAAGACTGACAGTACAGTCTGAAGCGCTTTGCTATAATTAACTCTTACATGATATAGACTGTGTAAAGGGTGAAGAGAAGTTGTACTTGTAACATGTAGTCCTTGCTGTTAACTTGTGTCCTGTACAAATCTTTGTCCTGTCTGTACCTCTTCTGTCTGTATATGAGGGTGCACGAACCACCAAAATTGGCGAGCCTGCCAGGATAGTTTAGTAACATCTTGAGCTGTCTTATATATGGGGCCAAGGCATGGACAAGAAAAATACTTTCCACGCTTGGCCGACAAGTAGGGCTTGAAAAGGTTGAGCTCAGAGAATGGGCAGACAGAAAGAGCAACCAAGCTTACAATGAACATGCTAGTGAATGTGAGGGCGCAAAAGAAAACATGGAGAACCACAGAGGATTTTGTAGCAACAACAGAAACATAAGAAGCAAGAACTGAAGATCCAAGAGCTGAAGGTTTGGCTTCAGGAAAATGCAAGCAAGGCGAGTCTGTTGAAGCTAATGATTCAGGAGGATCTAAGACGAGTACTACAGCCACATCGGATGTCTGTGGTCCTCACAGATTGATACTGCCCTTCAATGAACCACAAGATGATCTCGATGTGCATCTTCAGCATTTAGAACGAGTGGCAATGTGTCATGGGTGGCCCCACGAGAAGTGGGCACATTCAATGAGCCTATGGATTGCCAGTAAAGCATTAACCGTGATCTGCCATCTAGATCTGACAGCTGCTTTGAATTATGATCAGCTCAGGATGGCATTGCTGCAACGGTTTCGTTATACCGCTGAAGGCTATCGTGGGAAATTTTGCAGAGTCCAACAAAAAGACAGCGAGGCCGGCCTACAGTATGCTGCAAGACTTTGCGGCTACTTTGACCCTTGGCTGGAAATGGGCCAAGACAAAGACAAGCTACTCTAGCTTGAGAGAACTGCTTGAGAGAAGCAGTTCCTGAAAGGCTGTTCTTCGGCACTCAGAATCTTTCTCAAGGAAAGAACTGCAAGTCACTTGAGTTTGCTGTGCAAGACTGCTGATAGCTTTGTGGAAGCGCAGGCGCTTCAAACTTAAGTTAACAACGGCTTCACAAGGAAACAGCCTTGCAAACGTTCAAGTTGGAGACTACGAACTAAACAGATGGACACATAAATTGTTTTCTTTGAAACAAGATGCAACACCGGGCACCTGACTGCTGGTCACACAAACAAGGGAATTTTCCTAGATGTGGAATGGGTTACAGGAGTGGCGACTGCAGTGACAGCTGCCCTATCAGGAAATTGCACAAGGGCCAAGCAATGTGTGTGCTGTATGGAAAACACGAAAGCTTGACTTCTCAGCATCAGTGGTGTTAGGAACGGCCTGCAGAGGTGCCGACATGCAAAGTTTTCTCAGCCAGCTGCAGCTGCGAGCGTGGCGAGCTTCCCCTAAGAGACCATTGAAGCCTTCACCACGTGCCGCGGTGACTCGTTTCGTAGGGACGACGATGTGCCGCGTCAACACCCCCTCGGCGCCGCTATCACTAAACGCGATCAGCGGACCCACTATTGTTAGTGAAATCGCCAACGCCTTCCCGGTTCGACTGAAGCAGGGAGAATTCCTGGAAGGAGATGCTTTGCGGTGCCTTCTCGTGAGCCTTTGAAGACGCCAGACAATGGACAGCCGAAGTGGCTGCTGTACGAGGTCAGCTCGGGGATTAAGAGGCGCCTGCTCGAGTCAAGCACCGTTACCACGAGAACCCACTCTCCTCGACATGGTCAGTAAAACCTGTGTGGAAGTGTGTGTAACCTTCCCCCTAAAAGGCGGGTCGACTACGATGACGTTGGACGCTACGAATCGGCGGTAAACTGCCGTTTTCCCCTCACCTAGGGATCTAGGGAGGACAGCGTGTTTATAAGCAGTTTGTCGGCTGCTAGAGTGTGCTCGTGTGCAGTGTGCTGTGCGCTTCGTGGTAGGAGCTTCGTGCTCCTTTTTTCAGTCATGCTAGACTGTTTAAATGTATCCCTTGTTCTAATGTAAATATGTAAATAAATCCTGTACGCCTAGTCTCGATGAGAGCAAGTTCCTCCCTACAACCACGTCCCAAGCGTGGGTGAGTTGGACGACGGCATGGGCCACCTACCACATAGTTTATGCTGCGTCTAATCCCTACAACCCCGACCACAAACCTTACAACTGGATGACAGCGGTGAGGTCGTCCTACAAATCTGATAGTGGACATGTCACTTTGCAAGATGGCGAGACAATCCCAATAGTCAACATGACGTCAAGTCAGCCAGTGGCGACAGTTGGGGTCGGGGATGTGCCCATTGTCAAAAGATTCCTTGAGAATAGATTGGTTAACATACTCAGAGACACTGGCTGCAACACGGTCATCTTGTGGTAAGCCCTGGTCCCAAAGGAGAAACTGACTGGGTCTGCAAATCCAGTGTTTATAAGATTGCAATGTGCAATACCTGTCGCAAGCCAAAGTCTTTTGCAGAGCCAGTTTTTTGTCATTGAGGTCCACCTTGAATGTGTGATGGACCTGCTGTATGATGTAACTTTAAGAAATACCAAGGGTGCAGTATTACCTGATAAGCCATCTCTGAACGAGTCAGAAATTCAACCAAAATGTGATGCTTGCATTACGGTTGAGCAAAGGCAGAGCACCAACTGCGTCAAAGAGAGACCGGACAGTCGTACCAAAAAAATATTCAGTGACATAGCCACGCCGCAAGTAAAACTAAGGAATGGATGGATCGAGTTGCCATGGGGCCACACCTTGGAAATAATCCCCAGCTAAGAAAATGCACTGGTTGTGGGAGCTACTCGAACGAAGTCAGTGGGCGACGCACTGTTGCCTGTTATGTCATTCCTCGGCATAAATGTAGAGTGCAAGACACTCCACAAGTATCAAATGAATTATGAAATGCTGAGACATTGTTTTGAGGCAGTCGGCAAGAGAATCTTGTCACGCAATCACAAGACAAAATTCTTTATTTGGGACGGGATCTAATTCTGCAAGCAGAAACTGTCTTGCAAGTAACTGGAGCAACTTGCGTTGCCAAGACTACTTCAAGAGACAGCACCAAAATCAGCACATGCCAGGCATTTCAGCTGGTCATCAGGGCGTCACAAGAACTGTAAAGAGAGTAACTGGATACTTTTACTTGTCCAGCATATTGTCAGACACAAAACGGTTCATGAATACTTGCGACGTATGTAGACAGATCCTCGTAATCTGGTGGGACCAGCTCCCTTGGGGACTATACCTATCATTGAGCCTGTTCATGAGAGCTGGGACTGACATTGCCGGTCCAATGTCCCCAATCTCTGACAAAGGCAAATTGCTATGTACAGTCGCTGACCAATAATTCGCACACAACGGAGACCGCCAAAACATCTGAATAATTCAGTCTGAAATACCAGATTCGCTAAAAAATAAGTGACTTCATTCCAAAAGTGGCCAAAAAAGTGCCGTATTCTCGGATCATCACTTTAGGGGATACCTTCAATTTCTTGCGTGACTATAATACTGAACGACTATAGCACGAGACACATCTATGTCTAGGAGCGCCGGCATTCTTGGCACAGTGCCATGAATGCCATCTTATATCTGTGCGGAAACGCTGCTGTTTGTCGACGCGTCCGGTGCTAGTCAAGCGAAATATCACAAAATTAAAGAATTTTTCTGAAAGTGATCGTTTATGAATACGGCCCAAGTTTGTCAACATGTGTTGCTGCACACACATTTGCCCTTGGCCTAAGCATTCTGTGGCTGCAATTCTATAGCCATGCTATTCCTTTTCACACTTACCGCACTTCACGAGTGGTCAGTGACGCTCCACAAGTTATCAATGGGATCAGCTGGCCATGAACAGAGGATAAGAGTGGCATAGAATCTAGTGGAAGGTGTCACTACAATATCGCGGCCCATCTCTTGACCATTGTCATGCTGTCGCGACAGATAGCTAAAAGTACAGTCAATGCATGCATTAATTCTCATTGGCGAATACTAGATCGACTAGGCTTCACTAGTTAGAGTTTCGCGAAACACTGGCGACATGACTGAAGACCATGCCAGGAACATCTCAAAACGGAAATACTGCTAATTCTCATGCTAATTCTGCTAGACTAAGTGGCACGATCATGCAGTCAAAGTCTGAATTATCGCACGGTGTCCTGTAAGGTGTCCAAAACTTCAGTCGTCATTACATTTAAGTCTATGGGGCTAGTGGTGATGCTGCGGGGCTGTCTGAATAATCAAGCATGTTAGAATTATTGTCTGAATAATCGGCCGTTAACTGTAGTGACAATGGTAGACTTTGTGACGTTGTATCTGCATGCAGTTACACTATTCTCAATTGACTTGAAACAAGTTGTGAAGGTCTTGCTGAAAATGTTTTTCCATATTGGCAGACCAAGAGAGATTCTTAGTTATTGTGACTCCTGCTTTATGTTGAAATTAAATGCGTGACAGAAAAACAGTCGTAGGGCCAACGCGTAAGAAACATAGTTCTTGTAGGTAATTCGATTTAGTGGAGCAAGAGGGGAAGTGGACAGTCTTCGCAACACCATGTATCCATCTTTTTTACTAACTTTAGAAGTGTGGTGAACAATCTTTTTTTTCATGGTCCTCAGTGATTTACGCTTGCTCTCCACACATAATCGCATCAACAGAAACGTGGCTTTCGAATAATATTAATGATTCTGAAATCTTTGAGGATGCCGATCACTTTGCAATCTATAGGAAGGATCGTGCTGCGAGTCATGAGGCGGCATACTACTCACCATTTCTGAAGACATTCCTTTTTCGTGAATTTGTGTTATTACTGACCTAGAAATCGTCTGGGCTTCATTTAACATTCATCACCAGAAGGCAATTGTTGGCATATGCTACCGATCTCCTTTTTCCTCACTCACATTTGTTAGCAAATTGCATGATGTAATTAATAAAGTATCATCACGCTTTCCATCATCGCCCCTTTATTTATTAGGCAATTCTAACCTTCCAAACATTAGATGGAACATTCAACCTCCTCCATTACCGCCATTTTCATCTCAGGCCAAAGAATTTTTAGATTTATGTTCGACTGTTTCTTTTTCGAAATTTGTGATGCAACCTACTAGGGATTCCGCTAGTGTCTCAAACACTCTCGACCTAGTACTTGCTACTGAACCCAAACTAACTCCTAACATTACCTTCCTTCCACTGTTAAGTGACAATTCTGCAATGCATTTTACCATTAGTGCAAACCATCATAAAGATATCAGGAAAATAATACTGTACTCAACTATAGGAGAGCAAATTTTGAGGCTATCAATAGCGAGTTATGTACATTTCTTGACACATTTCTGACTAACCTTGCTGACCGTTCTGTTCAAACTATGTGGGACATGTTTACTCATAAAGTTACTCATAAAGTAAATGAACTAATGAACAAATACGTTTCCAGCCCTACCCAAACTTCTAACCCAGAAGCCTCCAGGTATAACGCTCACATTAAATGACTTTCCAACCGTAATTAGTGCATCTACCGCACAGCTAAGATGTCCTCAAGTGCTTCTCATTGGACGGCATACAAGGCTGCTTCTAACGAATACATTCAAGCGTTAAAATCAGCAAAACATACTTTTCTTACCGGTACTCTTCCCTCTGCTATAAAAACTAGCATAAACAAATTTTGGAAGATACCGTATTTACTCGAATCTAACGCACACCTTTCTTCCGGTAAAACGGGTTGAAAAATTGCATGCGTGTTAGAATCGAGTACGACCCTAAATCCGCGTTACCATATCGCCATCAGCATTCGAAAAATGGCCACCTCGTATGTGCTTCTAACCTAGCTGCCGTAGCTTCCTCCATGTGCATACCTCCATGTTGTACGTGTAACCAGGCGCTGGTGTAACCTAGTCAACCGCCTGTCTTCCCATTTTCTGCATTTATTTCATCAGCATGGAAGCGCCAATTGCGAAGACATGCCGAGTCCACCATGATGCCGCATTTAAAAGGAAAGTTATGTGCACGGAGACGAGAGTTGCCAGATGCCGCCGAGCAAACAGGCAAATAACCACCCCAAAACAAGCACTCCCCCCCCAAAAAAGTGGCGCAACTTTTGCTAAGAAGCCCAAGAGAAGTGGAAGATAAATTTTCTCATTCTTGAAAATCGTTTAATTGTAGTATAAAAGAAATCGCACAAATATGAAGGGAAGGTGAACAAATCACTTTAATTATTTTGAACAGCGACAATATACACAAGAATGAGCGAAAACACTCATGTACTTTTTAACTTTGTCCCCAGGGTAGTCTGCACCCGGTTCATTGCGCGTTTGCCAGTACATGAATGAAGTTACTTGCTGACTCCTCCAACGTATGTTTGATTTCACGGCTCAACTACACACAGTCGTAGTCGGATGTGTTCTACTCATCAGGAAAATCCTCAGTGTCCACTTTGGAACTATACATGTTTTTAGAGTTGAACAGCTGCAACATTTTTATTGTCGGTTGAAAGTCCCGGCAACAAACACCTTGAAACTTTAGACCATAACGTACGTGCAGGATGCCGCTCAACATAGGGTTCTTCATTCTGTTTCGGTGGCGTGACTTCACCAGGTTCATGTGCGAGAACACGCGCTCGACACCGGCGTTGCTAAGGGGCATGACCAACAACGACGGAGCGAACTCTGCTATTTCCTTGAAACAAATTTCATCGCTTGCATCCTTGAAATCTAGCACTTCGAGCCAGACAAAAATGACGTCCTTGTTGTTTACATTTTTCCAAGGAAGTAGGCACAGCCGTCTATACTGAGTGTCCAGGAGTCCTACATCTCCCTTGAACAGTTTCGAGAAGAGGCACACCCTGAAGGGGCAGTTTTACCTGGCTCAGTACGTTCTCGGGCGAGAATGATTTCATGGAATTCCAAAGCTGAATGTTGGGAGGAAGCCTAAGCTGCACTTGCTTTGCAGCCTCAAAAATGAAATCCCGGCATCTCAATTTAACGTCTCTTTCTTGCTCAGCGTTAAGTTTGGATGCTGCCACCTTGGTGTTGAATAGCACTCCAGAGTCCACAGCAGAAAGTGGGTCGCACTGTCCTCCAGGTTGACTTCCAAAAGTCTTTCTCCTGCAGCTGGGATGCAAATCAATGACGGGAAAAGGTTCTGAAGGCAATCAACCAGTTTCAGCGGATTTCCAGTTTTAAGTTGGAACAGCTTATTGATTCTTGAGAATTCTTGCAGCAATGGGTTCAGGAACACTAGGTACAGCTTGTTGACAGGATCCCGATACATTTCGGACTGAATCTCAGTGTCATAGCAATGGTACTTGTCCTTGCAGATGGTGAAGTGAAGCTTGAGTTTCTCCAACTGTTCCAGGATACGTTTACAGCAGCTGGAGATGGACAGCCACCGCATTCCCGACAGCTGAACCAACTTTAATGGTTCTTTGCCGTTGTTCATCAGTCTGTAAATTTTGCCATACTCCTGAAGCCGCAGTGAACTGTGCGAAAACCAACTATATGAAGGGCCAACCAGGAATTCTAGGCTCCGGGGCAGCACTCCTACTGCCTTGCTTGCACATAGTTGAGTCGAGTGACACACGCACTTGACTAGCATGAGGTTCTCATTTTTTTCGGCTGAAGTGTGTGTACACAGAATTGTTCCTCCCAACCATAACATTGCAGCCGTCGGTTCCAATTTTGATACACCTTATGAAATCCGTACTAACACTGGTCAAGAATTCTAGGAGTCCTTGTGCAATCTGTTGGGCGCTTGAACCCTCGAGCGTGAACAGTCCCAGGAACATGGACCCCATTTTTTTTAGTGAGGTGCTGAAATAGCGAACCACAACAGCAACTTGCTTTTCATCTGCTACGTCAGTGCTTTCATCAATCAATAATGAGTACTGAGAGGCACCTATATCCTTCACTAGGTCCTCAAGCAGGCAACGGGCAAGAACTTTTGTTAGTGCAGCACATTTTGTTCAGTGCAGCTTTACCTCGCATACCGTGGACGACTGTAACAGCTTGCTGAGATGATCCACAGAGTTGATAGTGGCATGACACGCCGAGTAACATGCCAGCTTGAGCTCCAATTCTGGTGTTGTCTTTGGAGGCGATGATTTGGTGAAGCCCATGGTTGTAAAACGTGCACTGGAAAGTGGCCGGGAGTTCTTCGTGTGTTTTTCTGTTGCCATGTGCTGAACGAGGTCGACATGATGAGCGCGGATTTCACACTTGCAATACTTGCATGCTGCTTTTTTATCATCTCCGGTGATTGGGCGTAACCAGTCCTTGAGCTGCGTCTCCTTTTCCCATTCTTTACAATATCATTTCCCACACTTCGACCACTTCGAAGCCATCTTGCACATAGAACACCGGCAACACATTACGACATAGACGACCACGAGTGCTGGCAAGGTGTCAAAACATGGATGATTGGATAGGGACAGTTTCATGTACTTTGTGACACCTGCTATTATTGCGTATATTTAAAAGCAAACGCAATGATGGGCATTAAAATAACAATATTTGCAGGAAAAGCGCGAGTAAGCCCAAAAAAACGCGACAAGCAGCTGTAAAAATTTACAAGCGACTCGGTGAAAAATGAAGTCCACATTCGCTTATATTAAGCGGAACTGGCAACCCTGGCGGAGATGGACGGAAATCGAGCGGCATCACAGGTGTTCGGAGTTCCCAAAACTTGCATGCGGTACTGGCACAAACAGAAAGAGAATATTTTCGCCAGCAAAGCAACAAGGAAGGGTTTCGGTGGATTGAAGCAGGGCCGCTTTGCCAAAATAGAAGAGCTGCTCGCAGAATACGTGCAAGAGCAGCGAGCGGCACAGCGGCCAGTGACGACTGATCGGCTCAAAGTACGGGCAATGCAGTTAGCCCTACAGAAAGGGCTAATGCGGAGTGACTTCAAAGCGAGTAGGTCTGGCTATCAAATTTTATGAAAAGAAAAGGCTTTTCTTTTCGAAGGCGGACACGGATATGCGAAAAATTGCCCGAAGAATATGAAGAGGAATTGCAGTTTCCAGCAGTACGTGTTGAAGTTGCGCCATAGCAACGGCTACCACTTCAGACAGATTGGAAATGCTAATCAGATGCCGCTCTACTTTGACATGCCTGCCACCACAACATGCCACAACTGTTGAAAAGAAGGGGGCGAAGCAAGTGCGCATTTTGTCTTCTGGCCACAAAAAAACTAGAGTCACTGCAATGCTTTGTTGCACTGCGGATAGGCACAAGCTGCCCCCGTATCTTATCTTCAGACGGAAGACGCTCCCAAAAGGAATCGTGTTTCCGACTGGCGTGATTGAGCGTGCAAATGAAAATTACCACAGACTTGGTCGCTGACTGGATTGATAACGTTTGGTGGAAGAGACCCGGCAGCAGTTTGGGTATGCATGGGATGCTTGTGCTCGATGTGTTCAGGTGCCACCTTGACCAGCGCATCAAGGACAAGCTGGCTGCATGCAACACCGGCCTTGTCGTGATACCCGGCGGCATGGCATCGCAGCTCGAGCCGCTCGATGTTTGAACAAGCCAGTGAAAGATAGAATTCGGGTGCTCTACACCGAATGGCTTGTCAGTGGCTGCCACAAATTCATGCCCGCCAATAAAATGAAGCATGCCTCACTGCAGGACTTTGCTGGATGGGTGAAATATGCATGGTGCATGATCCTGTTTGCCATGGTCAACAAGGCCTTTAAAAAGTGCGGGATTTCGAATGCCATGGACGGCACCGAGGATGAAATGCTTTGGTCTGTTGATAGCGATAAGGAGTTGTCTGATAGCGATGACGAGTGATATCTATTGCCCCACGCGACTCGTACCAGTGCAGTGAAAATCTTGGTGGCAAGGTACGCCGCTTCCATTTGTGTTTTTATTCATCGCAACTTTAGTGTATTGTTTTCTCCAAGTGAGAGAAAATAGTATTTCTATATGAAAGCACGAGGTACACGGTATTGTACTCTTTCTTTTTTTTTGGTCATGAGAAACGGGTACGCGTTACACTCGAGGTTATCATTTTTAAAATTTTTTGGTCACGGAAAACGGGTGCGCATTACAATCGAGGGTGCGTTAGAATCTAGCAAATATGGTAATTAGACCTATTTCTGATAACTTATTTTTATTAGACGACTACTGGGCAGCCTGTTCCTAAAACTGATTCTTCCACTCGCCTTAATGAAGCCTTCATCAAAAATATTTCGGGAGCTCTTAACAAGCAACCTACTGAGTTACGTAGCAATGATTATCCAGTCATGTTCCTAGTGATTGTTGATCCATCTGGTGTTGCTAAACTTATTGACAAACTCTACTAGAATTCTTCACCTGGCTTCGACTCAATTAACACTAAGTTCTTAAAAAACACTTCTGTGTACAGTTCTATTATTCTAACCAAACATTTTCAACAGTCACTCTACACAGGTGCTTTACCTCATCAGTGGAAAGTTGGGAAGGTGGTTCCACTCCACAAATCTGGTGACAATAACTTGGCAACTATCGCCCTATCTCACCAGCACGTGCTGCAAACTGCTAGAACACATTGTATTCAAAAGCCTCGTCAACTTTCTTGAAGACATTTTTTCACCTGCGCAACATGGCTTTAGGAAATCATACTCATGTGAGACTTTACTCGTACCTTTCACTGAACAGTTGCATCGAACTTTTGATCACTCATCATGCGCTGACTGCATTTTTTAGACTTCTCAAAAGCATTCGATAAAGTCTGTCACAAACTTCTAATGCACAAACTAACCCATTTGAATATTGATGCTAATATTTTAAAATTACTCAAATGTTTTGTTAATTGCTCACAATGTGTTACTGCTAACGGCTATAATTCACTGATGTGCTCTGTTGCCTCTGGTGTGCCCCAAAGATCGGTTCTCGGTCCCTTGTTGTTCTTCATCTATATTAACAACCTTCCTTCAAAGGTTACTTTTAACATTAATCTCTTCGCTGACGCTGGTGTTATTTTTAGAGAAATTACTAGAGATTGTGATACTAAACGTCTTCAATCCGACCTGGATATAATATCTAACTGGTGCAGTATATGGCTAATAGAATTAAATGTTAAGTATAAAGCTATGCATGTATGTATCGAGGACACCTAACTCCTCTCAGGTATACTGTTTAAATAACCTTCCTTTAGAACAGGTAAGCTCTAAGTACTTATGAATTCATATCACATTCAACCTTACCTGGGCAACCCACATTAATAATGTAGTGAACAATGCTAATCTCACTCTTGGTTACTTAAGGCAAAACTTTTTAAGCTTCTAGACTCTGAAATTATTGCTTTATAAAACATTAATATGCCCGAAATTAGAATATGCTACAGCAGTCTGGGACCCTAATAACAAACTTAACACATTAGAATTAGTTCAGAATAACACTGCTCGTTTTATTCTTTTGAATTATAACAGAACTGCCAGCGTAACCACGAAAACTAGCCTTTCTCTTGCATCTCTTGCAGCTCGACATAAAATTTTCCCGTTTATCATTATTTCACAAAACTATCTATTCCGTAACTCTTAATGACCATCGGTTATCTTCCCTCCTCATTACGTGTCCTGCCCATGCCCATTTATTTTTCTTGATTTCAACTAAGATGTCATTAACTCGAGTTTCTTCCCTCACCCAATCTGCTCTTTTCTTATCCCTTAACGTTACACCTATCATTCTTCTTTCCACAGCTCGTTGCGTCGTCCTCAACTTAAGTAGAACCCTTTTCGTAAGCCTCCAGGTTTATGCCCCGTACCTGAGTACTGGTAAGACACAGCTGTTATACTTTTCTTTTGAGGGATAATGGCAACCTGCTGTTCATGATCTGAGAATGCCTGCCAAACGAACCCCAGCCCATTCTTATTCTTCTGATTATTTCAGTCTCATGATCCGGATCCGCAGTCACTACCTGTCCTAAGTAGATGTATTCCCTTACCACTTCCAGTGCCTCCCTACCTATTGTAAACTGCTGTTCCCTTCCGAGACTGTTAAACATTACTTTAGTTTTCTGCAGATTAATTTTTAGACCCACCCTTCGGCTTTGCCTCTCCAGGTCAGTGAGCATGCATTGCAGTTGGTCCCCTGAGTTACTAAGCAAGGCAATATCATCAGCGAATCGCAAGTTACTAAGGTATTCTTCATTAACTCTTATCCCCAATTCTTCCCAATCCAGGTCTCTGAATACCTCCTGTAAACACGCTGTGAATAGCATCGGAGAGATCGTATCTCCCTGCCTGAAGCCTTTCTTTATTGGGATTTTGTTGCTTTCTTTATGGAGGACTACGGTGACTGTGGAGCCGCTATAGATATCTTTCAGTATTTTTACATACGGCTCGTCTACACCCTGATTCCGCAATGCCTCCATGACTGGTGAGGTTTGGACTGAATCAATCGCTTTCTCGTAATCAACGAAAGCTATATATAAAGGTTGGTTATATTCCGCACATTTTTCTATCCCCTGATTGATATTGTGAATACGGTCTATTGTTGAGCAGCCTTTACGGAATCCTGCCTGGTCCTTTGGTTGACGGAAGTCTAAGGTGTTCCTGATTCTATTTGCAATGACCTTAGTTAATACTTTGTAGGCAACGGACAGTAAATTGATCGGTCTATAATTTTTCAAGTCTTTGGCGTCCCCTTTCTTATGCATTAGGATTATGTTAGCGTTTTTCCAAGATTCTGGTACGCTCGAAGTCATGAGGCATTGCATATACAGGGTGGCCAGTTTCTCTAGAACAATCTGCCCACCATCCTTCAACAAATCTGCTGTTACCTGATCCTCCCCAGCTGCCTTCCCCCTTTGCATAGCTCCCAAGGCTTTCTTTACTTCTTCCGGTGTTACCTGTGGGATTTCGAATTCCTCTAGACTATTCTCTCTTCCATTATCGTCGTGGGTGCCACTGGTACTGTATAAATCTCTATAGAACTCCTCAGCCACTTGAACTATCTCATCCATATTAGTAACGGTATTGCCGGCTTTGTCTCTTAACGCATACATCTGATTCTTGCCAATTCCTAGTTTCTTCTTCACTGCTTTTAGGCTTCCTCCGTTCCTGAGAGCATGTTCAATTCTATCCATATTATACTTCCTTATGTCAGCTGTCTTACGCTTGTTGATTAACTTCGAAAGTTCTGCCAGTTCTATTCTAGCTGTAGGGTTAGAGGCTTTCATACATTGGCGTTTCTTGATCACATCTTTCGTCTCCTGCGATAGCTTACTGGTATCCTGTCTAACAGAGTTACCACCGACTTCTATTGCACACTCCTTAATGATGCCCACAAGATTGTCGTTCATTGCTTCGACACTAAGGTCCTCTTCCTGAGTTAAAGCCGAATACCTGTTCTGTAGCTTGATCTGGAATTCCTCTATTTTCCCTCTTACCGCTAACTCATTGATCGACTTCTTATGTACCAGTTGCTTCCATTCCCTCCTCAGGTCTAGGCTAATTCGAGTTCTTACCATCCTATGGTCACTGCAGCGCACCTTGCTGAGCACGTCCACATATTGTATGATGCCAGGGTTAGCGCAGAGTATGAAGTCTATTTCATTTCTAGTCTCGCTGTTCGGGCTCCTCCACGTCCACTTTCGGCTATTTCGTTTGCGGAAGAAGGTATTCATTATCCGCATATTATTCTGTTCCGTAAACTCTACTAATAACTCTCCCCTGCTATTTCTAGTGCCTATGCCATATTCCCCCACTGCCTTGTCTCCAGCCTGCTTCTTGCCTACCTTGGCATTGAAGTCGCCCATCAGTATACTGTATTTTGTTTTGACTTTACCCATCGCCAATTCCAAGTCTTCATAGAAGCTTTCAACTTCCTGGTCATCATGACTGGATGTAGGGGCGTAGACCTGTACTACCTTCAATTTGTACCTCTTATTAAGTTTCACAACAAGACCTGCCACCCTCTCGTTAATGCTATAGAATTCCTGTATGTTACCAGCTATGTTCTTATTAATCAGGAATCCGACTCCTAGTTCTCGTCTCTCCGCTAAGCCCCGGTAGCACAGGACGTGCCCGCTTTTTAGCACTGTGTATGCTTCTTTGGCCTCCTAACTTCACTGAGCCCTATTATATCCCATTTACTGCCGTCTAATTCCTCCAATAGCACTGCTAGACTTGCCTCACTAGATAACGTTCTAGCGTTAAACGTTGCCAGGTTCATACTGCCAGGTTTTTATACTGTATTGTTTTTCTCATGTAACTGCTGATATTAGCTGTGACCCACTCCCCTCTGTAAAGCCTCGACAGGCCTTGAGGGTATAATAAATGAAATGTCTGCAGTCATGAAGGACTTTAGTCAACTGCTTCCTTTGAAGTAGCTGCCCATTATGCCCTATCATCCCAGCACTAATGGTGTGGTTAGTCATGGGTTGTTGGAACGCATGATAGGGCGCATGTGTCAAGAGCACCCAAAAAACTGGGACCACTTCCTTGGACTGCGAGGGGTTCTTCGATTTTTAGAGTTCTCACAGCCCACCAGCAGCCTGCCAGCAGCCAGCTAGTTCCGGTCCTGATAGGAAGTCACATGCCCTGGGATACCAAGACAACCCAAAGCCACCCGAGGTTTGCAAAATCAAATGCCGGGACAGGTGGCTGCAGGATAAACATAAACATGCTTAACATGTTTATGGCATTAGGCAAGCATCAGCAGGCATTAGTCTATGAAAGGTGCAATAAATGCCCTTGTGATTGTTTGCACTACTGTGTTGTCGTTCCTTTGTCCCAAAAGCGTGGGCGAGAACCCCACAGATGCCAAGACGCCAAATTGTGCTTAAATGATCATATCTATGAAAGCGATCACTCAAGGATGCCTGCTCACAGCGATCACGTCTTGCCCACTGGCGACATTGATAAGTGGCATTTTCTCATCATTCGACAAGACACGAAAAAGTAGGTTATCGGGTCCATCGTATATACATAAAATTTCATGCCAACCTGGTTGGGCTTCAATTTCAGAAAGTTTGTTTCAGCTGATGGTGTTTCTCTTCTGCCCTATGCTGAAGGAGCTGGGGCAGTGGCTGGCTCATGAAAATGTATGCCGCCGGTGACTAGCGAAAAGTTTCTCACGGAAAACAGTATTGGTCGATCATGAGAGCAATAAGCTAATGTACCCGTGGCCATTACTCAACCAGTGCATTCTTTTAAAATCAGTTATAAGCTGCCACCCAAACATACAATGGAGAGACGGAGCAAACACTGGCTAGATGTGATGCCTTGACTAACAGCAGAAAAAGGAGATATCACTGCATATATGCGACAGGTGTGAAAAGGGATACCACAAGAAAAAGATGAACCAAAAAGGCACTGCAATGTGTGGGAATGAGTGTCGATAACTTGCGCGGAACACAATGCAGATAGCATGCATGCATGAGAGCGTGGCATGCTGTTAAAGGCTGGGAAGAAGCCTGTCGGGAACCAAGGGGTCACAGTGGTGTGCCAGAAGAAGAGGACCAGCGCAGCAGGCTCCTAAAACTGAAATGCTCATGCTTTGCTTGCGCATTAAGCATGCCCCACCCATCTTTATTTTCCTCGTCTTTCACAGCCAGCAACAAGGCACAGGCTGAGAGGACAGCCATCTCCAAACTCCTCGGAGATGGACAGGTGCTGGAGGCACGTGCTCTTATGCACTGTGGTGCGGTCTAAAATACTCTGCTCAAGTTGCTGGTACAGGGCACTGCCCAACGGTGCAGCGATGACTTCCGCCACCTCTTGAGCAACCTCAGGAGACAGGTTGCAAAGTAAGTGGCGAAACCGAGCAGTCTCCGAGGTGATGTGGTCCAGATCGAAGATGGCTTCGACTTGGGTGAACCAAACCTGTGGGTTCTTGCGCCAGAATCTGGGCAGGTGGAGCTGGAGAGCTGCGACATCCTGTGGGTACGAGTTAGTGTCAGGCGGAAGGTCACCTAAGGACAGTAGGTTGCTGGGCTCGGTCATCTCTTAGCCAGGAGTCACCACTGTTGGGAACTGAGGGGTTGCAGCGGAGTGCGAGAACAAGAGGACCAGCATACAAGGCTTCTAGAACAGACCTGTTCGTGCCATGCTTGCACATTGAGCACGCGCCACCCATCTTTATTTTTCTCGTTTTTTGCAGCTGGCTGAGAGCACCAACCTTAGCATTCCCACGTTGTGGCATTGGTGGGTGCTAAAAGCCTCCACAGGACACACAAATACAGACACAAAAAGCTTCAAATAGTTTGCCGCCTCTCCTATTGCACTACTTCGCAAGGCAGAATGATGCGTTTAGAACCTTAGAAGATAATGCTAGAAGTAATGAAATCTGAAGGTTACCGTAGCCAGTTGGCTGAGCTAGGTATAAGTCCTCAAGCACCCGTATTGTAATCTGTAAAATCTCCGCACAGAAAATAGTGAGCGCTCATCACCTCTTTTTGTCGTGTGCTAGCCAGAGCACTTCCAGAAAGCAGCCCGACCAAAATCGTCCTGGCTGGTTCTGGCAGCCTGCGGGTAGCCAGAACTGTCCAGCTTGAGTAAAACGAACCCACTATGGAAGTGTGTTGCACAGTGGGTGGAGCAACCCAAGAAAAATGAAGGCACTCTGGCTGGTTCTGGCAGCTCGTGGGTAGCCAGAAGTGGAAAACTGAAGCGGCCCACTTTCGCCTACAGAGAGCTCCCACAGTGGAGCACTGGGTTCTCCCCATTCAAATTGCTGTATGGAAGACACATGAGGACCACTGACTGTTCTCAAGGAGCTTTGGAAATATGCAAACCTCAATGAGAACACAAAGACAATGTATACATACATAATGGAGTTTCACACAATAGTTCTGCGGAAACCCACAAGGGGGAGAGAAATAATTAACGTACGGGAAAATGAGACATCCACCCAAACATAGCTAAGTGCTGCAAAGGAAACCCATACGGGTTCCTCGAAAGAAAAGCTTCGCAGTTTAAGAAAAATTCGTCCTGGTCCGGGACTTGAACCCGGGACCACCGCCGTTTCGGGCAGCCGCTCTACCATCTGAGCTAACCAGGCGGCTAGCAGATGGCAGGCAAAGTCGAATTTATTAACAACTCAGAAGCAAAGTCAAGAGTTCAATGTAATAGTTCTGCGGAAAGCCGCAAGGTGGATAGAAGTAATTAATATAAGGGAAAATGAGGCACCCACCTAAACGTAGCTAAGTGCACTTAGCTACATTTGGGCGGATGTCTCATTTTCCCTTATATTAAATATATAATGGAGCTTCAGCAACATCTGGAGAACACATCTGCCCTTGCATGCAAGGAACTATAAAAGGCGAAAAGGCTGCAGAAAATGATGATACTATGACAAGAAAGCAAGAAAATGAGAACTTTCTCGAGGTGACCAGGTGACCAGGAGCCGACACCAACAAACTTGTTCCCTCCTGAATGGGGCTCTTCCCAGTTATCAAGAAATGCAGCAAGTTGGACGACCTTGTCGACCTGGGCAATAAGTTAAAGGTCTTTCATATAGTCATGTTGAAAGAATATGAGGAGCGCAAACCTACAGATCGATGTCTGGTAGCAGGTGCTACCGATTCTCTGTTGAGCAATATAGCGCTAAACCAGGTTTCTTGTGGTGATGCGTATCACACTAGGTCTGACACATGACTGGACGGACATTAGCATAACCCCAGGGTTCAGCACTGATGAACGATGCCTTGCTGTGAAACCTGGGAGCAGTTTCAAGGATTTTTTTTCTTGGAGCAAGCCGTGAAGACTGGGTTTATGAAGCCGTGCACCGCTGGCTTCTATTGGTGTCTGGGGATTTAGACCCCGTGCCCTAGATGTTTGTACCAGTCAACTGCAACTAGGCCACCATGAAGGTGTTGCAATATGGCACAACTAAAGCTCGTGCTGTGACCTGGTAAGGCATACCTTCCACATGGATGCGATGATGACCAGCGTAACACCACGTTGCCAAAGTTGTGGTCAAGTGAACGACCATGCACAAGGGCGTGAATGTTGAGTTCAGATCCCAAGAGGCATTTCCTGTCTCTGCTACTGCATACAGAACGCTGTGCTGAAAATTTACTTGCCGACTACATGAGCCGAGTGGCTTTCACTGAGCCTCTTTGAGTTCATCATTGTACACACACCTGCCTGTCATCATGTCCTGTACCTGAAAGTGACCACTGACTGTCAGTCTGAATGTGTCTTTGAACTTGTGTTTGAACAACATTCTGAAATTGGGGCAAGTGTAATAAGAAGCTAGTACTGAAACAGTAAACGAAACAAAGAAAGCCAAGAAGTCTATGAGCGTGGAAAAAGAATGAGGAAGTTAGAATGTGACAGCTGCATGTGGAAGCTCATGATCTTCAACGCATGTTGGCCTGATCTAGCGCTGCCAGGCTAGCCAGGGCATATACGTGGCTGTGATGTGTTAAGTGTGTAAATGCTGTGAGCGAAATTTGTCAGCCCTGCGAAGATGACAACAACGATGGTGGCACAAGGCGGGAAATCAAAACATGAAGCATTCAGCCAATGAGCGACCTATACAGCAGTGCCGAAAGGGAAAAGAAAAGAATCCAGGGGGTCAGAGATGAGCAAGCCAGTGGAAAGGAAGGTGTCTGCCAGAGCTTCCGAAGCAGGAGTGAAGCTGTCGGCCATCAGGCCTATGCTTTGTGCTTCCTATGGGACCAGGGCGACTTTCCAGAGGCGTGGTCACTACATTATTCAAGCCGTAGAAAGGAAGGCGCTGTACCAGCTTTGAGGTTTTTACTGTGCCAAAGGTACATCCTCATCTTCTTAACATCGTAACCATACCTCCTCCTGTATTGATGGATTCTTAGTGTTCGCCTGGGGGCCACAGGGCCCGCTTGCACAAACGCGAGCCTCTAAGTCCAGACTTAAATCTGAATCTTGTCTTATTGTAACCTAAAATAAGACTGGAAAGGACTTGGTTTTGACAATGACTAGCCTCACCACCACTACTCCATTCCAGACGCCACCTACGTCGCCACCTCGTCCTGTCCGTCTCGCTGCTATAGTGTAGACCATCAAACTGTAGGCCTTCTTGGTCCTTTCTTTGTACACTATTTTATTTTGTGTTTGATTAGTTGTAGAGTTTTGTTTTCTCATTGAGCTGTAGTTTTTTAAATTAATGGCTTGTTGTGTGACAACAAATGACTTCATCACTTCATGCACTGAGGCTGTGCCCCAGCAGCCATTAATTCATTGAAAGAACCTCACCACAGTGGCCAACCTGGGAAACCAGACGGACAGGACCGTTGCCATCAGATTAGCTGGAACGAGACTGTGGTGTTCCTGGGGTGAGCCAGCGGACTGAGCCGGTGCTACCAGACCAGCCGAGACAAGAATGCAGTGTTTCTGGGTAGAGCCAGGTGAACGGGACTGGCACAACCAGACAGCACGGGCAGTTTGTGGTCCGCTCGTGCACTGCCCTGCCTGTATAGCTTGGGCATACAAGGAGCATTTCATTACTGTAAGCACCAACACAACCATACATTGTAACCGACAGACACTGCAAGGGACCACCATCTCAGCAACGTCAGAGACGGCTGATACAGTCAGAAGCACTTCGCTATAATTAACTCTCATGTGTTAAAACGTCTCATCCTTGCAGTTCAGTCATGTCGTGTATAAATGTTTGTCCAGGCTGTGCCACTGCTGTCTGTATCTGAGGGCACACAAACGACCACAGTAATATATAGAATTTCACTACAGGCAGTAAAACATATATCAGCATCTTAAGACATGGATGGTATGTAATATTACCTTATTATAACAAAGCAGCATTTGACACAAAAATACTTTCAATATACCCAATAATCATTCAATATACCCAAACCCCGCAATTATTCAGAAGACAATGCCTGCACTTGTATTTTCTTCAGAGGGGATTTTGTCCCTAATAGAAAACTTAAAGCTTCCATCCTCTGCTGGCATTGACAACCTCAACACTAAGATACTGCAGAACACCAAAGATACATGTTCATCTCTGTTGTGCTTGTTATTCACTCAGTCACTCCTCACAGGCCAACTGCCCAAAGATTCGAAACAAGGGAAGGACGTTCCAGTCTACAAATCAGGTAACAAGAACTCATCTCTAAATTACTGTCCCATTTCTCTAACTAGTATTCCCTGCAAAATCATGGAACACGTCATCTATACTCACATCTTGGCATTTCTCGACTTGAATAACTTTTTCAATCCTGCCCAGCACGGGTTTCACCACGGTTACTCCTGCGAGACTCAGCTTGCCACATTCTTACACGATCTGCACTCTAACCTTGATTCTAATCTTCAGTCTGATGCAATATTTTTAGATTTTGCTAAAGCCTTTGATAATGTACCCCATAAACGCCTTCTGATAAAGCTGTCCCGCTTAAATTTTCACCCTAATGTACTAAAGTGGATTGAAGAATTCTTGACTAATCGTTCACAATTCGTCACCATTAATAACAGGAATTCTGATTCAGTCTCTGTAACATCAAGCGTCCCGCAGAGATCCGTGCTCGGCCTGCTACTTTTCCTAATTTACATAAATGATTTACCATTAAACGTAACATCTAGCATATGTATGTTTGCGGATGATTGTGTGATATATCGTGCTATTATTTCCACCACTGACCAACCTTCTCTTCAAAGTGATCTTAATGTTCTCCAGGACTGGTGTAACAAGTGGCTAATGGAACTTGACCCACGTAAGTGTAAATATTTGTCCATTCACCGTCGCCGTAATTCTCTCGTATTTCCTTACGTAATCTCTGAAGTTCCGGTACAACTAGTTCATTCACACAAGTATTTAGGAGTAACACTTTCAAGCTATCTTTCCTGGAATTCTCATGCTACTAACCTAATATCATCCGCAAACAGGACGTTAGGATTTTTAAAATGCCACCTACATCATGCTCCTCAACATGTAAAATTATTAGCCTACAAATCATTTGTCAGGTCAAAACTAGAATTTGCATCGCCTATTTGGAATCCTCATGAAGCATACCTAATTAATGATCTTGAATCTGTACAAAATCACGCAGCTCGTTTCATCCACTCGTCATATTCCTTTGATATCAGCGTTTCCTTCTTAAAAACTGCATCCGCATTATCCCCCTTATTGCTCCATCGTCGCATTGCCAGCCTAGCTTTATTTCACAAATTCTTTCATAGCCCTATGTGCATCGCACCTTATATCCTTCCCCCTACACGCATATCTCACCGCACCAGCCATCAGCTACAGGTTGCCCATCCTCGCTCACGCAGTGTCACGTTTTCAAATTCTTTTTTTTTCCTCGCACAGCTGCAGACTGGAACGGCCTTCCTAACGACGTTGCTGTCATTATGTGCCCATTGACGTTCGTCGAAAATGTAAAAACTCCCTGTTAATGTGACTATGTATTTTTATTCTTGCCACCCCTTATGTAACGCCCGATTTATTGGGGCCTTTAAGGTAATAAAATAAAATGAAATTAAATGAAATAAGCATATATTTGTTACATCCCGATATTGGAGAGAAACGGTTTAGATCTACTTTGTTATATCCGATAATTGGTTATACCCCTGCTTACTGTATCCAGGTTTGACTGTATTTAGAGAACTACAGAATGACTAAAGAAAGGGATGGTTATTAGTTGATAACCAATTTGTGCTAACTCAATCTATAGAAAGCAAAGGCTGAAACTAGGTCATCATGCATGGCTTTCTTGGAGATAGGCATCACTTGTAACAAGAAAAATACTGAAATTTCTTGAATACTCTTATAGAGAGAGGGGTTTCGATGAAAATATATTATAGCGCTACCAAAGAAAATAATCTACAGGACAAATAATGTTGAGATATATTATGGGAAGGCATAAAAAGGCAACAGAAGATATTAACAGAGGCCTGTGATGAAGGACACTTTCATCACAGGATTGTCACTGATTCTTTTTATCCATATAAGGAGAGTGGAAAAGGAGGTTGAGAGCAGTGAAATAGGGTTTTGTCTCTCAAGTACTATATAGAACAATTGAGGTATTGACAAAGCAGTGGCTACCAGGCTTAATATATGCAGATGAATGTCTTGGGAGGGAAATAAAATGGGATTTCGCTATAAAAAAAGAAAGTCTTATGGTTCTCAGCAGCAACATAGATCAGCGAGTCTCAACATAGCTAGGATCGCAAACTACCTACAGTAAAGCATCACAAATATCTTAGAGTGCAAATAAATGAGAGCACAAATGTATTTTATAGCCCATGAAGAGGCATTTAATGTAAAAAGCAAGAGAAAGTCCTATAATGAGGCACATACAAAACATTATAGGTGTATAACAAACACGTTGTAGTGAGGAACCTGTGGAAGGGTGTAATGGGTACCACAGCCTATGCTTGGAAATACGGTGCTATATTTAAAGACAGAAATACAATCACGACTGAAAATAAACTAAACAGCAGTAGATGGATTAGCATTAGGCATTCATGAAAATACTGCAAATGAAATGGTACAAGGTGACACAGGATAGGTAACATTTAAGGTAACGCAGGATCAGTAACGAGGTAACAGGATGGTAACAGGATAGGTGATGAAACCACATTAGTAAAATACCTTTCGATAAGTAACTGAGGCACATGGATAACATCAAATGGACAACAAGGGTGTTCTCCGTTTTTCTGGCTGTTCTCTGGTTGACATTCAATGCCAACCACGCCATCATATTCCACTGGCTGCCGATGCCAACGCTGCACAAAAACCGCCATGGCACTCCTCTTAACAGCTTCTCTGTAAAAGAGCATTAAAAGTGGACATTAAGAAGGTGAGTAGTATTGGTCAGAGAATATGGAAAAGAACAAGACAATTAAAAACTAAAAAATGGCAAAGAAAGAGATCAATGAGGAAGTGTTTTATGGTAATTAAAAGGGCATCAGACTTTTTTTCTGAGGCTAGGACAAGCTGACAGTGTGTAGCATGCAAAAATACTGTGCAGACAACTAAGCATGTTTCCTTAGCATGTCAGGGCATTCACCCATAAGTTTACCTACAAATGTGGTCAGTATTCATGAAACCCTAGATTACAGTGAGCTAGAATTTTAGTGGTGTGACCAGGCGGTTGCTAGGAAACAAGCCTTTCTGCGTAAAAAGTAGCAGTGCAGCCCAGCTTCGCTGGTGGCTTCCTGCCAATGCTTGAGAAGAAACGAGCTTGCGTGAAGATGATGATGATGAATATGGTGTTTTGTGGCGCAAGGGCCAAGTATGACCAAAGAGCGCCAAGCCCAGGTGAATGTGTTCAATGTGAAGCTATAAATTATGAACAAGGATGTGACAGGGCTGTAAAGGGGCCTAAAAGACGGTAGAAAACATGAATTAAAACTATGCCAATGACTATGAAACGTTTATTATTTTATTATTATTATGGGGTTTTACGTGCCAAAACCACTTTCTGATTATGAGGCACGCCGTAGTGGAGGACTCCGGAAATTTTGACCACCTGGGGTTCTTTAACATGCACCTAAATCTAAGTACACGGGTGTTTTCGCATTTCGCCCCCATCGAAATGCGGCCGCCGTGGCCGGGATTCGATCCCGCGACCTTGTGCTCAGCAGCCCAACACCACAGCCACTGAGCAACCACGGCGGGTGACTATGAAGCGTGCAAAGGACGCGAAAGATACATTGCGAAATAATTTTAATGCGTTAAAATTAGTCACAGGCTAAAAATTCCTAAAAGCACTACTGCCGTAACAGAGCCCTTGAAGCGCAAGAACCTGAAGGCGCATGCTATACAAGGACTAATATCACAGCACCATCCTCTGTAGAGAGGATGTGCTACGAAACATTTGGGCTATTAACATGCAAGACCACATCTTTCAAGAAATCCAGGACAGCTTTGGTGGTAAAAACGGGTTCTTTACCTATAAAAATAGCAGCATGGAGAGGGAGACAACAGTATGCTAGAGGAAAATGTTTCCTTCTTTCTCTTTCGGCTTCCCTACACTCCATGAGGACGTGGAGGATGGTGAGCCTTTCACCACATCTGCCACAGGTAGGAGGTTCGTTGCCAGTAAGCAGAAAATTGTGAGTACCATATGTGTGTCCTATTCTGAGTCTACAGAATAAAACGTCAGTTCTTCGTGATTTTGTAACAGAGGGCCAGAAACCTAATTTTGGCTTAATCAGGTGAAGCTTATTATTTGTTTCGCTGTCCCACAAGTGTTGCCAGTGGCTTCGCAGATTAGTTCGCAAGAAAGGCTTGAGATCTATGGTAGAAATAGCAGCGATAGAATTGATAGCTTGCGATGTAATTGATGTGGCCATTTGATCTGCCAGAACATTACCCTCAATGCATCTATGGCCAGGAACCCAGCATATTATTACATGTCTGCGAGATGAATAAATATTGCACAAGTACGAGTACAGCTGGATAAAAACAGGATTTTTATGCTTTCTCAAGGACACCAGTGCTTTTACGACACTTAACAAGCCCGTGAATATTATCGCTTTGTCCAGTTTTAATTTCTTTATGTGTTTTACCGCACACAGTACTGCATACGCTTCTGCGGTAAAGATACTTGTATGGGGGTTCAATACACCTGATTCAGAAAACGAGAAGCCAACAGCCGCGTAAGACACGCCAACATGCGATTTTGATGCATCGGTGTAGAATTCAGAACTGGAGTACTTTGATTGCAGTTCATGGAAAAGCATCCAAAGTTCGAGCTCTGGTGCATATTTTGTAAGTCTTACAAAAGATATATCGCATTGAATGACCTGCCACTCCCACGGAGGTAGCTGCTTCGCTGGAGGCATTAAGCGATGTTCGAAGAGTGGGACATTCATTTCCATGCTAAGCTCCTTCACACGCAATGAAAAAGGCCGTCTCAAAGAGGGTCGATTATGGTAAAGTGCAGTGCACGTCAAATCGGTAATAGTTTTAGAACACGGATGTTCAAGATTAGAGTGCACTTTAAGAAAATACGTGAAGCTGATGTATGATCTCTGCATATGGAGTGACCACTCATTCGATTCTACATATAAGCTTTGAATCGGGCTAGTTCTGAATGCGCCTGTCGCCAGACGGCTACCGAGGTGGCGGACGGGATCCAGCATCTTTAGTGTGCTCGGGGTGGCAGAGTTGTATACTGTGGCACCATAGTCTAGCCGTGATTGAATGAGGCTCTTGTAGATGTTCATTAGACATTTCCTGTCACTACCCCATGTTGTGTGAGATAGCATTTTCAGCAAGTTCATTGTTTTTAGACATTTAGTTTTGAGATATTTTATGTGCGAGATGAAAGTAAACTTAGAGTCAAGTATTACACCTAGAAATTTGTGCTCTTTCTTGACATGTATTTGTTGTCCACACAGTTCCATGCACAGGTCTGGAACCAGGCCCCTCTTTCTTGTAAAGAGAACACATGAACTTTTGTGGGGGTTGACTTTAACCCATTTTCGTCTGCCCACTTAGATATCTTGTTCAAACCTTGCTGTACTTGTCTTTCGCACACTGCAAGGTTACAGGATTTAAAACCTATTTGTATGTTATCTACGTACATGGAATAAAATATAGCTGGTGGTAATGAAGCGCGGAGTGTGTTCACCTTAACTATAAAGAGTGTGCAGCTGAGCACATCTCCCTGGGGTACACCAGTCTCCTGTATAAATGGACGTGAAAGTACATTCCCGACTTTCACATGGAAGGTACGATTGGACAGATAACTTTCTATCAGGTTTAGCATATTGCCACGGATGCCCATTCCTGACAAGTCTCGCAAGATTCCATACCGCCACGTTGTGTCGTATACCTTCTCCATATCGAGGAATATCGATAAGAAAAACTGTTTGTGCACAAACACGTCGCGAATATTCCCCTCAATACGCACGAGATGGTTGGTTGTGGACCGACCCTCTCTGAAGCCACTCTGATAGGGATCAAGTATTTTGTTCATTTCAAGGATATGTATGAGTTGCCGGTTAATCATTTTCTCAAACAGCTTACAAAGGCAACTCGTGAGAGCTATCGGGCGGTAGCTTGCCGCTGATGAAGGATCTTTACCTTGCTTCAATACGGGGACCACGATCACTTCTTTCCATGCAGGTGGAAGATATTCAGCAGCCCAAATAGTATTAAAAAGTGCAAGTAGTGACAGTTGTGTGTCAGTGTGTACATTCTTAATCATGTCGTACATTATTCTATCGGGTCCCGGTGCAGAGCTGTTGCATAAGATCACGGCAGCTCTCAGCTCGGCAATGCAGAAAGGACGGTTGTATGGTGCGTTTTGTTGGGATTTCCGCTCAAATGCCCTACGTTCTTCTATTTCTCTGTACTTTATGAAGGATTTTGAGTAGTGGATTGAGCTTGACACATGCTCAAAGTGCTCCCCTAGGGTGTCTGCCTGTTCTTCTAAGGTATTCCCTTGTTCGTTCACCAGAGGCAACGGATTTATTTGCTGCCCTTTTAGCTTCCTTACGCCATTCCAAACTTTCACCTCCTGTGTGTACGAAGTTATACCTGAAAGGAACCTCGCCCAGCTTTCTCTCTTCGCCTGACGTCGTATTTGCCTTCCCTGCGATTTTATGTGCTTAAATTCAATGAGATTTTCTGTATTTGGCGATCTGCACAATATGCTCCATGCCTTATTCTGCCTCTTGCGCACATCTCTACAGTTTTCATTCCACCAGGGAACACGTCTTTTATGTGAACCACCATTTGTTTGCGGGATAAACTTTTCAGCAGCATCAATAATAAAAGCGGTAAAATATGCGACAGCATCATCTATACTAAAATTATTTATAAAATCGGGGGATAAATGAGTTGATTCTTTAAAATGCTCCCAGTCAGCTGATGTTAATTTCCAAATGGGAAGACGGGGAGGGTTGTCATGCTGCGTTATTAAGTTTATTGTTATAGGGAAGTGGTCACTTCCAAAGGGATTATTGATCACATTCTATTCCAGATGAGGCAGAAGAGAAGCAGAGCCTATGGCTAGGTCTATGGATGAATAAGAATTGTGTTGGATGCTATAGTATGTTGGCTCCTTCTTATTAAACAGGCAGGCACTAGAGGTCAGAATAAAATTCTCAATAAGTCGGCCTCTTACATTGCAGCGCGCGTCTTCCCATGTGTTGTGGACGTTAAAATCGCCCACAAGTATGTAGGGTTCCGGGAGCTGATTTATGAGATTATAGAAATCTGCTTTTTGGAGGTGATAGTTTGGGGATATATATATGGCACAGACAGTTACCAACTTATTGAAAAGAATCCCTCTAATTGACACTGCCTCGAGTGGCGTCTGTAAGGCTACCTGGCGACAAGCTACGGACTTGTCTGCAAGGATTGCTACACCGCCAGACAAGGTGTTAGCCTCATCACGGTCCTTGCGGAAAATGGTGTACTGTCGGAGGAAGTTTGTGTGTTTTGATTTTAAGTGTGTTTCCTGTAAACACAGAACGTTTGGATTGTGTTTGTGGATGAGTTCTTGCACATCATCAAGGTTTCTAAGGAGACCTCAGACGTTCCATTGAATTATCTGTGTATCCATATTGGAAGTAACTTGGTGCTGAGTGTACGGCAACGGAAGTGATGCCTTAGATTACAGAGCTCTTTCGAGGCCCTGTAACGGGGGTTTTGCCCTTTCTGAAGCGTTCGAGGGAGCCTCGGTGCTCCTTAGGCGTTTGGTGCGCCTTCAGGATAGGTGTAGTGTCCATTGCCTCTTGTGAGGCGCCGGACACGCGCTCTTGCGAGCGAGAAGTTTTCTGAGAGAGTGCTGCCCCGGAAGGCAAGACCCCTGCGCTCACCAGCCCAGAGGTCGATGGGGCTCCCTGAGGGATTTGGCTGCGCCGGCTGTTGCCAGCGCTGGAAGGGGCCGGGGAGGTTGGGGTAACCTCGGCTGCGTCCACCTTCGGGGTCGATGGTCCCTTCTGCTGGGTTGACGGAGCAGCGCTAGCTGCAACCGCCACGGGGGCAGATGGCATAACTGCCGACTCACAGCTTGTGGGTCGGACAGCTGCCGGAAGCCGTTGTGTCGCTGCCCCCTGACGCATCACATCGGCATAGGTTTTCTTGGGCAGGTATGAAACCCGCTTGCATGCCTCCTTGAATGATATGTTCTCTTTTACTTTGATCATTACAATTTCTTTTTCTTTTTTCCCGGATGGGCACGACCGCAAGTACGCGGCATGCTCCCCATCACAGTTTATGCAATGGAGAGTGTTCTCGCAAGCTTCAGAGGTATGTTCATGGGCCCTGCATTTCGCACAGGTTTGGCGGCCTCAGCAGCTCTGCGAACTGTGGCCGAAACGTTGGCATTTGAAACATCTGAGGGGGTTGGGCACATATGGCCTAACACGGAGCTTGATGTACCCTGCCTCGATTGAGTCAGGCAGGACACTCGAACCGAAAGTGATTATCAAGTGTTTGGTTTGGATTTCTTTGCCATCTCGCCTCATCTTAATTCTTTTGACATTTATAACGTTCTGTTCACTGAAGCCCTTCTAGAGTTCAGCCTCAGTGAGCTCCAGCAAATCATCATCCGAGACAACGCCGCAGGTGGGATTCATTGTGCGGTGCGGGGTTACTACTACTTGGGTCTCCCCAAATGATACTAGTTTAGGCAGTTTCTCAAATTGCTTCTGATCGCGGAGCTCCAAGAGGAGGTCACCGCTAGCCATCCTCGACGCCTTATAACCTGGACCAAAAACTTCGGTAAGAGACTTCGATACAAGGAACGGTGAGATTGTTCGCACTGGTTTAGCTGGTTTTTCAGAATGGATCACGTGGAAACGAGGGGAATTGTGGACTTGGCGTCCGAAAAACTGAAAGACCTCTTCGGTGCGCCCTCGTTTCTGAGGGCGATCACGGAGTTTAGGAAAAGCATTTTCCATAGGTACAGTTGGGTTTTCGGCCGCGATGCCAACTACCCACCATGGAGCCCAACAGGGGGGCGTGACACAAGTTCCTGCAAGAGAAACCTTGCCAACGCCAGCCGTACATCGCTGCTATAACCAAATACAGCATAACCAAGGCTGGCTAGCCACACAAGGTTAACCCTTGCCGCCAGGAAACTAGGAAGTGAGGAGAAGTGAAGAGAAGACAGGAAAGATGAAAAAGGCGAGAGAGAAAGACGAAGACTGGAGAGGAGGACAGGAAAAGGCAACTGCCGATTTCCCCTGGGTGGGTCAGTCCGGGGGTGCTGTCTACGTGAAGCAGAGGCCAAAGAGGTGTGTTGCCTCGCCGGGGGGCTTTAAAGGTCCGAACACCGGGCATCGGCTCAACCCCCAGGATTCCCCTTTCCCCGGACACGGCTAAGCCACGCACGGCTACATGCGGGAGGGTCCAACCCTCCTGTGCTCGGGTACGTGGTGTTGCAACACACCAAACGCCTGCTTACGCAGAAGCCCCTGCGGGGAGCTTGCATGAAGAGATTGGCTTAGCGTAGTGGAATTGCATTACCATCCCAGCTGCAGGCTTTGCGTGCGTGAACCATATTGCAGTACACTCTAGCAATAGCTAATCCACACCAAGCTTATTTACCAAGCAGGATAGTGCAGACTTACAAGTGTGTATAAAGCTCTCAGGTGGCTTGAGTGATAATAATGAAGGTAATGCTATTCTATAATACTGCAATAATGATTGTGGCATGCTAGATGAATTGAGTTGTGCTGCTAATAAAACAAAGGATGCACACTGCCTTTTGGTTCATGTGTTTAGTTTGCAAGAGTCCTTCACAAAGACATTTGCCCTAAATGGGCTTCAGCAGCACTGCATGATGAAATATTTTGAATTACAATCCCAACACTGCAGACGTCTGGTGGTGGAGATTGTGTAATGTTACACTGATAATTTGGCATGAATTTGGTGTTCAGTGCTCACTGTGAACAAAACTCTTCAGATTGACATGCTGAATAGCACTTTGCATTGTTTTCAATGGAAGCATTTTGCATTGCCCGAGTTTGGGACTACACGAAATGGCTCAATGACATTCATGACCATGCCAAGGACGTTATCTGATCATACACCCTCATTATCCTTGAACTATGGCCAGCTTGAAGCAAATATACAACTACTGTACATCCTTTGTGCAACCTTTAATATCTAGCTTTTAGCATTTTATAACAGTCATGAAACCAGGGTAAATGCATGAACACACATTATGTTTATATACAGCTGGAACAAAAGTTTAACAAAGTTGAAAAAGACTGACACATGCATATTCACTGCATAGGCATTGAACACCCATGCCAATGAGAGAAACCTGAGGGTCACCACAATGCCCTCTGGACAGTGCGAGAGGAATACTGCCAGCCCAAGAAATATATAAACACCCACAACAGTCTATAGAGATCGGCATAATTGATGTTTAGTGGAAATGTCTATAAATTAAGCCAGTGCTCCAAGAAAAGCTTCAGTTTAATGCAAGTGTTAAAGAGATTGCAAGTATTATAAGCTAGGTTCTGCATGTTTTTCAAAAGCTTAGTGTGAGATAAGCACACAAATTTTGTCTTTTGAAAACCTAGCTGTATACCAGAGTGCTAAACTGTAATAAGTATCCTTTAACTAAATCTGTAAAAACATTGGCTTCTCATTCTTTGCTTGATTCCCAGGCCAGTTATATGCATGTTGTATGGGGTGGAACTGCTCAAACCAACTTGACAAACATTGTTTTAATGCATAAGGGATGATGCACATCAAACACTCTGTACATGCATAGTACTGATAATCTTTCTGCAATACAATATATCCACAACCTATACACAGCCAAACTCTTATACAAGGTATTCTGGCCTGAAGCACTAAAACATACATTTATAGAAATCACCAGTTTTAACAAAACATGTATACCTATTCACAGTACTCAAAATCCTGAGTTATGGAATGTTCGTCATTTTCGAACAAGTTATGGTCACCAAATATATAACAATATTTTACCCAGACTTCTCCAATCCTGTAACAAAGCTTCAATTAATGTCCAAAACCTTTGACAAGTTTAGTTCACAGATTTTGTAGGATCCCTTGCTAAAATTTCATTATGTAGTTTATTTCCAATTGTCTTGAGCCACTATTTCTATCAAGTGTAGGCTTCTTGCGATATTACAACACTGATTTGTATGCTTGACTCATTGCTACTGTGTAAACTGTGTGCTTTGGGCAACTCAAGCTGCATTCGTGCATCTTCCACCTCGACTCCTCCATATATATTTCCCTGTACACACTACTGCAGGTGGCAATATTGCATAGAATAGAAAATGAACGAAAAAAGACAAAGTTACGTTTCACTCGTAACGCAATGCAGTGACGTGATAACTGCCGAAATATAATGCGCAGTAAGCCTTAAGACTTTCATGCAGTGTTTGTTGGTGTGAAAATCTGCAGGTTCGACTGAGCAATCTCTTTCAAGTAAAACAAGTGAGAGTCGTATTCATTTATAGATGCCACACCTCCTTCTGGTGAATTGGGAAGATTTGGATTTTCATCCTCCTCTTTCCTATCCATAATGCAGCCATTGGTTTCTACTAAAACAAACCTTTAGCTTCTTCAGGGGCAGAACAGCCATTCGACCTTTTGGCACCACGATAAGCACTTTTCACGCAATGTAGAACACCATATGGTCTCAATATTAACTTAGTCAATCAATATTGCGGAGCCAGCTTCATGCATATAAAATTCAATGCTGCATTCTGGATAAAAGTTAGCAAACTAGGTTCATGAACGGTTCACGTCAGCAAACTAGGTTCATGAAAGCCATTCCTTTGACGGAATCTTATGTGTATATTATGGTATAAAGCTGCTTATACCATTTTGACTTGCAACAGACGTCTGTGTGTTCGTCATACTTCAATCAAGCAAGAAAAAACAAACAGGTCATGCAACAAGGTTGTTTAAGGATGACCCCGCCCTAGAGGATGTGTGTCTAAATCGAAGTTACAGAGAAGATGTCCAGAGGTTTCTTATAAAGTGCAAAATTTCTCCTGCATAATTGTGCATTGGTTCATGTGAAAGCTATTTAAATTACAACCACAGGATCTGTTCTTTCAACAGTACAGGACTGCAAGGAAACGAGTCATTTGTCGAGTATATGTTTAACCCTTTCAGAGTCGGGTTTTTTAAAGGGGACGAACCCTCAGTGTTGGGTTTCTTTTTTTTCTCATATATTATAAAGCAAACACAACAGTTTGTTTTCGCTGTTCAGAGGGGAAAAGTGACATGGATAATGGCAAATGCACTCCTAGTACGGTCCTCACTAGATAGTGGAGAACGTACAGGTACGTGACCCTGTGGGATAGAAACGTGGAAATGTACCGGTACATCAGTGACATTGAAAGGGTTAACAAAGTATTTCTGAAGAGGCACTGTCAACATCCACGCTAAACAATGTCCAACCGGAGATTATCAGAGGCTTATTTTTTTTTTTTCGCCAGCCTCCTTGAGTGAGCTCCAAGCTGCACTAGTACAATGAATACCAAACTGCAGCACAAATAACAAGACTGCACAGCAGAATTACAATGGAACCTCCACTGTAGAGAAATGCAACAAAAGAGTAGCCACCATAAAAAGAGCAAAAGGACCAATGGCTATGGCCGCTTTAATGACTTCCAGAATAATGACAGTGCACTTGAGGTTTTGGTTTCATTTTTACTAGCATGGCAGCATGAACATATGCTTTCTTCGTGCAGGCTTAGCACAAGTTTATGCTAAAATGCCAATTTGGAGCAGGATGGCGCAGAGGACTTCTCTTGGTGCGATTTGGTGCAATTGGCACAGCTGTTTCACCCCTGCTTTTAACTGCTGTATTCGTTTGGCTTTTCTAAAATTTATATTTTGGTTCCCCGATTACCGGGCCTCATGCTATACTTAAAAAGAAAAAAAAAAAAAGACGACATAAGTGCCATCCAGTAAACATGAGAAGCCAAGCACTTGAAGACTAATGAATATGAAACAAGCACACTCAATCATTGTCATTACATGTAGAATAACAAAACTTATTAAGGATACCTTTGCAGGAGGCGACATGATAGAACATGAAGTGCAGCCAACTCTATTCAGTACACAGATGTTAAGCGGGTATTAGCCAACCATGACAGCTGCTAGTGCAATTGTGCTCAGGATCTGTATTCTCCACGGTTGTAGCATAGGCAGAGTGGCTGAGAGGTAGAATACCACCCAGCTCAGATTAGATTCAGGCCATATTTGGGTACGGAAGACGATCTAGCTATACTGGCAGATGAAGTCCTGCATGTCTCATCTTACAGTTATTCGGTGAGAACTGTGGTGACTACTGAAACAGCTAGAGCATATGATGACATACAATATGAGACCATTGTACGAAACATGAAAACACTGAGCTTCCAGCTTTAGAGAATACAGACCAAATAAACGAAGTACTTTGGGCAATATTCTGAATAAAACCTCCTGCACTCACCAAGCATATAAGTGTGTAGCAGTGAATGCGAGCGTTTTGTCTGCAGGGGAGGTGTTCTGCAGGAGTCCACCTAGTAGACTGTCCACTTCGGCCGCTGCTGATTGGCTGGGGTCCCTCATCTCCTCCTCGCTCATACAGCTGCATCCAACCAGCAGCGGCCGAAATGGACAGTCCACTAGGTGGACTCTTACAGAATACCCCCCCCTGCTTTTCAAGAGTGGTTGATTGCTGCGCCGCCGCAAGTGGCGACTCCGCCGAAGCCGCATGGAGAGTACCGCCCGCTGCACTGGCCCTTCTAGTACACTGTACTTTGGGGTACAAAGTTGAGAAGTCACGAACCTGAAGACTATAAACGGTGGCTCATGGTCGACATATTTTATGAGTTACTTTTGCAGTACTACCATGAAATGAGCTTCCATGGTTATTTGTAATTTCACTCCAGCACTATGCCACATGGCAGTCTAGGCAAGTGAAAAAAAATCAAATTCTTGTGCCAAAGTGATGATGATGTGTGGCATTTTAAGGCGCAAGGGCCAGGTTTGGCCAAAGAGCGCCATGACAAGTGGTAATGTTGACGATGTATTATGGATGGCGTGCACAATGAATTCCTCATGGTAGATGTGACAGGGCTGTAAAAGGGCCTAAAACCTGTAGCTGTAAGTGGCGTAGAATATATAGTTGCTAAAATAATGGCGGTGACTAGGCAGTGATGTGGGCTATGGCAATGGGCTTTTGTTAAAACATTATTCAATAAAACATAACACTGACACCAGAGTTTCAAGAGAGCCCTTGAATGCAGGGCTGTTAGTCATGTGCTAAAAGTTGCCTGGCCAAATGATTTTCAGGGTGTCGGTTTCGGCTAAAAAATCTAAGACTATTTGCAGTTTAAAAAGCGGTTCGTCACTAAGAAAAAATGCAGGGTGAAGAGGTATATTTGCCCGATATGCAGAAGGGAAATACTTTTTGCTCTCTGTTTCTATTGCAGGGCACTGGATAAGAACATGGAGGACTGTCAGGCTATCGCCGCACCTACTACAAGTAGGAGGATCCCCGCCAGTCAAGAGGTAGGAGTGAGTACTGTAAGTGTGTCCTATTCTTAATCGGCAACGAAGTACTTCCTTATACCGTGCTGTTTTGTCACTTGTCCAATTCCGCAATTTTGGTTTTATAATGTGTAACTTATTCAATGTTTGTGTATCCCACTCTGCTTGCCAATAATTCCTCAATTTACGGCGCAGAAAGGGCTTTAGGTCTGTGGCAGGAATGGGGATATTTCCATCTATGCCGCTAAAACTCACTGACGTAGCGTTTTCGTCAGCAGCTACATTGGCCTTTTATACCTTTATGGCCAGGTACCCAGCATAGGATAATCGCTTGGTTGCACATATATGCCGAGCACAACAAGCTATTCAGTTCATTAAAAACGGAATTCTTATGCTTTCGTAAGCTAATTAGGGCTCTCACTACACTTAATGAGTCTGTGAAGACAATAGCCTTAGCGATATTTGTGAGCCGTATGTGTTGCATACGCCTTAAGAATGGCGTATGCTTCCGCTGTAAAGATACTGGTGTGTGGGTTTAGTGGTCCAGATGTTGAAAGTGAGGGTCCCAGAGCTCCGTAAGCAACACCAGCGGGAGACTTCAAAGCATCTGTGTAAAATTCATCACATGAGTACTTCTTGAGTTCCAGAAAACGCGAATATATGTGTGCCTCCGGGCTCATTTCAATATTTCCAAGAAAGAGATGTCACATTGGATAGTCTGCCACTCCCAAGGCGGTGGAAGCTGTGTAGGAGCCATTAGGACATTGTGTAAAAGAGGGACCCCTGTTTTTTCTGAGAGTGCTTCCAACCGGAGGGCCAGAGGAGGCCTAGTGGCTGGGCGGTTACGAAACAGCCTTGCAGTGGACAAGTCGCATATAGTAGAATGACAAGGATGTTTAACATCTGAGTTAACTTTCAGGGCATAGGAGAAAGTTAAATATGTCCTTTGGTAGTGCAATGACCATTCATTTGATTCGACGTCGAGGCTTTGCACAGGGCTAGTCCTAAAGGCGCCTGTAGCAAGGCGGATGCCTAAGTGGTGAATAGGATCTAGCATTTTCAGAGCACTAGGTCTAGCAGAATTATAGACTATTGCTCCGTAGTCAAGCCGTGTTAATATTAGACTTTGGTACAGCTTTAAAAGGCATCTCCTGTCGCTTCCCCAAGATGTACGTGACAAGAGCTTCAGCAGGTTCATAGCCTTGAGGCACTTTGCCTTAAGATACTTCAGGTGTACAATGGTTAGCTTGCTGTCTAAAAGGATCCCTACAAATTTATGTTCACGGCTCACAGATAGCCGGTCTCCATTTAGATCTATTGCGGGGTCCGCCAGTATGCCTCTCTTGTTAGAGAACAGGACGCATGTACTTTTTTGAGGGTTTAGTTTAAAACCATTTTCGTCAGCCCACTTATACAATTTATTTATGCAAAGCTGTACTTGTCGCTCGCAGATACTTAAATTGCATGATTTGAAGATTATCTGGATGTCATCCACATATACGGAATAAAACATAGTATGCGGTATGACAGTGTGGATAGAGTTCATTTTGACAATAAAAAGAGTGCAAGTCAGCACACCACCTTGTGGAACACCAGCCGCTTGCGTAAATGGGCGAGAGAGGACGTTACCAACTCTAACACGGAACGTCCGATTGGAGAGGTAACTCTGAATCACGTTCAGCAAGCTGCCTTGAACTCCCATTTCAGACAGGTCACGGAGGATTCCAAAGCGCCAGGTTGTGTTGTATGCCTTTTCCATATCTAAATATACTGACAGGAAAAACTGTTTGTGGACAAAGGCATCACGGATATTTGTCTCAATGCGAACAAGCTGATCTGTTGTGGATCTATCCTCCCTGAAACCGCACTGAAAGGGATCGAGTATCTTGTTGCTTTCAAGAAAATAGATGAGGCGACGGTTAATCATTTTCTCAAATAGTTTGCATAGACAACTTGTCCGAGCTATAGGCCTATAACTATTTGATGAGGAAGGGTCCTTGCCCTCTTTGAGAATAGGGATTACGATTGCTTCTTTCCAGACGGAAGGAATGTAGCCGGCGGAGAACATGGAATTGAAGAGTGACAGTAGTGTTTCTTAGGTTTCAGGGTGTAAGTGTCTGATCATTTCATACATTATTCTGTTACTTCCTGGAGCGGACTTGTTGCAACAGTTCAGTGAGGCCTGGAACTCAGCCATTCCAAATGGACGATTGTATACTTCATTAGATGTGCATTTCCGATCTAGAGTCAGCTGTTCTGCTTGTCGCTTGTATTTTAGGAATGTAGTTGTGTAATGAGATGTACTGGAAACGTGCGCAAAATGTGCTCCTAGACAATCCGCTTGGTCGTCAAGAGCGTCTGCTTGAGTGTTTACTAATGGCAGAAGATGAGTTGCGCGGTCTTTTATTTTGTTTACCCTGTTCCAGGCTTTTCTTTCATCTGTATAAGAATTAATGCCAGAAATGTATTTTTGCCAACTTTCCCTTTTGGCATGGCGGCGCGTCCTTCTACCTTCTGATTTTATTTTCTTGAAGCTGATCAAGTTCTCGGCAGATGGGCAGTCATGAAGGTGACTTCAAGCTTTATTTTGATTTTTGCGGGCTTCCTTACACTGCTCATTCCACCAAGGAATACGTCGTTTAGAGGGTGATCCAGTCATTTGAGGGATACATATTGATGCAACATCAGTTATATGTGCCGTCAAATATGACACTATCATCGATTGAGAGAGTCCTTATGTCATCCCAGGTCAAATGTGTCAGCTCTCTGTATCGTTTCCAGTCAGCACAGTCAACCTTCCAACGGGGCAGATGTGAAGAAAACTTATCGCTTTTTGTAAATTTTAAGACAATTGGGAAATGGTCACTCCCATATGGATTTTTGATCACGTTCCAGTCCAGGTACGGCACTAGTGTACTTGATGTTATACTTAATTCAATAGATGAGAACGTTTTGTTCGCCACGCTGTAGAATGTGGGTTCTTTCTTGTTTAGTAAGCATGCATTGGAAGATAAAAGGAAGTTTTCTAATAAGCGCCCTCTCGTATCACAACGAGAACATCCCCAAAGGGTGTTGTGTGCATTTAAATCACCTACTACAATGTAAGGTTCGGGGAGTTCTGCGATAAAGCTCTCGAATTCTGTTCTGGAAAGTTGATGGCTCGGAGGAATGTAGAGAGAGCTAACTGTGACTAGCTTATCAAATAGCATGGCTCTGATTGCCACTGCCTCAAGGGGCGTTTGCAGATGTAAATGCTGGCAGGCGATACCCTTATCAACTATAATAGCAACACCGCCTGACGAGGCATAAGCGTCACTGCGATCTTTGCAGTAAATGGCATATTGTTTGAGAAAGTTAGTATGTGAAGGATTGTGGTGTGCCTCTTGCACACACAGCACCCTTGGATTAAACTTGCAAAGGAGTTCCTTAATGTCAACAAGATTGTGTATTAGACCTCTCACATTCCAATGCATTATCTGTGTGGCCATACTGGAAGTGTTTTATGGTGCGTGTCAAGAGATATCAATTAAGTTGGCTCACGAGGTCCCTTGATGCGGGGTATTTCTTTTTTGTTGGCGCGCTCCAGGGAGACTCCGGAGAAGTTTTTGTTACATAGGCGCTGGATGATGGCCGCTCAGCGGGCACTCTCGGGCGTTTTTCAGACCTGTCTGCACGAGCAGTGGCCCTGGGACCGGCAGGCTTGGAGGTCTGCTGGCCCTCCGTGGTAGGGGGCGGCAGAGCAGTGGCTGCTCCCGCCAGGGGGGCTGATAGCGTAAGCGCCGTCACACTCCGTGTGACTTGCACGGCCGCCAGAGGATGTGGCACTGCCCCCCGGCACGTCACATCACTGTAGGACGGATTTGATTGGTTGTGGACAGAAAAACGTTTGCGCGCTTCTGGAAAAGAAATGTTTAGTTTGACCTTCAGTTCGATTATTTGTTTTTCTTTCTTCCATGATGGGCACGATCGCGAATAGGCGGGGTGGTCTCCGTCACAGTTAGCGCAGTGGGTTGTGGAAGAACAGGTGTCTGATGTGTGGTCTTTAGATGCACATTTTGTGCAAGTAGCACGCCCTCGGCAGCTCTGAGACCCATGCCCAAAACGCTGACACTTGAAGCATCGCCGCGGATTGGGAATGTACGGTCGTACGCGTAGTTTACAATATCCCGTCTCTAATGAATCAGGCAGTTCACTTGTCCCAAATGTTATTATTAGATGCTTTGTTGTAATTTCCTTGTCATCACGCCTTAACTTAATTCGTTGCACCTTTACCACGTTTTGTTCTTGCCATCCTTCCAACAGCCCGCTCTCACTAAGTTCAAGGAAGTCGTCATCAGAAATGACACCACGTACAGTGTTCATTGACCGGTGGGGGGCCCACAGAGACAGGAATGTCACCAAACGCAACAAGTTTGGTCAGTTTGCTGTATTGGAGCTTGTCACGCACTTCCAGAAGAAGGTCGCCGCTTCCCATCTTAGTTACTTTGTAACCAGAGCCGATTGCTTCTGTCAGACATTTTGCGACCACAAATGGGGATATTGTACGGACTGTGTTGGTTTCATGTTGACTATGTATTACATGGTACTTGGGAAATACTTCTTTTGGTTTCAAGAGAAAGTTGAAGCTTTTATCGGTGCGCCCCCTCTTCAGGGAGCGATCAGGGAATGGGGGGAAATTTGAAGCCATATATAGGTTTACTGTATTTGGCAGGAATGCCCGCCGCACACCTTGGAGCCCAACCTGGGGACGTCACAGGATAAGAAAAATTCTATTCTGCGTACGCCAGCGGTACGTTCCCACCATAACCTAATATATATACCCAAGACTGGATATATTACACAAGGTTAACCCTTGCCGCCAGGAAATAGGAAGTTAAAAGAAATGAACAGAAGACAGGAAAGAAGGAAAAGTGGGAGAGAAAGACGAAGAATGAAGAGGAGGACAGGAAAAGGCGACTTTCAATTTCCTCCAGGTGGGTCAGCCTGGAGGTGCCGTCTATGTGAAGCAGAGGCCAAAGAGGTGTGTTGCCTCCGCCGGGAGGCCATAAGGTCCGAACACCCAGCATCAGCTCAACCCCCAGGATCCCCCTTTCCCCAGACACGGCCAAGCCGCGCATGGCTACACGCGAGAGGGGCCAACCCTCGTGTGCTCGGGTACGTGGTGTCGCAATGCACCGAACGCCTGCTGACGCAGACGCCCCTGCGGGGTTGTGCCAAAGTGACAATTTTTCTTTTTATTTGTAATTTTCTCACAAAAGATTTTAGGGTTCCAGCAATGGAAATCGGCAGACATCAAACTGACTGGGGGAACGAGCCCATAATTGCTAGTGCTGTAATATATTATGGTGATCTAATGCACATGTTGGAAACTATGCGAAGCAAAGCTTTAGTCAAGCAGTTTGTATTAAGTCCTATACAACTAACAGCGATGGCATTTGTGTACTTTCATCCTATGCAGTGTGCAACCTCATGCAACTAGAACAGTCACAACATTAATCTCATGCAATCTTGACATTGATGCACTACATCGCACAAAAGCTGTGCTGAAATGGAAACACCAAATTGGGTGGATGCACAGTGTGAGACATCTACAGAGCGATGTCTCAAGGATGAAGGCAAAGTACGACACTTGTAGAAAGAAAAATAATGACAGGTGTATGCACAGAGAATTACAACAGCTATCTAGCTGCATTAAAGATTCTGTACCTCTTGTGTCACAGTGGCACATAGTTATTCTGGAGGATTGGACAAGAGTCGACACATACTGTACGTAGTGGCATGTACTGACCAGCTAAATAAAAATTAAATTGAATATAATGCATTATATTCCATTATGAGGTCAGTGTGCTTTAGAGATATCTATGAGCTGGTATTATATGTTCCAAGATTTATTTAGAAATATTTTTTATTATTATTCAGAACAGAGGTGCACTTTTATAACTTTCGTATATAAATATATAAATATACATATCCACAAATATTTCTGGCAAGGTATCAGCCAATCTAGCAGCAGACAGCAGCCATGCCAAACATGGAAAGGTAGGCAAAGAAAGATTTGTTTAAAAAGAAAGTGTGGCAATCAGTACAATCCAGTAAACAGCTGCCCATTCTTTTGTTATACTGCAACAAAATTGAACACTGAAAGATAACCAAGGCAATCATTGTGGTGGACCTCTGGGTCTGCTTGCTACTGCGTTGTCTTCAAAGGCGAAAGACAGTGTGCAGTGGAACAGCACAGAACAGATTTAACGAACCGACAAGCCGCCACTGTGATAACATGAGCCAGCAGCTCGTGAGGAGCAAATGGCAGAATGATGAGGAGGCCAGTGCGAGAAATAGGTTCCAGCAGTCAGTCTGACAACACCACTTTTATTAAAGGGGCCTTGAACCGCCCCTCGGGCTTGGTAAAATAATGTAGTCTGTGGGCAGCATACACATCCGTGGATACCTCAGCCAAGTTTTGCTGTCGTACGTGATGCATGGAGCTCGCAAGTGGATCCGAAGTCACCTTTTTCGCAAACACTCTCTTTTCAACAGAAGGCCCTGTCCTCACTCTCTTGTAGACATACTATTTTGTCATTGGATGCACTATTTCTTCATTCCATTAGACGGCTGCTATTGGCCGATAGCTGACATCAAGTTGTGGCCGGCTACATGGCGTCGATACTGTGGCCGCCACGAAATGAAAGCGTTCGTCTGAAGGAAGTTGCATGCCAGCGCTCCTTGATGACCTTCACTCAGCCACCGCGTATACAACAGCCTGCCTCGAATTTTATGCCACCACTACATTGTGCTATGTCGCAGGAAATCGCTGAGGTATTACCAGAGCAGCGGCATCATTTTCCTGCGGCTGCTCCACTAAGCTATGCTTAAGTCGTTGCGTCGCTCCAATAGGTCCCAGTGGCTGTACCACTCAGTACGCCGAAGTTGTCGTGCGGACCCAACCACTCTAAGTATGCCTCTCCGTTATGCTGACGTCGTGGCTAGGCCCCAACTGAAGCACCCCCTGCTGTCATATCAGCAGCCGTGTTGTACTAAGCGTCCTGTGACATGGGGCGAACCGGTGGCGTACTCCTGACAACTGTCCTATACGCTTTGCGTGCGACTATGACGATTACGCCGCACATTTTTGGAATCATGTGCAGCCGCCTAGCGCTGCACCACCTGTGACCAGCCAGCCCAACCGTCCACATAATGACCACTCGTCGGCTATGTCGCTGACTTTGCACCCGACGCTAACTACCCGCCATTTGCCATCTCCTTGCCATCGCTCTCTGTCACCAATGCGACCTCGCCCCGTCACTTGTGATGAGGAAAACTATTCGTTGCAGCCAAAGAGGCAAGGCCTGCGACACTGACGAAATGTGAAAGTTCTCCACGCAGTCTCTCGAATGCAATCAAAGTGTTTGTTGACAGTGTTCATGCATCTGTACGCGTGGACACAGGAGCTGCCATATGTGCTACGGATGCTAAGCTTTGCCGTATACCACGGAAAGTCGTGACACCTCTTTCTGGGCTGTCCCTCCGCAGAGCCAGTGCTCAGAATACAGTCAAATCCGACTATATCGAACTCGTTTACATGTAATTATTCTACATATCGAACAATTCCTGGACACGGTATAGTTACAATGAGTATAGCTAGCGGCAGTTACGGAACCGTACGGAAAGTCGAAACCGTTGCTTTGTGCCCTCGGAGAATCCAAAGGATACCATCCACGCCGGCGGCAAAGCTGTGCTACATGTCCAGGTAGGCCGCATGAATAACAGATAGGCCGATTGTCACGGGTGCGCCATGGACTGAGAAGAGTGGGCGGAGACTGATGGAAATATTGTCGAGCTGGGCGCACGGGCTGCTGTGGCGGCCAGTAGCTGCTTGGGGGGGTAGGTGCATATGTTGCAGCTGCTTGCGGAGGTGAGGGAAAGGCACTGGTAAGTCTGCATTGAATACCTGCAGACGGAGGCCTTGGGTTCGCGACAACGGCAGTGTAGGTAAGTGGCACAGGCGTAGGAGGCGGTTGATAAGCAAGTGGTACTGCGTTAGCGACTTGTTCTTGTATCACCTGACGAAGGTCGGGAGACAAGCGCGACTCTGAGGCTGGACTGACTGGCAGAAGAGAGTGTTGGCATGCCACTTCTTCTCATACAAATTGCTTGATTTTGTCGAAAATTGCTGAACTGCAAGGAGTAGAAGTGACACCATCACTCAGAGCTGAAAGTGCGACGTCGGGAGCGAGAGCTCGGCACATAGAAAGCCGTTGTTTGCGCAGCTCCTCATAGCTCTGGCAAAGCGTTATGAGGTCGTTGACCGTCTGAGGATTCTTTGCCAAGAGCATTTGGAAGGCGTCATCTTCTATGCCTTTCAAGATGTTCTTGACCTTGTCATCTTCGGTCATATCTGGGTTGATCCACCGGCAAATGTCAGCTACATCTTCAATGTAGCTCGTAAAAGTTTCGCCCTTTTGTTGGGCACGACAGCGAAGCTGTTGTTCAGCCCAAAGTTTGCACACAGCAGGGCGACCAAAGACTTCTTGAAGTGCCGTTCGGAATGCTGTCCAGGTGGAAAAGTCAGCCTCACGGTTGCGGAACCAAAGATGGGCGACCCCGGAAAGGTATAGTGGTATGTAACCAAGCTTGTCGGCTTCAGACCATTTGTTGTGGGCGCTCACTCAGTTGCACGATGACAGCCAGTCCTCTACGTCATGATCGTTAGTGCCACTGAATATGGGAGGATCCCGTTGGCGTGGCGCACCAGGACAGACGACCGGAGGCGGTGCCATGAGTGGTGCGGTAGGACTAGTCTCCTCAGGCATGGGAGATGTGACAGGGATTGTCCGGCTTCGAAGTTCCAGGTTTACAAAGGTCCAGCACCTCCACCAAATGTCGCGAAGCACTTTGAGCAGTAAGCGTTTGCGACTAGAACGATGGAGCAGCGAGAAGTAGTGTAGCCGATCGAGCACCGAAACAAGGTTTTTCTCTTGTCGTCGTTGTCTCTCTCATAGCCACAGCCCCACTGCTCCTTATTCTACAGTACAATAGCAAACATTATGCTTACATCGAACAAAAATAGCAGCGACCCCCGATATATAGAACATCAAGCGGCGGAAATTGCCCCCGGAAGTTGGATTTCCGTCACGGTGGTGGGAAAACCCGGCGGTGTGGCTCTAGGTTTGATGGCCCCAACAAATAAGGGATGATGCAAGGGATGGTAGAATACAATTATTTTGGACTCCCAGCGACAGCTTTCTCAGCAATTCAGGCTTGCAAGGCACATCACGCAGGCGTCTCGCACCGCAAAATACGCTAACCCCATCTGCTTAGTGTGGCCGGTCTAGCGTCATCTGCTACAGAATGTGGCGGCGACGTCCGAAAAACAATCCTAGCTGCCCAAGTAGGGGATACATAATGAAGAAATCGTACCTATGTGGGCGTAATTCTGAGAGAAAATTTGGCAACAGCTGTTCTTTTGTTGGATTAGTCAGTGTGCAGCTGACAGTGCCTGCTTTCAGAAGTGTTTGTGTGTGGGGAAGTAACTTCCGAGAGTAGGGGAAGTGCCCCCCCCCCCCCTGCTAGGCCGAGGAGGAAGACGCTAGAAGGCAAGTAAAACCCCTTAAACTTCGTAAAGTAGCGACACTCTCCTCCTCCGCCTTCACTCCTCGTTTCTCCTCCCTTTCACGCGCCCTCCTCGACCGTGGCGCCGCCTACACTGCTCGAGCGTAGCAACGGCGCCAGCATGCTCTCCTCTCCACTCCGTAGACGCTTCTCGAGCAAAAATGGCGCTGAAGCCCACGTGATGCTATTAGGCCAATAGCGACGCGTAGCAGGCCTCGGCCAGAGCGCGCGAGGAGGAGGCGGCATTCTTCAAAGCGTGGCACTACTTTACGAAGTTTAAGGGGCTTTAGAGGCAAGACCTCCGGGCCGACACCTAGGCGGGAGCCCTGCCCACAAACACGCCGGATATCCAATAAAGTTTTTCCGCCTCTCTGTCTGTGTTTGAATCTGAAACAGGTTATGAACACGACAATCCCAGACGTTAACCGACGTTCATGCCGTTAAAATCGAGCAACATGGTTTTCAGCAAAGTAGAAATCCTTCAGCCATATAATGTAAGCACTTACCGAAATAAAGCGGTGTTGTTACTGTCGTTCGTGCCAACAAGATCCGAAGTTCGCCACTCGTGCACGAATGCGCGAACAAACCGCCGCCGCTAAGCTTTGGAATCGACGGAAAAATAGCGCGAATCGCAACCGTTGCCAGTGGCGCTACCTGCGCCGTGCTACTGAGTTAATGTAATGTTTTTACTTAAATTTTCTCGTACTCACATATTTTTATTTTAAAACAAGTTTAATTGCACAGTTATGTTTTTTTAATTGCATCAAATTTATTTTTGACTTTGGGAGCTATCTCATTGATGTGGCGCCAGATTTGAACCGGCAGACGTGCTCGCGTCAAAACGTGCATAGGAAATCCACGAAGGATCGGCTTCCGCACGCTCCACTTGGGGAGCACAGATATATGCTAATTGCGCTACAAGGACTTTGATGTACCCCACCAACACAACTCTACGTTCTGTTTGGTTTAGTTCGTTCTTATCAAGCATATTTGCAGCTAACAGCAGTAAATTTCTGTGTGCCGTGCACTCGTTAAGGTATGAAAGGACGGTGATCGGCTTACGACTCTTGGGCGATTACACTCATGTTGTAAACGATCGAAAGAAGGTATTCTAAAAGGAATTTGTACTCATCGAAAGGTTATTTACCGGCCCGTGAAAATAGTTTTGGTACAATGTTTGGAAGCTACCATTCATCTAACAATTAAGATCTATTGCCGGGATATGTTGTAAAGATTCTGTATCCTGTAGCACGCCTGGCACTCCACACGGCCCCACAGAGGCCCGACCTTAAGATTGGCACAGTCAAGCGTGCAATGGCCACTGGTGGATACAGAGGGGGACTTGCCCTTTCCAAAACCTGATGACAACATGATCATGATACAGAGGGGGCGAAGCGCGAACGTTGTCATCAACGTTCGCGCTTACAAAATTGGCTGTGCAGCCTCCCCCCCCCCCCCCCCCCCCCGCACGCACGCATGCTTGAGAACAGCACAATACCACTGCGCACACGCTCCGTCACGTGGCTTTTTTCATATTTCGCGGGCTTTCTTTGCAACCCGGAAAAAGTTCTACGTGAGACGTATCGTGAAGGAAACAACTCGATCGGTGCACATGGTTTGTGAAGGTGCTTTATAAATCTGCGCTTCATACTTGGGGTCCTCAGCCAATAATTGAAAGTTGGGTAATTAAACTTAATTAATTAGTGAGTTACGGGGAAAACCAAAAATATTGTCTGAGTTACTATAGGCTATTGCGAATAATAGTATGCGTTCGGTTCAATTCGCTTCCGACGCGCATTTTATTTTTAAGTTATTGGCTCAAGTTATGTGGGACACCCTGTATATGGCACCATCGCCGGGGAAGTCTTCAACACCTCCACATACACTCTTCTCTAAATCAGCCACGTGTGCGACGCACGTTAGCCAGATAATCGACAACTGCATGGACACTTATGCATAGTCGGCATCCCCGTCAACATTAAAGCATGGCAACCCCAAAGATACAACTGAAACAACAATGGAAACACTTGCTTCACTTGACCAACCGCATATATTGCTCTCCGACAAGGGTGAGTCAGCACCAACGTTGACAAACTCCTCAACCAAGCAATGTTGCTATCCCGCATTAGATACAGGGCCAATCACTACGGCCTCTCAATTAAAGGACGACATCGAACAACTCGATGTACTCCCCAATAAGGCACTCCTAGTCGTCCGGGGACTCCATCGACATAACAACATTATCGAGCTTCACCGTTACGCCCAGCTTCTTACAGCTAGTGACTGTCTTAACTGCTGATGCCACACCAAGTCAAAACACTGCTAAAATTCCCTCACAATGATCAACGCTTACTGCGCCATATAGACCCGCCTGCCCAGTGGCGTAACAACTATTCCTCGAGCGGGGGGGCAAACCGCAAATGATCTGTCTCTCTCTCTCTCTCTCTCTGTATATATATATATATATATATATATATATATATATATATATATATATATATATATATATATATATATATATATATATATATATATATATATATATATATATTGCGAATGGCTATGACAATAAGTGAAATAGCCTGGGAATGCTCCAGTGAGTTATATTTACATTTAACAGACATAGACCTATTTATCGATCAAACGTGGTGAACCACGGCGCCCGAAAAATTATTTGAATTTGCATTTATTTCTTGCAACTGCATAAAATGGAAAGATTATGTGGAAAACAAAAGGAGATCAGTGGCTGACAGAGGTCCCTGATCCTGCCCAGAAGCAGCAGTACAGCGCACATATATAATGCACATTTGCTGCAAATAATTTTAATAATTGTACTTGGTGCTTACGTCTACAGCGTAAATGCATGGCTAGTTAATTGGGTAACAGTATGTGTCGAGGTTATGCGCAACGAAGTGCAATCAACATCGATTAGTTGCAATATTCACAAGAAAATCATTGACTCGCCATCCCGGCACTGCGAAAGTGGATGTCCGGCGAAGCTGTTGAAAACCACCACTACAACTGCTGAGGGGGGGTTATGTAATGCTTTATTGCTTTAGAGTAATGGTAGTAATGGTAATTTTGCCCCCCCCCCCCCCGCCGCCGTTGGTCGTACTGCCGTTTTTCCCTCTGCCGCTCCTCGTATTGACGCTGCTCCTCGGGAGTCTTACCTATTTGTTACCTACCCATAACAATGCTGCAACAACAATGAAACCAGTTGCTAGGCTGGTTCTTTTACATACGAAAGGCGGTGCTGAGGTCACTCTCCACGTCGCAAGCTGCCGTCGCCGCGGCCGCTTGCGTAAGTGACCTTTACCGTGAAACGTATCTGCGGAGCGCTACGTACTTCGCATTGTTATCAAAAGCGCCTTATCATCAATTAGGTGGTTCGGATGCTTGTTCGTTATTGAAACGAATGCCGTTCTTTATGTTGTATGCGTGATTCCAAAGAATGTATACACTTTTCGCTTCACTTTCCCGACTGCTTGAAGCCTGCTTCACCTCCTCCGCGGGTCGGCCCGGTAATGCACTACCTCGAGGATTGGCCCACATGTTTGCTCACGGATGATGACACGAAAGCTGCCGACCAACTAGAGGCTAAAAGCTTCGCTGTAAAAAAGGCCGCAGATGTGTGCGACCTTGGAGAATTACCAACCGATTTCCAGCGAAGCTGTTTCTTTAGAACAGTTGCAATAAGTTTCAGTTTCTTGTAATTATGTCACACACTTTAAAAGGTTGCCCGTATATATATATATATATATATATATATATATATATATATATATATATATGACTGTTCTGTTTGAAAACTTGCCCGCATCTAATAATTTGTAGCGTGCTTCTTGATAGGAATGTTAGAAAAACAGTAATTCATCAACACACGTTATTTCACTATAACGTTTACGATAGCATCCTCCCTCTTGCCCCCCCCCCCCCCCTTCCCCACTCAGTAGCCGCTAGATTTGATACCTTTTGAGTTCACAGTTCTATCTGGGCAACGGGATAAATTCTTTGTTAGCAAAACACATTCATAAAGCTCCGGATCGTTTGCATACGTAATTTACTGCAAATGTCATAATTAGTCCCCTGTCTTTAAAGTTTGCCTATATATTGGCCATAGTGCGCCCTTTATTTTCGCCAAATATAAACAAAATTTCTTGTTCAGTTCACCGCGGACATTGCCGAAACCAAGTTGGAAAGTGTAATGGCGCCTGAAAATATAGGGAAATAAATATGACGGCTGAGTAATTATTAGCAGCACTTCTAACCGGACCAGGAACACAAAAGCTTTGTTGCGCATTGCAGTTACATGCCCCCCCCCCTCCCCTTTCCACAAAATATAAACCTGTTGTAAACTCTATAAAGCTATGTCGGGACACTGAGAAGCATAGCTGATAGTGGCCATATCACACACTATAGCGCTTGAATAAAAAATGTTTTTTTACGAAAGCTGTATTTGATCCAACCGCATTTAACTTCGCAAGGAGTTTCCATAGTGTATCACCAAATTTCGCGAAATTTGGCCTAGGCGGCTTTTATAGCCAGGGCAGCGGGATCAATTCTTCCCCGCTCGTTAGACACGCTCAAACACTCTAGAGTGCTTGCATGCATATTTTATTTAAACCCCTAATTACTCATCTATTTTGAACTTCACCTACACATCACCCATTAACCTGTGAGTACAGTCACCATTGCTCAGTGGTTATGGTGTTAGACTGCTGAGCACGAGGTCGCGGGATCGGACCCCGACCACGGCGGCCGCATTTCGATGGGGGCGAAATGCGAAAACACCCGTGTACTTAGAATTAAGTGCACGTTAAAGAACCCCAGGTGGTCGAAATTTTCGGAGTCCTCCACTACGGCGTGCATAATCAGAAAGTGGTTTTGTCACGTAAAACCCCATAAATTAATTTTTAATTTAACTTCTACGGGGACGGTAGAGTATCCGTCTCCAGTGCAAGAGGACCGTGATTCAAACCCCGGTGCCGAGCTATTCCCCACCGGAAAATACAAAAAAAAAAAACCGTGTGTTGAGAAAATTGCACAAACAGGCCTGGAGTGCGGCCTGATCCCGGTGACCAGAACCGGTAACGCACTCTCTCACCAGAGCAGGATTGGCCACCCTGGTGCAGTACTTGGCCACAACCTCCTATATGAATACAACAATCGAACCCCGGCCCTCAGTCCCCAGCAGCCGCGAAGCAACTGACCACGGCGGCGGTCAGATCTGTGACGCTGCAGAGGGTGCTAAGAATACCTGGCTCCGGACAGGCCGCCATTGGAATCTGAACCTGGCAACGTTTAACGTTAGAACGCTATCTAGTGAGGCGAGTCTAGCAGTGTTATTGGAGGAATTAGAGGGTAGTAAATGGGATATAATAGGGCTCAGTGAGGTTAGGAGGACAAAGGAAGCATATACAGTGCTAAAAAGCGGGCATGTACTGTGTTACCGGGGCTTAGCGGAGAGACGAGAACTAGGAGTCGGATTCCTGATTAATAAGGAAATAGCTGGTAACATACAGGAATTCTATAGCATTAACGAGAGGGTGGCATGTCTTGTTGTGAAACTTAATAAGAGGTACAAAATGAAGGTTGTACAGGTCTACGCTCCTACATCTAGTCATGATGACCAGGAAGTCGAAAGCTTTTATGAAGACGTAGAATCGGCGATGGGTAAAGTCAAAACAAAATACACTATACTGATGGGCGACTTCAATGCCAGGGTAGGCAAGAAGCAGGCTGGAGACAAGTCAGTGGGGGAATATGGCATAGGCTCTAGGAATAGCAGAGGAGAATTATTAGTAGAGTTTGCAGAACAGAATAATATGCGTATAATGAATACCTTTTTCCGCAAGCGGGTTAGCCGAAAGTGGACGTGGAGGAGCCCGAATGGTGAGACTAGAAATGAAATCGACTTCATACTCTGCGCGAACCCTGGCATCATTCAAGATGTAGACGTGCTCGGCAAGGTACGCTGCAGTGACCACAGGATGGTAAGAACTCGAATTAGCCTAGACTTGAGGAGGGAACGAAAGAAACTGGTACACAAGAAGCCAATCAATGAGTTAGCGGTAAGAGGGAAACTAGAGGAATTCCGGATCAAACTACAGAACAGGTATTCGGCTTTAACTCAGGAAGAGGGCCTTAGTGTTGAAGCAATGAACGACAATCTCATGGGCATCATCAAGGAGTGCGCAATAGAAGTCGGTGGTAACGCCGTTAGACAGGAAACCAGTAAGCTATCGCAGGAGACGAAAGATCTGATCAAGAAACGCCAATGTATGAAAGCCTCTAATCCTACAGCTAGAATAGAACTGGCAGAACTTTCTAAGTTAATCAACAAGCGTAAGACAGCGGACATCAGGAACTATAATATGGATAGAATTGAACAGGCTCTCAGGAAAGGAGGAAGCCTAAAAACAGTGAAGAAGAAACTAGGAATAGGCAAGAATCAGATGTGTGCGTTAAGAGACAAAGCCGGCAATATCGTTACTAATATGGACGAGATAGTTCAAGTGGCTGAGGAGTTCTATAGAGATTTATACAGTACCAGTGGCACCCACGACGATAGTGGAAGAGAGAATAGCCTAGAGGAATTCGAAATCCCACAGGTAACGCCAGAAGAAGTAAAGAAAGCCTTAGGAGCTATGCAAAGGGGGAAGGCAGCTGGGGAGGATCAGGTAACAGCAGATTTGTTGAAGGATGGTGGTCAGATTGTTCTAGAGAAACTGGCCACCCTGTATACGCAATGCCTCATAACCTCGAGCGTACCGGAATCTTGGAAGAACGCTAACATAATCCTAATCCATAAGAAAGGGGACGCCAAAGACTTGAAAAATTATAGACCGATCAGCTTACTGTCCGTTGCCTACAAAGTATTTACTAAGGTAATCGCAAATAGAATCAGGAACACCTTAGACTTCTGTCAACCAAAGGACCAGGCAGGATTCCGTAAAGGCTACTCAACAATAGACCATATTCACACTATCAATCAAGTGATAGAGAAATGTGCAGAATATAACCAACCCTTATATATAGCTTTCATTGATTACGAGAAAGCGTTTGATTCAGTCGAAACCTCAGCAGTCATGGAGGCATTACGGAATCAGGGTGTAGATGAGCCATATGTAAAAATACTGGAAGATATCTATAGCGGCTCCACAGCCACCGTAGTCCTCCACAAAGAAAGCAACAAAATCCCTATAAAGAAAGGCGTCAGACAGGGAGATACGATATCTCTAATGCTATTCACAGCATGTTTACAGGAGGTATTCAGAGGCCTGGAGTGGGAAGAATTGGGGATAAAAGTTGATGGAGAATACCTTAGCAACTTGCGATTCGCTGATGATATTGCCTTGCTTAGTAACTCAGGAGACCAATTGCAATGCATGCTCACTGACCTGGAGAGGCAAAGCAGAAGAGTGGGTCTGAAAATTAATCTGCAGAAAACTAAAGTACTGTTTAACAGTCTCGGAAGAGAACAGCAGTTTACGATAGGTAGCGAAACACTGGAAGTGGTAAGGGAATACATCTACTTAGGGCAGGTAGTGACCACGGATCCGGATCATGAGACTGAAATAACCAGAAGAATAAGAATGGGTTGGGGTGCGTTTGGCAGGCATTCTCAAATCATGAACAGTAGGTTGCCACTATCCCTCAAAAGGAAAGTGTACAACAGCTGTGTGTTACCAGTACTCACATATGGGGCAGAAACCTGGAGGCTTACGAAAAGGGTTCTGCTGAAATTGAGAATGACGCAACGAGCTATGGAAAGAAGAATGATGGGTGTAACGTTAAGGGATAAGAAAAGAGCAGATTGGGTGAGGCAACAAACGCGGGTAAACGACATCTTAGTTGAAATCAAGAAAAAGAAATGGGCATGGGCCGGACATGTAATGAGGAGGGAAGATAACCGATGGTCACTAAGAGCTACGGACTGGATTCCAAGAGAAGGGAAGCGTAGCAGGGGGCGGCAGAAAGTTAGGTGGGCAGATGACATTAAGACGTTTGCAGGGACAACATGGTCACAATTAGTACATGACCGGGGCAGTTGGAGAAGTATGGGAGAGGCCTTTGCCCTGCAGTGGGCGTAACTAGGCTGATGATGATGATGATGATGACAGTCACCAAACATAACTAAACTGCCTCATTTAGTTCATTCAGTGAGGAAACCAGGCAAAACTAATACATCACGTACGCCTGAAAAAGTAAGAAGAAACTAGATGAGGCTTCAATAATTATTGGTTATATAGAGCGCTTTTTAAAAAGCCAGAAATGTTAAAACTACGGGACATATTGCAGTTAAAATGCTGCCTATTCCTTCAAAGCATGCTATATCTGAAACGCAGAGTTTTCTTGGGACATTGGAAACCGAGCTAATAGTAGCAGCGCGATAATTTGGAACACTTGCTTATAATTTTTTTCACGCTGTACTTGATCAACACGCATTTACCGCCGCACATAAACTTGGCGCATTGTTCCCCTTATGTCCGCGAAATTTGAACTCCGTTGTAGTAGCAATCATGCCCGCGCAGCCTGTCTAAGTCTCACGCCGCTCGTAAAACCTATCAATAACGCTACTGACCACTTGTGTACGTATTCTACGGAAAATGCGCATTTAACCCACCAATTTGGAACATTGCCTACACAATGGCCATACCATGCCCCTAGTTTTCCGTAGATAGAAACAAGGTGCCTTCTTTAGCTCACCGCTCACACCGGAGAAACAAACTACGAATCTCGTAATATGCGCGAAAATACATGCAAAACGAGGGTTTGGTAATTATCTGCGACACTTGCATTTAAAGTAGGAAAGTGAAAGTTTCGCAACGCATTGCGCTTAAAAAATTTCCCATTTTCAAGGAATTTTACGTCCGTATCCCGTGCTGTTGTTTAGGAGTCTGGGAAACATTTAGGTTAGCGGCAGTATGACACCCTATTACGCTTCAATGAGTAACTTTCTACAAAGGCTGTGATGAACGTACACAGAAGAAACATATATCGCCCGTCACTCGGAATATTCTTTCGTATTTCGAATAAATATAAGCACCGTACCGCGAATATTTTACCGAGGATACCGGAGGAAAACAACTAAATGCCGTGTGTAACACATTAAAATTGGGAAACAGCGACTATTAAATAACTGTTTGCAGAGCATATAAGCAACTTACACAGCGCAAATTTTCGGTACACGTCAGCGAAAAAGTAGCCCTCACTTTTTCAAAATACGAAATATCTGCTGCTTTTGCTCCTGCCGGGAAACAAGTAATAGGGTAGCTCTTATTTAGAAACAGCCTGAAAATGCAATCGTAAAAGTCAGAACTGACACATTCGTTTAGTAAAAATCAATTCAGTGTTCTATTGGCATTGAAATTACTCTGCACACTCGACCGAAGTCATTTTTACGAGCACATCTGCGATAAGTCGTGATTACACAATGAAATCCGACAGTTATACCTGTAAGAGGTTTGATTAGATTTTTGATGGTGATAATATACCGAGACTGCAACGCTATGTAGGCTATTTCTGGACAGACATTAAATAGTTTCAGCATTTGGTAAACCAGCTATTTCATGCCGTATAAGGCACACCAGTCGTTGGGCGCGGATGATTATAATACTTCATCCAGAAATCCCCCTCGCCCGTAGGTTAAAGGTCGCAAGCTGATCGTGTTTTCGAATACCATATATGGGTAACAAAAAACTGGCCACGATGCAAGTTCCGCAAGCTGACCGTTCGTTAGAGCGGGAAATGCCCAGCGCCAGACGTTCTCCGCAACGCGAACCTGTATGGCGAATCCCGTGCTTCATTTGCTACAGCGCGTCCCGAGAAGGCACTAAACATAATCATCGCTGTCCAAGCAGGGCATGCGTAGTAAAGAAAAGCATTAGTTATGTGGTCACTCTATTAAGAAATAAATTTTAGCTTATTTTGTTGGACTTTCCAGTGTACAGCCGAAAGTGGCCGCTTTCAAAATTGGGGGGGGATGACATACTTTGCCCACCCCCCCCCACTTTTGACAGAGGGGGCAGGTGCGCCCCTTACTTTGAACACTCAACTAGCCTCGAATCCCGCTTGCCAGCGCGCGCTCACTCCTGGCCGCTCCTGGTTAGACGCCTTGCGCTTCGTAATGAGCTACTGATGGTTTCAAAATGCACAGGTTGGATCTGGCTAGTATCAGTCGGTCAGACGGTCAAACTGGCGCAGAACAATGCCGGTTCGCATCACGTGGATGATGGATGGATGCTATGAGCATCCCCTTTGAAATGGGGTGGTGGATTGCATCACCAAGCTCTTGTTCTTATTTTCTCTAATTCCCTGCCTATATTTTTGAGAAAACACAAACCTCGAAAAAATTCCCAACATCCAATTTTTTGAACCATTACTGGAAACTCTGTTTTTGTACGCCTCCGTTGTTTGTTGTCTCCCTACTTTTCTGACAACAAACAAAGCCAGCCAGACAGCACACTCTACCCTGTCGTACACAAAGCAAAAGTTGCAGTTGCATGTAGCTGCGGTCTGCTGCGTAACGTAGACATCGAGGCCACCACGGGGTGCCGCGACGAGTCCACTGGCTAAGCGCACTGCGGCTTGCTGAGGATCACCGCGTTTGGCTAAAGCTTGGCGCGTCGTTGGCGCCAAAATGGAAAATAGTACGTGAAACAATACGTGAAAATCCAAAATCAAACTTGAACTGCGCTCCACGGTGACGTTCAGTAGGCAGAACGTGGTGGGCACACCCCGGTCCGCCGTAGCCTTTGCAGGGCAAGTAATTGAAGATGGAGCGGAAGCACCGCGACGGGGATGTTTGATGGACAATCCTCTGCTGAACGCATCGAAGTACTTCTTGCGGCAAAGTATTTATAAAATAGTCAAATTTTACTTCAAATGCCTTTCTCGACTTCACTAAGAAGTGGTTCAGGGCCCCTTTAACATGCGCTCATATCAAGATTATCCTCATTCACCAAAGAGATCTGTAAAACGTTTCTCGATAGGAGTACCAAAATTCACATACACTGGACACCACACCACTGCCACGCCAACGAGGGCAACCGATTGACCCATATGAAGGAGCCAGCGAGCAAGTTTTTATAGACAACTGCGCTTCTACGATAACCCGTCGGAGAACCCACGATCACTGCCTTCCCCACTGCCTTCCCCACTGCCTTCCTGCCTCCTCACTGCCTTCCCCAGATACCCACTCCCACGGTGTAAATTTACCGTCTTCTGACTCACTACGGCGGGAGCAGAGTTAACTTTTAGTGGACTAGGGTGCCTCGATGCGCGCGCGCGCATCGAGGCACCCTATAGTGGACACGATTCCAACTCCACCTATCCGTACCTCAAGACATTCCCTGGGCGGCTCAAGTACTGCATGACATACAAGGCATGGACCGGCGCCCCATACCAATACACTGGCAGTTACCAGCCAATGGAAGAAGCACACCATCGATCGGTTGCCCCAGCTGGGGAAATCGGCATAACGCAGTAACTGCGTACATGCCAGGCCATGGTTGCGCTCCGAAAACTCTCTCGGAGTGACATTTCTCTTACGAAGAATGGACCAGACCGACTCATCGGGCTAAGGACACCCTGCTGGCCTTTTGACTACGCGCAGGAGGCCTACACATAATCGCATCCATCTTACCCTTCACCCCCACCCACCTAGGCCAAGGGCCAGGCCCATGGTCAGGCCTAAGTTTACTACTACAACCATTGAAGGACTCTGCTACTACAAAGTTTTGCTACTTCCCGCTTGAGAGAGCGCCGAATGATACGGCCGGAGCCAACGTTACTAGACTAGCTTCAGTTTTAAAACTTGGCGCCGTTGCGCGGAACTGCCACCCGCCTGCGCCTTCGTGGCGCTACAGTCGCGCCCGGCTACACTTCCTCACTGGCCGGCTACGCGGGCGGGGCTAAGTACGCGGTGCAGCGTTGGTGTATTCTGTGGTTCGTTGTGAACGGCGAATTTCAGCAAGCATGTCATCCGTGGAACTGTAGCCTTCGCCGAGTTTCTTAAGAATATCAGCAGACGATGCCGACGTGCTGCGTACCTGACAACATAGGCCGCTATCGGAACGATGTCGACAGTTCGGCGCACCACTTTTTCTGTGCTCCCAGCAATGCGACGCTTCGCTCGGCATGAAACAGAGCGATTCCTCGTGCCGACCGGGAACACTCTGCGAAATCAACGGCACGCGCTCGTGCCACTACTCCCGCGTTCCTCGTCGTCTTCCACAGCTGGCTGCGTGGCGTTCATCTTTCCAGCGTAGAATTTCACTTCACTTCTGTCGTCGTAATGGGGAGGCCCCGTTTACGGGGGTATGAGCCACTCATGGTCTTACGTAACGGAAATATTTAATTTTGAAGAAGTTTAATTTCGAAGAATCACAAGCGCCAAATCGCAGGCGAAGGCTGCTAACCAGCCGCCGAGCAAACTCGAGACATCGAACGCAAGCGACAACTGCGGACTGCGGGCATACCGTCAGTGACGTCGTTCTCTCCGTCGCAGCCGGTTGTGTGTAACCTCATAACTGAGGAATACTTTAATGAACCCTCGGGATTAAAACCAAGTGATAAACACAGGGGCCGCACGTTTCAGCTTCGCTGATTAAGCATCTTCATGGAATGAAAAATCCGACTTCCTTCTTTCTCTTTTTTTTTTGTGTGTGTGGCTTGTGTGTAGAAAGACCGACCTCATCTTGCTTTTTGTAGCGCTTCTTTGGCTTGGTGAGAAGCTTCGGTGGGGATGAAGATCATCCTACAATCACGCACTTTGGCCAGATATTCTGGCTCGTGAGCCTAAACTGTGCGAAACGTTAAGACGACACGAAGAAACACACGACATTTAGAAACGCTCATGAGAGTGGCTTGTTGGGCTAGTTGGTATGTACATGGTTATACTAGGAAAATGCCAGCAAACTTGAGAGTAGAAAAAATCAAGAGGCAGACATAGACAAAGAGACAGGAAGGTGGCTGGTGGTGACCAGGAAGGTGGTGAAAAGCCACCTTCCTGTCTCTTTGTCTATGTCTGCCTCTTGCTTTTTTTCTACTCTCAAGCTTGCTGGCATTTTCCTCGTATAATTTAGAAACGCAGATTCTGCGCTTCGCTGTATGCGTTTCTTCCTTTCGTGCAGTTTACCCTTCTTTCAGCATTAACGAACTGGCGCGATAAATCTTATTGCTGTAGGTGGATACCGCTTTCTCGTGGTATCACTAATTCGGACAAGGAAGGACGCCAGCGAGCGTGAAACACGCGCAATCTGCCCGTCTGCACGAGCTCAAGGCTGTGACGAGGCGTCTGCAGTGGAGCCCGATGGAACAGCGTTGCCCTCTGGCGGCTGTCACAGAAGCGGCGACAGCGGCTGTAAACACGCGGGCGGGGAGTTTTACAACTGAAGCTAGTCTAGTAACGTTGGCCGGAGCTAAGTTGCGAATCTCTCTCTCTCTCTCTCTCTCTCTCTCTCTCTCTCTCTCTCTCTCTCTCTCTCTCTCTCTCTCTCTCTCTCTCTCTCTCTCTCTCTCTCTCTCTCTCTCTCTCTCTCTCTCTCTCTCTCTCTCTCTCTCTCTCTCTCTCTCTTTCTCTCTTTTTTTCTTTCTCTTTCTCTTTCTCTCTCTCTCTGTCTCTCTTTGTCTCTTTCTCTCTTTTTTTCTTTCTCTTTCTCTTTCTCTCTCTCTCTGTCTCTCTTTGTCTCTCTCTCTCTTTTTCTCTCTCTCTCTCTCTCTCTCTCACTCTCTCTCTCTCTGTATATGCATATATTTCTGCGATCTTGAAGGCCACGTCCCGGAAGGGCTGCTTTCTGCAGCTGCCGACAGGCGGCGACACAAGTCCAAAGGTGGTTTCCTAAGACGAGACGTTCATTTGATGGATCGCCAGCCGTGTGCGCAGGCGCGAGCAAGAGCGGGCGCGAGAGAGAAAATCTGGGGGCTTTTGCGTTCTGTGGCTTTTGCTCATTGAATATATGACCCTGCCTAGGCACTACGGAGGACGTTTCTTAGCGCGCGTGGTATTCGTTTGTCCCCAGATATGCCGGCATTGCGGAGTGCGGTCGCGTTTGTTCATGCTCAGCCACTGGCTGCCCGCGCGGTGATGCAGTGGGCGCGGACCGTGTTCGGTGATTTGGTGATCGCTGAGTCTGAAGAGGCAATGTTCTGACTGGTGTTGTATAAATCGCGGATCGCTTTTTTCGCGGCGACGATAGATTGGATTTTTTACTAGCAGTGCTCCGGGAGGGCACATGTAACCGGCAAATGGAGGCCTCAGGAGAGCACCTGAGGTTATTATAAAGCAGGTGGCGCAGGATCTCCAGGGCATCCAAGGTGTAGCGGGGGGATCAAAGCTGGAAGCTGGGCGGCCGGTGCGTTGGGGCCGCGGAGGCCGAAGCGTGCCAGGGGGTGTTCGCATAAAAAAAAAATTACCGACGATTACGTTACTTCCTAATGCGAAATTTGAGCGCAGCAAATAAGCTGTTTCACCTTTTCGATAGATTGAGGCAAAGAAATCGAGCAACACATGTATGCGCTATCACAGAATCTTTTTTTTTTATTTTTCACACGTATTCCTTTAACAAAGACTCCACTAACAGTTCTTGACAGTCATGAAGGAAGCTTTGTGGTCGGAGAAATAGACTGATATATGTTCGACTTGGTACACCAGCGGCAATTTCGGCTCGGGCGGTGCACATATACAGATCCGCCGCCACCGATCTGGCTCTCTGATTGCCACCGCACAGGGCGAACGGCAGCGGCAATTTCGGCTCGGGCGGTGCACATATACAGATCCGCCGCCACCGATCTGGCTCTCTGATTGCCACCGCACAGGGGTTGCATTGGAGGAGGAGCGAAGAAAGGAATTAAGTTCGAGCCGGCGCTTTGACAACCGGAGACTCGCAGGAAGAGGGGGGAGGGGGGCGGCGTGTACACCCAGCGGCAAACGATGGGGGCAGAAGCGCGCGCAGCAAGCGGACAACACGATAAAGGGAGGAGGGAAGAGATAGCAGCGACTGACTGATGCCGCTGACGCCGATAGTGAGTCAACCCCAGCTGCGGAGTTGGTTTCAGGGACAACGCCGCCGATGCCGACACAAACAATATGATACCCTCGCTTCCGCAGCGCTAAGAACCAGGTCTAGCCGTGGGAAGGTGGTCACGTATTCGTCGACGTGCCGGGGCCTACGTGAAATAACCGGCGCGTCGGCAACTGAAGAGCACCCTATCCGCCACACAAGAAAAGGGGGGGGGGACCCTTTCCTCCTCTTTCTGCATGGCGGCGACGGTGTTCTACGCAGTCACGTTATCTTGACTCTCTAGCGGCGTCAGCGGCATCCAGCGGTATCAGTCGGTCGCTGCTAGCGCTGGGGGGATGAAAGGGGGGCGGAGCTGGTTACGAGGCCGACGACAACGCCGACGACGACGCGAAACCCAGGAACGGACGCCAAAGAGCTGCGCTCTAAAAATTGGAGGACGCTTAAGCTTCGCCTTCAAGAGTGGAACGCGACAGCGTTCCCGTCGACCCCCCAAGGGGTGTAAGACAATGGGCCACGGTGCAGCGATCACTTACGAGGCGCCCCGCATCGGACGCGGTGAGCGTCGAGCAACGGAGCGTTCGGCGCGGCAACGAAACGTGCGCCTGAGCAAGCGGAACGAACCAAAGAACTCGGTGTCTCGGAGCCCCGGGAAAACGATTCACACCAGCCAAACGTCGTGATCGGCACGGGCAGAGAGATAGACAGATAGTGATCTAAAGAATGGAAGGACGCTTGATTCTGCAACCCGTGAGGGAGCAAGGAGAAACGTCGTCAGGGGAGAGGGAGTCCGGGACGCGAGGCGCCTCGTACCTGTCCCCGCACAACCCCAATGCGCGCGGGGCGCGCCACCTGTCGGGGCAGCGCCGTACATTGAGAGGAGGGGGTCTTCTGTGTTTGCCGCAAGATGGCTCTGCGTATGCGGAAAGCGCTGAAGAAATGTAGCGGAAACGCACTTCGCTACTCGTGTAACTGCGACTTCTGTAAGTTACATGCTCATAATGACCGATATACACCGCGGTATAACTTTCTACGACTCGTTTCTAAGGCAACACCGCATTCACTAGAGGCGCTTTTGCACCGCTTTGAAGCATCGAACTCGTGGCTGAGTGGTAGCGTCTCCGTCTCACACTCCGGAGACCCTGGTTCGATTCCCCCCCAGCCCATCTTGCAAGTTGTTTTTTATTCGTGAAGTGCCTGCCGGCATTTATCGCTCACGGCCAACGCCGCGGACGACACCGACACCGGCTTAACGCTGTCGCGTAGAAATTGGCTGTCCGCCATCGCGGACAACCGATCTTATACACCCCTGGCGTGCGCAGGCCTCGACGAGCTCCAACCCACGGACCAGTTCGGGTTCTACCTTTGGTGTCCCCGTTGCCACTTTGGTGTGCTGGAGGCGCCGCCAATATAATGCGAAATAATGACACGTTGTTAGAATTAGTAAAAAAACACGATTGAATAAATATAGTCTTAGCCAACTTGTAACGCTAAGTTCAGCACTACCGCGCCCCCGCGGCTCGGGATCTAGCTACTACGGCCGCTACGCTCCCATAGAAATATCTCTGATGTTATTTACAAGGTACATTGCCGCAAGGCGCGAGAAAGCTATGATCCGCCACGACTGACTTAGCACGAGCGCCGCAGGTGCGAAACAGTCTGTCCGACACAGCGGTCGCCAAATCGGCCGTCAGTGCCCGCTGCTTCACCTATCTTACAGCGCCGGCCGTCAGCGTCCGAGAGTAAACAAACTCGATCCCACTACGCAATGCCGGCACGCTTAGGGACAAACACCTACAACACGCACTAGAAAACCTCCTCGGTAATGCCTAGGCAGAGTCATGTATTCAAGGAGCAAAAGCCCCCCAGATTTTCTCTCTCGCGCCCGCTCTTACTCGCGCCTGCGCACAAACGGCTGGTGATCCCTCAAATGAACGTCTCGTGTCGCCCAAGGAGAAAAAGATACCGGAGCAAATACCGTATTCGCAAAATTCTAGCCCCTCCCCCCTGATTGTAACGCACATTTATATTACAGCCCAAATATATTAATAATAATAATAATAATAATAATAATAATAATTTCGTGCTGATTCTACCGCGCACATCAAGTAACAAAACCCGAGTCGACGCGTGCCATGTCGAAACAATTTTTTGGGACATACAATTTACAAAGGCACACAGACACGCACACAGCTGAATCTTAGCGGCTAGTCGCTGTCAGAGTCCGACGGCGCCTCCTTTTCGCTGTCTCACGACCAGAAAGTCATCTTCAGAAATGCCACACGTACAGCAAACTGGAAAATGGTGACCACAAACCAAGGGCATAAAAAACAACGTCCGTTCCATGGCAGTGTGCCTAGCTGCCTTGCATTGAGTTTCTTTTTTAGTAAGAATCGGTTTCGTTTTTGATTTTGAGGAATTACGATTGTAACGCGCACGCAAATTTGAACACGCTTTTTATTTTTTTTTAATGCGAGGATAAATGCCTCAGGGCATACAAGGGTATGTGATGGGGGTGAATAAGGATGATTAAATGAATGAAAAAAGATTTGCTGACTTAATGAAGTCCAAGAGGGATCGATAATGCGGTCCCTGCGTCCAAGCAGTGTAATGGCTCAGATTATGCGGCGAGAGTCCCGCTGCTGCGATGTGCCGGAGCCTCGTCGGTTTGAGTGCAGGGCAAACCCACAGCAGGTGGTGGATGTCGGCTTCAACATTTCGCGACTTGCAGAGTGGACACTCAGGACGAGGATATAGCGGGCGAAAGTGCGGCCACTTCCTAGTCACGGCAGGAGTGAGGGCTACCCCGACCCGGATCCTCCGAAGCGCAACCTCCTCTGCACGGGTAAGACCGCGGGGGAGGTTTACCGCACACGGAGGTATGAGAGCACGAGTGCGGCGCCGGAGGTGCTCCTTTCTTGTTAAAAGGAGGGTGGCATCATCTAGGTGAAAGAGTTGAGGCAGTGACGATGGAGAGGTCGCTAGACGGGTCGCAGAATCCGCACGGCTTTGGAAGCTTAGAAGGTCGCGTGGGATCCACTCGACAGATATTGGCTGCGGGATGCGTGCCGCCAGAAGATGGATCTCTTGGCATATGTCAGGGCTGCGACTGACGCGTCGCAGAAGCCGCGTCGCCTGGAGGGCGTCAGTGCGGATGACGATGCGGGCCGTGGGGGCCATGGGGAAGGCGGCTACAGAGCACAACGCTTCTCGGATAGCAAGGAGCTCAGCACAAAAGGAGGAAGGAGGTTCTTGGACTTGAAACCGGGTCGTCTTATTAAGGGCAGGTGCGCATGGGCAATAAATTGCAGTGGTTGTTTCACAGCCCTTAATGCTTGCATCAACGTAAAGGACGATGGAGCCAAGCGGCAGGTGGGCATCTTGAGCTACAATTCGGTCACGAAGCGACGCCGCCGCGTGAGTTGATGTCGGGCGATGTATATCAGTTGGCTTGTTATCACTCAGTTGTACAAAACTCCAGGGAGGAAGAACTGGCGATGGTGGTGGTAGAAGCGAGTTCGAGAAAGCGTAAGCCCTGAGAGCACACGGTGCGTGTGAAAGGCTGGTCTTAAGCTTGCGAGCATCACGTCGCTGCTGCACCAGCTCATCTAGTGTGTTGAGCTGTGCATTTTCTTGGAGAGCCACGATCGGGGTGATGCGGGGAAGGCAAGTGATGACCCTCATTGCCTCGCGATTAACAGCCTCAAGGCGATCCCATTGTGCCCTCGTCAAATGCTGGAATTGGGCTTGATAAATAAGGCGTGGTTGCACTACCGCCTTCACCAATTGTCGCGCAACATATGAGCGGGCGCCGCCCATTTTAGGAGCAATGCGCCTAATCAGACCCAACGTCTGAATTGCCTGCTTTTTAGCGCTGGAGAGCCAAGCAGTTCCGGTTCCCGACTCGTGTACCATCAGACCCAGAATTTTTATAGTTGAACATTGTTGAAGAGGGGTTCCGGACAGATGAAGACGAATGGGTGTTCCAGAGAGTTTACGCCGGCCCCAGCGATTGGCGACTGACATGTAAGCAGATTTGCTGACGGAAAGCCTAAGACCGACCGAAGAGGCGTAAGTCGCCGTGATATCTAAAGCTGATTGAAGGGCAGCGGCTTGAGTCTGCAGGTCCTGATGAGTGCTCCATACCGTGATGTCATCAGCGTACAACAAGAACTTTATGTCGGGTACATCGTGCAAGCGCCATGCAAGCGGGATGAAAGCAATATTGAATAACGTAGGTGACAATACAGATCCCTGGGGTACGCCACGAAGAGGGACAAATGAGCCGACGGCGTTACCACTGAGGCGAATCGCAAAATGTCGGTCTTCAAGGAAAGATTTCACAAAATTCCGTACTCTAGGGGGAAAATGCAGCATGTCGATTGAAGCCAAGATGGCAGCATGACTGATGTTATCGTACGCATTTTCGACGTCCATAGCGAGGACAGTACGGACACTGTGGCTACGAGTTGACGATAAAACCGAGGATGCCAAGACAGCCAGCCCATCTTCAGTACCTATGGATGGACGGAAGCCAATTTGAGCAGGGTGGTAGAAGCCGTGGTGCTCTAGCCACCACGACATTCGTGTGGCTAGCATTTTCTCAGCAAGCTTGCACAACGTTGACGTTAGGGAAATGGGTCGGAAGTTGCCAAGGTCAGTCGGCGGCTTGCTTGGTTTCGGAATCGGGATCACAATAGCTGACTTCCAGCCTGGAGGGACAACGCCATCTAGCCATACCTTGTTAATGGTGTCGAGGAGTTGAGGCAGCACAGCGGAACTCAGGTTCTTGTAGGCCTCATAAGTTATAGAGTCTGGGCCTGGTGCTGTCTTGCGACTGGTACCATCTATCGCTGCAAGCAACTCAGGCATGGTGAAAGAGCTTGCAATCCCCTCGGAGTCTGCTGTAGATGGTAACCTGTCGATATGTGTCGGAATGCCTGCCAAGGGAGCACCATTGGCTGTTTGAGGCAACACGTCGTACTGCGGGAAAAACTTCCGGGCTGCTTCTCTGGCGAAATCATCCGGCGACAAGCCAGCAGCGAAGCAGGCTGTGGCTGCCGCGTCTGGACGGCGGCCACCGTGTTCCATGGCACGGAAGGTTCGCCAGAGAGAAGCATTCGATGTCTTGGATGAAAAACGCTCACACCACGTATGCCAGTGCCTCCGCGAGAGGTCGCGTTCATATCTGCGGGCCTTAGCAGTAAGGAAATTCAGTCTTGTACGTGCTTGTGCAGAAGTGGGGTCTCGGGATGCTGCCAGCTCAGCTTGTCTGCGAGCAGCCCACAAGTTGACCAGGCCGATATCCGGTGCCGGTCGATCGACGTCTACCCAGCTGATGGTTGTAGCTTCATTGAGCGCGCTTTGTATGCGGTCAACAAGTAGTGGTGACGAGTCCACAGAGGTATCTTGGAGAACGGTGCGAAATTTGTCCCAGTTGACCACAGAACACTTGCGGCGCAATCGGCGGGCCTGCGACGGATGAAGGCCGATGATGATAGGGTGATGGTCACTACCCCAGCAGTCGGGCTCCAGGTGCCAAGTGGGAGAGCCGGGACCCGACCACCACGTAAGATCCGGTGCGTATGTTGTACGTCGAGCTTGAGGCACAGCTCGCGTTGCTGAATCGGGATGGTTCAGTAGTACAAACAACGCATCAGCGAAGGCGTCCCGCACACGCCTACCTCGAGGGCTAGAAGTAGGGTACCCCCAATCTGGGTGAGGAGCGTTGAAATCACCACCAACTAAAATAGGACACGCTGGGTATTGGCGACGGACATTCACCAACCAGCCCAGATTAATTCTTGAAGAAGAGCCACCGGCTGGTCTTATGTAGTATGACACTACCACAACAGTTGCCTTGGGTAACTTCACAGCTACTGCCACTACCTCCTGATATGAGTTACACCAGTTTTCAAGAGAAAGGCAGACCTGAGGATAGCGCGTATCCACATACACTGCCGCCTTTCCTGGAGGGGCAACTGTGTGCACGCGATGTCACTCATCGAAGGAGACACGTATCCACTGAAGCCCGGAATGGCAGGCAAGGCGTTGGTCTCCTGTAGTAACAGGGCCCACACCTGCAACTTGTTCATACGTAGACGGGATTTAAGCTCCCCCACTTTCGTGGAGAGCCCTCTACAGTTCCATTGAAGCACGCCACAAACACCTGTGCCCGCCATTTTGATTACGAGTCCAGACGTTGCAAAATCACAGATGTCAGGTTGGATAACTGGCTGACCATGAACCGCAAAAGGGATGTTGTAGAGTTATCCGGCAACGGAGCTGAAGATCTGGTAGACTCTGCGACCGATACAGCGGGGCGTGACAGAGACGATGATGCAGCGGAATCGATACTTGTAGTGGTGTGAGATTCCACTGCACGTCGCCGACGCGCAAGTAGTTCACGGTGTTGTCGGAGCTTGGATACCTCCGCTAAAAGGCGGGCAATTTGATTGTCAACTGCTGCCATATCATCACGCGGATGTTCCGGCCCGCTCTGCTTCTGTATAACCAGCGGGCGACGGCGGTCTTTGCGAACTTTGTCACTGTAAGTCTGTTGGGAATGGGGTGCAGGCGGGTCGGGCTCGGAAAGCTCTGGCCAGTCGTCGTCATCCACTGGAGCGCCGCAAATCTGTTAGATGTCAGCACTGGTTGTGTTGCAGCATGCTGAGGCCATTGCTTAGGAATCCCGCGACGAACCTTCTGAGTGGCCTTTTGCTTTGTGGGACAAGTTGGAGAAGTGATCTCGTGGTCGTCGGTCTTGCAGAGTCCACATCGATAAGACACTGCGCCAACAAATACAGCTTCATCTGGCGCTGTAAATGGACAGGATCGGCGCATGTGGCCCGGTCGGAAACATTTGTAACAATAGACGACACTGGGCTTATATGGCCGAGGTTGTAGAATGCAGCCATAGTAGTACAGGCGGGCTGGGGGAGTTGGTTGCCCCTGCAAGGTGACGATGCAAGAGCGCCCCTTTCCCATGTAACGCGCTTGAATGACACGGTGAGTAGGACAATAGAGCTCACGCTGGAGAGCAGTCTGGTCCTCGCCAACGTCAACGTTGTAAACGACACAGCGCTGTAGATCCGAGCCCTCTACCAGGTACACCTGGACCGGCACGGTGACCTCGCTCGTTATCGAGAGACGTTGAAGCGTTTGCAAACGCTCGACAGCAGCCAATGTCGGCAGCCACACAGCGATGGTATTTGACTTCTTCCGGGCCGTGAAGCCGCGGAAGCCTGTGGTGCCAAGACAAGCGTCTAGGTTCGCCTGAATAATCCTGTTCGGAATCTCCGTGAGGCTTGTGGGGGCCAGAGCTTTAATGGTTGCTTTATAGCAAACTGAGCCCGGTGTCGACACAACTGGGTGGTCAGTCGTTAGACAGGAACGCTTGCCTTGGGAGCCGCTGGTGGCCGAACACGAATCTGGTGCAGATTGCTCCGAAGGACGCTTCTGAGAACCACGGGGGGCCGACGGCACAGATGGTAGCGCAGAAGACAAGTCCATAGGAGTACTCGTTTCATCATGCACAACAACTGGAGTCCCATTCCCGATCGGTGTCTGGGAAGCCATCGCCGGGCTCCGCCCTGAGGGCAGATCACTCACGGTCTGATGTGCATTTTGGGAAGGCGATGGGTGGGCTGTAGCCGAAGGACTTGGAGCAGGAACCAGGAGCTGGGATCCAGGCTCAGGTGTCAATTGTGCGGCCGGTAACGCCGTCGTGACGAGCGGCGCCGGCGAATCTACCGCCGCCAGCGCGTCACCGGAGGCACTAGGCCTAGTCCCAGTGTACAACTCAGCTGCAGGGCCGATGGAGTGACATTCGCTGAATGTCAAAAAAACGGACTGCGCATGAGCATCCGGGGCGTCCTCAGATGTCTTGGGGTCCAATCTCTTGATGTATGGAACGTATTTACGCGGAAGGCGAGATTTTTCACAGGAGCGGTGAGCAGCCACCTTAGCAGGGAAACTTCGTCGTCCTCTTCCTATCGCTTTTTATTTAAAAAAGGTGCTTGTTAGAATCGTGCGAATACGTAAGTTGAACTCCTCTACAACGAATGCTGCTACAGCGAAATGACGTGTATAACGAAGGATTGCTTATGTGCCAGCCGAATTCCTATCTTTCGTATGTATTGTGAACGCCCCTACAACGAAGACCATTACAACGAACTTCCCTGTACAACGAAGGAATTCAGGCGACCCCCATGGCTGATTTGCTGTTTTCAGCGAACGCCACGTAGCTCCGCCGCCACTGCCGTTAGCGGACGTCACCAAATTGTGTTCTGGGCTAGTGCGCACCTTGGTGAAAGCGTTAGCTACGCACTTGACAGGTCTGGCAGTATCAGAAGTAGTCCTGCTCCACTTCTCCAGGAATCGCTCAAGTTGTACGCTGAAAGGACGCGAATGATAACGAAGAACAGTGATGAAGATCCTGAAAACGAATCAAGAATTTTATTGACAGCAAGGGAGACGATAATAGCATTCGACGATCTGCAGCTTTACCTTGCGTAGCGCCCCCGTTTCCCCCGCGGAACATGGTGTGAACTTTGGTGCAATAGGGTTGGCTGCAGTCGCACATTCTGTCAAATAAAGTGCGTGCAAAAAGCTTGGCGTCTTGTTCTACGAAGTCCTTCTTGAATTCGTGGTAAATAAAATGTTTCTTTTGTTGAGCGTGCTTACCCTGCTCCGCGTGAGAGGTATGTTACAGGCGTGAGAGGTATGTTACAGTACGGTACTTTGAATTGACTTGTATAACTAAGGATTTTGGGAGTCCCGAGGACTTCGTTATAAAGGCGTTTGACTATTCGCAGCAGTGGCGGATTCCACCGCTCATTTTAGGGGAAGGGAGGGTCACCTCTTTTTTTGTTTCATGGAGTCACTGTTATCACAAGACTCTCACCATAATATAAATACTGTTAATTTTGTGAACAGTCATCCCACTCATTTGTTCTAATCGGTTTTCCCGCTCGTAAAGAATACTGGGAATTAACACTTTACCGGAGACTACGCCTCAGATATCTCAATAATTTAGTGCGCAAAGTCTCTAAATAACGAAGATTGGTTATCGACGTATTATGGGGAAAACAAACATAACGCTATTGTTTTAGAATAAGTGAGTTGTCATCTTGGTACCTTAATATATCTAATTTAAACTGATACTTGCACTGGCTACAGTGCGAAATTATTGCGTAACAGACAGAACGTTGCAGTTATGAAGATTATTTTATTTGTGTACAATAAATGAAGTTTGTGCAATTTCATTCAAATAACCATTATTCTACATTTACGGTAAGACATTATAATGATGCGAAAAGTTACTCGTACATAGGAGAATATCATTCTAAAACCTGAAGACGAAAGAAAGCACGGCAACATCGCTACTGCTCGTATAATTATACAGTGACTAAATAACATTAATCAAATCATGCACCTTGAACGAAGACTAGGGCACTCAACGAAAGCATGGTGACATGTTTATGCAAGAAAGTTGCAAACACGAGATCAGTTCAAAGTCTCAAATTCGAAGTACAAAGTGTAGCAGCGACATACTTATAGAACATTCATCGCACTTTAGCACTTGCTATAAACGCTACAAAATCAAACGCTACAACGCTAAAGAGAAAATCTCCTCAAAAGTCGACAACATAATTAAAATAGTGAAAATACATCTCGCTAACTGCAGCTCGCGGAACGAAACGCAAGTTCAAATTATAGCTACACCGCCTCCCTCTCCAGCCGCAATTCGATAAGTATATCAAAGTTAATTAAAATTTAAAGAGCACAAGAAGATCACGAGAACAATGCAAACTATAGTTTCCGTACGCCCCAAAAAATATATTCATGTCCTACCTGAAAATTGACAACCAGAGAGGGCATACGAAAATACTTAGACAGCGAAGCTTTATTACAAACAAAAATATAAAAACGTCAGTTCAGGTACTACAATGTGTACAGTCAATACCGAAACAAAATTAATGACCAAAGAACTAGGATGTCAGCTTGGTAGATTTAGGCAGTTCTATTAAAAAAGTTATTTGAAGTGGCGAATAGCAAGCTAGCGTTACGCCACGAATTCCAGCCTCTGTCGCCCACGATTCCCGTTGGCGAAGCGATTGATGTCTTTTTCACATTCAACAGAGATGTCTCTGTGCATATGTAGCAAGTAGGCTGCCTCGATGTCCTCCTCCTCCGCCGCTCCGTGCAGAGTGTAGACAACCGCGGCGGGTGTGGTTGCTCAGTTGTTTAGAGGCAACCACACCCATTACAGAAAACTCGACTCTAGCCCGACTTCAGATTACAGCAATATTGTGATAAACACAATAGCGGAGCTCCTGTCCAGGGAGCTAATCACGCAATCTGAATATTGCTTCATGATGCCCAAGAACAAAACAACAGGCCGCTTTAAACTTCTTCCTAAAATACATAATGTTCCGGTCGAAGAAAATAAACTGAAAAAAAGAAAACTCCTCTGGGACAGTTGTAAAGAAGACCGGCTGCTTAAAAAAAGAGCTTCATTGATCCATGATAAGCTTAAGATTGGCAGGGATACTTTTTATTGGGATGAATGCCTAAACAGACGCGTACAAATTTCCCAAAGCTCCCTTCGGACTCCCACAGCAAACGAGCTAGACCATACCACAATCTCGCAGGATTGACGCGCTCCCCAAGGGCAACACAAGCAGCTCAGACTGATTAATGTCAATGCCCGCAGTATTAAAAATAAAACTGATGCATTGGAAATTTTATTACTGAAACATGATCCTCATATTACTGTCTTAACTGAGACTAGGCTTCATGATGAAATAAGTGACGATATATTTCCTCCTTCCTATACAGTGTTCCGAAAAGACAGGCGCACCAAGGGGGGGTGGTGTTGCCGTCCTGGTCAAAAATGGCATTTCTGCCCATCTCTTGGAAGATATCCCTGAGATTGAATGTTTGCGCGTCAAGATAAGTTCTTGGGGTCACAGCTTTATTGTTTAGGCCATATACAGACCACCGGATACTACTCCCGAATACTTACAAAAATTAGATGATGAAATGAACAGGCACAGAAAGAATAAGATTATATTGGCAGGTGACTTTAATTTACCGAACATCGACTGGGAGCGCCTTAATACTGGAAACGCGTTCAGCAAGCACGCCAACATTATCTTCAATATTATGCTGCGTTTTAACTTGAAACAGGTGGTACGCGAGCCGACACGCATACAGGGCATTTGCAGTTCCATTCTCGATTTGGTATTTCTTAGCCAGGATTTTGCGCAATATTTTGTTTGTATTGAAGAAGGACTTTCCGACCACCGGCAAGTGAGCATTACCTTACCAGTTCTACAGATGACGCAAAACTATTCCTCAGTGCTTAGCTACAAAGATTATTTTCATGCCGATGATGTGTCCATCATTGAGCACATGGAAAACTGTCTTGTTGATTTTAACAGCGCTGATGCCTGTTCTCTGTGGAATCGATTCAAAATTATGTGCCACTTTTGCATGAACCAATTCATCCCTAGTAAAAAAAAGAAAGTTCGCAAACACACACCTTGGGTGACACGCGATGTTATTCATATTAAACGCAAGGTAAAAAGGTTAAAAAGAAAGCATGGTAATCCTGTTAAAATAAAAGAGGCGCAGAACTCTCTTCAACAGAAGGTGACTGCTGCAAAGAGTTACTATTATAACAACTCTCTGCCTAACTTTATTAAAAATGATCCTACGAAATTTTGGAACCATATGAAGGAAAGAAAGAAACCGATTTCACAAATAATAATTGAGGGCACATCAATAACTAATGACGAAGACATAGCACAACATTTTAATGAGTATTTTCAAAGTGTCTTTGCAGTGTCAAATGATTGCATTACTATGCTTCCAGTGAAACAGGTATTCGATGTGAATTCTATTTCTTATGCTGGAATTGTCAACATGTTGGTAAACCTAAAAACCAAAGCTTCTTGTGGCTGTAGGGGTTGAGGGGACGGACTTCGGGATGAAAACAAACTTGGGAGGTTTTATTTTACATTATATACAGAGAGGTGAGAGACAAGTAACAGTTGTACAGTCATTACGGGCCGGCAGCAACTCGGACGCTGCGGCCCGCGGCAAGAAGTTCGAGAGAGGTGAATCAGGGAATGCTCTGGTCTCTGTGGAATGCTTCTTTTAAACCCTTCGAGGACTGGAAGTCGCGTCATGTTCGGCCAATGGGAGAGTCCGCTCCGATGACGCCACCTTCGGCCAATGGTAGGCACCCGTGCGGTGAGGTCACACCCGGCGGCTCCCCGCGGTCTTGCCTTGCTGTGGTGCAATGCTCTCTTCAAAGGCGGCGAAGGGGGGATGATTGGGCTCCATTGTCCGAGGGCCCACCTGCTCCCGGTGGTACGGCCCCGCTGTGGTGGCAAATGCCTTCTTCAAAGGCGACCGGTGCGACGCTGCCAGGCCTTCCCGGTACATCACAGCCGTCTTGTTTCGGGACCCACTTTCCTTGCAACAATGCCGGGCGATCCCTTCGTTTTCTGGAAAACTCAAGCATTGAATAGCTACCGCGGCGTACGAACTTGTTGGCACGTGAACTTGTTGGCTCGAGCGATCCTCTGGAATGTGTCATCCGTGTTTCTGCATCCCTTACTTAGAAGTGGCGCGATTCGAAGTGGTCTGGGGAATTTGAAGTAGGCTCAGGAAACAGCCCCATATCTAACATGGCCCTGACGAAATCCCAAACATCTTTCTAAAACGTTATCCTGAACTTATTGCCAGCTTTCTTGTACGAATTTTTTCTGCGTCTGTGCTGTCGGCACAACTGCCCGATGAATGGAGAGTGGCCCGAGTTGTTCCAATATTTAAAAAAGGAGATCGCCTAAGATTACAAAATTATCGTCCCATTTCTCTGACATCACAATGCTGCAAGCTCTTGGAGCACCATCGTGGCAAACTATATAAAAGAATTCTTAGCTGAAAACAATGTGCTCACGGAGTTTCAGCATGGCTTCAGAAAGGGTTATTCGACTGTAACGCAATTGGTATCAGTGATTCATTCATTTGCTTTATCTCTAGACAATAATGGCCAAATAGATGTAATATTTTTAGATTTCAGAAAAGCCTTCGATAAGGTTCCGCACGACCAATTAATCTTCAAACTTAGAATTATTGGCATACCTGACAGTTTCATAAACTGGATTATTGCTTACCTGAGCAAACGCACTCAGTACGTTACAATAGGTGAACATAGCTCGGCCACTCTCCCAGTCACATCAGGGGCGCCCCAAGGTAGTGTCTTGGGGCCTTTACTGTTTTTAATTTATATAAATGACATTGTTAACACCATAACTCCTGGTGTGCAAATTAGACTGTTTGCCGATGATTGTATTTTGTACAGTGACATAACTTGTCAGAATGATCAGACTGTCCTCGAAAAGAATTTAAATAACATATTAAAGTGGTGTAATGAATGGGGTATGTTTATTAACGCTGTTGGAATCGTACCGCTGGCACGAGATGTTGGGGTCTCGGTGCTGACGCCCGTTATTGCCAATGGGTCGCAAGCCCCAAGGGTAGCGTTGGCCTGGCGGCCTGGGGCACTGGAAGCATCCGAAGGTCCCGGCAAAGCAAGAGAAGACTGGTAACAGAACAACTTGTTTATTCTAACATAGCAAAAGAGCGGCCGGTCAGGTCGACCGAATTGGAGAGACGGGAGAGCACGTAACTCAACAGTACAAATCGGAGCCTCTCTCCTGGCGTCCGGGGGCAGCTGCTCTTATACTCTCGGCGTCGCGGTCCAAAAGGGAAGGTCACGGGATGAAGGTCACGGGACGGCGCAGCAGGAGCCCACGACGGCGCGCACGGTCGAGCCGAGAGACCTGCTGAACCGAGTGTAGTGACGCATCGCCAACCCTCACACACGACGGCGCGAACGGTTGAGCCGAGAGACCTCCAGGCTCCTCATTCGGGGAACTCCGCTCCCCGGCTGCCGCGCTTTGACAAGCGAGGGCACACACACACACACGCACACACGAAGACACGTGGCACTGAAACACGCCTGGACACGCTTGGCGGGTAGGCGTTGCGGCGGCGTCGAACGGGCCAAAATGTCCGCCGCTTTGAACAAAGCCCCGGCGTCCGTTGCATCCGCGCCGGCATTACCGCGCGTTGTAGGCGAAACGTAACAGACCGCCCCGCCGGGGGAAGGAGATCCCGATGGTCAGGGGACTGCATCCGCTGTCCGGAGGGATGTCGCTCGATGATGCTCATAACCGAAGTCGGGCGTCCTTTGGCGTTTCTTGAGCGCAGTGCACAGAGAAGGCCTCGTTCTCACGTTCAGGTGCACACAGGACACTGCAAAGCGACTTCGGGAGAGTTGACATTTTTGTTCTCGTTTCCGGCAAGCGTTAGAACTACGCCGAAAGTCAACCGCTCAGTCAGCAAGCACGGCACAACCCTCACTAAGCCCTGCCAGGCTCTTTCCCCTTTTATACTGCTGCCTAGTTCCTTACAGTAGTTTAGCAGCACTCAGAACGCGTCCACAAATCGGAAAAATTGCACTAAAAAGCACATCATCACTTTGAAACACTACACAAAAGCAATAGGTTAAAAATCCTGCCTCAGGAAGAAAAACATCAGTAACAAGCAATTTTGAGGCTGATTCCCACGTTAGGGGCTTCGACTTAAGCCATCGGCGTTACCGTTGAGACTCCCCTTTTTGTAACGCACCTCAAAGGAATATTGTTGCAAAGCGAGGCTCCAGCGCAGGAGGCGGCCATTTTTGGGAGAGATGGTCTGCAGCCATTGGAGAGGGCAGTGATCCGTTTCAATGATAAACCTCGAGCCGGCTAGGTAACATGACAATTTCTGAACGGCCCACACGATACACGCACACTCTTTCTCGGTGGCGCTATACGCCTGCTCACGACTCGTCAGCTTACGACTAGCATACAGGACGGGGTGTTCTACTTCTCCATTTTCCCGTTGGCACAGTACAACGCCCATGCCTCGCTCACTAGCATCACACTGAACAACGAACCCTTTTGTGTAGTCGGGCGATCGTAGCACAGGCTGGCTTGTTAGGGCGCTCTTTAGGGCGCTAAAAGCTCTTTCTTTCGTCTCATCCCAGACGACTGTTTGCGGCTCTGTCTTTCTTAGAGCATCCGTCAAGGGAGCCGCGATATCAGAGTACCTGGGGATGTACCTCTGATAGTAGCCGGCGACACCTAAGAACGACCGAATATCGGTCTTCGTGCGCGGTTGCGAGAAGTCTCGCACAGCGGCCACCTTTATTTCAGAGGGGCGGCGACGACCCCGACCAATCACGTGTCCGAGGTAGACAACCTCGGCCTGTGCTAACTGGCACTTGGGAGCCTTGACTGTCAAGCCCGCATCGCGCAGGCGGGTTAGCACTGCCCGCAAGTGCGCCATATGCTCGGGCCAGGACGCGGAGAATATCGCTACGTCGTCTAGATACGGTAAAGCGAATTCTTGCTGTCCCCGCAACACTTTATCCATGAGGCTTGAAAAGCAGTATGGCGCGTTCTTCAAACCAAAACTCAAAACTTTAGGACGGAATGTCCCCATTGGTGAAATGAACGCCGCATACCTACTAGCCTCTTCTGTAAGTGGAACCTGCCAATAACCCCTGACAAGATCTAGGGTGGAAATAAACTGAGCGCTACTCACTCTCTCAAGGCGCTCCTCGATGTTAGGGATCGGATAAATTTGATCCTTAGTGATGGAATTAAGCCTGCGGTAGTCGACGCAAGGACGAGGTTCCTTGCCCGGTACCTCAACTAAAATCAAAGGGGAGGTATAATCACTCTCACCCGCTTCAATAACACCGAGCTGTAGCATTTTCTTTACCTCAGCCTCCATAATATCGCTCTGGCGGGGTGACACCCGGTACGCTTTGGATCGTACTGGCTCTGGGGAGGTAAGTTCTATGTCATGAGTAAGGACAGAAGTCCTACCAGGCCTCTCAGAGAACAGACCTTGAAACTCTTGTAAGAGCTGGTGTAGTTCTGTTTTCTGCTCAGGCGACAGCGATGCTTTACTTATTAAGTCACTAATGACTTGATCGGTGTCTTTCCTGTTCGTCACTGAGCCTAGTCCCGGAAGCTCGACCGGAAGCTCTTCGGGCACGTTTACCATCATGCACACCACTGCTTCCCGTTGCTTATAGGGTTTGAGCAGATTACAGTGGTAAACTTGCTGTGCTTTCCGCTTTCCTGGCAGACTCACCACGTAGTTAACGTCCGACAGTTTTTGAACAATCCGTGCTGGGCCCTCCCACTGCACGTCGAGTTTGTTCTTTAGCGATGTGCGCAATATCATGACCTCATCGCCCACCTCAAAACGACGGGCCCTGGCTGTCCGATCATAATAAACCTTGGCCCTCTGCTGGGCCTCTGCCATTGCTTCACCTGACAACTCCTGTGCCCTTCTTAAGCGTTCGAGGAGCTTAAGCACGTACTCTACCACGACTGGGTCGTCGCCCCTGCCTTCCCATGATTCTCGAAGCATGCGAAGCGGAGATCGCAGCGAGCGACCGTACACCAGCTCAGCTGGCGAAAACCCCGTAGCCGCATGCGGCGCGGTTCTTAATGCAAACATCACTCCAGGCAGACACAGCTCCCAGTCAGTTTGATGTTCAAAACACAATGCTCTCAACACGCGCTTCATGACGGAGTGGAGCTTCTCAACGGAATTCGACTGGGGGTGGTGCACTGAGCTGTGTAACAGCCTTACCCCGCACCTTTCGAGAAAGGCAGTCGTCAAAGCGCTAGTAAACACTGTACCCTGATCTGACTGGATTTCTGCAGGAAAACCAACTCGCGCAAATATGGACAGTAGTGCATTGACTATCTCAACTGAGCTGAGTTCTTTAAGCGGCACTGCTTCAGGGAACTTTGTCGCTGGGCAGATCACAGTCAAAATGTGTCGGTACCCCGTGGCTGTTACCGGGAGAGGTCCCACTGTATCAATAACGAGCCGTCTAAAAGGCTCCGTAATGATAGGTACCAACTTCAACGGCGCCCTTGATTTGTCCCCTGGCTTGCCCACCCGCTGACAGGTGTCGCATGTCTTCACAAAGTGGTCTGCGTCCCGAAAACACCCTGGCCAATAGTACTCTTGCAAGAGACGGTCCTTAGTTTTCTTAACTCCTAGGTGTCCGGACCACGAACCCCCATGCGACAAGCGCAACAGATCCTGACGATAGCATTGAGGCACGATCAGCTGATCGAACTCCACTCCCCTGCGGTCTAGATACTTCCGGTACAGGACCCCACCTCTTTCCACAAAGCGAGCATTTTTCTTGGCGATACCTTCCTTGATAATGCAGCGTATGTTTTCTAGGCTGCCATCCTTCTTTTGCTCGGCTATCAAAGCCGACCGGCTGACTTTTAGCAACCTGTTAAGTCCGTCTGACGTAGGCGCGATGAACAAATCTGGAGACAGCTCTTCTAACTTTCCCGTGTCGGGATTTTCCTCTCCAGTATCTGGTGCCTTTAACGCTACAGGCTCAATTTTATCCCGTTCGGGCGTGCTCTGAATACCAGCTTGCTGCGCCTCTGACCCTTTCTCATCGTTCAACAACGTCGGCCCCGCAACTACCGCCTTTGCAGCGAGCTCCCGAACCTTCGATCTGGTTAAGGCCTGAACGCTAGCCTCACCAAACAAAAGCCCCTTCTCGCGCAGGAGGTGATCGGACCTGTTCGAAAATAGGTACGGGTACTGGGGGGGCAGCATAGATGACACTGCGGCCTCCGTCTCAAGTGCTCCGAAAGGTCCTTCAATAAGCACTTTTGCTACCGGCAGACACACGCTATGAGCTTCCACTGCTTGCTTGATCCATGCGCACTCGCCCGTGAACATATCGGGTTCTACGTAAGAGGGGTGAACTACATCCATTGTAGCTGCGGAATCGCGAAGCACTTGGCACTCTTTCCCGTTCACGAGGAGGTCTCGCATGTAAGGCTCGAGAAGCTTCATGTTCTCGTCAGTGCTGCATATAGACAAAAACACGACTTGTGTTTTTGTTTCTGGACACTGCGCCGAAAAGTGACCCGGCTTCTGGCACGTATAACAAACGCGCGCTTGCCTCGTCTCGAACCGCTTTCTGCGTTCGGCTTCGGTTGCCGCCGTCTCCTTACGTTCGGTCGGACTGCTTTCACTCGCATCCGCACTACGTGTATCCCCCTTTGCTCTCATGGGTGTGAACTTCGGCCTCTCAAACTTGGAGCCAAATTCACCCTTTTGACCGTCCTTAGCTCCGCGAGCCCGACGCGTCACAAACTCCTCGGCTAACTCAGCGGCTCTAGCCACCGTACTAACGTCTGGCCTATCCAAGACCCAGTACCGCACGTTCTCAGGTAACCGACTATAAAACTGTTCTAGCCCGAAACACTGCAGAACTTTCTCGTGGTCACCAAACGCTTTCTCTTCTTTGAGCCACTCCTGCATGTTTGACATAAGCCTGTACGCAAACTCTGTATATGACTCACTCCTGCCTTTCTCATTTTCCCGAAACTTCCGACGGAACGCCTCCGCTGACAGCCGGTACTTTTTTAGCAGACTCGATTTCACTTTGTCGAAATCCTCTGCCTCCTCTCTCTCCAAGCGAGCGACTACGTCGGCCGCCTCGCCGGGTAGCAAAGTGAGCAAGCGCTGTGGCCACGTTTCCCGAGAGAACCCCTGCTTCTCGCACGTTCGCTCAAAGTTAACCAGGAACAAACCAATGTCCTCTCCAAGCTTAAACGGCCGCATCAGGTCAGTCATTTTGAACAATACTCGTTCTCCTGCACCGTGTGCCTGACTTCCATTACGAGCGCGTTCCATCTCTAACTCGAGACGCTTCATTTCCAAAGCGTGTTGACGGTCGCGCTCTCTTTCTTTCTCTTGTTGCTCTCGTTCTATCTGTTCTTTACGTTCCTGCTCCTGTCTTTTTGCCGTCTCCCTCTCCTCAATGGTCTCAAGGCATTCCGACAGCTCGTCATCCTCAGCTTCTAACTCAAGAATAGCCCTTAGCAGTTCTGGTTTTCTGAGTTTGTCTGAGACATCCAGACCCAACTCTCTTGCAAGCTCCAGCAATTTCGGTTTGCGCAACGACTTCAAATCCATGGCTGCTCTGAATGCTGCTTTCTCTACTGCCTACTATTGTCTTGCCGCAAACTAACCCGGTAGCAACGACAACCACAATTACCAGCTCTGTTTCTGACACTAACAAAAGCCTGGCAAAACTCAGAAGAAGAAAGTCCCGCACTCACCAAACCTCGCAGCCAAGACTTCAGCGCAGTCGTTCCGCTGCAGGCAACCAGTCATCACACAGGGCTCGTTGCACTGCTCCCGGATGGTCGTTGAGCTGCTCAGCATACTGTCAACCGCATCTCTTCGCTGCTGGCCTCCGTTGTCGCGATCTCACCGCTGGCAACCAGATGTTGGAATCGTACCGCTGGCACGAGATGTTGGGGTCTCGGTGCTGACGCCCGTTATTGCCAATGGGTCGCAAGCCCCAAGGGTAGCGTTGGCCTGGCGGCCTGGGGCACTGGAAGCATCCGAAGGTCCCGGCAAAGCAAGAGAAGACTGGTAACAGAACAACTTGTTTATTCTAACATAGCAAAAGAGCGGCCGGTCAGGTCGACCGAATTGGAGAGACGGGAGAGCACGTAACTCAACAGTACAAATCGGAGCCTCTCTCCTGGCGTCCGGGGGCAGCTGCTCTTATACTCTCGGCGTCGCGGTCCAAAAGGGAAGGTCACGGGATGAAGGTCACGGGATGAAGGTCACGGGACGGCGCAGCAGGAGCCCACGACGGCGCGCACGGTCGAGCCGAGAGACCTGCTGAACCGAGTGTAGTGACGCATCGCCAACCCTCACACACGACGGCGCGAACGGTTGAGCCGAGAGTCCTCCAGGCTCCTCATTCGGGGAACTCCGCTCCCCGGCTGCCGCGCTTTGACAAGCGAGGGCACACACACACACACGCACACACGAAGACACGTGGCACTGAAACACGCCTGGACACGCTTGGCGGGTAGGCGTTGCGGCGGCGTCGAACGGGCCAAAATGTCCGCCGCTTTGAACAAAGCCCCGGCGTCCGTTGCATCCGCGCCGGCATTACCGCGCGTTGTAGGCGAAACGTAACAACGCTGATAAATCCGTATTTCTTCGTGTTACTCGTAAAAAATTCCACTAACTTTTTCTTATACGCTAGGTTCTTCACCTCTGCGTGAAACTCACAATTACAAATACTTAGGTGTTACTTTGACTTCCACATTGTCATGGAACATGCACATTAATGATATTTGTTCTTCTGCTTTCCGCAAACTCTGTTTCCTAAGATACAAACTGAAAAATGCCCCTCCTAATGTGAAATAACTGTGTTATTTTACATTTATTATACCAAAGTTAGAGTATGTATGTATATCATGGGATCCTTACACTAAATCAAATATCGTGCGTCTTGAAAAAATACAAAGAAAGGCAGTCAGGTTTATATTTAATAAATTCGCAAGACTGGACTCTCCCTCTAAAATTATGACAGAAAACTCCATACCTACTCTTGAATCGCGCCGAAAGCTGCTAAGACTCGAATTCCTTTCCCTTCTTCTCAACAACAGGCTTGAAATTAAACCATCGACTTATATAACGCCTGCAATAACACGGCAAACAAGACAGCATCATCCGGATTCACTAACACCCTATTATGCTCGAACTGACACGCTTAAATTTTCTTTTTTTCCCAGAACAGTATCAGACTGGAACGACAGTTTACGGACACAGTGTGACTAAAATTTGTATAAATTTGTATTTGTTTGTTCTTAATTTGTTCTCTTTTGTTTGTATACGTTCTATTGCCCCTCTGCTTGGACCGAAAGGTCTGCAGTATGTACTAAATAAATAAATAAATAAATAAATAAATATTTACAGCAGGAATCCCAGGTCGGCCTATTGTGTCTAATAACAACACACCTACTGAGTCACTATCTAAATTCTTAAATCAACACCTGTCAAACATCCTGGCCTTGTGCACAGCATTCCTTTACTCTCGATTCGACACGCTAACACACCTTCCTTCGTTGCCGCACCCTCTCGTCTTACACCCTCTCCCCTTTAGAAGAACCCCACCTATATATACCGTGGCGAGGAAAGCATACGTCGCCTTGACGAAGACAAGTCCACTTGTCGAAACGTTGGCTCCTGCTTGTTCTCTATTTGCTCATCGTCTTGAATTCCCATCTCCAGTATTCGCCGTGTTTTTTCTGCTGAATAGGAACAACATATTATAATTAACTTTACCTCTTAGTCATTGGAATACGAATGCACGAAGCGTCTATAAATCATACTGAATTCGTTACGCGTTAACTTCGTTGTGCCTGCGGCGTCCCTTTGCTGGTTTTAATTTAGAAGACCCAGTTTTACGTGTTTATGTGCATCATCACAGCATAAATTTTGCGTCGTAAAGAGAAGTATAAGAACAAGGAATAAAACAAGAAAGTTTACTGTTTTAGTTAAAACCGATGATATCTGCTGTAAAGCGAGATAAGGTTAGTGCGTCGTCTTTTGTGCAATCCCCGTGGCGAAGCGTAGACACGCAGCTTCGGCAATGGTAAAAACATGCTTATAGAGCATGCATGTTCCTTGTGGCGAGGCGTACGCTGTTCTGGGAATGGTAAAAATATAAATGCGAGGGAGCTCATTTACAGTCATACCCTTAGGCCGATAGATTATGCTGAAAATTTTTTTTTTCTCCACACAACGTAGACGGCACTGAAATGAACGCGCTCACTGATCATCGCGTATCATTCATTCCCACCTGCACAAAAATGACGGGTCCTGAAGGTCTGCCGATGCCTGGTCACTAAGACTTCCCCTATTACACGTCAGCACGTCTACATTTTCGTAAACATGACGTATTGCCAATCGCGCATTACACGACACACACATCCGTACAGCAATGTTATCTGTTTCCCTACGCAAAGATGAGCCCGTACTGTGGCTCGTTTTGTCCGCACACTTTACCACGACAAAACATACGTGGTGCATTTTCGAAGAAAAGCCGATGTCGCTGTCCGCCCTAAACCACCATGTTGTCAACTTCTGCTCGTAAAAAAGCCAGCGTCGATAGTTTTAAATCACGTCCTTTACCACACACCGATGTTCTCCGGCACACAATACTGCTAATCTTAATGACAAGAGTGGAGTTTGACAAAAATAGTAAAAAAAAAAAAAAAGATTCAGAGCCCTTTCACTCTGTGAAGAGAGAAGTCCAGCGAAGCTGGCGCTATGGTTGGTTTTGCTATGTTGGGGTTTTCCTATGTTCGAAATTTGCTATGTTGAATTTGACTGTAAGTTTAGTATAGGGCGAATAAAGATACACTTACTCAAAGATCCCGGTTGTAATCGTTTATTTCATGACTATTGAATCATTGCCTTGTGATCACTGTGGTACACGGCAAGTGGTTGCACTTTCGCTGTGTTAATGTTCTTCCCGAAGGTTAGGTCGATGCCCGAGTGGTGGCTACGGTGGCATATCTGCTAAGCACGAAGTCGCAGGATCGAATCCCGGCCACGGCGTCGGTATTTCGAAGGGGTCGAAATGCGAGTACACCCGTGGACTTAGATTTAGGTGCACATTAAAGAACCATGGCGTGCCTCATACCCAACTCGTGGGTTTAATTGGCACATAAAACCCCATATTTTTTTTCTTACGGTGGCATCGGTGAAACACTTGAGGCCAAAGCACTCCAACATGAAGGTAAGTGTCCACGCCCCGTCGGGTCTGCTCTCATCGACATTGAAATCGCCCACGATGACAATGGTTGCATTGTCGGCGGGCTTAATCTTCCCGAAGACATGCACCATAAACGTTTCGATCGCGACGCGTCCCGCACAGTCTCTTGCTCCACATATTCGGAGGAGCTGCACTGCCGCAACGCACGCGCTGCCCCTTCACGCTGTTGCGCAGCGTGCACGCCGCAGATCGTGGCCAAGTCTTCGGCGAACCAAAGGCGGTCACACACGATTGGTGGATAGAGATAATGACGTTTTATTATGACGCGGCTACGCCAATCACGGTGCGCGCTCAATGGGCCGCACAGGTGGCCGCCGAAGACCGCACGCTGCGGTATTACGCAATGTCGGGAGGGAGAAGGCGCTCGTGGCAAGGAGTATACACAACTTGGGAAAAAGGCGTCGGCAGTGGAGAGGTGCATAAATAGTTGGTCTATGCGCATGGAGACGAGGTCCGCCAGAACCTAGCTATAAACAGCTTTGCTACAGTGTTGCCAGGTTTGGCTATATATAGCCAAATCGGGCTACAGAAAAAAATTTTTGGCGTCGACTTGGGCGAGTTGGCTACGTGGCTGTATTTGGGCTACTGAAAATCTGCGACTTGGCTTTGTTTGGGCTATGAGTGGCACCTTAATCCAAGCTCCAGAGGTGACTATCATAGAGTAGAAACAAACCTTGAAGGCTATGTTTTAGCTGGCTGAGCCAACAGCGCGGCTGTGCGTGTGTGCGCGAAATGCCCCCCCCCCCCCCCTCCCTCTCAGTGCATCGTTCACGCACTTAAATTTAGATCGCGCTTCACCATGCTAACGTTTACTCCGGCAATGTCGTCTCATCTTCGTCTTATTCCGACACCCAATCACCGGGCATCGGGATGAGCCTGGGAGTGGAGGGTGTTTCACAGTACTCTGTACTAACATGGTTATGCTGAGAAACGGAGAGCAATATGGTTGGGCGATCGTGGCGCCGACATGAAAGAAGGGAAGCACGGGTAGATGACACGCTCCAGTGTGTCCAAGGCGAAGGCATCTGGTTGAAGTATCGCGCTGGGCACAGTTTTCGACCTAGTCCACGTTTCTCACGGTAAGTTTTTTACTGCCATTTTCCTTTGCGTGCGAAATGAACTTTAACGCGACAGGCGTTAAGGGCCCCGTGTCGCAGAAAATCCGGCGCCGACGCCGTTGTCCGTGTGAGAAAAATGATCCCGAACCACGTAGGCCCTTCGGCTGGCGCATATGCATTACTGAAGTAATTGATTTTCTCAAAGTAAAACGCGTCAGAAAATTCGTAAAGTACGACTTACACTCAACCTACACACATGGTAGCGTCGAAATGTAATTTGAATATACGAGAAAAGATATATTTGTTACGCGGAACCTCGAACACAAACCCCTTTTCCAGCTGCCATTCGACGTCTTAGTAGGGGGGCAATGGTTTGGGCTAGTTGGTTTTCCATGAGACTGAGTGGTGCAACGCGAAGCAGGACAGGGGCCACAGGAAAAAAAAAAATAAAGAAAAACGAGGACAAGCGGTTACTGCCAAGTAGGAGCGGCGCGCCCCGCTCGGTTACATGCCACACCATCCAGATGGCACTCGCCACCGCAGCAGCGGCGGCGCCTGCCGTGCGAGTGGAATGAAAAAAAAAAAAAAAAAACAGAACCAGAAAGGTCGCCTTCGTACATATTGTTCGCCTCCAGCGTTTGCAGGTAAACATTATGGTTGCATACACTGCAGTTGCCGGGAAGCGTGAGAAGCAGTCAGGGATCTTTGAATGCTATCACATTCTACTCTTAAATGTGAATATTAAAGAGCTGAGAACCAATTTTCATGGTACCTATTTTTTAATATAATGGAAAGTTTACCGGCCAGAGTGTAATCAAGAAGTGGTAACGCGGAAAACACCGTGGAACATTTTTTACCAGAATTTTTTTATCTGCATTGAGGATGTAGTCTTTCACTGGCGGCTTGCTGAAAGCGGTGGTAGGTGAGCGCGATAGTGATTATGCGTTGGCATTAGTGGGAGGCAGACGACATGTGCGGCCGTAATTGTGACAAAGTATTTTGTCTAGCAATTTGACGTTCCTGCGATTCATGTTTTCCGAAGTGTAATGTATACTTTTGCGGTAATAGCTACGTGTTTTCATTGTTTCCTGCCCAACTGCTTTGGTATTTAAACAGTCAAAGCGGAACCAATCGGATTGAAAACGAAACGACGATATTACGCGTGATACGCAGTTAAGCGTGCTGCCGTAGCCATGCGTGCGCTTTTGATTTCCGAAGCATAGAATATAAAGCGCAAGTGTCTTGGGCGCAAGTGACTGAGGACGTATTATGAAAATAGATACGTGCCGACTAAGAAATAAAGGCGCGTTCTTTTACATTCTGTAACCAAAGCCATGCCTACCGTGTGCCGGCCGGCCCTAGTTCACATGGCCTCTTCCGTGCTTCCAAATCTCGCCGCGGCAAGCTGTCGACGCCGCTCATTGCGCGCTGTATTACTGCAGAAAATAAAGTTGCCGTTGCAAAGAATAGTTTTTTTCAGCTCTCTCAAGTAGGCGAGGTGCCCTTGCACGCACAGGCACCATTCGAGATCTAAGAGTGCGCATAATCCTTCAACGCGTCGCGTGAGTCTGGTTGATCGTGGCATATTCGCGGCCACTATTATCGGCTCATTTTATTCATGTTAACAGCCCTTTCGATCGAGTTATCTTACAGTTCTTTATTTTGTATAACTAGATGCCCAGGTGCCAGATAAACAATGCTTAGAAAATTGTACCGCGAAAATTTTAGGACCATGAAACTAGCAAGACGTGCTTCCTGGGAGCTTCGCGGTTACCTGGATTGGGATGTAGGCTGGTGCGGCACACCACATGACACATTACATATTTGATTGTTGCCGCATGAGTAATACCTTAATACAGTTCAAGGCTAGACAAACAATAATAACACGTTACATGTATAGGTTACGTATCGAAAATGTTCAGACTTGACTCGTCTCCTATTCCGATCATGGGGAGAGCTGCGGAAGCGCCTCTAGGCCCGTCGCCGTTCGATATTGCGGCTATATCGAAGCTAAAACCTCAGTGACGACATGATAAGGAGTTTTTCAATCCAAACAACTTGTTGACGCCTCTCGGGAAAGCGCGAAAACATGCCACTCGTCGTCAACAGCACGTTCGCCGTGCACACTCTAGCGCGATCCCACATACCAGCATGGCACCGCACAATAGACGGCGCTGCGATCGCAAAATGGTGGCGCCCTCAATAAAACGGTCTGTATGGAGGAAAGCGAGGAAACAGCGTAGGAGGGAGGGTGGGGGGTGGTGGCTTCGACTCCGCCACAAGTGCGTACTTTGCACGGCCGCGCACGGTCGTGCGCGCCCTATCTCGAAAGGGATCTGCACACGGCTCATACTATTGGGCGCGCTGTGTTCTCGCCGTTCTTGCGTTAAAGTGATAGACCGCACGAAGGTAACTTCGCTCGCTGCTGCTGCCGCTCTTGCTCACACCAGTGTCACACACTCTTAGGCAAAGTTACACCCTTTGGCTTGCCCTTTCTGCCACACAACAATAATCGTTATCTGCCTTGATGCGTTTCCTTTCTTTAACGCTGCGAGCCCGGTACTTTCCAGTAACGAACGGCACGCGCGTTATCAGCATAGAACAGTTTACACCCTTTGGAGTGCCCCTTCTGATAACGCGCGTGCCGTTCGTTACTGGAAAGTTCCGGGCTCGCAGCGTTAAAGAAAGGAAACGCATCAAGGCAGATAACGATTATTGTTGTGTGGCAGAAGGGGCCAGCCAAAGGGTGTAACTTTGCCTAAGAGTGTAGAGAAAGAAATTCAACAAGAGGGGACACTCAGCAAAAACTGGGAACAGGAAACACGTCACGTCTAGTTTCAACTCCATCCGTTATTTGACGTGAGCATCGGGAAAAAGGAATGTGAAATAAACTTACAGACGTTTCATTTTTTTATTCTTTCCCAATAAATCTAAAAAAAATGTTTTGGGTGTAAATGAACTTATACTTTGCGACAAATTTTTCTTGCTTTGTCTAGCAGCAAGCTAGCGACACGCCAGACGCGCGTGCATACATCATGTGCCAGACATGTCACAGGAGCGAGCGAGGCGGGTTGCGCATGTGAAGCTCGCGTGCTCGGCGACCCGTCTGTTTTGGATGTAGCCCGTTTTTTTTTGGGGGGGGGGGCTCCCGGCGTTCTCTTGTGTTCCGTCTGCGTTTCGACACGGCACCGCTGCTCTACTGGACTACAGCAAGGTGAAGAATTTTGTTTGGCAGTCTGCGACGCACTTCAAGCACATTTAGGCTTATACTGCACAAACTGAACCTATATAGTGACGCATGGTTATCGAAAAACAGCTCCACCGTCCAGGCCTAGTTAGTTTGAGTTAACTACCCGTACTGGGAGATGTTTGCGACGCTTTTTATGAGCTCAAGCATTATTATAACTTATTTCGGTAGTTTTTGGGCACGCTCGCCGCACCTGGCTTTGTGACGAAAAGCACCTCGGCCGTGTGAAGTAGGTTCGCATGTACTGAATCTTAGGGACAGGTACTGGCGCTTTCTCTGACCCCAGACATTAATGTAACAAATTTTGCTAATTTTCGGGCACCTTTGAAGCACAGTGGCCGCGCTCGGCGTACAGCTAGCGCAGTTAGCGAAAAGCAGCTCGGCTGTGTGCCGCAGTTTCGCGTGTACTGAATCTTACTGGGAGAAGTTCGTGACACATTCTCTGACCCCAAAAATTATTGCAATTCATTTCGTAACTTTTGGGATACCTTTAGGCATGCTCGCCGCGCTTGGGGTTGTGAAGCGGTTAGCAAAAAAGCAAGCCGGCCATGGTGAGTTAGTTTTGCGTGCACTGAATTTTAGTGGGACAAGTTTGTGGCTCTTTTTATGGCCCTGCAACAACATATACCTTATTTCGGTACTCACGCTTGTCGAAAACACGACGAGCGATTGCCGAGAATGATAACAAGGGAGTGTGTTGCTTGCGCCGGCAGGACGCGTAAAAGATAACGCTGAGGATCTTAATAACTTGACACTTCCATTTTCTGAGCGACTGAAAACAGGTTTTTCACCCACGAATCTGTCTTGAGTGCGACTAGAAGGCATTCTGCAAGCGTGTAACATGGTCTGGCTGAGAGCCTGTGTTGTAGCCACCTCTGTGTACTTGGCGTACCATCGCGTTGACTGAGGCCAGATTGTTTTGGAAACGCGCAGTCACCCGTGTATTTGTGCTCTTAAACTGCAGGAAACAATGCCCGGGAAGGGAGGGATGCTTGAAAGTCAGATGTTTTCTTCAGATTTTATGGCATTGTTTAGGAGGAGTCTATTTGCTACGAAATGTTAGTTAGTTAATTTGGGTTTAATGGCACAAAGGCAACTATGGCCATGCTGCGCCAGTCACAAGATAAAAGGAAACGCAACGTTAGAGCAGGTAAACCTGCATTGTATTATAGTTAGTGTAAATAACCAGTTGTCTCTAAAAAGTGGAACAGGTTAGCAAATGGCACTAGCGGGTGATCTGCTAGTAATCGGGCAGGGTGTAAAGGTATATGTAAATTATACAGGTTGTGTAAAAACTTCCGTCGCTGTGTTTCAAAGTGTAGACATGTTATAAGGATATGTATTACTGTAAGGGGTTCATTGAATTTTTCGCTAGTCGGCTGGTTTTCTTTTCGGAGGAGAAAGTTGTGTGTTAGATGGGTGTGTCCAATCCGAAGTCGACACAGGATCACCTCATAGAACCGTTGCTGGTGAGTGCACGACTTCCACTCGCCAATTACGGGTTTAGTAAGGTGTAGCTTGTTGCTTAAGCAATGGTCCCATTCTTGTTGCCATTTTGATATCAAGGCCTTCCTAATCGCAGTGATACTATCCTTATATGGAAGCGTTGTGTTTATGTATATGTGCGCTGCCATTGATGCGCACCTATCCGCTGTTTCATTACCCAGTATACCGACATGGCTTGGTACCCAGCAGAACCTAACTGACCTGCCGTATTTGTTTAATGTTGCCATGTTTAAAATATCCTTATCAGGGGTTCCCATTCGGATTTCATGTGAACAGGGTTCAGCGTGCCTAATGAATCAGTGTATATGATTGTGTTTTCGTGTTTTTCAGCGATGATCTTTTTAACCACAGTCCATATTGCATATGGACTGTGTGTGGCACATGAACATGACCGGGGTAGTTGAAGTATGGGAGAGGCCTTTGCCCTGCAGTGGGTCTAACGAGGCTGATGATGATGATTATGATTATTATTATGATGATGATGATGATATTGCATAGACTTCGGCTGTGTAGACAGAGGCATACTGTGGCAAACGAATACTCCTTTCCCAATGTTCCGTTACGGCGCCCACACCCACGTGTTCTTTTGTTTTAGAGCCATCAGTGTAAAATTCCATGTAATTATGATACTTGTCTTGAAGAGCGTGGAATTCTTGCATAATGTGTTCGTGTGGGCTGTCTTTCTTTTTTAAATGTGTCAATGCCCAGTCACATAACGGTGCGAAATCGTACCACGGGGGCAAACGCTGTGGCTTTCTGGCAACCTGGAGGACTTCGCGAGGAATGTCATGATTCCGAATATGTTCCTCATATCGCAGGACAAGTGGCTTAATCATGTTCGGTTTCTTTGTATAGTGTAAGCGTGAGTTGCACTGTGTGACAATGTTGAAGCATATGTCTTGTGGGGAGGACTGAATTCTGAGTACGTAAGAAAAAGTTAGTAGCCCTCTTTACTGCTGAAAAGGAGGTTCATTGCAGTCAACATATAAGCTCTGGACAGGCGATGTTCTGTAAGCACCACTTGCCAGTCGTAGTCCAAGGTTATGAACTGGATCAAGTCGTCGGACGTAAGACTGTCTGGCTGAACCGTATATGATGCTACCGTAGTCTAATATGCTGCGCACCAAAGTACGGTAGATGCGTAGCAGGCATTTACGATCAGAGCCCCAGCGCTTCCGAGACAGGACTTTGAGGACGTTAAGTGCATTGTTCGCTTTTATTTTAAGGCTATTTATGTGCGCGAGAAAGTTCAACTTTTTATCAAACAGAACACCGAGAAACCTGTGCTCTTGTTTTACTGGTAGTGTGGCTTCTTGTAGCTTAAGGGTGGGATCTGGTTGTAGGTGCCTTTTTTGTGTAAAGACAATACTAATAGTTTATTCACTTGAGAAACGAAAACCGTTTTCAGACGCCCACTGCGTTAGTTTGTTTAATGTAATTTGAATTTGCCGTTCGCAGGTGGCCAGGTTCGGTGCACGACACGCAATTTGTAGATCATCCACATATAATGAATGCATTGCAGAGGATGGAATTACCTCATTGACAGAATTCATTTGCACCACAATGTTGTGCTTAATACGCATCCTTGTGGCGCACCACTTTCCTCAATGAATGCACGTGATAGCACCGTTCCTAAACGCACTTGGAATGTTCGGTCCGCCGTGAAATCGGCTTGACATTTGAGCATTCTACCGCGTATTCCTAAATCTGCTAAGTCCCTTGAAATAACAAACCTCCATGTTGTGTCGTACGCCTTTTCTAGATCAAAGAAAACAGTGAGACAATATTGCTTGTGTAGAAAGGCCGCACGTGTCTCTTGCTCTAGCTGGACTAGGTGATCCATTGTAGAACAACCTTTCTTGTACCCACACTGATGGTTGTCTAGCAGGTTCACCGTTCCAAGGACGTATGTCAATCTTATGTTTATAATGGCTTCATAAGACTTTGCAAGACAGCTTGTCAGTGCTATAGGTCTGTAGCTGGTTGCTGTTGTGGGAAGTTTTCCAGCTTTCAAGAAAGGGATTATGGCGACTTTCTTCCACTCATTCGGCATTTTCCCCGTTTCCCAGATTAAATTAAAAAAAAAACGAAGCAAAGTTTCAACTGCATTAGGAGATAGATGAGCGAGCATTGCGTAATGTACTCTGTCCGGACCAGGTGCTGTTTTTTTGTCAGTGGTGAGTACTCTATTGATTTCCGGTAGTGTTAAGGGGCATTATACGATCTCTCTGAACTTCCTGTGGTCGGAAGCTTTAGTTTTTCTGCTGATTGCTTATATTTTAGAAATGTAGCAGAATAGTTTACTGAGCTGGATGTATTATAAAAATGCTGCCCTAATACGTCTGCTTGTTCTACTAAGTTTGTGTGTGTGCCTGGGGGGTGAAAGCCGCTGACAATAAGGGGACACGCGCATAAGAAGTATAGCGGCGGCTGCCTCATCGGTATTTTCTCACTTAAACATTGTTTTAAATTTCCACTGTAAACACCATGCACATACATAATATATATAAATATATATGCACGACAAAGTTTATTATATTTTTGAAAGAGATGAAGGTAACCAATTAAAAATTATTTCTAAAGGAATGGATAGCCTATGCCTAGAGAATGAATATGTTGCTGTATGTTCAACACGCTTCAACTTGTGTTCGTTTTTGACCATGAAGAAAAAAAAGAAAACTATAGACTTCAGTGACCCCTTCCGCAGAGTCTTTTATCAATGGTTTGTGAAATGCACGTGACTGTTGTGTGTCTCAGTATTGCTTCTCTGCATACAATAAGAAATGCTAACGACTCATAAAAAGACATTTCTAATAATTTACAACATTTATAACGGATAGAAACATAGTTGCATGCAAAGAGAGAGAGAGAGAGAAATAGAAGACAGAAAAGGCAGGGAGGTTAACCAGACGCACGTCCGGTTTGCTACCCTGCATGCAAAGTTACATGAAAAGGTCGTAAATATATACAGGGTGTTCCAATTAACTATCATGCACCAAGAATAAAAAAAAGAGCCACGCGTTACTCGAAGAAAAGCCATATTGTTTACAGTACAGTGGAGTAGCTTCAAGTAATTTTTTCGTTAGTGAAACTTAGTAACTAAATAATTGTCTAACTCAAGACGTGCTATCCTAATGATCAAAGTGTCAATGAGGCATTTGAAGGCGCAACCAATGTACATCTAACTGTGGTATTTTCAGCGAGGTACTAATTGCGTACAAATTTTTTCCGACTGATAAATAAACCGCGCGACATATGGAGAACACCACGTGACTGCGCTCCCACCCGGATCGTAAAGCAGCGCCCTCGAACAGACTCCCTCTGAGTTATCCAGAAGGAAATCAAGGAAATAAAAAAGAACATCGTGATAAAGCTAATGCCTTACCTGACGCACCCCGGCCGAAGTAACACGTCTCGTTTGGTGTTAGTTGGAAACAAGCCGTGATAGCTGCTGTCTTAGCGTAAAGTCCACGTATGTTGTTTTTTTTTTTGCCACAAGACATATCACCACAAAAGCGAATTGACAACGTCAGTGCAAAGATTTAAAGGTGTTTTGTTTCGTCCCAGTCGCCATGCTTTTCTCTAATGAGCAGAAAGTAAACATGATCCTTGCTGTGGGATCTGCAAATGGCAACAAAAGGAAGGCCGCAAATATATATATATATATATATATATATATATATATATATATATATATATATATATATATATATATATATATATATATATATATATATATATATATATAATGGCTAGGACTCAAAGATGGAGTCCTCCGCCGCTGTTTCTCGAAGCTGCCGGTTTGTCTCAGGTTTTCATAATTTCTGATAGGCAATGCGTTTGGTCTACCGCCACACTTCCATGATGGAAGTGTGGCGGTAGACCAAACGCATTGCCTATCAGAAATTATGAAAACCTGAGGCAAACCGACAGCTTCAAGAAACAGCGGCGGAGGACTCCATCTTTGAGTCCTAGCCTACGCACGGATGTTCTAGCAGTTATGGCCTCAAACACTCATGCTAGCGTGCGGGACGTGGCCGCCCAGGTATCAATTTCCAAGTCATCAGTTTGGAGGATTCTAAATGACGATCTTTCACCCGTACCAACTTAACCAGCACCAGTGCTTAGAAGATAGGGCCATGTAGAATCGTCAATATTTCTCGAATTGGGTCCTCACAAAAGCCGATGAGTCATCGGACTTTTTGAGCAACATCATGTGCACAGATGAAGCCAATTTTCGAAGAAATGCCTGCGTAAATTTACATAATGCACACTATTGGAGTGACTCCCATCCACATAGGGTAAAGCGCACTCGGCACCAGTAGTACCAGTGGTCGTTCAATGTGTGGTTCGGATTTTACGCCGGTGCTGCAATCGGTCCCATCTTCGATCACACACTGACTGGAGAGCGTTACGTTAACGAAATCCTTCAAGGAATGGTGGATAAGTTTCTCAGCAAAGTCCCGCTGTCACGTCTACCACTTCTGTGGTATCGGCAAGATGGGACACCCGCACACAGCAGCAGCAGAGCAGGAAACTAGCTGGATGCGACAACTCATGCGCAATAGATTGGAAGGCACGGACCTGTAAATTGGCGGGCTAGGTCACCTGACCTCTTTCCACTCTATTTTTCTTCGGGGTTATGTGGAAGATCGTGCTTAGATGATCGAGACGGTCGTCAGATTAGTTCAAGGCAAGGATAACGGATGTGTGCCGTAGAATTCTGGCGTCGGTTATCAAGAAAGCCACTGAACATGTGATAAAGCGTACTCATTATTGCGTAGATGCAAAAGGAGACCTATTCGAACACGTCCTCTTGGCAGCAGCTGGTGTTCAACGAGGGCTTACCAATTCGTAGATAATAAGGACACACTGAAATGTTTTTTTTTTTGTGCATACATCCTGATTGCCGATTCGGCTCATTTAAAAGTGGTATATCTACTTTCTTGAATGCATCGGTTTTCTTTTCTGTACACGTGAGTCGCTTGCCGGTCTGGTTTGTTTTTCACTTATTTTTTGCCACGAACCTGTTTTTGCAGCACGTATACACTCTAATGAAAAATAACACCGTCACTTTAATTTGGCTTTGGTCTGAAGCAAGTTCCTGGCACGAAATGTACCTGCGCGCACTCTTTCGATGCGGTGCGAGAAAAGCCTGGATTTTGAAACATTCTATGCCTATTACATTGCTTTTCGCATTTCGTGCGTGGTAAGAGTGGCGCTACGGCCACGTTAAGGGGCTTTTATTATCAATGCGATCAGTTGGCCTTGCAAGACTCATACGTGTGACGTAGAAATGAGAGCAAGGAATAGCAGAGAAGCCGCGAAACCCCCTGTTGGTCCTTCTTCCGTACCATTATCAAGGTGATGCGCTGTTTCTTTGGGTTTGCGACAGGCAATGCAGTTGCTTCCAATCAGCTTATTTGAGGGCGCTGCTTTATGATGTGAGTTGGAGCGAACTCACTTGGTATCTTTCATATTTCGTGAGGTTTCTTTGCCAGTCGCAAGAAATTGTACCCAATTAGTACGTCGCTGAAAACACCGCAGTTAGATGTCATCTTTTAGTGCCTACAAATGCCTCATTGACAGTTCGAAAATTAGGACAGTACTTGTCGAGTTAGATAATTAATTGTAATTACCGAATTAATTCTCAGTAATGAAATAATTACTGGCGGTACTCCACTGTACTGGAAACAATATGCACTAGGTTTTCTTCGAGTAATGCAGTGCTCTTAAAGTTTTTGTGCATGATAGTTGGGCAACACTATAATTCACTCAGTAACCGAAATGAGGCCAAGCCGGATTGACACGCATACACACACGCACGCACACGGGATTCGGAAAGCTCGTCGGGCACCAGCCTCCCCCCGCAAAAACAACTCTCCGCTTATGTCCGTCACAATCACGAAGGGCGTCAGTTCTTTATTCTCACTGACCACAAACCGCTCATTTATGCTATTACTTCCAACAGTTCCTCGCACACTCCTCGCGAAATTCGCCAGGTTGCATATATCTCCGAATTCACTACTGATATTCGGCATATCAGTAGTATTCGGCATATCAGTATTCGGCAAGGTGCGATGCAGTGACCATAGGATGGTAAGAACTCGAATTAGCCTAGACTTGAGGAGGGAGCGGAAGAAACTGGTACATAAGAAGCCGATAAATGAGTTAGTGGTAAGATGGAAAATAGAGGAATTCCGGATCAAGCTACAGATCAGGTATTCGGCCTTAACACAGGAAGAGGACCTTAGTGTTGCAACAATGAACGACAATCTTATGGGCATCATTAAGGAGTCTGCAATAGAAATCGGTGGCAACTCCGTTAGACAGGATACCAGTAAGCTATCGCAGGAGACGAAAGATCTGATCAAGAAACGCCAAGGTATCAAAGCCCCTAACCCTACAGCTAGAATAGAACTGGCAGAACTTTCCAAGTTAATCAACAAGCGTACGACAGCTGACATAAGGAAGTATAATATGGATAGAATTGAACATGCACTCAGGAACGGAGGAAGCCTAAAAGCAGTGAAGAAGAAACTAGGAATAGGCAAGAATCAGATGTATGCGTTAAGAGACAAAGCCGGCAATATCATTAATAATATGGATGAGATAGTTCAAGTGGCTGAGGAGTTCTATAGAGATTTATACAGTACCAGTGGCACCCACGAAGATAATGGAAGAGGGAATAGGCTAGAAGAATTTTACATCCCACAAGTAACGCCGGAAGAAGTAAAGAAAGCCTTGGGAGCTATGCAGAGGGGGAAGGCAGCTGGGGAGGATCAGGTAACAGCACATTTGTTGAAGGATAGTGGACAGATTGTTCTATAAAAACTGGCAACCCTGTATACGCCATACCTCATGACTTCGAGCGTACCGGAATCTTGGAAAAACGCTAACATAATCCTAATCCATAAGAAAGGGGACGCCAAAGACCTGAAAAATTATAGACCGATCAGCTTACTGTCCGTTGCCTACAAAGTATTTACTAAGGTTATTGCAAATAGAATCAGGAACACCTTAGACTTCCGTCAACCAAAAGACCAGGCAGGATTCCGTAAGGGCTACTCAACAATAGACCATATTCACACTATCAATGAGGTGATAGAGAAATGTGCGGAATATAACCAACCCTTATATATAGCATTAATTACGAGAAAGCGTTTGATTCAGTCGAAACCTCAGCAGTCATGGAGGCATTGAGGAGTCAGGGTGTAGACGAGCCGTATGTAAATATACTGAAAGATATCTATAGCGGTTACACAGCCACCGTAGTCCTCCATAAAGAAAGCAACAAAATCCCTATAAACAAAGGCGTCAGGCAGGGAGATACGATCTCTCCAATGCTATTCACATCGTGTTTACAGGATGTATTCTGTGGGAGATACGGGGTTCTCCTCCGTACTCTTGGGACAAAGGAACGACAACACAGTAGTGCAAACAATCACAAGGGCATTTATTGCACCTTTCATCGATCAATGCCTGCTAGCCGATTGCTATCCACAAAACATGCCGATGGGCGCTCGACAAATCTAGAAGTCTGACTCACCGAGCGACCGAATAGCCAGCGAATATGTTCGCCCCATGCTGGATCCCAACGCCTGGTCGTTCGCGTGTACAGTCACGCGAATGGTGGCACGTTCGAAGGCGGCCACGCGAGACAGTCTCGCAGAAGCATCGGACGGCGCCCGCGTGGACGTCCGCGCCCGCCGACGACCTCGAACCAAAGACCCCAAGCGCCTTTCTTTCCCGCGCCTAAGTAACCCCGCCGCAGCGCAACACTAGCGCCATCTCTCGCACTGCGCTTCAACCACTCGGACCGCCGCGGGCGCCAAGCCACGCGGCGGGCGAAGCCCCCCTGCAGGAGACGAGCTATGCGGGAAAACTAGATCTCAGGGGAGGCGTGAGAGTCACGCATCCCCACAATTCAGAGACCTGGATTGGGAAGAATTGGGGATAAGAGTTAATGGAGAATACCTTAGCAACTTGCGATTCGCTGATATTGCCTTGCTTAGTAACTCAGGGGACCAACTGCAATGCATGCTCACTGACCTGGAGAGGCAAAGACGAAGGGTGGGTCTAAAAATTAATCTGCAGAAAACTAAAGTAACGTTTAACAGTCTCGGAAGAGAACAGCAGTTTACGATAGGTAGTATTAGATTTGGAGTCGGGCTTGTAGGACGATCGGAGGAACTTCGGGCGACAGGACTTGGCGAGCAGAGTTTATTTACATTATTTACAGTTTAAACACGACATTCATCGACAGTCTAGCGTGACTCCCAAATGGCGCCCGCAAGACAAAGCATACAGCAAACGAGCACACAGCTCACGAGTACATTTCGAGCACGACAACCAGCACGAGACTAGCAGCCGACAACAGCCGCTTATAACCACTCCGTTCGAAGTCATCGTTCGACGTCATCGTTCGACGTCATCGTAGAAAGTCCTCGTGGTCGCCTTTGAGAGAAGGGGGTAGGAGTTTTACACACACACATGCCGCACAGGTTTCAGTGCTCTCTCCGAGGGCAGACGACCTTTGCAGCGCAGTCGTCGTGGTATCCATTGTCCTGCGTCCCCGTAGTCAGGTGGTCCCGCCCGACCCCAGCCGGCGCCTCTAAGTTCCAGAGCGGACCTCGCACAGCGGCCTCCGCCACTGCACATTGCCTGGTGTCTCAAAAACCTCATGGGGAGGTTCCGCCAATTACCTCCCCTCGAGAACTCCCTTGAGCTGACCCCTCGCCGCGTGGCTGCCGGTTATCCGCAGTTCTCTGAAGTGCGCCACCACCCCGGTTGGATCGAAGCACCTGCAGCGGGCTGAAATAGCTGCAGGCCGATCCTAACAGTAGCGAAGCACTGGAAGTGGTAAGGGAATACATCTACTTAGGACAGCTAGTGACTGTGGATCCGGATCATGAGACTGAAATAATCAGAAGAATAAGAATGGGCTGGGGTGCGTTTGGCAGACATTCTCAGATCAAGAACAGCAGGTTGCCATTATCCCTCAAGAGAAAAGTATATAACAGCTGTGTCTTTCCAGTACTCACGTACGGGGCAGAAACCTGGAGGCTTACGAAAAGGGTTCTGCTTAAATTGAGGACGACGCAACGAGCTATGGAAAGAAGAATGATAGGTGTAACGTTAAGGGATAAGAAAAGAGCAGATTGGGTGAGGGAACAAACGCGAGTTAATTATATCTTAGTTGAAATCAAGAAAAAGAAATGCGCATGGGCAGGACATGTAATGAGGAGGGAAGATAACCGATGGTCATTAAGGGTTACGGACTGGATTCCAAGGGAGGGGGGCGGCAGAAAGTTAGGTGGGCGGATGAGATTAAGAAGTTTGCAGGTACAACATGGCCACAATTAGTACATGACCGGGGCTGTTGGAGAAGTATGGGAGAGGCGTTTTCCCTGCAGTGGGCGTAACCAGGCTGATGATGATGGTGATGATGATGATGATGATGATTCGGCAAATCAGTGGTGCCGATAAACCCGTCACAGCGGCGCCGCGCACGATCTGAAGTGATCCACGTGGTGCGTCTTAAACCCTTTTACGGACGCTGACGAACCACCTTATTTTGTTGTTTTCTTTGCTACGAGTGCTTTTCTTTATTACTTTCGTTTGTTTGCAGCATCGGGTCGATGCTTCTTAAGAGGGGGGTATTGACACGTGTACTTGTCTTTATCGGGCGACACGTTTCACCGCCTAACAAATATCGCACAGCGCAGGACGCGCTTGCATGCGTCGGAAGTTTCTGGAATGTTATCGATGGTTCCATCCGCTGTCTGTTGTCGCCGAACCTTCTGATTGCATGTGTGCGTGACTCGAATGGCATAGAACTTTGTGGAAGGCATACGGGTCCCAGCGATTACTCTGGCACATTCGACGACTGATCTATAAAAGCCGACGCGCTTGACCCGCTGATCAGATTTCGACGACCGCCGATCGTGTTCGCCGCTCTCGTTGTGCTTTGAGTGTAGCCTGCTTTTGAGGGAACAAGTTCGCCCAATAAAACGCTGGTTTCGTTAATCAGTTTTGATGCCTTCTTAACGGTCACTACCACGTGACAATATAGATGCAAGCCAGTAAATCGTTCCGGCATTGACTTCATCCGTATCGCTACCGCTGAACGCGTTTTTCCTGTGTTTCCATTTATCTATCGACTTCGTTTATCCATATACCAAGGTATATATATTGTTTTACTCGAGGTATTTCCTGGCCCTGTATTGCCCCTGTCTGTTTTCATTGAATGCCATAACACCTGATTTTCTAACGCTAAATTTCAAACTTAATTCTCGCCTTCCTGTCCACAGATATTAGCCATACTTTGCAAATCACTTTTCGTTAGCTAGCAACACAATGTCGTCCATATGAAATAAATCTGGAAGCTGCTCCTCTACTACTGTACCCGCCTGTTTGTATGAGAGATTAAATCCAATATTACTTCCTTTTAGCTCCCTCTCCATCCTCACCATGTACATCATAAACAGCAGTGGGGATAAAGGGCACCCCTGCCTCAGTCACTTGTTGATATCAACTTTCTCCTCGCTCCTCGTCCCTTCCCGTTCAACGCAAACAGTATTTTCTAAGTAAATCTCTCTCAAAAGCTGTAGAAAATCGTCACCTAAGCCTTCCACTTCCAGAATATCCCACAAAATGTTGCTGTCTACGTTGTCATACGCTCCTGTAATGTCTAAAAAGGCCACATGCAAGGGTCTGTTTTCTACTTTTGATATTTGAATATACTGAGTAAGAACAAATAAGTTATCATCCAAACGCCTACCTATTGTGAAGCCATTCTGAAGTTCTCCCAAAATGTAATTCTCTGCCCATGCTTGCACCTTTAATTTGATTGCCTGCGTCGCTAACCTGTATATTACCGATGTAATGGTCAACGGTCTATACTAGGGAATTCTTTCTCCCCCTTACCTTTATAAATTAAATTCATTCTACTTTGTCGCCAACTGTCTGGTATTCGTCTATTTTAAAGTTTTTTTCCACTGCTTTCACCAGAGCTCTCTTACATTGGTCCAAGTTCATTAATCAGCCTAACGAGGACGTCGTCTAGCCCTGTGGCTGTGCACTTAGGAATGTTCACTTTGGCTTTCTTCCTGTTGAAATTTGTCAGCCCCAGTTCCTTTTCCATCTGGTTCTCTTTCATGCTTTTTTTTCTTGAAATACGACCTCGTCATCGCATCGCAAAGTTTCGGCTGTTATTTTTGGATGTAATTTAATGCCGCTTCCCCCTCCAGTTTGTTTCCATCTTCGTCTAGGATGTGTTGTATTTTTGTTGAATTCCTGCCTAATGATCTTGTGTGGTTCCAAAATATTGTAGGTGCGGCCTTTTTCTCACGTTTTTCTGACAACCAACGTTCACTTTCACCTTTCATCTTTGCTCGAACCAGTATTTGTACCATACCCTTTTTCTCCCGGTATATTTCCCATTTACTGGCTGCTTCATCCTGCGGCAACTGCGCCTTCGTTGCCTGCCTGCGCTATCGGGATGCTTTCTGTTGTTCGGCCATCGCTTCTCGTATCTCCCTATTCCACCAGCTTTTCGGTTTCTTTTTTACTTTCCAACAAACATGTTTGAAGGTTATTTTTATTTACCACATAAGTACACTGATGTATACAAAGCGGTGGGGATGGCAGATTAAAAGCTGCATAACGGCAGCTTGACTAGTCCCACCTCCCCGTGAACAACAGGCAGCAACATGGCAACATATTCGTTGTACATACCTATGGCAAGGTTAATACGCGCACGCACGCGCAGACACACGCACACACGCACGCACGCACACACGCACGCACACGCGCGCGTGCAGACACACACACACACACACACACACACACACACACACACACACATGCGCGCGCGCAGACACACACACACACATGCGCGCGCGCAGACACACACACACACATGCGCGCGCGCAGACACACACACATGCGCGCGCGCAGACACACACACACACGCGCGCGCGCACACACACACACGCGCGCGCGCGCACACACACACACACACGCGCGCGCGCACACACACACACACACACGCGCGCGCACACACACACACACACGCGCGCGCGCGCACACACACACACACGCGCGCGCGCAGACACACACACACACACACGCGCGCGCGCAGACACACACACACACACACACGCGCGCGCGCAGACACACACACACACACACACGCGCGCGCGCAGACACACACACACACACACACGCGCGCGCGCAGACACTCACACACACGCGCGCGCGCAGACACTCACACACGCGCGCGCGCGCAGACACACACACACACACGCGCGCGCGCGCGCGCAGACACACACACACACACACGCGCGCGCGCGCAGACACACACACACACACACGCGCGCGCGCGCAGACACACACACACACGCGCAGACACACACACACACGCGCAGACACACACACACACGCGCGCGCGCGCGCAGACACACACACACACACGCGCGCGCGCGCGCAGACACACACACACACACACACACGCGCGCGCGCGCGCAGACACACACACACACACACGCGCGCGCGCGCGCAGACACACACACGCGCGCGCGCGCGCGCGCAGGCACACACACACACACACGCGCGCGCGCGCGCAGGCGCACACACACACACACGCGCGCGCGCAGACACACACACACACACACACACACACACACACACACACACACACACACACACACACACACACACACACACACACGCGCGCGCGCGCAGACACACACACACACACACGCGCGCGCAGACACACACACACACACACACACACACACACACACACACACACACACACACACACACACACGCGCACACACACACACACACACACACACGCGCGCGCGCGCACGCACGCGCACACACGCGCACGCGCACACGCGCACACACCCACAGGAAAACCAGAAATGACAACTTTGAAATGGCAAAGAAATACTTTTGCAAGTGACACACAAAAAGTTAACATTCACAGAAATTTTTGCAGTAATGCAAAAATTTCTTCTTTCAGTATTTCTGTCGTTATTATACTTAGAAGCTCACTATATATTCCCACTCTGTGGATGGATAGATAGGCATGTTATAAGCGTCCCCTTGGGAACGGGGCGGTGCATTACGCCACCATGCTCTTGCTATTATACTGCCCAATGTCCTACCTAGGTAAAAAAAACAAAAAAAAACACGATGAATTCCCATAACGAAATTTTCTGACCCCCTATCGTGAACTTTGTTTTTGTACGTCTCCGTTTTTTGTCATTTCCCTACTTTTCTTCCACGAATCTTTCCATCGCCTCTAACTACACTCTTACAGTCTTAGGCCCGTATTCAGAAACAGAACTTAAGTAGGGCGTTAATAAGTGCGGGAAAAGTACAAGTGTTAGGAAAGTTTCAGGAGAGTACTTCAAAAACGACACTTAAGTATCACTTTCGAAAGTAACACTTTTCGAGTCAAGTATGTCGACTGGTGTCGTGGATACGTAAATAATTTACGTGTACGATCGGTTCAATCGTAAAAAAAATAATTTTTGCCGCAGACTAATGCGGATATAAATGTTGCAGTGCTTGCTCGCGCATTCTTCTGAGTAAAATACAAAGAACGGTTTGGTTCTAGCGCTTTACTCAAACTCGTCTGGCCACAAGTTCACATTGGTTCTCGTAGCCACTGCGCTTTTGTGTGTCGCCGTCCCAACTTTTTTGTGGTTTTGCTGCTGAAAACGTGCGGTGTTTTTGCGCAGAGAGTGTGTGTGCGTTGCGTATTTTCAACCCGCACGGACGATGGAAAAAAGGAAAACAAACTTTTCCGAAGAAGAACGCGCCGTGCTCCTGGAGCTCGTTTCACGCCATCGCAGCGTGGGCGATAACAAGAAAACGGACGCTGTATACGTCAGTCGAAAACGGGAGTCGTGGAAAAAATTTGAGGACGAGTTCAACTGCCGCCATAACGTGATGCCGCGGACGTGGGGCCAACTTAAAAAGTGTTGCGATAAACCTCAAGGACAAGTGGCGAAAGTGTAACGCACAAGACATGCGGGAGCGGTTTTCTACAGGTAAGCATTGTGTGCTGTGCAGTTGCGATGTTATTGACGCAGATCCTTTTTCTGAACATTGCATAGCAACCGCCGTGGTTGCTCAGTGGCTATGGTGTTAGGCTGGTGAGCACGAGGTCGCGGGATCGAATCCCGGCCACGGCGGCCGCATTTTGGTGGGGGCGATATGCGAAAACACCCGTGTACTTAGATTTAGGTGCACGTTAAAGAACCCCAGGTGGTCGAAATTTCCGGAGTCCTCCACTACGGCGTGCCTCATAATCAGAAAGTGGTTTTGGCACGTAAAACCCCATAATTTTTTTTTTTGAACATTGCATAGCGTTCAGCGACATAAGGCGTTGGATTAATTCGCCAAAATAAGCACATTCGGCGCCCGCGCGAACGTCTCGCAGCTTGAGGCCCGAATGTTTTTTTCTTCTTTTTTTTGTACCGTTTGGGCTACGCACTATCAGCGTCAAATGTAACTTGAACAGCGGAGCACGTGGCCCAAGCATAAGCATAAGTGAAGATATAGTGCGCGCTGTCCAGTCATCCCCATTGACAGGCGCGCACACCCGGTTTGGCCGCACTGCACTCGTCCGGGAGTCAAACGGCCAAACGCGATCGGCTCCCTCACGCCGGCCGCTCCCAGCGATACCACGCTGCGCAAGTTTTCCGATCGAAAGAATGAATGTGGCCTACAAGCGGCAAACCACACGAGCGAATGTACCTCTAACGATGACGGTGCAAAGTGCACCAGGGGAACCACTGTTAGCGTTTCATTTGACGCCGATAGCACTTATGCTGTCGGCGAACTGTGGGAAGATACTCGTCGTAAACTGCAATATTTTAGCTTCGGTTTTCTTTTAGTTTTATTTTCTCTCTTTCAAACAGAACAGAAGCGAAAATATCTCACGATCGCGCGGCGCGCAAACCGGATGTGCGCGACTGCAGATGGTGATGACTGTACGGCGCACGCTATATATGCTTGCGCCACTAGCTCCACTGTCCAAGTTTAATTTGACGCTGATAGTACAGATATGATTCAGTGCCGAAATTACGTTATTTATTTGGCTGAGTGCTGAAATAATTTGCATGTAATACAGAATGTAGTGTATGCCTTTTACATTGTATACTTTCTTTTTTTGCACCCTCGTTCAACTTATGTCGTATTTTGTGATCGTGCACAAACAACTTGCTGTTCTCTAGAAAAGAAGTTATATTCGGTACTGCAATCGCATATTAGCACTTTCTAAAACGAGTGGATTTTCCCAACTACGGCTTCAATTTGCGCGCTCTTGTTGTGTTTTTCCCTCCTTCTTTATTTGGAAAATGTATGGCATGATATGTCAAAAGGGTACCATGTAGTGATTGCATTGAAGAATGTTCTCACATTTGGCAGCATTGGTAGACAAACTACGCTTCTCAAAGAGCAGTTTGTCCCTCGGAATTTACCGCTGCTTGGCAATCGAAAAAACAATAAGCTGGAGCAGCATAAAACCAGGGACTTTCCCTTGCGGCAGAAGGTGCCAGTGCTCTGGGAACAGCTAGCACATAAGTCATGTGTGTCTCCGAATAAGCTATGGTATGGTGTACCTTGACGTTTCTTAAAGGTGCATATCTTGAACACCTGGCTGTGTTGCACACAGTCACAGTCAGCATAAAAAGCTTCAATTTATGTTTTCATATGGCTGTGTAATCATTTCATGTGCTCTTGGGATATGTTAAACCTTGTCGTCGCACAAACTGCTTTCTTGCAATTCCAGGTGGCGGTACACCCTCACCTAGCCAAGCGACCAACGAGCTGCAGCAAGTCGGAGCTATAGCGTCACATATGTCAGTTCGACTGTCAAATCCATTCAACAGCGACCGCAGCGGGCATCACGCTGTGCCAGGCGAATTGCAGTCATGCCAATCCCAGTGCACACCTGCTGTCGTTGCACTACTCTCGCAGACGCAGAACGAGTCTCTAGGTGAGGCAAATGGTATGGCTTCTTCATTTCTTTTTCCTTTTGCTGCCCACATTTCATGTCATTTACGCTAAACTGCTCTTTTACAACAAAAATTACCAAAATTTCTTGAATGGCACAGGCAATCGTGGGTACTACATAAATCATTATTACACTTTCATGCCTTATGTAACCAGGTTTTGTGCGCTTATATATTGTCACGTAGTAGTGACGGTGAAGAAAACAGTTGTGAAAGTGTGAATGACGAAACTGATTCTTTAGTGGGCGAACATGTGCCCACAAAAGCAAGTTACACTCGAAGCACAGCGATAGCGGCGAACACAGTCGGCGATCGTCGAAATCTAATCAGCGGGTCAAGCGCGTCTGCTTTTATACACGAGTCACCCAACGTTTCAGAGTAATCGCTTGTGCTGGCATGTTACTAAACAATTTGATTGGCGCATACACGCAATAATAAATTGCCTTGAGCTGTTTACGTGGTAGGTAAACAGCTCAGTAGGTCATGCAAGCACCAGTTGTCAGTGTGACCAACCAGGAGATGAGGTAAAGCTAATCGAGAAGGAAACGAAAGGCGCTGAAACCCAGCTCGAAAAGCGACTATAGTTGCGCTGTATAGTGTGTATTGCATATTCTCCCACTTACATTGGCAACCTCGTGCACTATACAACCTTAGACCATGCATAGGCACCAATGTGCTCAGAACATTGCAGAATGTTCAGTGTAGCAATGCAGCAGCCATCTTGCTATGTGGTCACAACTCTTACTGCAGGTAGTCAAGACGCGGCTGATGAGCCCGACTACTGGTCATGGGATGATGCTGGAAGGCCACCAGCAGAACCTGAAACGAATGCTGCCCCATTACCGACGACCACAGACAGCCGAGAGCTCGTTCATGGTGCAACAAGCCAGGAAGCTGCTGTAACAGAGCCAGGTGCTGCCGCAACTTCAAGCGCTCCTGTGCCAGCTGGAACAAGACGCCCTGCGACAAGCAGCTGCCAGAGACAGACGGCGGTCTCCCTTGAACTGGCTGCCCGCCTCAGTGCCATCAAGGACGACCGTGAAGAAAAAAAGAAGGAACATTTATTGAAAATGAAATTGATGCGCCTCGAGCACAAATACAAATCTTTGCACAGGCAAGCTGAACATGGACAAACTATGCAGCTTCTTCGGCTTAAAGAAGCCAACCAAAGAAGAAAAGCGGAAATTCTAAAGCTTCAGCTAGAAGCTTTGAAGAAATAGTAAACGTCTTTCTTGTTGCTGTGATTTTGTCTCATTCCATTTATGTAAAATACTGTGCGACTATGCGGTCTCTGATCCTGAAACCACTTGCTGTGTCTGGCAACGGAGGCATACCTGGTGGCGTTGGTTGAAAGGAGGAAGTGGGAGCTTGCGAAGCGGCGTTGTGTATTGCCTGGCTTTGTGCAGGAGGGGGGACAGGGTCTCTCTGCAGGTGGCCGAAGTTGTGTAGTGCAGCACAAGCTGTGATGACGATAGGAACTGATCGTGTTTTTATCTGAAGAGTCATTTGAAGGCATGGAAACCTTCGCTTCCATACTCCAAACGTCCTCTCAACACTGCAGCGACTCCTGGAGTGGCACTTGTTGTACCTAAACAAAGCAGTTTTTCAATTAAGTCATTATTTTCGAACATAATGGTTACTTCACAGGATTTTATAGTAGTGTTGAAACTCCAAATCACCTGTGCTGAAAGCTGCTTTGTCTCTCGAAAAGGGGTCATGAGATACGACCTGCAGGAGTACCCCTTGTCACCAAGTAGGATGCCAGGCACATTCCCTTCTTCGTACTGCACTCTGGCTCGACTATTATCGAAAATTCGGCTGTCATGTGTTGAGCCGGGCCAGCTGGCAACCAAATCAAAAAATTGAAGCCGAGGCCCTGCGATTGCCTGCAAAACAAGCCACATTTTCAGCTGTGTTTAAAAACGGCTAATAATACAGCGTCACACACATCCCCAGGATATTTCATTCCAAGTGCACTCTAAAGGTAAGGCACGAAATGTATAAACGCCACCTTGATATTGGAGTTAGCTAATTGCAAAATGTGTGGTCATTTGGTATATGCGAAATCGGTAGCGTTGGTTACTGCTATCGTAATCTTTAGCCCCGACAGTTTCTCTCGCAGCTCCGTACATTGTACGACAGCGTAATAAACATACCTGGACATTGATGGAGAAGTACCCCTTTCGACAGCGAAAAACCTCCGCTTCATCTCCTCCGGGACTTCTGATGGGTACATGAGTGCAGTCAATGCACCAGCTCACAGAAGGAAACCGTGCGATGGTGTAGAACTCCTCCATTACGGATGCCAAATCATTAGCATTTGGGAACTTCACGAGCTGCGGGAACAAAGTCTCGGCAATCATTTTTGACATTCGTGCAATTACTCGAGACACAGTTGCTTGAGAAACATTAACGAGGTCCCCGGTGACAACCTGAAATGTTCCGGCGCCGTAGAATCGCAGCGCGATTAGAAGCTGGAGCAGCGGCGGCATGAGGTGACCGCGATCGTTGTCTTTTGGGACCAGTGGCAGCATTTCCAACAGCCGTAGCACCACTTGCTTGGAAAAGCAGTACCGCCACGAGAATTCCGCGTCGTTGTATACTTCCGTGGGATTCTGTCGATCCTTACGCCGTGGCCGTAATGGAGACAAGTATCGGTTTGCCTCATCCTCCGTAATATTGCGCACACGTCCGGCGAAATCGGCAAAGTCGGCGAGGATGCCGTAGCAGGCGGCCATCTTGCTTGCTAGGTGAGACTAGCGAAAGTCGCACTTAAGGTTGCCAATGACCGTACTTTACTTGACCGTACTTTACTTTACGATTAAAGTTTACTTTAAGTACAAGATTTGTCTATGAAACGCGTTAAGCATCGACCGGCTACTTAAGTCATAAGTTAAGGGTAAGTTCCGTTTGTGAATACGGGCCTTAGAACGGTTGCACCCTTTGAGGTGTATATTTGTCCCACAATAATCGGCATCTGCCTTGCTTGCGTTTCCTTTCCTGAAAACTCTGCGCTCGCTACTTTCCTGTCGAGAATGCTGCGTCACGCTGATAACGCGCATGCCGTTCGTGACTGGAAAGTGCCGGGCTCGCAGCGTTGAAGAAAGGAAACGCGAGCAACACGGATGACGATTATTGGTGTGGGACAAGATACGCTCCAAAGGGTGTGAAATTTTCTAAGAGTGTAGACAAAATTACGCCTTTTTGGGTGTATGTCTGCCACACAATAATCGTCATCTGCCTTGCTTACGTTTTTCTTAAACAACGCGCCCGCAACTTTCCTGTCGGGAATGCTGTGTCATGCTGTTCGTTACTGGAAAGTACCGGGCTCGCCGCGTTAAAGAAAGGAAATGCGAACAAGACAGATGACGATTATCGTTGTGGCAAAAGGGTGTAATTTTGCTTAAGAGTGTAATCTCTACTGCGGACATGTTTACTTTTCCCCTGCTCTCGCTGAACCCAAGGGCTTCAAGGAGGCCAGTGGTGCCTAAATCGACGGCTGGGCAGACGTCTTGACATTCTAATAAAACGTGCTCCATCGTTTCCCTAGCTTTACCACAGCAAGTATATGCTTCTTCTTCCTTATAGATAGCTTTAAAGGTGCGTGTTCTAAGGCATCCTGATCTCGCTTCGAAAACTAATGATCTTCCCTTTGAGTTATAATAAATTGTCTCTTTCCTGATTTCGTTTTTTCCTCTTACATAGTTACTTATGGCAGGTTTCCTTTCCATTGCCGCCACCCATGAGATTATTTCAGCCTCTCTGACTTTCTGCTTGATGTTCTTTGTTGCTGTGTTGCTCACCCTACAGGCTGCATAGTTGTTGGTAAGCTTCCTGGTTCTTCTCCTCCACTGTGAATCAATGTTTTTCCTGTACAAATATCTCAACACTCTCCCAGCCCATTTACTTTCTTCCTTATTCCCCAGTCGTTCTTCATATTAAATTTTACTGGGAGCTTAAACTTGTCCAGCCCATATCAACCTGCACAGCTTCATTTGTAGTCTTCCCGTGAGCGCCCAATGCGAGGCGACCCACTGACCTTTGGTCCCCGTCGAGTCCTGATTGTACCCCTGATTTAAAGCAAACAACCGCATTTCCAAAAGTAAGCCCTGGAACCATTACACCTTGCCACATACCGTGGAGCACCTCGTAAGTATTGTTTCCCCGTAGCGCTCTGTGCTTCATTATGGCTGCATTTCTCTTCCCCTTTACTGTTATTGTTTGTTACTGTGTTTCCATATATATTGCCTTCGTTTATCCATATACCAAGGTATTTATCATATTTCACCCGAGGTATTTTCTGGCCATGTATTGCCACTGTCTGTTCACTATGAACATGACGTGGAAGCGCCACTTGTGTTTCAATCTTGTGCCTTCGTGACTTGTGTTAAATATCAACCCAGGCAAACTGTTATTAATTCTGGTACACACACACACATACACACATTTCTGCCGGTGTATTGCATTGGCGTTATACGCGAA